>NC_080384.1:17327876-18540472 GCF_014773155.1 Arachis stenosperma | reverse complement strand
CACTCCATCATTCTCCATGAAATAAGAGAATATCAAAGAGCAATGAGGAAGGAGCAACAAAGGCAAGGAAGGGACATAGAAGAGCTTAAGGACATTGTTGGTCCTTCAAGAAGAAGACGCCACTAAGGTGGATTCATTCCTTGTTCTTATTTCTTTCTATTTTTCGATTTCTATGTTATGTTTATCTATGTTTTGTGTCTCTACTTCATGATCATTAGTATGTAGTAACCATGTCTTAAAGCTATGAATAAAATCCATTAATCCTTCACCTCTCTTAAATGAAATATGCTTTAATTCAAAAGAATAAGAAGTACATGAATTTCGAATTTATCCTTGAATTTAGTTTAATTATATTGATATGGTGACAATACTTTTTGTTTTCTGAATGAATGCTTGAACAGTGCATATTTTTATCTTGTTGTTTATGAATGTTAAAATTGTTGGCTCTTGAAAGAATAATGAACAAAGAAAAATGTTATTGATGATCTGAAAAATCATGAAATTGATTCTTGAAGCAAGAAAAAGCAGTGAAAAAGCAAAGGCTTGCGAAAAAAAAATTTAGAAAGAAAAAGAAAAAGCAAGCAGAAAAAGCCAATAGCCCTTAAAACCAAAAGGCAAGGGTAAAAAGGATCCAAGGCTTTGAGCATCAATGGGTAGGAGGGCCCAAGGAAATAAAATCCAGGCCTAAGCGGCTAAATCAAGCTGTCCCTAACTATGTGCTTGTGTCATGAAGGTCCAAGTGAAAAGCTTGAGACTGAGTGGTTAAAGTCGTGATCCAAAGCAAAAAGAGTGTGCTTAAGAGCTCTGGACACCTCTAACTGGGGACTTTAGCAAAGCTAAGTCACAATCTGAAAAGGTTCACCCAGTTATGTGTCTGTGGCATTTATGTATCCGGTGGTAATACTGGAAAACAACATGCTTAGGGCCACGGCCAAGACTCACAAGTAGCTGTGTTCACGAATCAACATGCTCAACTAGGAAATTCAATAACACTATCCGAAAATCTAAGTTCCTAGAGAAGCCAATCATTCTAAACTTCAAAGGAAAAAGTGAGATGCCAAAACTATTCAGAAGCAAAAAGCAACAATTTAAGTTTCGTGTTGTGATGAGCGGATAATTTATACGCTTTTTGGCATTATTTTTAGGTAGTTTTTAGTAAGTTCAAGCTACTTTTAGGGATGTTTTCATTAGTTTTTATGTTAAATTCACATTTCTGGACTTTACTATGAGTTTGTGTGTTTTTCTGTAATTTCAGGTAATTTCTGGCTGAAATTGAGGGACTTGAGCAAAACTCTGAAAAAGGCTGACAAAAGGGCTGCTGATGCTGTTGGAATCTGACCTCCCTGCACTCGAAATAGATTTTCTGGAGCTACAGAACTCCAAATGGCGCGCTCTCAACGACATTGAAAAGTATACATCCAGAGCTTTCCAGCAATATATAATAGTCTATACTTTATTCGGAAATTGACGACGTAACTTGGCGTTGAATGCCAAGTACATGCTGCTGTCTGGAGTTAAACGCCAGAAACACGTCATGATCCGGAGTTGAACGTTCAAAACACGTTATAACTTGAAGTTCAACTCCAAGAGAAGCCTCAGCTCGTGGATAGATCAAGCTCAGCCCAAGCATACACCAAGTGGGCCCCGGAAGTGGATTTATGCATCAATTACTTACTCATGTAAACCCTAGTAGCTAGTCTAGTATAAATAGGATAAGTTACTATTGTATTGGACATCTTTTGACAGTTTAATCTTTTGACTGTTTAGTCTTTGATCATTCGGTCTTTTGATCATTCAGGGGGCTGGCCATTCGGCCATGCCTGAACCTTTCACTTATGTATTTTCAACGGTGGAGTTTCTGCACACCATAGATTAAGGGTGTGGAACTCTATTGTACCTCAAGTTTCAATACAATTACTATTACTTTCTATTCAATTCTCTTTTATTCTTATTCCAAGATATACGTTGCACAACACCTGATGAATGTGATGATCCGTGACACTCATCATCATTCTCACTTATGAACGCGCGTGATTGACAACCACTTCCGTTCTACCTTAGGCCGGGCGCATATCTCTTAGATTCCTCAACAGAATCTTCGTGATATAAGCTAGATAGATAGCGGCATTCATGGGGATCCAGAAAGTCTAACCTTGTCTGTGGTATTCCGAGTAGGATTCCGGTTTTGAATGACTGTGATGAGCTTCAAACTCCTGAAGGCTGGGCGTGATGACAAACGCAAAAGAATCAAGGGATTATACTCCAACCTGATTGAGAACCGACAGATGATTAGCCGTGCTGTGACAGAGCATTTGGACCATTTTCACTGAGAGGATGGGATGTAGCCATCAACAAAGGTGATGCCTCCAGACGATTAGCCGTGCAGTGACAGCGCATAGGACCATTTTCCCGAGAGGATTAAAAGTAGCCATTGATGATGGTGATGCCCTACATACAGCTTGCCATGAAAAGGAGTAAGAAGGATTGGATGAAAGCAATAAGAAAGTAGAGATTCGAAAGGATTCTAGCATCTCCACACGCCTATTTGAAATTCCCACTATTGATTTACATAAGTACTTCTATCCTATTTTATTTTCTATTTATTATTAATTTTTGAAACCCATAACCATTTAATCTGCCTAACTGAGATTTACAAGGTAACCATAGCTTGCTTCATACCAACAATCTCTGTGGGATCGACCCTTACTCACGTAAGGTATTACTTGGATGACCCAGTACACTTGCTGGTTAAGTTGAATGGAGTTGTGAAAAGAAAGTGCTGAGTTAATTTTTATGCACATGCCAAAGAGCCATTATTGTTGATCACAATTTCGTCCACCACCTCCTCGGATCCCTCCGTAATGGAGTCCTCCAGATCTGCATAAGCTTCCCGAGCCCTTACCAAATCTTTTTTAACCTCCATAAGGTCCTGGAACAAGCTTGAATAGCTCTGCTCTGCCTTCTCCCGCAGACCCTCTGCCATAGAGCACCGGCCCATCAACTTCTCCTCTTCCTTCATGAGATTATCCCTCTCCTCCTTCAGCTTGGCGACCTCCTCCTTCAGACTCTTCTCAGCCTCCTGATACAAAAGAATCCTCCCCTCTAGCTCTTCAACTTTCAGGGATGAATCCAAAGAGCTGATGGGAGTCTTCTCAAAAATATCAAGGAACTTTGTGCACACCTCTGCCGCCCTAATACTCTCCTGAGCCAGAATAGTAAGGTGGTTTCAAACAGAAGCATCATCCATACTTATAAGAATATGAGGATAGATATGCTTCCGAACAAACTGAGGCGCATCCACCTTGGCCTCACCTTCAAAGAAGAGCTAGACACTAAAGTCTTGCGCTTCTTCTTTTCTTGCTCAGGGGAAGATCGGGGAGGAGGGGACGGCAGAGAAGAGGCTGAAGAAGAAATGACAATAGGACGAGTGGGAGTCCCCAAATTGTGAGAAGGAGGGGGAGGACCAGCTGCCTTGGCACCGCCGACTTTGGCACGGGATCTCGCTTTGGCCTCCTGAACCCTCTGGTAAGACTCCATGGAATTCTTCTTCGCCATTTCTACAAAAACAATTAGATAGCTAAAAGTCAGTAAAATAAGTCGGAAGAAATAGTCGTGCAAACATCAAGTCGGAAAATATGATAAACTAAGAAAAGCTACCTAATTGAGCCTGGACAAAGGTCGAAGACCCCTGGAGAAACTTTTTCGTATCTAGGTAGGGGGCTCTTCCCCATACTTCTCGGAGAAACCCCATACTGGCCACCTCCACCTCATCCAAATCATCTAAACCATATTTTTCACAAGGAGAGGCCTCTATCCAGTACAGGAGAAACGAGGAGAAGAAGTTTCATCCAGGAAAAAGGGGTGGTGACCCTCTATAGCTTGAACTTTGAAAAAGAAATTTTTGAAGTCATGGAAAGATTCATCAAAAGGGGTAAAAACTCTCCGACCTTGTATGGTCCGGAAAGACACCCACTGTTGCTTATTATTTTGCCCACTGAAGGGCTTAGTCATGTGAAAAAGATAAAAGAAAATCTTCAAAGAATTCGGAAAGTCTAAAGCATGGCTGATAAACTGGTAAATTTTCAAAAAACTCCAAGAATTGGGATGGAGCTGGGTAGGAGCAACACGACGGTGGCATAAAACGGCTATCTCGAAGTCGGAAAAAGGGAGAAAAACGCCTAAGCGAAAAATCATGCTTTCATACAGGTAGAAAAAATGAGGGGCTGCCTCAGAAGCCCCCCAAAACAAACCCGGTCCTCCGGACCCGGGGCAATCAGTTCATATTTTGGCTCATCCTCATCAGAAGTACAAAGCCTATGATGAGTGCGAAGGTTGGTGATGAAGTCAGTATCAACAAGGGGCTCTTCCCCCAGAACTGTGACATCCACCCATTGAGCAATGGTTTCAACAGAAGACATTTTATTTTTCTAGAAAGGGATAGCAAAACCTACAAAGGAAAAAGAAAAAGAATCAAAAATAGGGTCTCTAAGGGTCCGAGGCAAGTCTCTCAAACTAAGCAGAGAAAACACTGAGACTACTATCTACACTCTACATATCAAAACATGCAAAATGAAAAACTCTATAAAGGAAGAGTAAGCAAAGAAACTGACCTTTTTCCTCGCGCAGAAAGGTGGAAGCAACAGCACCCGAAAAGGAAGGAGTTTTCTTCTTTCAAACAGTAAAAGGTGCAGGTAGAAAAGTTTTCAGAAACGAAACAAGCGAGAAGAGGGAAAAGTATTTATAAACACGTTAGGGGCATAAAGGTAAAAACGACGCAAACCATTTAAGAGTTGCACCGTTACCAATGTAACCACCCCGCGTATGAATGTTCAAACCTCTAAGAGATGCGACGTTTGATTAGACGCGACTGTTGAGAGTTTTTAAAACACGTCAGTTCCGAAAAATCACATCGGTTCCTTAGCGGGTCGACTACGGTCCCGAGTTATAATACTCGACCCCACCTCTTAAAAGAAATTGGGCTCGAGTAGGGGCACTGTTCATACCCTGACCCAACGCTAAGGTTCAGGTCCAAACGACAGGCCCAACCCACAAGGTTGAGCCTCACAGTACACCGATCTTCCCCCGAGAAGTCGGTTCTCACCACGACTTGCTCTAAAGAAGTCGGCAACGAGGATTAGCTGGCAGAAAATAACTGCCCCTAAAATCTCTCAACCCACTTCCAGGAGCCATATCGCAACTTCCCTAAGATAAAGGGACGGTTATCCACCTTAAAAAGTGGAACTACTCCAACGGTGGTTATTGGCTCACCACTATAAATACACTGACACCCCTCAGGTATCTCTAAGTCCCAATACTCTCTAGACCTGCTCACACCCTTGCTGACTTAGGCATCGGAGTGTCTTTGCAAGTACCACCCCCCGTCCACTCACGCTCACAAGTCGGACGAAGGACCCAAAGGTGCGAACATATTCGAAGGCATCCTTCCTTAGACGATTGGGCCAACCTAACGAGTTCAGCCCATTAATCTCCGGTTACCCATCGTAACAACATTATATTATTATTATATAGAATATTAACAATGACTTACGGCATTGTATTTTGGTAATCACATGGTGTATTTTATATGTTATTTTTTTATAAAAAATATATATTATGTCTAAATTAATTTTATATAATAAAAAATTAATAAAAAATAAAATTATAAAATTCGCTTTGAAATTCGACCTTAAAATTTTTTGATCCGTCTTTGGTCTTATTCTCAATATCTTCTCTTGTATTGTTTCCAAAACTAAATAGCTTTATTCACCGGGCGAATATCTTTTTTGCGAAGCATGAAATTGAAAATAGATTATAATCAAAATTTATTATTATAAATAACTTTTTTAACAAATTGACTAATTAACTTTAGCTATCATTTTTCATTTTCTTTATGAATTTATACTATTAAATATTAAATAATAATAATATATATAATTATTTTATCTTTATTATATAATTATACTACTTAAAATAATTTTTTTATACATTTCCAGCACAGTAGATTATCTTAAAACTATTTTTTAATTAACACATTTAAATATAAATTAATTGTCACATCATTATTTTTTATAAATGGTTACATAAACAAAACAAAAATATTATATATACACAAATAAATCAACAACTATATATTAATGTATACATTTATGTGTTATTGAAATCATTTTGAATATATATTTTATATATGTGACTAATTTAATCACTACTTTTATATGTATATATAACATAGTTATAAAGGCAAAGCAAACCATATATAGACTAAGAAAGCAATACTTTTTTTTTAACTAATTTAGTAGATAATTTTTAGTAATTACTAAAAATATATGAGTATATCAATCTTCTTTACAAAAAAATTGGCAGAGAAATGATACAAGAATTAATATGTATTATTATATGAGAATATCAATATAATTATATAACTTAAAGTGTTAATGCATATGCATATCAATGTAAATGAACCAAATTCGTTTTGAAAATATTTAAAAAAATTAATAAATATTAGGTTAATAGTCAAATTAATTTCTAAAAAATGATTCGTTCTTTAAATTTGTTTTTGAGGCTGCATTTGTTTATAAGTATAGGACACTGAGATAAAGATACATAAACACAAAATTATGTTTAGCAGATGAGACATGGACAAAGACATTGTGTCTAGAGACACTGAATTAGTGTATTTTGTATATATCTTGACAGGAATGACACAGTAATACTAATAAGAGACACGACTTATTTTTTATTTTTTCTTTCATTATTCTTGTTAATTTTTTATGGATATATTTTTTATTATTATATTTTTTCTCAAATTTTTTTAATAAAAAATGAGAATAAATTAAACTTTTTTAATTTGTTCTAGTTTATCCCTAGACAAAATACAATAACCGTAATTTTGGTGACTATGTCCTTTGTGTTTTGTTCTTAGTGTCTTATCTTGTTCTGTTCTTAGAACCAAATGTAGCCGAAAGATTTTATAAATCAAATTAGCCTTTCAAAGATTATAGATTAATCATTTTTGTCCTTCAGTCACTCAATTAGCAGTTTTTGCCAACGACTAATGATACGAGATATTAACTCACATCACATATGATACCTAGCATATTCAATTAAACACTGAATAAATATATTTATGAAAATCTATCAATTTAGTGTCGTTAGATTATATTAGGATTAAGGTTTATATAATTAGAAAAGTAGTATAAATTGATAGATTTATAAGTGGATATACTAGGTATCATATATACTATTAATTAACGGTGATGATAACACAAAAAACTGCCAGTATCAGGATAAGGTTCAACATAAATCGAGAAAGACAAAAAAAAATTAAAAAATCAGCGTGGGCTTCACACAAATCAATCTTCTCTGGATTTTGGGCCATGAATGATGGTGCGTACATAGATTAAGAGGAAAAAAAATAAAAATCTTGCCTTTGAAGAGGAAAAACAATTATGACGCATATTTGCTGAGAAACCCTAATAAAAAGTTTGGTTAAAATTGTGAAGTGCAAGAAGGTTCTCGCTTTGATATTCTAAATGAGGATGATGTAGATGTTAAAGATATGCATGAGGTGTAAGAAAAAAATATGCAAGACATTATAACTGACTTTGCGCTTGTGGAATCCAAAACCCATGCTAAGACCAATATTATCCAGTCTATGCTAAGAAAATATGCAGGACTAAAAATGACTTGCAAAATGACGCAGCAATATAAACTAAGAAAACAATACTCTTTTTTTTAACTAATTCAGTGATTGATTTTTGGTAATTACAAATTTTTTTTTAAATAACAAGTAATCACCATAAAAACACTGGTACACCATCAATCTTCTTTGCAAGAAATTTTGCAAGGAAAGGATACAAGAAATAATATGCATTATTCTATGAGTATATCAATATAATTACATAATTCAATTACATTAATTTTAAAGTGTTACCAACGCATGTGCATATCAATGTAAATGAATTGAGCTCGTTTAAAAATATGTAAAACAATTTAATAAATATCAGGTTAATAGTTAAATTAGTGCCTAAAAGATATTCATTTTTTAAACTCCTCCTTGAGGCTACGTTTGTTTATAAATACAGGACACTGAGACAGATATACATAAACACAAAATCGTGTTTGACAGAAATATTATGTCCAGAGACAATGAATTAAAATATTTTGTATCCATCTTAATAGGAAGAATACAAAAACAATAATAAGAGGCACAACTTATTTTTTATTTTTTCTTTCATTATTCTTGTTAATTTTTTATAATTATATTTTTTATTATTATATTTTTCTTCACAAATTTTTTGAATGAAAAAATAGAATAAATTAGACTTTCATAATTTGTTCTAGTTTATCATAAAACAAAATATAAAAATACTAATTTTGATGTCTCTCTCTTCTGTATCTTATTACCAGTGTCTTGTCTTGTCCTATTCTCAGAACCAAATGCAATCGAAAGATTTTATAAATCAAATAGTCTTTCAAAAATTATAAATTAATCATTTTTATCCTTCATTCACTCAATTAGCAATTTTTGCCAATGATTAATGATACTAAATGTTAACTCCCCCAATGAATCTGGAACTACCTCCCCCGGTTCTTCAGACTCCATCTGAATATTCTCCCGAGACATTTCTGATAGTTGCAAGGTAGCCAAGCAAGCCCAGATTAGGAGGATTAAGTGTGTGATGTACGTAATCAAAAATCTTAACATATAAGTCAATTGCTTCTTTAGTCAGCCAACAATGGGATTACTATTAGTGAAGACACATGATTAAAGAAAGGCAAAAAATAAAAGCCAACTAATAAGAAAACAGAAACTGTTAACCAATTATCAAAGTGATCCCAAAAAAATTCAAATAAGACAAATTAGAACAGGGTGTTCTGCTCGGGTTGGAACTCAGGTGAAACACCATAATAAGAGTAACAGCTAATGTACTGCTATGATCATTTTGCAATGTTGGGTTTATGACAAGGGTCACTGCCACTATTATCTGATGTGAGTTCCTTAATAATATAATAATCATGTACATGATAATATAGATAATAAACCTTTGTTACCTGCACCGCTAAGTTTTCCAAAACTAATACCTTTTAAGGGAGAAAAATATGAAGTTTGCCACCTCAGCCTGTGATTAGTAGTTGTGACACATTTAAATTAATTAGTGGATAAGTTATCTTTTATTCTTAAATTTACCGATTCTTCCAATAATGCTGTGTGTCTATAAAATGTATGAGTAGCAAAAGAACAAAGTGTGTCGATGGTTGTCGGCATTACAAATTTAAAGTGCATTAACATGGTGAAGAGAAGAATAATTTAGCATGTGGGGGTTTTAGATTATCACATGATTGGTTATTAATAAGGGAAGAATAATATAGCAGAATGATTACAAATTATTACTAACAGGAAGACCGTAAAATATTATAAAAGCCGAGTCTTTCTTACTGTCCCATAGTCGATCAAGGCCATGTTCTATGAGGTTGAATTCCTCCCGTGCCGCAATATCCAGTTCAACAATAAGGGAGTTTTCATGGCGTGACTGCAAATATACACAAGTGATTATAATTTATCACAGTAACAAAATTGAAATCAGAATTAAACTATGTAGTTCATGAACCTTCATGTACGCTAGTTAAACACAGAAGTAAATCATGAACATTTACCTTCACCTCGTCAAGTATTTCCTGTGAGCACCACGTGTCCGTACTTGTTATAAACTGAAACCCAAATTTAGCCCGGTACATACGATCCCATTGATTTAATTCCTAAAATTTAAGATGAATCAACTGAATAATATTTCATCAACGAACATGAAAAAGAAATTGGTTATAAAGTAGGCAGCAACAATCAAACCTTCATCATTGAACCCGGCGCATAACGAATGGCCAGATTGAGGAGTCGGCGACCAGAAAAGGCATCCAGCCATGACTGTATACTGGACTCATTGAACCACAACTGCCTTGCAAATGTTATTGCGTCATCCAACGAATAGAATGGGGACGCATCTATCATCTTCTCCATGAAACAACGGCTGCTGCAAATGAGATAGAAGTCTCGGCACTCCAATTTCCCTGATAGGCCAAAGACATAGAACCATTAGAACAAGGAAAATTAAAAAAATGTGAGTGTAAGAAGAGTTGAAGGAGAAGTTATAGCATTGTGAAGATCCAGTTAAATCTAAGAGCTACATTATTGATGGACATCTAATATTTTAGGAATCGGCGGCCTCATCACAATCTTCCACCCCGTCATTAGTGGATTCCTCTAGTTCGCCGTCTCTTGTCAGCCGCAGGCTTTCGACATCAAATTCAGGCAAGGTAGTCATACAAGCATGGGGGTGAAGGTCGACCTCACAATGTTCAAAATCCTCGCCCATGTCAAACAAATCTCGTGGCTTCACATGGAATACCACACTCCATCCGGTGTCCACTTCATCCTCCACGTAGAACACAAGACGTGCCTCAGATGCCAGGATGTACGGCTCATCGTCTTCTCGATCACCGGTGTGAATCGGATTGGCAAAATTGACACAGGTGTGGCCCAACACGTCGTGTCGGATGCCTCTGCCCGAAGTGGTGTCTGCCCAAAGACACTTGAATAAGACAACAGTGAATTGACCGCTGTAATTCAGCTCGATGATGTCCACTAATCTTCCGTAGTACGAGACACCGCCAATAGCAACATTGGCATCCCGTTTACTTGCATAACTTCTAGTATCTGAAGTGACATAAACCCCACTATTCTGTGTTTTCATTCCTTCCTCCCTCGACATGGTTCTAAATTTAAATCCATTGACGTTGTAAGCTTGATAGCGCCTGGCCTGAGCAAGAGGACCGCAGGCAAGCCACTGCAACTCGTTCGAATGATTGGTGCTTCCAAATGGGACCTGGCATTGAACCATTAGAGCCAAGAAATCATGAAAAGGTATTAGGATCTTGAGATAGTTTGGATTACCTTGTGCATGAACCAGTTGGGAAATTCTCTGTGCACAACACTATCTATTTGAGATGGGGACCTGGTTCTACTTCGCAGTTTCCTCTTTGTGATAGCTCTGTACTCACTATGCATACAATAAGTTTTATCAAGTTCAATACTATCACATCCATACTGGCTGACTGTATAAATTTAAAACTCAGGCTCTGTACTTACTCAAAGAATTTCTCTGTAGCACTGCAATTGACAAGTACATGACGATGTGCTTGCAACTTTTCGGTTGCTGTTAGAGTAAAAAACGAATATGCCCCGACCGCCTTTCCGACATCTGGGATAAAGCTGGCAATCTCGCTCGGCGGAGCATCGCTCGGCCAGTCGTCAACACGCGTCGGTCGGTTGATCCTAGTCTCGACATTATCTAGATATCTTGAACAAAATGTGAGAATCTCCTCGGATAAGTAACCCTCTGCAATGGATCCTTCAGGTTGTGCCCTATTACGCACATACTGTTTGAGACGACATAGGTACCTTCGGAAGACAACAACAACATATAAATTACTAGATGATGGCTATCATACTAAAAAGGATCGCGAAAGATCAAGTAGATCTTTACCTCTCGATTGGGTACATCCACCGGTAATGCACTGGGCCACCAAGACGTACCTCGTCGACTAAATGCACCGTTAGATGAACCATGACTGTGAAGAAGGAAGGTGGAAATATCATCTCCATGTGGCAGAGAGTATGGACCACACGATCCTGAAGGAGAGGAAGTTGTTTAGGATCTATGGATTTACTACATATTAGTCGAAAAAAGGTTGATAACTCAGCCAAAACGACGGCCACTGCGGTGGGCAATACGTGTTTTGACGCAATTGGCAGTAGATGTTCCATCAGAATGTGGCAGTCATGACTCTTCAACCCGAATAACTTGCGATGTTTTAAATCAACACAGCGAGAGATGTTGCTAGAGTACCCGTCAGGAAAGACCACATTCTTGATAGTCCTAAGAAAGACATCCTTCTGTGGATTGGACATGGTAAAAACTGCAGCGGGATACTTTTCACCTTCAAGTGGCCACATATCTTGCCTGATTCCCATCAATTGGAGATCTTTTCGAGCTTTTAGGTGGTCTTTGGATTTACCGCTCTCGTTCAACATGGTGAAAACAATGTTGTCGCACACATTCTTCTCTATGTGCATCACATCAAGGTTGTGACGTAATTCGTTGTTCTCCCAGTATGGCAGCTCAAAGAATACACTCCTCTTCTTCCAGGGTGACTCGTCCTGCACCACGGTCTGCTGGCCACGTCTTCTTTTACCGACCACCGCATGCACCTTGCCCTGTGAGACGGGCACACCCTCCAATTGTATAAGGACATCCCTGCCAGTCAATTTGGTAGGTGGGGATCTATCCTCTACTTTACCATCAAATCTAATCCGGTCTCTTCTATATCTGTGATCGCGATTCAAGAAGCGCCGATGACCCATATAACACCATTTCTGACTGAAAGTGAGTCGCATAGTCTCGGCGTCCAAGTTACACGTGGGGCAGGCTCTCCCGCCGTACGTATTCCAACCAGACAAATTGCCCAAGCCAGGAAAATCGCTGATAGTCCACATCAACGCAGCACGCATCTTGAATGTTTTCTTCTCACTAGCGTCGTAGGTATCAACACCGGCCCACAACTCCTTCAACTCATCGATCAGGGGCTGCAGGTATACATCTATGTCATTGCCAGGCATTTTAGGACCGGGAATTATCATAGAGAGTATGAAGTTGGTTTGTTTCATGCAAATCCAGGGAGGTAAGTTATATGGGATAAGAATCACTGGCCATATTGAGTACTTTGAACTGAGGTTTCCATATGGATTGAAGCCATCACTGGCCAAGGCTAAGCGAACACTGCGCGGATCGCCCGAAAAGTCAGTATATCTCATGTCAAATGCTTTCCAACCCTCGCCATCTCTGGGATGCCTCAAGAAACCGTCAGAGTTGGTTCCTCTCTTGTGCCACAACATGTCCACAGCTGTCTTGCTGTTTACAAGTATAGGATACTGAGATAGAGATACAAAGACAAAAAATCGTATTTGACAGATAAGACATTAACAGAGATACGAAATTGATGCATTTTGTGTCCATCCTAACAGGAAGGACATAAAAACACTAATAAGAGACACAATTTATTTTTTTCTTTTGTTATTTTTGTTAATTTTTTATAATTATATTTCTTATTATTATATTTTTCTTCTCAAATTTTTTAAATGAAAAAAATGAGAATAAATTAGACTTTCATAATATGTTCTAGTTTAATACCAAACAAAATACAATAACACTAATTTTGGTGTCTCTGTCCTTTCTGTTTTGTTCTCAGTGTCTTATCTTGTCTTTTATGTCTTGTTATCAGAGTCTTGTGGAATGGGGAGGAACTTGAAGAATTCACTCCTTCTAGAGACATCAGACAGAGTGATCTTATTTTTTTGTATATCTTTATGCTATGTATTGAAAGACTTTTCCAGTTGATTAGTGCTGCAATTGCTCACGAGTTTTGGAAATCGACCTGTCTTATAAAGGACGGCCTCGAGATCTCATATTCGCTTTGCAGGCAATTTGATCATTTTTTCGGAAGCAAGGATCGAGCAATCCAATGTTATCAACCAGTGTATTAAAGCCTTTTGTGATAGCTCGGGACAAAAAGTTAACCATGAGAAGACCGGAATCTATTTCTCAAAGAATATGAAAAATCATGTTAGAACGGAGATCGGTAAAGCGCTCTAATTTTCCAGAACTGATAATCTTGGAAAATATTTAGGAGCCCTTTGTTGCACTTTAAGGTCACCAAACAAACTTTGAAGTTATCAATAAAATAAATGCAACGCTTAACTCTTGGAAAGCCAACCTTTCTCTAGTCGGGAAGGCTACTCTAGTAAATTCTGTTTTATCTACTCTTCTCGTTTATTCTATGCAAATTGCTTATCTATCTGCTGCTATTTGTAATGCTATTGATCATAGATGTAGATCATTTTTTTGGAAAGATTCTGATCAAAAGAAGAAGATCTATCTTCTGAACTAGGACACAATGTGCAATACGAAGCATTTGGAGGCATTGGAGTCCGACATGCAAGCAAGGAATGTGCAAGGGGCATTTGGCGCTCTTTCCTCCCCCCTCCTTCATTCTAGTTAACTGACTTCTTTAATGTTAATTTATAAGACTGGTTGCCTTTTAATTTTTCTAAGCCTAAGGATTGGCAGTCCATGTTTGGGGTTGCCGCATCCTCCTTATGGTACCTCTGTAATAAGCTAAGTTTTTACAACAACTCTATCACTATCCGAGCAGCAACAGAACGAATTAGAGAAAGGAATAACGAGTTCTCTCGAGCCTCTCGAGTTGTACTCCAACCAAAACCTGATAATCACACTGTTGACAACCTCATCCGCTGGTTACTGCCCTAAAAATGTCTTGTTAAACTCAATGTTGACAGATCTTTCATGGCACACACAAATAACATAGCTTGTGGGGATGTCTTTCAAAACCATTTGAGTGCTTTCTTGAAAGGTTTTGCTTGTAATCTTGGAAGTTTCTCCATTATGCATGCCGAACTTTGGCCATCATTCATGGGTTACAAGTTGCTATCAGCAATAATTTTAATCAAATTATTGTTGAATCGGATTCTAGTGCGGCTGTAAAATTTATAACTCAGCATCTCCCCACTACCCACCCATGTGCTTCCCTGGTTGAGGAGATAAAGATTCTTGAAACTCACCTCCAAAGTATTATCTGGACTTTCACTCCACTAGAGAGAAACATTGTTGCAGATGAGCTTGCTAAGCACGGACAGAACCTCTCCCGTGGCATCCATGTCTTTGATTCTGTCCCAGCTGATATTAATCTAGCTCTGTTATATGATGCTTCTGATACCTCTTTAATAAGAAGCTTTAGTTAGTTTTTTTTTTTTTTTTGATCCTAGACCCCTATTTTTCACCCTAAAAAATTAATGTTTATATTATTAATCGTTGATAAAAATAATTAATTGAGTGACTGAAAAATAAAAATGATTAATTTATGATATTTGAAGGAATAATTTAATTGATAAAATTTTTCAAAGACAAATTTAGAGAATAGTCCATCTTTTAGGGGCTAATTTAATCATTAACCCAACAAAATCTGTGAATTATTTTCCAATTGTTTAAATTATTTTAATAATGAAACTTGGCTTAAGTGAAAGGTAATTCATAATTGAAACTTGAAAAGTAGTTTTTGTAAATTTCATTGACATTGCAATAATAACACACTGGACATTTTTAACAAGTATATACATTTGGTCAAATATACCATTAAGTGTAAGCTAAAGTCTAAAAAAATGGTTGGGAGTTAAAAACAACTTCACATTGGGTTGGAGTGTTTCTCTCTCTTGGATAGCACGCACGGAAAACTCTTGTTGAGGGCTGCCGCCGTCGCCGCCTTAGCCTAGGCAGCGATAACCCTCCATCTCCGGTGATCTCTTTTCCTTCACCAAGCTTCCACTTCCTCTCCTCTTCCTTTTCTTTCTCCCACCCACCTATCTTGTCTCCCCTTCTCTTACTTTTGTTTCTATGTTTTCTCGAACTTTCTTTCCTTTCTGATTTTATATATGGAAAAAGACTTCTTTTCTTTTTTTTTCTTCTACTCTCTCTTCTTTTTCTGTCGGTATTTTGGGCTCTAATTTCTGGCTCTGCTTTCATTTGTCTGGTTTTTATTTTTTATTTTTTTTAGTTTTATTTCATAGATTTAGTACGACAATAACTCTCTGGTGGTTATTCTTTCTCTTTTGTGGTGTTATGAATCCCTTTTATTGTGATTTATTTTTTTATGGGTATTTTGTCTTTTGTGATGCAGGTTTTGTTATGGAAGGAAGATATTTTAAAAAAAAGTTAGATATTTATAGAATTCTTTGTAAATCTAAAAAATAATGAGATCTATTTGAAATTGATGAAAGATTATCCTGTTATGTTGCAATACATCTATGTAGTTTTAGAAATGAAAGAATTTTAGTATTAGCTCTGTTTATATTATTTAATGTTAGAAACAAGAGACTAAACTGGAGAAAAGATGGTATATTATTGAGTGTATTCAAGTTGTCTACTTAAGTTATCTGGATTGATACAATATAAAAGGATATTTATAGGTGTTAAAAAAATCGTAATAATAAAAACGTAATATTCTATAATAAATATTCCGATATACTAAATAATTCTAATTGATCCTAATTATATTCTAACATCCCCTCAAACTCAAGTTGAGTTTGAAACATATTTAAAACAACGATAAAAAAAATGTATAAACTAATAAAATGGATGTAGACGGAATTGCCGGAAGAAAGCGTAAATGAAACTGCCGTTGTCGGAAGGAAGTGCAGATGGAACTGCCGTGGGTGCAGACGGAACTGCCGGAAGAAAGCGCAGATGGAACTGAAAGGAAGCGCAAATAGAACTGCCAGTCTGCCGCTATCTGAAGGAAGCGCAGATGAAATTGCCGGAAAGAAAGGCAGATGGAACTGTCGTTTGTCTGAAAGAAGTGTCGTTTGTCTGAAAGAAGCGCAGACGGAATTGCCGCTTGTCGGAAGGAAGTGCAGACAAAACTGCCGGAAAGAAAGGCAGATGGAACTGCCATTTGTCTGAAGGAAGTGCAGACGGAATTGTCGCTTGTCGGAAGGAAGTGCAGACAGAATTGCCACTTGTCAGAAGGAAGCGCAGACGGAACTGCCGCTTGTCTGAAGGAAGCACGGAACTGCCAAAAAGAAACGCAGACGGCCACAAGGAAAATTAGACGAAACGCATACGGAACTGTTACGAGAAATGTAGATGAAATTGTTACGAGAGAACACAAACGGAACTGCCACGAGAGAATGCAAACGGAACTAGCGAAAGAGAACAAAAAATCATAGGATTTCTTCATGAGAATAGGTAAGCAGCGGATGACAATGGTGTTTGATTATTCGACTCGAAAAAAATACAAGACAGAGAAAATAGGCTAGTCGGTGAGGTGAAAAAATATCAAAGGAATGACAAAAGAAAAAGAAGAATGACACAGAAAAAAATGTAAAAACTACAGTAATTTTACCGCAAGAAAAATAACCTATCCTAGGATACCATAGCTCTGATACCATGTTAGAAAGGAGAGAGTGAACAATATGAAAAAAAGTTTGTGAGTATTTAAGTTATTTAGAATGATACAACATAAAAGGATATTTATAGATATTAAGAAAATTATAATAATAAAGATATAATATTTTATAATAAATATTCTAATATATTAAATAATTTTAATTGATCCTAATTAATCCTAATTAATTCTAATTATATTCTAACATTTAAGATTTTTTTAATCGAATATTGTACCTCCTCTGAGTTCATAATTCAACAAATAACAAATTGGATATTTAGATACAGATTTAGTTCTCTTACTGTGATTTGTAAGTGTTGTATGACGTTATCTATGAATAAAAGTTGTTATTCTTTAAAAAAAAAACATACCATTAACATTTTTAGTTCTTAGATAAATCTCAACTATTGAAATGGTGAGCAGAATTGTCTTTCTAATCGCGTTCTCCCAAATCTATAACATGTCCAAAACGCTGTCACCCGATGTCGTTTTCTTACATTTGGTTTAAGATTGTACCTCAAATTAATCATTTTTTCTTTGTTGTGCCCTTCACTTTTCGAGCAGCAATTGTTGTTCCTTCGTATAAACGAATACCCATCAAATGGCGATTTTGCCCTTGAAAGAAAAATAGAAAGCACTTAATTATTGACTTCCTCATAACTCTCTTTCTCAATGTAATGATGATGCCCTCCATGTACTCCCTCATATTTATTATGCTGTTCCTTCCATTTTTCCTCTTAAACTTTAACAGCCAATAAAAAATAAGAGAATCGTGATTGTGAAGCCAGAGGGGGAAAAAAAATATACAATAGCATGCTTAGCCAAATGTTGATATTCATCAACATTCAACAATTTCAACTACCCCACTTATTACCCTCTTCTCTTTTTAAGCAAAGGATGTTAAGATTCTCCCTCCTCCTTCTACGTCTACCATATAATTGTAGAAAAGATGACAAGTTAATTCCATATATACCCCCAACACATTCACATGGATACACTATATTGGTGCCGATTACCGAATATTACTTTTGCTATATGTTGTATAGAGTATAGACTTGTAGGCCATAAGGGTCCTTAAGGGCAAATGAGGAAATATGGGGACCAAATAATATATGCGGTAGATTTGTAGCCCTGTAGGCCATAATTATATAGGGTCCTTAATCGCAAATAAGGAAATATGGGGACCAATAAATAAATTGTACAATTTCTTAAATGTTGAAACTGTTGCCCTTCTGGATTGTGAATTTGTGACATTAGCAATGTAGCACAAATATAGTGAAACCGAAAATCACATACTAGGGTGGGGAGAATGATAAATAAGAGTATCAAAGTTGGACCAATAAAATTTTATCAAAACCAATAAAAAATAATATTTTATCAAAAAAAAATAAAGATGATAATTTATTTTTTAAGAATATTATGTGTATATTAAAATCAGGACAATTTACTTATATAAAATAAATGTGAGAAACCTTTACCTGATTACAATAATTGAAAATTGGTTACGTGTATGTCTTGTTTCAATTTCTATATAATTCGTGGAAGTTAACCACGGTTTTCCAAATACACATAAATCATGCGTGACAGCAAAGGTTTACATGCAAGGAAAGTTAAACGTAAACCGTGAGATGCGGTTTACTCTTGGAGAATGGAACATGAAAACCGTGGGTGGCAGCCACTGTGAAGTTGGGTGGCTGAGAGAGAATTCGGGGAGTTCTGTGGTTTATGGATTTAGCAAACTTTTACGTTTTAATACGATTTGAATTGTATTAGTATATTTTTATTTTTTAATCAATTTAATTTTATATAAATAATTAGAATTTTAAATTATAAAATTTGTATTAGTTTGTAATTTAAATTTTAAATAGACATAATTTAAATTAATAATTTATAAAATTGTATATATTCGTATTATTGTATTTATATGAATATTTGTAACTAACTATAACTAACTATAAGTTTACAAATATGATACTATATAAATCAATGATACGTGTAAACTTATAGTTAGTTATTGTAATTATGTAAAATAAAGTACTTTACAAGGATATTTATTGAAACTAATATGTTAATTATTTATATACTTAATCTGGACACTATAATTTCGCATTAAGATAAAAAAAAATTATTAAAATTTTCATGGCTTATTATATCAACCACTATTAATATTATTGCGCATCATTCAGCCACTATATTTATAATTCAATGATTATAATTTGTAATTTGAATTAGTCCAAAGTCAAAATACATGATATAAGACTTCCAACATAATTACGTTGTGAACTTTATACATATATGTACTAATATCTCAAAAAATCAGTCAAAAATCAATAGGCATATTTAACGATTGTCACTGAAGTTATTACATATAATTCAAAAATTAAATTATACCACTCAATGGTATTATCAGATGATAATTTAAAATGTTGAGAATAAATAGAAATAAAAGATGAAATTAGATAATAATTAAATACATTCATATTATTTTCAAATTAAAAAAATATACTTATTTAAAATAATATGATTACGTTTATTTAAATTTAAAAAATTTTAATAAGAATATGTTTATTTAAAATATTAAAATTTAAAATTTTAAATAAACTTACTTATATTAATTTTAAATTTTATTTAAAATAATACGAATATATTTATTTAAATTAAAAACTTAAAATAATAAGAGTACATTTATTTACAAAATTTTAATTTAAAAATAATATAAGTGTATTTATTTGTTAGTTAAAAATTAACAATTGTTATTTTTGTTAAATCGAATAAATATAATTAATCATATGAGTACAATAGTAAAAAAATCATATGAGTACAATAATACGAATACATACAATTTTATAAATTATTAATTTAAATTATGTCTATTTAAATTTTAAATTACAAACTAATACAAATTTTATAATTTAAAAATTCTAATTATTTATATAAAATTAAATTGATTAAAAAATAAAAATATACTAATACAATTCAAATAATATTAAAACGTAAACAAGTTTGTTGAGTCCATAAACCACAAAACTCCCCGGATTCTCTCTCAGTCACCCAACTTCACATTATGCATAAACTGTAGCTGGTTCTAAGGTTTTATACACACACCATCTTCTTCATAAACCGTGGCTGCCAAGAGTAAATATATATTGTTCAACTTATTTTTAAAGTATATTTTGTATTTTAATATGTATTCATATTAGTAATTTCTTTTAGGTTTAATTATTCTATTGGTCCCTATAGTTTTATCAAATTTTTAATTAGATCTTTGTACTTTTTTTCTTTCAATTGAGTCCCTACAATACTTTTAACTTTGTAATTACGTCATTTTTATGTTAAAAATGTTAAAATTAACATAATATTTTCACCAAAATACATGCGGTCAAAGATTTAATTAAGTTTTTAATTAAATATCTTTAATTTGTAAAGAAATATTCAATTAACTCTAATATTTTTTATACTAAGAAGGACTTAATTACAAAATTAAAATAATGTAGGGATCTAATTGAAAAGAAAAAAAAAAGTATAAAAATCTAATTAATAATTTGATAAAACTATAAAAACTAATAGAATAATTAAACTTTTATTTTAATGATTTATTTTAGTATACATCTAACATAATTATTTACTTTTATAACAAAAAAGAAATAAATAAGCTGGTAATAGTATATTGTAAAATTGAAATAAGATTATGTTATTTGTACACTTAACAAAATAATTATGTAAATGCCAATTTTATTATTATTGTACCAAATTAAATTATAAATTTTATTTATTTTTAATAATTCATTATATATTGCAATAAATTTAAGAAATATTTAAAGCAAATACTTACTCGCATATTTTGTTCTGTTCAAAATAGCTATAAATATCAAATTATAATTACACCGGTTAAGGAAATAATAAAAAGTATCTTCATTTTATATAAATTTAAGCGAGTTTATAATTTTCTTATTAATTTCTTTTTATATAAATTTAGGTGAATTTATAATTATTTTATATTTATTTAATAGGATTATTGGAATTTAAATTCTCTAAAGTGAATAAGTTGATAAAATGGAAAAATAAATAGTTAATCACCAATAATTTTGTAATTTTTATGAAATATATGACTTACTATTTTAAATTAAGAGTGGAATAAATTATTATTTTTATGCACGAAAGTTGAATACACGGACACATATACCCATAGAAGAATGAAATTACTATTTGTATCCATGAAATATGAGTTTCGTATAACAAATTATTTAAATACTAAAAAAAATCTCAAATTACCTTTCTCTTCACCACTACTATCATCATCCCCCGTCTCTTTCTCTTCGCATTTCCTCTTTTTAATTTTTCCATTCCTCATTTTTTTTCATTCCCACCCTTCTTCACAATGGACTTCTGCCGCCGGCCTCCCCCAACACTACTGCAGCGGTTAAGAGACTCACAATCACCACCATTACACCTTTTCCTTCACCTCCCAAGACCTTCGATGCCCTCTCACTCCCGATTTACTTTGCCGAGAAGTAAACCCAATCTTTGTCTCCAAAAACCTTGAATTTGTTGAACTCCCTGAAGCACTGTCACGCGACTTTCATCAGCCACACCAACTTCAATCCACCAACCATCAGCACTGTCGTGCGACCTCCATCAACCACGACGAGCCAACGCTGTAGAGCGCGAGGACGCCGTCTCCGACGAGGATTGGGCTCCGTGATTTTGCAAGAAGATTGGAGGAGAATTTCATCCAATGATGGTTGTTGTCGCTAGAGAACCAGAGGGCGGGGAGTTTGTTGAGGACCATCACTGATGACTTCAACGTCTAGTTCTGCAATAGTATCCTTTAGACCTTTCATCTTTTCTCTCATTTTTTGTTATCCCTTCGTCATTATTGTTGGTGCTATTGTTGTTGTTAGAGAATGTAAAAAGGAGCAGAGACAAATAATGGACTTCAGATTGAATTTGTGGCCTTGGATCTGTTTCTTCTGCTGCTGTTGTAATAACACGCATGTTTCACACACACACACACAGAGAGAGAGAGAGAGAGAGAGAGAGAGAGTAATATGATGATGATGCTGATGATGATAAAGGTAATTTAAAATTTTAGGTGATTTTTTAGTATTTGCATAATTTTATTGTGCAGAACTCATATTTCATGAGTACAAAAGGTAATTTCCTTCTTTTATTGGTAAATGTGTCAGTTTTTTTAATTTTCGTCAATAAAAATGATAGTTTATTTTTTAAGAATGATTAACTATTTACTTTATTAATTATTCTCATTTTAGAAGATCTTGATCCCAGATTATTAATATTGTTCTATAGAAATAAGAATATGTAGATAAAAAATATTTAGATCTAAAAATAAAAATGTAATTTTAATGTCCTATCAGTATAAAATAATTTTATACGTACATTCATTACATAATATTATATTATTAAGAATAACTATTATTTTTATTAACTATATGAATAATCATCTAAAAGAACGATAGTATAAAATTATATCTAAAAAAATGATAGTATAAAATTATAGGTGAATTCTGTCATACCCTCTCTAAAATAAAGGGTAAATTACCCCTTGTGATATATATATATTGAAAGTGATTCACCAGATGAGTTTTATGAAGTGAAATAGATCTTTACGAATGCAATTGATGATGATAAAAGTCATAAAGACATTTGGAAAGATTCTTGATACGTGAGCATCTTTTCTATCTTTTCCTAGTGAATTAGCATTTGAATTTGTTAAGTTTGATCAAGATTTAAGTATTTTGGAGCCACTATAAATGCTATTTTGAGTTGTGTGCAATTTGGTTTATTTCAAGTAGCATTCGGAAGTATTTGACGAAATTTTGTAGCAGAAAAGAAAGAAAGCAAATGATGCAGTCAACCCCGACCTCCTTGCACTCAAACAAGAATAACTTGAGCTACAGAGGTCCAATTGACGTGATTCCAACGGCATTGAAAAGCTAACTTTCAGGACTTTCCAAGATGTATAATAGTGCATACTTCTTTTCCAGTATTCTCGGCCTCCTCCACGCTGAACTTGAGCTTTTCCAAGTTCAGCGTGGAGTCCAACGCACTTATGAGAATCACATATCATCCATGCTGAACTTGAGAATTCCCAAGTTCAGCATGGACCTTAATGAATCAAGTGGCCCCATGTACGTCCATAGGCTGCACACAGAATTTACTTAATTTTTTATTAAACTTTTATTTTATTTATAATTAGAAAAAGATATTATTTAGTTTAGAAAATATATTTTAAATTAATTAGAATTAGATATAAAAGGGAAAAGAATCAGCTCTTCGTACCCTCTTTTCTCTCATACCCCATTCCGCAATTTACAGTTTACCAGAATTCTAGTTTTTTCTCTGAACCATGAGTAACTAAACCTCCACTGTTAAGGTTAGGAGCTCTGTCTATTATATGGATTGATACTATTACTTTTCTATTTTAATTTATGTACTGATTTATATTTTATGAATTGTTCTTGTTCTTGTTCTTGTTCTTTATAACTTGAAAAAGCTCTTTACTTGAACAACAGCTTGAAAACATATTCTCCTAAATTTCTAATTACCTAGACTTAATGGGATACGTGACATATAATCCTCTTATATTTTGGTAATTAGAATTTTTGTGGCATATAACTAGAATTGAACTTCACCCTCTAATTGGAATTAAGTGACCAATAAATTGGCTGTTGATGAATTTTAGAGGAGACTAAAGAGGCCTAAGGAATTAGGGTTTAGTCACATATAGTTTGCCATGAATTAAATCTTGCATGATTAAAATAGTTAGTAAGAAAAGTCAATCAGGAAAATAGATATCTCTGAAGCCTTAACTGATTTCTCCATATATTATTCACAACCCATTTACTGCTTGCTTTATTAATTCTCTGATTTACTGTTTAATACAATTGAAACCCAAACACTCTTTTCTACTTGTCTAATTAAGTAAATCACTCAATCATTGTTGCTTAGTCCATCCATCCTCGTGGGATCGACCCTCACTCACATGAGGTATTACTTGGTACGACCCGGTGTACTTGCCGGTTAGTTTGTGGGTTATAAATTTCGCACCAATTCTTCAAATCCTCAAGTCATAAACACAGTTAAAGACATTGTTGTTGATGATGTCAAATACAAGTTTCAATGGATGGTAGATTCGTATCCTCATTAGATTAAAAATATTGTTGTCGATGAGGTGGAGATGAAGTCAAATTCAATTGCAGACAATAGGATTTACAAGATGAGGTGACAATTATGCACAAGAATTTAATCACTTTTATTGGACAAAAGTTTTACAGATAGTGAACTCCGAGGATGTTATCACCATTTAGAAGAGGGTGGAGGAAGTGCGGTGGGTGTACACTGAGATTGGGAAGGAGTTGTGCCTATGTAGCAAAGATTTTCCGTACTTTGGTAGCATGAATGTTGCCACGTGTAACGAGCTAAATACATGTGTAACTTATTGATAAGTTTGTGAGTTCATCACAAAAAGATTTTTCCGGCGATGACAGTCACCATCACCACCATAAACTGGTGGTGCTAAACTAAATTTAAATAATCACAAAAAAAAAGAAAAGTAAAAAATATATACCTAATTATAATGATTAATATTTAATTTAATTATAATTATAAATATTATGTATCATAATTTATCGTTTATTTTAGTGAGGATATAATAACATAGACCAAAATTATACCGTGGAATTAAACTCATACATACAAAATAATGCCCTTTGGTTTTAAATTGGAAACGAGTGTTGAGGCTTAAGGGGGACAAAGAAAAAGTAAGAGGTGGCTAAATAATGTGATTAGGGGGACAAGAAAGTGGGTTTTCTTTGTGGGGTTGCTCGGTTCAGAGCGTGACAGTTAACTCTATCACCATGAAATCTTGGAGTATGCTCCACGCGCTTATAATTCGGCGTCTTTTGCACCACCCAACCGTAATTGCCAGAATTGCCATTTTCGGTAGCATTATTTCAACTCATTCATCATTCATTCGACTCCACCATTTTTTTTTAAACACTCTACGACTCTCCGCTTAATACTTAACTATGAAATTACTATAGTCACCAAAAAAAAAAAAAACTATGAAAACTATTTCGTATAAATTTTTCTTATGAAATTGGATATTCAGATAAAAGAATTTTATGTTTATAACGTATACAAGTCAGGGTTCATTTTTAAACGGTTTTTTTTTCCTAAGTCAAACTATTACATTTTTGTTAATTAAATAAATTTTAATTTTTTATTTATTATATTTAATATTAATCATTTAAATTTAAAATTTAATCTTTTTGTTTTTCTTATTTTATATTTAATAACAAGTTAATTTTAAAAAAGCCATGGACTTCTTATTTTTCCTAAAATACATTAATATTTACTGCAAGTGAGTGGCTCAATTTTATCGTTATGGAGGGCATGTGTGTGCTATGTTTGGATATGGAGTTAGGGGGGAATACACATATATGTGGGACAGATTTTTGTCAGTTTGAGATGAAGGAACTCGGACCGTGCGAGTTCTTTGGATTTGAAAATTTTATAAACAAATCCCAGGGTCCGATTTGTTTGGCAACCGTATAGAACTTCAAGTATAAGGAATCGGACCCAACGAGTTGACATCTTAGGAATGGGTATGAAAATCGCACGGTCCGAGTTCTTAGCTGAGAGTATGAATTGGTGATCAATGAACTCGGACCCTCCGTTTTGTAGCAAGGAAACAAAGAAATCGGATGGTCCGAGTTCGGTCTTAGAAATTTTTTTTTTTTGGTTCAAGTTAACCTAGTCGTAGGGTTCGAGTTCCTCAAAGGTTGTGATATAAAAGGGTGAAGTGAACTGGTAGGTGGGACAGTAGCTAAGTCTTCCTTCTTCTTCGACGGCTGCGTCTTCCTTCTTCTTCAAAACTCTCTCTTTTTTTCAGTTTTGTTTTTGATAATGTAGTATCTAAGACTAAGCTTATGTTTTTTTTTATGGTGAGTGAAAAAAATGAGTGACAGAGTATTGCTAAAATTATTTTATTTTGGTCAGATTTTGTTAAAAACGGCTGAAGGAGTAAAATTTATTTGTGAAAGCCCAGTAGATATTGTTATTCCTTTTATTATCTCATTTGAGGAGCTAAAAGGAGTAATCTGTGAAAAAATTGGTTCTGAGAGGACAAGAAATATATCATGTATTCTATACAGATATCCCATACAGGTGTTTGGTGGATTCGTACAGTATCAATCCAAATATGTGACGGACGATGCAAGCATGCAGGAGATGTTTTCAATGTATATTGAAAACCGGTCTCAGATCTCGTTCATCGAGTTGTATGTTGAGTTTGAACAATCTGAGGCTGACCGGAATATTCTACAGGAAGATTATAATAGTGACAGTGAAGAAGAGTTTGAAAGCAACTATGAATTTGCTGTTCCAGATGGTGATGAAGATCAAGGTGAGAGAACCATGTGCCCAGATGTGACAGAAGTGGCAAATGCACTTGCAAACGAAGTGCCGTTTGAGGAGCCATCATTCATGCGAGTTTTAGACTTGGAAGCCATGCATGTTCCTGAATTTTCGGAATATATGACTGCAGGTACGTAATCGTGGTATAAGTGTTTTTGTAGTTAGACATTGATTGAGTTATGAAGATTTTACCCTTTTTTTAGCATTATTTAATCATGCGTTCTGTGTCGTAGTTGTCAGGATCTAACCGGTCCTCGACCCATTAAGGAATTTATTTTTTTCTTTTATATGCTTCATGTGTTTATTAGGAAATAATATTTATGTTGTATAAGATATGGTTGTAGCAAATTGCATGAGTTTGTAACAATTATCGGCACAGCTTCGATCTATTGTACGGTTCAAATGGCATGAACCAGACAGGACCGGCACGGTTCGTTTGGTTTTCCGGTCGAACCGACCGGTCCGGTCTGATTTTTTACATTTGCTGCTGATGTGCTTATGTTGTTTAGTGTGATATCATAAAATGTTGAACGTTTTTGATTTAAAGCATACTGGTTTTTTACATTTGCTGCGTATTAATGAAATTTATCTTATGGCATTTGTCCCAGCAGAAATTCCTATGGTCGCAGATGGTGAATTCGTCGTTGGGATGGAGTTCAGTTTCAGGGAAGCTGTTATTAAGGCGGTTAAGGAGTATACCATACGACGAAGCGTAGACTACCGGGTATATGAGTCTGAGCCGTTGACATTTTATGCCAAGTGTACACAGTATGGGTCAGGGTGTGATTGGCTTATCAAGGTTAGCTTGATCAGCAGGAAGTACTGTTGGGTTATAAGGAGGTATAATGGTAGCCACACCTGTACCACAGCCACCATTTCACAGGATCATTCGAAACTGGACTCTATCATAATTACAGAAGCAATAAAGCCACTGGTTGAAGTTGACCCCTCCTTAAAGGTAAAATCGGTAATAGCAGAAGTGCAATCGAAATTCAACTACACCGTCAGTTACCGGAAAGCATGGTTGGCTAAGCAGAGGACAATAGAAAAAATATTTGGAGGTTGGGAAGCATCGTATGAAGCCTTGCCTATATGGTTTGAGGCCATGTATCACAAGGAGCCATCAGCTGTTGTCCATTTTGAGACTATGCCTGCATATCAAGGCGATGACTATGCTCCTGCTCTTCATTGTCCTCATCCATATCCTGACTACCCTCATCAGTATCTTCATTACCCTCATCCATATCCTCATTGCCCACATCCAGATCCTCGTTACCTTCATCATTCTCTTCACCCGCAAGATTCGACAAGACTGAGCGGGCCCCATATTTTGATCGGTACCAGTTCAGGTAGGTATCTAACGGATGCTGTGAAGGCATGGAAAGTTCAGAAAGAACGTAGTGATACCTATTGGTCCAATGCATTACCCAATTTGAATGAGTCGGTGTCGTGGCCCAGTTAAGATTTTTAGGTCCAGTCAGAATCTCTCCATGAGCCTTATCCAAATTCTGTTCCTGAGAAGGTACTCCCTGAACGAAACCGAACTGTCGCCTGAACCTATCCGTGGCATGCCACTCGATACATTCAAACGACACCAATGGAACTGTAGCGCTCCAGACAACCGATTGCATGTATATTTCAGCAGGAATTATATTCGGATCCACACGATCCACAGCATAGGCAACCCAGACAAACTGAAAAATTAAAGAAAACTCATGATTACAACCCACAATACATAACTCTAACACAATGACTGATAGTTTTGTCGAAGCCCAATATTCCCAAAAGTAATGCTTCTTTAATTAAAACACACCTGGCCTTCCTGAAGTTCATCAAAGGCCTTCCTAAAGTGAGCTAGCTTCAGATATCTATATCGTCGGTCACCACGCTCCCAGTTACGCCACCTAATACGATGTCCTCAATTAGCTCAACTGAATCTTAAATATCAAGAAATGGATACATTGTAACATAATATTACCTGTTTGCAAGTGGAAAACTGCGGGGTTCTCTAGGAAGCGGCGATAGATATGGCAATCGGATCCAAGCCCAACCCAGCAGCAGTGTTAGTGGACCATCTATTTCCTTACAGTTATAACGAGATGCCCTGCATAACGCCCTGTAAAGGTGTGATAGGCATGCCGAACCCCAACTATACTGTCCAATATTGACAAAATCACGAAGCAAGGGTAGAAATTTCCAGTGCACACCTGCCCCAGACTTATCCCCAAACAGTATCGTCCCAATCAGCAACATAATGTGACACCTCACATACCTAGTAATTAATGACAATCTAATATTATAACATATCTGTAGCATTATATAATACGATGGTTAATACATTAATAGAAAAATATCTAATGTAGCATATTAGGCTATTATGAGACAATATTACATAGTCCACATGGCTAATACATAAATAACTTCAGCAACATAATATGACACCTCACATACCTCTGTATACTGATTTCATCATTCTATTCTAAATTCTCTTTTAGATTCCGGAGCCATGTCAGTTTTATGCAGCTTGATCTACAGACCTCTCTACGAGGTGCAACCCCAAATTGAAGCAGACACTCCGCCTCCATGGCTTCAAAACTACTCATTGTCATCCCTGTGACTGGAAGACCATCTGTGGGAAGACCAAGTATTAGAGCCACATCTTCAAGAGTCATGGAACATTCACCAATGGGGAGGTGAAACGTATGTGTGTCTGGGTGCCAACGTTCGATTAGAGCATTTACCAATACTTTCTGACACTGAACTATCCCAATATGAGACACATGATAGAACCCAGTAATTCGTAAATGCTCCTCCACCCTATCGTTGTACCGATCCGAAGGAACTGGGTGGTTACATGTCAACATTCTTAATTTCTACAAAAAAATATAACAAATAACTACTCATATAATTAACAGTTACTAACTTACCATCATCAATCATTTCAGTAAATCCTTATATAACTAATTCTTTTAACTTCTAAAATTATTTAATTAATCCTTAAAATTATTAATAATTAAAAATAAAAGTCATGACCTATACATTTATTTATTCTTAACGAATATTCTCAACAATATTACAACAATTTAAATATTATCTAATACTACTTACTCATTTGTGAAACACATTTTTTTCTCAATAATAAAAAATATTAACAATCAGTATATGCCATCATCAACAATTCTACAAAATATTAACATTCATATTCTAAAAACTATAAACATTGTCATAATTAAAAAAATAGCATGGCTTAATTAAAATAATCCTATTAATCATTAAACATTAACATTTTTCTCAGTCACAATATCAATAACAATAACATAAACATTTAAATTCTTCTCTAACAGTTATACTTACCTTTTTAAATAAATATTTAAATATGATTAATTAACTAAAACGTATAATTATACTAAAAATTAATAAAAATTTAAAAAAAATTAACATTTTCTACTGAATAAGAGATCTATTTACTTCTTCTTTTATACCTACCAAAATCTTTTCATCATTAATAATGATAATGTTTTCTTATTAATAATAATATTTCTTATTAAAAATCTGCAAAAAATTTTTTAAAAAATTTAAGAAATATTGAAATATTAGTCATAATCCATCTATTTTTTTATTTATCAACTGCATTTTTTACCAACAATCACCATCATAATAATTAAATTCTGAATATTAATAATTATAAATATAAATAAATTTCTAAAACTTAAAAATAATTAAAAAATACTTACATAATCAGGATCACTAAGATAATGAATAATATGAAATTCACATCGATCAACATCTTTAATTTTAAATTTTTTGGGCATGATTGCTTCTCCTCCACCATGCAAAGATGAGCTTCAGAAATGAAGAAGAATGTTTGAGAGTAAAGTGTGTGTGCAGCTTTCGTTTTCGGATGGTGAGAGAAGAGCAAATGGGTTTCTTTATTCAAAGAGGGGCACCGTTCGGGGGGAAAACCAGAGAACGACGCGTGTTAAGTGCAAGTAGGAACTCGGACCGTGTGATTGGCTTCTTCAGAAATCGGACGGTCCGTGAGCTTCTTCAACTCGGAGGGTCCGAGTTCGAAACTTGCTACAGGGGATTTCATGGAACTCGGACGGTGCGAGTTTGGTTTAGAACTCGGAGGGTCCGAGTTGTTCCCCCTGACACCACCATTTTGTGTAGCACTCCCCTCCCCCATATCAGTGCAGTTCACCAACTGAGGTTCCATATGTAAATTAAAAACCGCAAGTGAGTCTCTATATTATCTTTTAAAAAGTTGTAAAAATTAATGATTAGTTATTTTTAATAAAAGTAGAAGGATTTAAAGTATAAATTGTATGAAAATTTAATAAATTAAAGACTAATCTACTTTGCTAATGAGTTATAATTCAAATGGCATAACTTTCTCATACTCACATAAGAAGTCGCGAGTTCAATTCTTTCTATCTTTGGTAAAAAAAAAAGATTAATCTACTTTTCTATTTTGTTAGGGATTAATTTATCCTAAACAGACACAAATTTATATGTTTTATTCTATTTATTGAGAAACTATTTAAATTATAAAGGTTAGGTAAGTTAATTATTGAAAAAGAAACATTAAGAAACTACTATTTAAAAAAATATTTACTTAATATTTTATAACAATTCACTAATATACATAGTAGATTAAAATAACTAACTTAAAACGTAAATAAGAAATACTAGTTGAATAAATTATTTTATAACCAAGTTTAACCAAATTTTTTTTTCTTGTGCGTCTTCTCTTTTTTTTTTCAGCTAATTTTTATTGTGTTAATAAATTATTAAATCTATTTAGTTAAACTTAATTACTAAAATAATTTGGATATGCAATATCAGTATATATTTTTGTTATCCATATAAATAAAATAACAATATTGTCCTAATATAACTTTGTTTACATATTTATCATCTTTTAATTAATTTATGTAAATCTTTATAAATCATGCTAGACTCAAAATTGAGACTTGAAACTTGCCACTATACTCTTAAAAAAAATTTAGACAAATGATAAAATATACAAAAATATCTAATTAACGATAAATAAAATTAGAAACACAATTTTGTCATCCGAACTTTTTTTTTTTCTCAAAATCTTTCTGTTTAAAGGAAAGAAAATTTTTTGGTGGGATTATTTTCATTTTCTTTTTGGCACTCTTTGTTGTTAAGTGATGAATGTATTGATGCGTATATTGACAGCAAAGTCATTATAAGCTGCTCGTTTTTATGGAGACGCCACTATCACGCCATTCTCATGCCTCTCTCACTCTTTCCCTTTTTTTTCTAACTCTACTTGGGCCTCTCTCTCCTCGTCAATCATGCCCAATTACATGAAAATATGGTTTATCAATTCAAATCAATTTACGTTGCTCAAATGGTTAATTTCTTAATTTACTTAAATACGTGTTAAAGATTTAAATTTGACTCTGTATATAAAAATCTATTGGATGTTAATAAATCCTTAAATGAAGCCAACAATCATCCATCCTTCAACGAGAAAAAAATAGATAGATATGTTAAGTACATGTATTTTTGAGTTTTTTGAACACTTTATCTTTATATTTGGTAATATTTTTATGCTATAAACATAGAAGTAATTTTTATTTTCAACCCACGTTCTACCAAAAACTAAAAATTTTAGCTTTTTTATTTATTTTTTTAAGTTAGATTGAGCTTTATGTTCTATGTACCAATTATATCCTTTATTATTCATATATTTATTGTTTTTTTTATAATACTTTTTCTAATATTCTCTTATGCATATTATTTTTTTTTATAAAATTTCTGTTTGTTTTATATGAGTTCTTTTACTGTGATTGTTATTTCTTTTTTGTATGGAATATTTTTTATACTTTGTATTATGATTTTATTAATTCTATTAGAGTATTAAAGAATATTGAGAGTACTAAAAAAATATTAAAATTTATTTAAATATTTAAAATAAAATTATAAGATAACATAAAATAATTATTTAAATTCATGTCCTTTTCTGTAATTTTTTATCTAAAAGTGATTTTGAATAATGTAATCCAAACAATATTTAGTTTATTATAGTCCATTTTGAATAAAAATTACTAAACATAAACCGTATTAATATTAACTCACTTTTGATCAAAACCAATTCTACAAAATCAATTTTATACAAATTTCTGTTTACAAACGGTAATTCAAACACACACTAAGTCATGAATATCACTTATAAGAATTAGAAAAACCAAATGTAAATGCACGTTAAGTGAAGTGAATGCGCAGAAACTATGACTTCTTGCTTCAGGTAAACGTGCATTTTAGGCGGTGTTCAAAAAATTTAAATATATTTTCTTTTTTTTTTAATGCTAAACCAAACACATCTTAATATATGACGGATCGGAGCTCCATTTAAGGATTTGTCACTAATCAATGGATTATTGTATGTACAAAGACAAATATGAAATTAACACATACTTAAACAAATTAGTGAGTTAACCACTAGAATAACTCAATTTAGTTAAGATATTTTATTTTATTTATTTAAAATAAGATATTTTATTTGTCAGAATAAGTGTTGGTTAAATTAGAACTTTGTTTTAATATTGTTCTTGTTTTTGTTCTGAATATATTAAGTTTTTTTTTGGACAGGATTGTTAAGTTTCCATTTATAAAAAAGTTTGCTTCTTGGGTCTAAGTCATCATAGAATTTTGGGTGGACCAAACAAAGCTTCAAACTACAGAACTGATCCGCTGTTTGTTGTTGTTTCTTTTTTTCGTTTGTATTTTATGAAAGGCGGGCCTTTTTACGAGAAAACATATTATCCCCTTATTTGGTGAAAATAGGTTGTCCTCCAATACCTAAAAAAAACAGCTTATTCCTTCTTAGTCATGGTTTCATACTCTGTTTAGTGATAAGATCCTTGTTATAGGAGGCAGTTCAAATACCAAAAATTAAAAGAAAAAAGAATCCATGTTTTTGGTAGATGACAAGTGATCGGTTCAAAATTAGGTACATACTACAATGGAAAAGAAAAATGGCAAAAAGAATTATGATTTTCTTTTTTAATAGATCTGAACAAAACTATGTAGAGTAATGAATGAGAACTGAGCAATCAAAGAGAGAAATTGTGAATGTAAATTGTAATATGTATTTTCTTGAATAAAAAAATCTGTTTTCTACAAATATGTGTCTAACTATATATAGCATGGACTTAACTAATTTGGTTTTCTTACTAATACAAGCCTAACAAACTTTCTATACATTGACACTTCTTGAATCTTGAATATTAAGTAATATCAGTAACCAATTCTGGTTTTCTCTTTTCAAGATCATTCATTACAAATTCAACCCATGTAAAAAAGAGTAGGACAAGATAGTATCCTAATCCTATGGTTAATTAAATCTTCCCTTTCGTCGTTGCCATAAAAAAAATTAAGTAATCATCCATAGAATATTTTATAGCATATCCATAAAAATGAAATTAGCATGCAGTACATGATCACCATTATTACATTCCAACACCTATGCATGCATCTCCTATGAACTAAGCTATTTATACCCTTTGATTTTTCTATTACCACCTCACTCATATAGCATCTCACTCCACCTTGTGTTCTTGTTAAGTAACCACCAGCAGCATAGCTATTTATTACAGAATTATAAAACACACATAACCACTACATCCATTTACACTCATGTTCTTCTCGAGTTGGTATTACATGCCCCTCTCTCTTCATTAGCTTCAATTCACTCTATTGATTTACGAAACTTTATTTTGTTCCTAGCACTATCCACACACTATTTCATTTTCAAATACTAAGCAGACCACACAATAGTAAAAAATGGTCTACACTATTTATTTTTACCCATGTTTTTAACATCCTGTTGCATCCAATTCTCAGACAATGTTATATCCATCATTCCTATCCAAGGGGATACAAAATATAGGTTTTTATATGCACCTACTACTCATGATGTAAAGTGGCAGCTCATATGGTTGCAAAGTAGCGATTATATATGTTGGCATCATATATATGATAAAAAATAAAAGAAGAGTATAAAATAAAATAAAAAATAAGCATAAAGAAATAGAGAATACTCTATCGTTAGCATCTTGACCACCAGAGAAGGTAGAGATGGCACAACATTTGTCTATATATCGACATATCTACAATCAATCAAAATACAGATTATAAGTAAATTCTTATTTATCTACATGTTTTATGGGTCTTGTTTAATCTTTTTATTTTTTTTTTTAATTTCTGTATTTAGAGTCCACAAAAAACGTAAGAAAAAATAGAGTATTACGGTAGTAATGACGAAGGAATCTCATATGCTAAAAAGATTCTCGATTCCAAATCCCTGCATTTAAAAGGCTTATTTCGGATGGGAAATGAAGGAAAAAAAATTCAACTGTTGCAAGCCAATTTTTTTGCCCGTATATAGTAGACTGAATTAGGAAGATCTAAAAGACGGTACAAAAAGAATTCAATACTTTTAATTTGGGATATGACTTACTTCACCCTTAAGTAGCTCCGTGATATTTGTAACAATTTTGCATCTTTACTGAATCCAACAATTCAAAATTCATGAAACATGTAATAAGAGATAAAAGTATTGAATAAGAGAAAATGTAGTCTCACTTCACTTCAGAAGCAACTAAGAAGAACTAAATTGGACTAAAACCCTCTGTTGCTTTCACAATTTCTATTAAAATTATCAAACCAGAGAATTTATTATTATTATTATTATTATTATTATTTGCACTGTCCACCAAACACCCCAAGATTCTTCCTCCTTGTTATCTATCAGGGAAGAAGTTAGTTAAGTTAGTTATAATTGTAAGTCTGGATCTTGTTTTTAATTTTGGGTTCTACACATCTATACAAAGAATTCTGTTTTGTTCTGTATTTGAAAACACATCGAAGCAATAATATTTTCCATAATATTCATTTCTTCTTCCCTCTGTCTTAGTTCTCTGGTTCAACTCTTGAAGTGTTTTTAGAACACTAATATTATCAATAAGGCCAAGGTCTTCTATCCCATCCCAACGCACTCCTTCTCTCAAAGAACTAAATCCCAACTTAGGACACCAATTTCATAATCTAAACCTACGACCTCATCATTTGAATTCCTCAAATTCATAATTAATTAACATACAAACATTATCAAGTCATCAAAATCATCCCAATCAAATAAAAAGGCACAAACAAATTCGCTCCATCACAATCATGCTCAAAAATAGAGGAGAGAAGTGGTGGGAATATATCCAGCTTCACAAACATCTGCAGCCGGGATGCTAAGGCCGCGAGGAGGCAAACAGACGACGGAGAAGACGCGAAGCAGAGGCAGCAAACAAAAGAAGCGAAGTCTCCAGTTTTTGAAGTGTGGATATTAGCACTTTTAGACCACGTTTTTGAATCGTGGCTTAAAAAAATAGCGACAGGACATTTTTTTGTAGTGAGTTCAAAGTCAGCCACCACAGTTTATAAGAACAACGGCATATTACTCCTAGAATGTGTTATTTTATTTTTATTAATTTTTTAAAATAATTCTTTTATTCTCTTTACAAAAGCCTTTTCATAATTGACCTCAATTAAATGATTAATAAAATGTGACACAAATATTTTTGATATTTTATAAGGCCACAAATACGAGAAGTGCTGCTAGTTAGCTAAATGTTCTATTAAAGATGCTATTAAAGACAAGTAGAGATCGCCGTATTTTCTTTATGGTGCTTAAGACATGATCATATGAAGGCTAAATTGGTCACCATCCCATCAAATTTGAAGATAAAGGTAGTAAATAGGTAACAGTTGTAGTAAAAAAAGTCAAATACATGAGAGATGATGAGAGGAAGCAATCAAGTAATGCATGTTATTTTCTTGAATGGTAGTGCTACATAACATGCCTAGCTATTTCAGTCCCTATTATTTACTATGATTTTAATTACGAGTTATACTAAAAGTGTGAGGAGTATATAAAATTAGTCTCATATTAAAAAAACAACAAAACAAATAAGATAAAAAAAATTTATAACATAAGGCACCTATTAAATTGACGACGGTTTAAAATTTAGTATCGGATACGTCGCCGTCTTATCTTATTTTTTAATTTTAGCTGCCGAGAGACATGTCAAGAATTGATTAGTTGCAGAGGTTGCAGTTGGAGAAAGCATTTTGTTGTGTTAATGGTGGCTTCTGCAGTTGGATTTGGATCATTTCATGATGGTGAGTTGGAGGCTGACATGCACATGCTATGCCCATGAATCTTGGTACCACATCTCCAGGCATCACTACTGGCAAACTCTCACACTCCTTCCCCTGTTCTAATTGAGAATAGATATATGATTATTTATGTAATTTTTTATATTAATTAATTAAAATGTTTGAAATAAGTGATATCATAATATTTTATTAGTAGAAATTTAAGTACAGTTGACTTTACGTGAAGTTGATAGTTGAGAGTCGTTAGATGAAAAAATTTAGTCAAATCAGTCAAATTATCTAACGACTATCAATTATCAATTTTACGTGAAGTCGATTGCACCGGAATTTTCGCCTATTTTACTGACACTATTTATATAAAAATGATAAAAATAATTTTTTAAAATGATTTATTTGACTACAGTTAAAAACCGTACTCTAAAAAATATATTAATAATAAAAGTATAAATTATGAATAAAATTAAACATATAAGAAAAAAATAATTATATAAATAATTTTAACTAATATTAATTTAAATGATACTGAATTTTTTAAGTTTATTTAAAATAAATTTTTTCAAAATCTCAATTTCACAATAAATTTTATTTAGAAAATTGAAAAATAAATAAGAATTACTAGACTAAAAATAAAACAATTAGCAATAACAATTAGTAGATTAAAATATAGATCTTCAAAAAAAAAACAAATATTAAAAGAATTATAAAAATTACAAATAAAAACTCAATTCATAAAAATTATTAAATCCACAAAATAAAAATATCAAAATGGTAATAAAATAAAAGCAGAAAAATAAAATTATAAAAATAAAATAATCTTCTAGTAAAATTTTTATTAAAAATTTAAATGTTAAATAAATTAAAAAATTAGTATTAACTTTAAAATAATAATTTTAAGAATATAATAATATTTTTTAATAAAAATAACATTTTTAATTTATGCTACATCTCCAAATTCTAATACATGACTATCTATTCAATAGACGAAATAATATCTTTATTTAAACTTGAGTCTGGCCATATTTTAGTAACTTGTTATGATTTGAAGGTTAACACTAAGATATTTACCCATTTTAAAAAGATTTTTACACAAGGTAAATAGAAGTTTTGAATTATATGATGTTTAGAAAAATTAATTACCGGAAAAAGAAAAGATGGGTTTTGGTGATGAGTTGAAGGCAAATCTGGTTGTTGCATCGTCATATGAGGGTGGTGAGGGTTGTTGATAACACCATAAGAGATTAAGAAAGCTTCGATCTTCTCCCAATGTATGCAGCAACAAAAGAAGAAGCACATAAATAATATGAGAGTTACAAGAAGAGCCAAACCCAAAGGGAACCCAATAGATACATGCCTTGATGTGCTCTCTTCAACAATCTCCATCTTCCTTCTCTTCTGCTCTCATTTCACCTGATTCACACAACTATGACATTTGATAAATATATATAACAAGAGAGAATTGGAGGCTTTTGCTTTGTTATGTTCATCTTATTGGGTGGTTGATCATAATCATCATGCACTATACAATAGTGAAGTAGTATATTTTTTTTGTCATGAAATTATTGGACATTTTTTATTAAACCGGTTATTTATTTTTTTTAATAAACAAGAATAAAATTATTTTATTATAGCAATAATAATAATTTTAATTGTCTACATTATAATTATTAGACCCAATTTGATCCGACCAATTTACACAATTTTAATCAAATAATATTTAATTTTTTTTATAAAAAGACAAATATATCCCTGATTTTTATTTAAAAAAAATCCATGATCTAGTGGATTACGTAAATTGGTCGGTTCGACTGAATCTGATAATAATTGGGTTTATTGTTATTGTTATAAAAAAATCGGTTTCATTCTAATTTGTTAAAAAATTTAAAAATAACCGGTTCATTAATACATCGTATAATAATGCGACACATAAGTATATTTACAAAAAGACATTTTGCGTATATTTATGGAAGCATCCTCTATTTTTTTATTATTAATTAATAGCATAGCTTTTTTGGCCGCTTTTCATATTATTAAATATTAATGTAAGTTATTAAATTAAAATAATATATAATTCAATAATTAAAGAGTATGTGAGGAATATAACTTATAAAATCAGATTCAAATTCTCATAACATTAAAATGTATAACTCTCTAATTAGATAATTGTATAAAAATTTTATATTATTAAAATACATTGATAGTGTTAGTTGTTTAATTATATCTATTATTTTAATTATTTACGTTATTAATGTAAAATATAATTTTTTTGACATAATATTATGTAATTAGTTGTAAATATAAAATTATTTTATATTAATATTATAATAAAATTAAAATTTGTTAATATATAAAAATTAAGCTAGATTATTGTTGTTGTTGTTGTTGTTGTTGTTGTTGGCGTACACATTCACTTAATTTAGAAGCATTTTGATTAAATTATATATATCTAATCAAACATGGGGTGCTATACATACTCAGCCATGGAGGGAGGAAAATAATGATGACAACATTGTCTGCTACTTATCTCCAATAAAGTAATTAACGTCATTAAGATTGAAACCTAATTTATGTGCACATCAAAGACGACGTTGGTCGTCCAATTTAGGGCAGTGGTTTGACATATTAATCATTGATGTTGATGTGAGTGTGCAAGTGTAGAAGTATGTGGAGGTACATTTTCTCTCGTAATTTGTACGGATGAAAATTTTGTTTTGTTTCAACTATACAAAATATGTAAAATTTTAATTTTTTTATATATTTATTATGTATTTACTAAAAGATTAATTTTTTATTTATAATCATTTTAACATGTATTTTGATTAAGACATATATTAGTTAAATTTTAATTAAACACAAATTAACTAATAATGAATCTAGCTAAGCAATTCTAGTTTTATAGAAATTAATTAACTTCATTTCATTCATAACATTTTATACCATTAGGTATTACAATAAAATTAGGCGTCTAAATATTTTTTAAACTAAATGTCTAACTAAATTATCGCGTGCTATGTCTTTTTTTTTTTTTACATATATTATAACTTATTTTATTATTATTACTATTGTTGTCTTTTTATTTTAAACATTTTTTTAAACGTCATTATTGTTATCATTATTATTGTCGTTGTCGCTACGGTCACATTTTTCTTTAATTTCTTTTTTTTTTTCTCTTATTTTTTTATTATCATTATTATTGTCTGTCTTTATATATATATATTCAGTAAAAATACTGAATACAAAAATTTTAGTATGTAATACAATAATTTTATGTATTAATTATATCTATAAGTTTTTATGCTATTCGAAAAAAATTAGTGCAAAACACAAAATACGTGTTTGAAAAAGGATAAATATCTTCAGTGTTTTATTTAACACACTCCGGAGATTAACAGTGATTTAGATTTTTACTCTCTTACTGTTAATGATCCTCAGCCTCTAAAAGTGGGGCTTCATGGTCCGGTCTCCCATTTTCCCCATCATCACGCTACGTTCCTCTAGAAAGATCTATATTGTATTCACACCTACACCTCAATCCCTCTTTACATGGTATTTTTTGGCAATAATACTCATGACAACTTCATATAAAAATAATATTATAAATTTTTAGATATTTAATTAAATATATTAAATTATTTTTATGTGAAAATATCATTAACATAATATACAATATTATATAAGATAGATAAACATACTAATTTCAAAATTTTGTTAGCTACATGCATGAACGCAATATATATCCTTTTAAATTGATTATAACAATTTATTATTATTTTATTAATATTAAACTACAAATTAGTTTTTGAAAATATTTATATTATGTTTTAATTATATAAAATATTTTAAATAATTATTTGAACCAATAATCAATATATATTATTTTAAAATTCATTTCAAGAGTATGAGAAAAAAAAAATTGAAATTGCTGACATATAAGTATTTGGTGGTCAAGAATAATGTTAAAAAATATTTTTCATTTTCCATTGAAATACACTTAGGTACTACGTATCAAACAAATACCATATCTAAAATATTTCCCGCACTTAAATATTATAACAAAGTCTCCATCATTCTTATATATGTATGGTAAACGTTAGAGTAGTGCAACAAATTAATTAATTGTTGTCCCACTCTCCGATTATAAATAATTAACATACCTTTAATCTTGCATTGCCACCACTTAATAGCAAGTCTCAAATAAAGTGACAACAATCTAACCCTCAAGGATTATGTGGTTGGGACAGCTTTCCAATATAAGAAAAGTCTTCCACTTTAAACTTATATTAATATAATAAACTAATAATAAATAAATAAATAAATAAATAAATAAGGATAAAGTATATTTTTTATTCCTGAAATTCGGTAAAATTTTTAAAAATATCTCTAAATTTTATTTTGTTTTAATTTTGTCCCAAAAGTTTTCGATTTGCATTAAATATACCATCAACGGCTAAATTTTCAAAAAATTTAAGACCAATCTAACAATAATGCATGAAAATTATGTTTAATTTACTTGTATTAAGGGTTGTTCTTATGAAATTGTTGTTGAATTGGTCTTAAATTTTTTGAAAAATTAGCTGTCAGAGGTATAGTTGATGCAAATAAAAAACTTCTGAGACAAAATTGAAACAAAATAAAACTTAGGAATATTTTTAAAACTTCTGTCAAACTTCAAGGACAAAAAATATATTTTACCCAATAAATAATTAATAATAACAACAATCATAATTTTCCTATAATAACTATTCTAAATACATTTATTAAAAATACCAATGCAAAATTTAATTTTCATTCAAAAGATAAAAGATTAATGCTCTTAATGTACCTATAATAAAGGTTTAACTATCTTGTATTTTTAGAGTACATGTTAAAATTATATATTAAAAAAATTAAATTTTCAATGCAACTATTTTGTATTTATTAAAGAAAAATTTAAATTTTTTATGAATAATAATCTTATATTTAAGATACATATTAACTAATCTTTTATAATAATCTTAACATATATACATCTTTAAAATAGTTATTAATTAAACTCTTTTAATAAAGATATGGTTTGGCCTCCCACACAATGACACAACTATAAATTGGTGGTGTACCAGTGTTAAGCACGGGTGCTTATAAAGGGTGCTTTTAAACAATGCAAGACCCCACAAAATGAAAAGTGAGTGCTTAATAAATGATGATTAGGGCGGCACATAGATTTGTAAGTGCTGTAAAACATTTGAGATTCAAATTTTACATTTTAACAGGGTTTACATACATATCTGAAATTCTTTATTTGTAGTAGTAAGACCCATAATCAATTATGGTGACAATTTGAAGACAACATGGAATTTCCATCATACATTATTTTCGGATTATTACTCTTCAAGTCTTCAACCACCATCTTTCACCTTTTTTTTTTTCCAAAAAAAGGAAGGATCAAAACATGTTTTTCATCATAATATAATAATAATAAATATATGGTGACGTCTGTGGCGAATGAAGAGAATCCGTAGCTAAGCTAAGGTGACTAAAGTGGAAGAGCCAACCTGTGAACAACACATGACCTGAATAGGGGTAGAAGATCATATCTGTTGACTCTGCTAACACACAGTAAATTCGTTAATGGAGGCATGGTAAATGTTTTCGATGATAAACCATGATAATTAACAAATAAATCAATAAATGATGGGAATAATCTGTAGTTGGCTTTTTTGAATGTCATACACTCCCATTATTGAAGGATGGGGAGAATAGAAATAAAAATTGAAAGATAAAATTAAAAATTTTCCAAATTTTTGAGCTGAATGAACAAACATTCAAGGTACTTGGGAAAATCAGGGTTCAATTTGAAGTTCGGTGCTCAGTTGCGGGAGGTGGGGCGAAGGCCATCTTTGACGCCTGCTTCTAGAAGTGGATTCATTGAGGAAGGTTTAGGAGAAGGATAGAGTCATTGGTGGTGGCGACCTCACCCGACAGCAACATCAGGATCTACCTATTACTGGAGCCAAACAATTCAGAAAAGCAGAATCAGCATATTCGCCGGCGACTCGGAGAGAAGAGTGGAACCCTAGGCTTTGCTCCATTATCGCCTCTCCTCTGTCTCCTTCCCTCTCCCTCTGTCTATCACTCTTAAGGCTGGAAATTCTGAACCCTAACATCCAGTGCTGGCTCTCTGCCTCTCCCAGTGTCCCTCGTCTCTCTTCCTATGTGTCGCTGTTGTTCTGATCGGTGGACTATTGCTCCTGTTCGTCCTTCTTTATGCTCTAATTTTGGTGAGTTTTTTTTTTGTTCTAAATAAGATGAATATATGTTGTTGTTCTGAATTTGCTGAGATGGTTTTGTGTCAACCAGCTCTGTTAGGCATATGATACACTGGTTTTGTTCCAAACAAACTGCACACACATGGTGAATTTAAATTTTCAAAACAAAATAAATACAACCGAAAATTAAAAAACAGTTATAATGTTCAACATCAAGATGATTCCAATCATCAATCACCCAAAAATTTATTTCTTACCGGCTCCTTTTGACTCTACATCCTCCAAATAATTGATTGGAACAAAACTAGATCCTTCTAACTTTATCAATAATAGTACACATAATAGATATAAGAATTAACCATAGCTAAATTCTTGATATCTCCATTTAAAAAAATCAAACGACAAAACCTATGCATTTAAAAACAAAAACCGTGTGCGTTAAGTACAAATGATTTGTGCCAAAGTGAAATTTATATCATTTTTCAGCAATTCTCCTCGGGTCACCGTTACACAAGTGTTTTGGTAACAAGGGTTTTGCATTTATTCTGTTTATTTACAGGCAGGCTGCTGAAAATTCTTTTTGAACCGTTTCTAAAAATATATTTTTTAGATTGCTTTAAAATGAAAACAAAATAGTTTTTCTTCTGAAATACTTCTAATTTGTACCTTTTCTTTAACTGTTTTCGTTATTAAATCTTACGGATCACATATTCTAGCATTTGCAACTTTTGAACTCCCAGCAAAAGTGGTTATTGGAATAAAAAATCTGAAATTATCTTTTCCATTCAAGGCTAGATGTGGTCAAATTTTTGTCTTAAGTTACATGTTTCATTCTCATTCTATTTTGTACGGTGATCCTTCTCTATACAACTCTTACTTTTTGAAGTGATAAGTTTTAGGGGTTAATATTTAACACTATTTTTGTTATTATGAATTGATGATTGTAGGTGAATATAAGAAGTATTGATGAAGTTGTGACTTATGATTTTCATATTATGTGTGAGCTATAAAGGATTGAAAACATGTTATTTCTTCCTCTAATGTGATGCCGGCACATATAGGGATTGCCTCAAAGTTGTATTCAAGCATTGGCTCGTTTTGGTCCAGGTAGCGTGACAAATGATGTGAATGCATGTTACGTTAGTTTTCAACTATGAATTATTTTACAATAAGAGGAGCATTTGTATTGGCCATTATTGGATCTCCTTAAAATTTTTTTAACAAATCTTATAGTACTTTTTTATATGATATATATTTATCAATTTAATTGGCTAAAAAGTTTTTAATTACAACTCAATCATAATTGGTTAGGGATCTACTATTCAATCACAAGTATTGGTTAATTCCTAATTGTATAGCAATTGTCTCCATTTAAGTTAACTCCGTTATTTACTATGTATATGACATGCTTTGTTTTCGACTGGCTTCATTATTTTCTACGCCAGGGATGTGTGAGAGTGAGCTGGATTTGGATAATGGGAGTACGTCGGAGTTGACAAGCCAATGTACTGATGGTTGGAGCACCAATTCGGGTGATGAAGATGATTCGGACGGGTCAGAGGAACCACAGACTCGCGAAGGTGATAGTGGCCCTGCAAACAGCGAATACCAAGGCTACGATGGTGGTGGAGGCGATGTAGATGCCTCAATAGAGGATCATGGGTGAACAATTCAGCAATCCAGACCCTGTGAATAGTTCTGTGTTGTTATTTGCAAAGTTTAATGTGGTTGAAGATGCCTACACAAGCTATGTGACATATGTGAAGTGTAAACTCCGAATAATTAGCGAATAAATTAATTATTACTCAAAAAAATTAAAAAATAAAATTTTATAGTTTAATGAGGTAGAGCTAATTAAAATAAGAATTTTGACACTAATTTTAAAGAATTTAATCTAAGATTCGGCCGAACAGGCCGAACCAGACGAACCAGGCCGAAAACGGGCCCAAGGGCCCCCCCAACCCACTTAATTCAATGAGCCTCAGCTCATGTCTTCCTCCTGCATGCTGAAACGCTGAACAAGTTCAGCCAAGAGGGAAAGAACACCTTCCAAACTCAAACCCTCACTTAGATATTCAAATCCAAATAACTTTTGATCCGAAACTCCGATCGTCGCATTGTTTGCGGCCACGCGACCAACGCAACGAGCTCTACAAAATCCGATAAATAATTTGGTAAGAAAATCATGTTTTCTTTCTCAATTTTCTCCTTCCCAATTTTGAAATTTAATGAACCATTGTGTTGAATTTTGTATGATTTTAGTGTTTAGGTTGAAATTAACTTACGGGTATTGTCGGGTTTAGCTCGCTTAAGCTGTGGGTCAGGTAAGCACCCTAAAATCCTTGGTATATATGTTGAATTAATGAGCTTTATATTGATTTTGGTGGTAATTACGATAACAGATTGAAATTGATTGTTAGATGGAGCTAGTTTGAGAAATTGGAAGCTAAAGAGCTAACCTTGGAGGCTGGGTTTTGCTTGGTGAGGAGCTGGGATTTCAAAGCTTGAGGTGTGATATATAAGTGAGGTGTTCCGGGTTTATCAGGGAATTGGCCAATGTATGGTTTCGGTTTCTCATAACTAAAATATAATGTGTCGTAAAAACTTAGGTTAATTGACCATAGGATAAGAATTAAATTATTGTTGTTGTTGATGATTGTGATGGATTGATATGTATAAGGATTAGTGAGTTTAAGATTGTTGTTGGTGCCATATTGGTTGTGATGTTGGTATTGTGTTTGATAGAGATAACTGATGATGTATATATAATGATAATGATAATGATGATGACATATATCGAACTTGAATGGTTGGATATGATAATGATGATGTATATTGTTGTATATTATATTGAATTGAATGTGGAATGGTTGAGTTGGTTGTTAGTTGGCATGAGGAAGTTGATGGTGTTGATGATGTACATATATATATGTGTGAGTTGTTGGTATGAATTATGTTGTTGTTGGAAATGAATTATTGTGTGGGAGTGATGATATTTGTGAAATTGGGATCATATGGAGTAAAATTGGTGTATTGAGGAATGTTTTGACTTAGTTTGATATGCCTTGGTAAGTTTTAAAAATGGTTGAAATTGAATTGTTGTGAAAATTGAGGTTTAGAAATCTTTGAGAGTTTTTGTGAAAATATTATTTTTGGCCAAATTTCAGCAAGTCATAAATCATCTTCTGAACCCTCAAACATTTTCAAACTTATCTTATATGAAAATTGGGTCCATCAAGTTGACACCGTTCAAAGAACGGATAAAAAATATTTTAAAACTAAAAAGTTATGCGCGTCAAAAATTTGGTGTGCAAAATTGAAATTCTGCAGCACTTAGCTAATTTGCCACCCTGCAGAATTCGCGTACGTGACCATCTATCTGCACGCGACGCGGCCATTCCATTCGGGTTTGGTGTCTTGCGTATGCGAGCAGGTGCATGCGTACGCGAGCAATAGGTTTTTGAAGGGTTACGCGAACACTCGCACGCAACGCGGCCATTCCCTTCGAGTTTAGTGTCTCGCGTATGCGAGCAAGTGCATGCGTACTCGAGCAATGCAAAACACACCCCCTTTTACGCGAGACCGTCCCTGCGTATGTGAGGCCCTTGTTTTCAGAAAAGTGAATTCTATTATTTTAAAGCATAATTTGGGACCTTTAAACCTCTATTTTTACTCTTTTAGCCCCTAAACTTTAGTTATATGTTGATTGGTGAGAAGAAGTTAGGAGGGGTGGTAACTTGGAGATGAAGAAAGTTTGAGAAGTGATAAATTATGTATGAGAAGTGCAGAGATCTTATATACATGTGATGAATATGGCCATGGAAAATGATTATGAATGATTATGAGTAATTATGAATGAATATGAATTATTATGTGGCTTATACACTTCTTTATTTGAAATATGAGTTTTTCTGGGTAGATGACGTGGCTTGCCACCACGTGTTCTAAGTTGAGACTCGATACTTTGTTGACCCTCTGTCGCAAGATGTAGCCGAACACTTTAACTCCCCAGAAATTCCCCCAATGAGTTGAAATTATTTATATTTGCACAGACTCTTGGGGATCTGCGCACGAGGGACTGTTCAGGGTTTAGCAGCCGGACATGTCGGGTTGGCTTAATAACCGACAGATGAAACTCATCAGCCATAGGACAGGATGCATCATATGCATCTATGTGTTTGTTTGGTGTTCTTTGTTTGGAAGGCCTAACTGATCACATAAACTACTTACTACCTGTTTATCTGCTGAATCTGAATTCTAATTGTGATTTCCTTGCATGTAATATCTGTGTTTGAAACAAATGATTCCAGTGGCGGTTGGGAGGTTTGGAAGAGTTGGAAAGGAGAGTTTTATATTAGAATGAAGATCCTTAGTTAGTTGCCTAATCTGTTTTTGGTTTAGTTCTGCTTTATAAGATTGATTCAATTGTCGGAAGTTCTAGGATCACCTCTGGCTTTTCCGGGACCTTATATGTTAGTTATGTGGGTACTGTTACCATGCTGAGAACTTCTGGTTCTCACCCCATACATATTTTGTGGTTTTCAGATGCAGGACGTGAGTCACCTTGCTGAGGCATACTGGAAGCTTCTAAAAGCGAAGATCTTTTGTGCTTTTAGGACTTTATTTGGTTTTTTATGTATATAGTAGATACTTATTATCTCCACTATATGTATATTATACTTTATCCCTCTTAGAGGTTGATTTGGAGAAAACAGGTTCTATAAATTATATTTTGGGCCTTTTTGGGATTCACTTGTATATATGTATATATGCTTTGGTCGGTTTTAACTTTGCGAGCCGAATTAGAAGCTTTGTTATTTGTATCCTTGGAAGTCTTCTCTTATGTGTGTGTGTGTGTGTCTACATATATATATATATATATATATATATATATATATATATATATATATATATATATATATATATATGTCTTTTACCCTTTTCCTGTCTGGTTATGTTTATTGCTTACGTAAGTGATGCGCTTTTTTATTTGACACTTTTGTTTTTAACTCTTCTTCAAAAGGCTCCTAGATAAAACTCTTTTCACCTATAATATGTATATGATTTTACTTTTAGACGTCGTAACAGCCTCTAAACCTTAGTCTTATGACTTAAGCATAAGACTTTGTATGGTAGGGTGTTACACAAAGGATATTGGTTTTGCCGTGCAAAAGGAAAATTCTATTAAAGACGAGGAGGAGAATATTGTGAGGAAGTTTTTCTATTGCAATCGGCAAGGACTGCGTGAAAATAAGTACTATGAGAGGGTTGACAGAAAAAGGCCCCATAATCCGGAGACGAGAACAAATTGCAATGCCAATCTTATTGTGTTTCTGGACAAAAGTTGCTGAAAATGGTAGACGAAGACATTGGTTGAAGAGCATAATCACGACTTGGCATCCCCAACATTCACTAATATAATGGCATCGCATAGGAAGATCACAGAAGGTCACAAAGTGCATATACATAGCATGCATGAAGCTATTTTTCTCAGCAAAACAATCATCCACGCAGTAATTAACACAATTAGACGATTTCAAATACTTCAACAATTCAAAACTTAATGTATTACATCTAAGCTAACTTAATCAACTTAAATCCACTAATTTTAAAAAACTAAAGTGAACTACTTTGAAATTGATTGAAAATTAGAATTAAAATTCTAATCAAACTTAAACTAAATTAAACTAAAATTAGAGAAATTAAATTCCATAGGGTAAAGTGTATCAAACTTATAATATTAGGTAAGAAACCTCAAACATTCAAAATTTAAAAATGTCGGTAATAAAAAAATAACAATTAACCAAACAGTCTAACTAATTCAAAATATTTCTTAGGTCTAAGTGTTAAAAACAGTTTCACTCTATGGTAATTGTCTCAATAAAATTAATGCCAGAAAATAATAGCTATATCAATAGAAAAATTGGAACAGAAAGCAAAATACTAAATTTATGTACCTTTCTTCAGCACTATCTATCAAAACAACAAGGGTTCTAGCAATTTTAGAATAGATTTCTATATATAGAGAACATAGTGAGATTCAAAAGCAAAAATATTATAAATAAACAAACCACCATACTTTACCAAGTTTATAACTAACTCAATTTCAATTTTAGCTCAGGCAAGTAGCAGCATCTTACAAAGTTCTAACACCATTAACCCTGTTCATCACTAATAATTCTTCGTAGCAATTAAATAATCTCAAAGTTCAAAGGAGAGACAACTGTGTATTTCAACAACCCTAAAGAAACAAAAATTCAAACTTGTAAAAAGAGGGCAACACAGAAACACAGCCTAACAAATTCTTCAAACTCTCACTCAAATATCTTATAAACCTAAACATAATTGACAGTTCCTTAAAAAACAAAAAATACGCACAAAAACAGAAACAAAGAGAGAAAGAGGGAGAAGATATGTATTAGTTGCTTGGCGCTGAGAGAGGAGAAGAAGGAGCCGTCGGCGGTCGAGGTTGACGGCAATGGAGAGGGGGTGGCGACGGTGGTGGTCTCGACGGCGGCGTCTGGAACGAGAGAGAGGGATGGTGGTGATGGTGGTGATGGTGTTGAGGGTTCGAATGAGGGGAAGGGGTTTGTGATTTGAATTTACCACCATCTTTATCGTCGGATTTACCATCGAAAAATTCTAACGATTAACCGGTTACCAAAACGCATCATTTTACTAAATTGAGTTACCATCGGATTAATCCGATGGAAAAAGTCGATGATAAAGTAAGCACCAATTATTTAATTTATTTTTCCTCCAAACATTACCAACAAATTTACCTTTGGAAATCATAATTCACCAATAATTTAAAAACTTTACAAATTCGACGTAGTTACCGCTGATAAATCTAACGGTACTTAACATTTTTTTATAATGTATAATCAAAATACATGGCCGGAGCTAAATCGAAGAAAAACAAACATCCGTGTAAAGTGCAGGAGATTGCAATTATCAGCTAGCACATATGCAAAGCAATGAATATATTTGTATTTGAAAATGAATCAATCCCGTTGAGCAAATTTTGGAGGGTTTCCAAAAGCTTCTTCAAGAACTTTAGAGTTTATGTCCAGTGAGCAACTTTTCCTTTTGCTTTCTCCTTTCTTATTCTATTATTATTGTTTGGCATGTTAAATGAATGAAGAGTTAAGTGGGAGTACCCATTCATTGTTTGTTGTCCTAGTAATGGACATTTACTATTTTATCTTTAATGAATAAAATATTATTTTTTGGTAAAAAATATTTGAGAGAAATATTGGTACGACGACACACTTGAAAATTTTCTTAAAAAAAAAGGTTGAAACTTGAAACTTCTAGGTGGAATCCACTATGCATTTTTTTTTTAGTTTCTGCGAAGAAAGCATTACAATTTGTGACCTAACCTATCAAAATCAAATGGGCACGAAAAAAAGTAGTTTATACATACTTAGCTTTTAATTTAGTGCATTCTTTCTGTATATAATAATAAGATGGAAAGCACAAAAAAACCATTCCCGTCTTTCACAAAGCAAGTCAAAAAACTAGGAATTTTTATTTTTATTTTTTTGTTTTCAAATATATCTTACAGTTTGAACTTATTTAACAATTTCAATGTATGGTATAGTAACATGTGAAGTTATTAAAAAATTGGTCAGATATAATATTTGTTTTGTCAATAATTTTATTTTTATTATCATAGGTATAAGGTGGAGTTTTTGGTGACTCAACAATGGGTATCTAAGCATGACTAAGGAATTAACTAGCCATTGAAGGGATGACGCGTGGCAAGTAGATTAAGTGAGGATAGATAGCTGTTATGCGTGGATTTGAATCCTCTAAAGTAAATTTTAGAGAGTAAAATATGATCTTCTATCATGAAATAGTTCCCTTTAATATTTATTCTTGGTCCCATTTATGAAATAAATGGTGAGAAATCACACTTTACTCTCTAAAGTAAAATTCAAACTTTAGAGGATCCAAATCCGTTATGTGTTAATGGGTAATTAGGCGAACGTGAAACGCGGTAAGTGTGGGAAGTTTACTGCGGGAAAATGCAATGCCAAAAAGGAACCACAAAGAAGCCATTAATGGAATAACAACAAGGAATACTGTGGAAGAAAATGATCGTCGGCAGCATGCCAGCATCACTGTCGCAAAAAGTAGCACCATTGCGGAGGTATCACAGGGCAACCACAGAGGCGCTGAGATCGATGGCTAGGGAGAGCACGACATTATCTTCAGCGAGGTCTAGATCGAAGGAATCGGGGGGCAGCAATGGCACCTGAATCTTCTTCTTGACCTTCAAAGAAACCAAGAGGCAAACCAATCCAACATCCTCCAAGAGTGGGGAAGGGAATCGGCGAAGGCCATCGCAGGAGGCCAGCGCGGCAGAGGAAAGAAATACCCCGAACTAAGCTGCATTAGGAGACGGTCGAAATTAAAGCATCAAGCGAAGAACACTGAGAACATCTAGAGTAGGATCCGGGACATGATAACCTGTTGGACTGGAATGTTAATAGGGTCGAGTCGGGCTATTTGTTGACCTAGACATCTCTCTTTATTAATAGGAGAGCAGTATATGATTCATTATTCGACAAGTGTCCAACCTATTCAATTGACATGTGGCACAATAAGAGAATAAGGGCAGCAAAGTAAATAAAAGTGGTTTAGATGTCAAATTTAAAACTGTGGTATGTTGGTGCACGAAATTGCAATCACACTTTTGCAATCCCGCACAACTAACCAGCAAGTGCACTGGGTCGTCCAAGTAATACCTTACGTGAGTAAGGGTCGATCCCACGGAGATTGTCTGCTTGAAGCAAGCTATGGTTATCTTGTAAATCTTAGTCAGGATATCAGAAATTATCAGGGTTGATTGTGAAAAGCAAAAGAACATGAAATAAGTACTTGTTATGCAGTAATGGAGAATAGGTTGAGGTTTTGGAGATGCTCCATCTTCTGAATCTCTGCTTTCCTACTGTCTTCTTCATCAAACACGCAAGGCTCCTTCCATGGCAAGCTGTATGTAGGGTTTCACCGTTGTCAATGGCTACCTCCCATCCTCTCAGTGGAAATGTTCAACGCACCCTGTCACGGCACGGCTATCCATCTGTCGGTTCTCAATCAGGCCGGAATAAAATCCAATGATTCTTTTGCGTCTGTCACTAACGCCCCGCCCTCAGGAGTTTGAAGTTCGTCACAGTCATTCAATCATTGAATCCTACTCAGAATACCACAGACAAGGTTTAGACCTTTCGGATTCTCTTGAATGCCGCCATCAATTCTAGCTTATACCACAAAGATTCTGATTAAAGAATCCAAGAGATATCTACTCAATCTAAAGTAGAACGGCGGTGGTTGTCAGGCACGCGTTCATAGTTGAGAATATGATGAGTGTCACGGGTCATCACATTCATCCGGGTTAAGAGCAAGTGATATCTTAGAACGGAAGCAAGCATGATTGAATAAGAAACAGTAGTAATTGCATTAATCCATCAAGACACAGCAGAGCTCCTCACCCCCAACCATGGGGTTTAGAGACTCATGCTGTAAGAAGTACACAAAGAAACGTGTAAAGTGTCATGAGGTACAGATACAATGTCAAAAGATCCTATTAATAGTGAACTAGTAACCTAGGGTATACAGGAATGAGTAAATAACGTAAAAATCCACTTCTGGGTCCACTTAGTGTGTGCTTGGGCTGAGCATTGAAGCTTTCATGTGTAGAGACCTTTTCCGGAGTTAAACGCCAGCTTTCATGCTAGTTTGGGCGTTTAACTCCAATTTTTGTGCCAGTTCCAGCGTTAAACGCTGGAAATTCTGAGGCTGATTTGCAACGCCGGTTTGGGCCATCAAACCTCGGACAAAGTATGGACTATTATACATTGCTGGAAAGCCCAGATTATACTTTCCAACGCCGTTGAGAGCGCGCCAATTGGGCTTCTGTAGCTCCAGAAAATCTACTTCGAGTGCAGGGAGTTCAGAATCCAACAGCATCTGCAGTCCTTTTCAGCCTCTAAATCAGATTTTTGCTCAGATCCCTCAATTTCAGCCAGAAAATACCTGAAATCACAGAAAAACACACAAACTCATAGTAAAGTCCAGAAAAGTGAATTTTAACTAAAAAGTAATAAAAATATACTAAAAACTAACTAAATCATACTAAAAACATACTAAAAACAATGCCAAAAAGCGTATAAATTATCCGCTCATCACAACACCAAACTTAAATTGTTGCTTGTCCCCAAGCAACTGAAAATCAAAATAGAATAAAAAGAAGAGAATATACTATAGACTCCAAAATATCAAAGAAACATAGTTCCAATTAGATGAGCGGGACCAGTAGCTTTTTGCTTCCGAACAGTTTTGGCATCTCACTTTATCCTTTGAAGTTCAGAATGATTGGCATCTTTAGGAACTCAGAACTCAGATAGTGTTATTGATTCTCCTAGTTAAGTATAATGATTCTTGAACATAACTAGTGTATGAGTCTTGGCTGTGGCCCAAAGCACTCTGTCTTCCAGTATTACCACCGGATACATACATGCCACAGACACATAATTGGGTGAACCTTTTCAGATTGTGACCTAGCTTTGCTAGAGTCCCCAATTAGAGGTGTCCAGGGTTCTTAAGCACACTCTTTTTGCCTTGGTTCACAACTTTATTTCTTTCTTTTTTTTTGTATTCACTGCTTTTTTCTAGCTTCAAGAATCAATCTGATGATTTTTTAGATCCTCAATAACAGTTCTCTTTTTCCCTCATTCTTTTAAGAGCCAACAATTTTAACATTCTCAAAACAACAAATTCAAAAGACATATGCACTGTTCAAGCATTCATTCAGAAAACAAAAAGTATTGTCACCACATCAAACTAATTCAACTAGTTTCAAGGATAAATTCGAAATCCCGTACTTCTTGTTCTTTTGTGATTAAAGCATTTTTCATTTAAGAGAGGTGATGGATTCATAGGACATTCATAGCTTTAAGACATGAATTCTAAATTTTATTAATTATGAATTAAGAACAAGACTCAAAAATAGATATAAGATGAGACTAAAAATAGAAAACAAAAATTTAAATAGGCTCCTAATGATAGAGGTTTTTCACAGAGTTAGGACTCAACAACCTTGATTTTGAGAAGTGGATGCTCCCTCAAATTGAGGGGAGAACTTTTGGTGTTTCAGTTCTTGAAGTTCACGCCCCTGCTTCTCTTGTTCCTTCAGCAATTTGCAGAGCATGCAGTTCTGATTCTGCTGTTCTTCCTTAAGTTGCTCCATAGTCTCTTGCAACTTGGTGATAGATGCTTCTAGGCTGGCCCAGTAGCCAATTTCAGGAAATCCAGGGAGGAACTCCTGCGCCCTCCTTTTGATAGAGTTGTCTTGCATTTGTCCTTCCATTGACTTCTTGGTGATTGGATGTTCAATGGGTATGAATTCATCTACTCCCATCTTTACCCCACCCTCTTTACAGAGCAAGGAGATCAAGCTTGGGTAAGCCAGTTTGGCTTCAGTGGAATTCTTATTTGCAATTGTGTAGATCTCACAAGCAATCACATGATGAACCTCCACTTCTTTTCCAAGCATAATGCAATGAATCATCACTGCTCTCTTGATAGTGACCTCAGAACGGTTGCTAGTGGGCAATATGGAACGCCCAATAAAGTCTAGCCAACCTTTTGCAATTGGTTTGAGGTCTCCCCTCTTGAGTTGGTTTGGGACACCCTTTGAATTGGTTATCCACTTAGTTCTAGGGAGGCATATGTCCTCTAGAACTTGATCCAACCCTTTATCTGCTCTCACCATTCTCCTATTAAAGGATTCAGGATCATCTTGCAGTTGAGGCAATTTGAAGATTTCTCTTATTTTGTCCAGATGGAAGTACATAACTTTCCCTCTGACCATGGTTCTGTAAGTATGGTAAGCGGTTCCAGTCATTCTCTGCTTATCTGTTAGCCACAGATTTGAGTAGAATTCCTGAACCATATTCCTTCCAACCTTTATCTCAGGATTGGTTAGAACTTCCCATCCTCTGTTTCGGATTTGCTCTTGGATCCCCGGATATTCATCTTCTTTCAGATCAAATTTTACTTCCGGGATCACTGACCTCAGACCCATTATTTTGTGATAATGGTCTTCATGTTCTTTGGTTAAGAACTTCTCTTGATTCCAAAGATTCTTTGGATTATTCTCTTTCTTTCCTCTTAAATTGGTTTGTTTTCCCTTAGGAGCCATGATCTTGATGAATCTTGGCTTTAGTGATCACGGAAAAGCACACCAAACTTAGAAGTTTGCTTGTCCTCAAGCAAAAGAAAGGAAGGAGGAGAGAGAGGAGGAGAGCAAATTCGAATGGTGTGGGGGAATGGTGAGGCCGAACGTGTTTTTACAAAGGGGGGAAGGAGATTTCGAAAGAAATTGAAAGGAGATTTGAGAAGATATGGAGAGAATTTGAGAGAAGGGTAAGTTTTTGAACAAGATTTGGGATTGATTTGAGAGAGATTTGAAGAATGATTTTAATTTTTTTGAGGATTTGAAAGTGAATGATGAAAGGTTGAGATGGGTTCATGTGGAAAAGTATGGGTAAGAAAAGGAAAGTTTGAAAAAATTTGATTGGAAAACAAAATCCTGGTCCCCCACCTTTCTGGCGTTAAACGCCCAGAATGGCATCCATTCTGGCGTTTAACGCCCATTTGTTGCCCATTGTGGGCGTTTAACGCCCAGCCAGGTGCCCTGGCTGGCGTTAAACGCCAGAATTCCCTTTATCACTGGGCGTTTTGCTAAACGCCCAGGATGCTGCACACCTGGCGTTAAACGCCCAGAATGGTGCCCATTCTGGCGTTTAACGCCCAAAATGGCACCTTTACTGGCGTTTAACGCCTAAAATGCCCCTTACTGGCGTTTTTTCGCCAGTAAGCTCTTTTTCTCTGCTTTTTGCGCTGAATCCTTCTGTAACTCTGTGAATTCCTTCATTTTTGATACTTGCCTTTGTAAAAACAAAACATATAACCTGCTAATGACTGGGTTGCCTCCCAGCAAGCGCTTCTTTACTGTCTTTAGCTGGACCTTTACTGAGAATCACTCAAGTATCAGTTTTGAGCATTCCTGCTCAAAATTGCCTTCAAGATAATGCTTGATTCTTTGCCCATTAACAATGAACTTTTTGTCAGAATCAATATCCTGAAGTTCAACATATCCATATGGTGACACTCCTGTAATCACATACGGACCCCTCCACCGGGATTTAAGTTTTCCTGGAAACAATCTGAGCCTAGAGTTGAAGAGCAGAACTTTTTGTCCTGGCTCAAAGACTCTGGTTGACAACTTCTTGTCATGCCACTTCTTTGCCTTTTCCTTATAAATTTTTGCATTTTCAAAGGCATTGAGTCTGAACTCCTCTAGCTCATTTAACTGGAGCAATCTTTTTTCACCAGCTAACTGAGCATCCATATTTAGGAATCTGGTTGCCCAGTAGGCTTTATGTTCCAGTTCCACGGGCAGATGACAGGCCTTCCCATACACCAGTTGGTATGGAGAGGTTCCTATAGGAGTCTTGAATGCTGTTCTGTATGCCCACAGAGCATCATCCAAACTCTTTGCCCAATCCTTTCTTCGGGCTATCACAGTCCATTCTAGGATTCTTTTTAGTTCTCTGTTAGAGACTTCAGCTTGCCCATTTGTCTGTGGATGATACGGAGTTGCCACTTTGTGGCTAATTCCATATCTGACCATAGCAGAGTATAGCTGTCTATTGCAGAAATGAGTGCCCCCGTCACTGATTAGTACTCTAAGAACACCAAACCTGCTGAAGATGTGTTTCTGGAGGAATTTCAGCACGGTCTTGGTATCATTAGTGGGTGTAGCAATTGCTTCTACCCACTTAGATACATAGTCCACTGCCACCAGAATGTAAGTGTTTGAGTATGATGGTGGGAATGGACCCATGAAGTCAATTCCCCATACATCAAACAATTCTATCTCTAATATCCCTTGTTGAGGCATGGCATATCCGTGAGGCAAGTTACCAGCTCTTTGGCAACTGTCACAGTTACGCACAAACTCTCGGGAATCTTTATAGAGAGTAGGCCAGTAGAAGCCACATTGGAGGACTTTAGTGGCTGTTCGCTCACTTCCAAAATGTCCTCCATACTGTGATCCATGGCAATGCCATAAGATCCTTTGTGCTTCTTCTCTGGGTACACATCTGCGGGTCATTCCGTCTGCACATCTCTTAAAGAGATATGGCTCATCCCATAGGTAGTACTTGGCATCTGAAATTAATTTTTTTCTTTGCACTCTGCTGTACTCCTGGGGTATGAACCTCACAGCTTTATAGTTTGCAATATCTGCAAACCATGGAGCTTCCTGAATGGCAAAGAGTTGCTCATCTGGGAAAGTCTCATAGATCTCAGTAGAAGGGAGGGACGTCCCAGCTACTGGTTCTATTTGGGACAGATGATCAGCTACTTGGTTCTCTGTCCCTTTTCTGTCTCTTATTTCTATATCAAACTCTTGCAGAAGCAACACCCATCTTATAAGCCTGGGTTTTGAATCCTGCTTTGTGAGTAAGTATTTAAGAGCAGCATGGTCAGTGTACACAATCACCTTTGATCCCACTAGATAAGATCTAAACTTGTCAATGGCATAGACCACTGCAAGTAATTCTTTTCTGTGGTTGTGTAATTCTTCTGTGCATCATTTAGAACACGGCTGGCATAATAAATGACGTGCAGAAGCTTGTTATGCCTCTGTCCCAACACTGCACCAATGGCATGGTCACTGGCATCACACATTAATTCAAATGGCAATGTCCAATCTGGTGCAGAGATGACTGGTGCTGTGACCAGCTTAGCTTTCAGGGTCTCAAACGCCTGCTGACACTGTGTGTCAAACACAAATGGCGTGTCAGCAGCTAGCAGGTTACTCAAAGGTTTTACAATTTTCGAAAAATCCTTTATGAACCTTCTGTAGAATCCTGCATGCCCCAGAAAGCTTCTGATTGCCTTAACATTGGTAGGTGGTGGTAATTTTTCAATTACCTCTACCTTTGCCTTATCCACCTCTATTCCCCTGCTTGAAATTTTGTGCCCAAGGACAATTCCTTCAGTCACCATAAAGTGACATTTCTCCCAGTTTAAAACCAGGTTAGTCTCTTGGCACCTTTTCAGGACAAGTGCTAGGTGATTAAGACAGGAGCTGAATGAGTCTCCATATACTGAGAAATCATCCATGAAGACTTCCAGGAATTTCTCCACCATATCAGAGAAGATGGATAACATGCATCTCTGAAAGGTTGCAGGAGCATTACACAGACCAAAAGGCATCCTCCTGTAGGCAAACACGCCAGAAGGGCAAGTAAATGCTGTTTTCTCTTGGTCCTGTGGATCTACTGCAATTTGGTTGTAACCTGAATAGCCATCCAAAAAGCAGTAATAATCATGACCAGCTAGTCTTTCTAGCATTTGGTCTATGAATGGTAAAGGAAAATGATCCTTTCTGGTGGCTGTATTGAGCCTTCTGTAGTCAATACACATACGCCACCCTGTGACTGTTCTTGTAGGAACCAGTTCATTTTTTTCATTATGAACCACTGTCATGCCTCCCTTTTTGGGGACAACTTGGATAGGGCTCACCCAGGGCTATCAGAAATAGGATAAATAATCCCAGCCTCTAGTAATTTAGTGACCTCTTTCTGCACCACCTCCTTCATGGCTAGATTTAGCCTCCTCTGTGGTTGGACCACTGGTTTGGCATTATCCTCCAACAGGATCTTGTGCATGCATCTAGCTGGGCTAATGCCCTTAAGATCACTTATGGACCACCCAAGAGCTGTCTTGTGTGTCTTTAGCACTTGAATCAGTGCTTCCTCTTCCTGTGGATTCAAAGCAGAGCTTATAATCACTGGAAAAGTGTCACCCTCTCCCAGAAATGCATACTTCAGGGATGGTGGTAGTGGTTTGAGTTCAGGTTTGGGAGGCTTATCCTCCTCCTGAGGAATTTTCGAAAATTCCTTTGTTTCCTGTGGTTCTTCTTGATCAGGTTGAGCATCCTTGAAGATGTCTTCAAGCTCTGATTCTAGGCTTTCAGTCATATTGATCTCTTCCACCAAAGAGTCAATAATGTCAGCACCCATGTAGTCATTTGGTGTGTCTGGATGCTGCATAGCTTTCACAGCATTCAACTTGAACTTATCCTCATTGACTCTCAGGGTTACTTCCCCTTTTTGTACATCAATGAGAGTTCATCCAGTTGCTAGGAAAGGTCTTCCTAGAATGAGAGTTGCACTCTTGTGCTCCTCCATTTTCAGCACCACAAAGTCAGTTGGAAAGGTAAATGGCCCAACCTTGACAATCATATCCTCTATTATGCCTGATGGATGTTTAATGGAGCCATCAGCAAGTTGGAGGTATATCCGGGTTGGTTTGACTTCTCCAGTCAACCCAAGCTTTCTGATAGTGGATGCAGGTATTAGATTGATGCTTGCTCCAAGATCACATAGGGCTGTCTTGGTGCAAGCGCCTTCTAATGTGCATGGTATCATAAAACTTCCTGGATCTTGAAGCTTTTCTGGTAAGCTTTTCAGAATGACTGCACTGCATTCTTCAGTGAGAAATACTTTTTCAGTTTCTCTCCAATCCTTCTTATGACTTAAGATCTCTTTCATGAACTTAGCATAAGAAGGTATTTGCTCAAGTGCCTCTGCAAACGGAATCTTTATTTCAAGAGTCCTTAGATAATCTGCAAAGCGGGCAAATTGCTTATCCTGCTCCGCTTGGCGGAGTTTCTGAGGATAAGGCATCTTGGCTTTATATTCTTCAACCTTAGTTGCTGCAGGCTTGTTCCTTACAGAAGTGGTTGAAGAATCCTTTTTAGAGGGATTACTGTCAGCACTCTCAGGTGTCTGATCCTCCCTTGGCGTCTGAACGCCAGGATTGGGTGGAAAATGGGCGTTAAACGCCAACTTTTCCCCCTTTTCTGGCGTTTGAACGCCAGAACTGGGCAGGGAATGGGCGTTTAACGCCAGCTTTCCCTCCCTTCCTGGCGTTTGAACGCCACTAGCATTCCTCTCTGGGCTCTTACTGTCCTCAGAGGGATTTTGAACAGTGGTTTGATTATCCTCTGTCAATTGTTCCTTATTTGACTTTTTACTCTTTTGAGTGGTGTTGTTCAGTGTCTTCCCACTCCTCAGTTGAACTGCTTGACACTCTCCTGTTATCTGTTTAGATATCTGCTGTTTTGCTTGATTCAACTACAGTTCTATGTTCTTGTTAGCAACTTTAGTTTCATGGAGCATCTCTTTAAATTCTGCTAACTGTTCTATCATCAGGAGCAATTGTTGATTAAGCTCAATCATCTGTTCTTGAGGATTAGGATCAGTGACTACTGCCATGACTTCCTCTTTTGGAGAGAACTCATTGCTAGAGTATAAATATTGGTTTCTAGCAACAGTGTCTATAAGCTCTTGAGCCTCTTCAATTGTCTTCCTCATGTGTATAGATCCACCAGCTGAGTGGTCTAAAGACATCTGAGCTTTTTCTGTAAGCCCATAGTAGAAGATGTCTAACTGTACCCACTCTGAAAACATTTCAGAGGGGCATTTTCTTAACATACCTCTATACCTCTCCCAGGCATTATAAAGGGATTCATTATCCTCTTGTTTAAAGCCTTGGATGTCCAGCCTTAGCTGTGTCATCCTCTTTGGAGGGTAAAAATGATTCAGGAATTTGTCTGATAACTGTTTCCATGTCTTTATGCTTGCTGTAGGTTGGTTATTCAACCACCTTTTAGCTTGATCTTTTACAGCAAATGGAAACAGTAATAGTCTGTAGACATCCTGATCCACCTCTTTATCATGTACTGTGTCAGCAATTTGTAAGAACTGTGCCAGAAACTCAGTAGGTTCTTCCTGTGGAAGACCGGAATACTGGCAATTTTGCTGCACTATGATAATGAGTTGAGGATTTAGCTCAAAGCTGCTTGCTTTGATGGGAGGTGTACAGATGCTACTCCCATATGCAGCTGTAATGGGATTGGCATATGACCCCAGAGTCCTTCTGGACTGATCAATCCCACTTAGGTCCATAATGGATAAAGGGAAATGATATGGATTGCAAATAGATAAATTTTGTTTTGTTTTTTTTTTTTTTTGAATTATCCGAAAAAGATAAAATAAAATAAAACAAAAGAAAAATAAAATAAAAATTCGAAAATTAAAAGAAAATAAGATCAAAGCAAATTGAAAACTGAATCAATTAGTTAATTGAAAAGATTTTGAGATTAGCAATTAGAAAGATATGATTGAGAAAAATTTTATGAAAAAGATTTGATTTTTGAAATGAAGAAAGAGAAAAACACAAAATGACACCAAACTTAAAATTTTTAGAAAATCAAACACAATTTTTCGAAAATTTTAACGGAAAAACACAAAGAGGACACCAAACTTAGAATTTTTACGGATCAAAAGGGACTAAAGACATGCAAATTCGAAAATTAGAAGAAAAACAAAAGCATGCAATTGACACCAAGCTTAAAATATGAAACTAGACTCAACTAAAAGACTCTAAACCAACAAAAATAAAACAGTCCTAATCTAAGCAACAAGATAAGCCGTCAGTTGTCCAAACTCGAACAATCCCCGGCAACGACGCCAAAAACTTGGTGCACGAAATTGCAATCACACTTTTGCAACCCCGCACAACTAACCAGCAAGTGCTCTGGGTCGTCCAAGTAATACCTTACGTGAGTAAGGGTCGATCCCACGGAGATTGTCGGCTTGAAGCAAGCTATGGTTATCTTGTAAATCTTAGTCAGGATATCAGAAATTATCAGGGTTGATTGTGAAAAGCAAAAGAACATGAAATAAGTACTTGTTATGCAGTAATGGAGAATAGGTTGAGGTTTTGGAGATGCTCCATCTTCTGAATCTCTGCTTTCCTACTGTCTTCTTCATCAAACACGCAAGGCTCCTTCCATGGCAAGCTGTATGTAGGGTTTCACCGTTGTCAATGGCTACCTCCCATCCTCTCAGTGGAAATGTTCAACGCACCCTGTCACGGCACGGCTATCCATCTGTCGGTTCTCAATAAGGCCGGAATAAAATCCAATGATTCTTTTGCGTCTGTCACTAACGCCCCGTCCTCAGGAGTTTGAAGTTCGTCGCAGTCATTCAATCATTGAATCCTACTCAGAATACCACAGACAAGGTTTAGACCTTCCGGATTCTCTTGAATGCCGCCATCAATTCTAGCTTATACCACGAAGATTCTGATTAAAGAATCCAAGAGATATCTACTCAATCTAAAGTAGAACGGCGGTGGTTGTCAGGCACGCGTTCATAGTTGAGAATATGATGAGTGTCACGGGTCATCACATTCATCCGGGTTAAGAGCAAGTGATATCTTAGAACGGAAGCAAGCATGATTGAATAAGAAATAGTAGTAATTGCATTAATCCATCAAGACACAGCAGAGCTCCTCACCCCCAACCATGGGGTTTAAAGACTCATGCTGTAAGAAGTACACAAAGAAACGTGTAAAGTGTCATGAGGTACAGATACAATGTCAAAAGATCCTATTAATAGTGAACTAGTAACCTAGGGTATACAGGAATGAGTAAATGACGTAAAAATCCACTTCTGGGTCTACTTAGTGTGTGCTTGGGCTGAGCATTGAAGCTTTCATGTGTAGAGACCTTTTCTGGAGTTAAACGCCAGCTTTCATGCCAGTTTGGGCGTTTAACTCCAATTTTTGTGCCAGTTCCAGCGTTAAACGCTGGAAATTCTGAGGCTGATTTGCAACGCCGGTTTGGGCCATCAAACCTCGGACAAAGTATGAACTATTATACATTGCTAGAAAGCCCAGAATGTCTACTTTCCAACGCCGTTGAGAGCGCGCCAATTGGGCTTCTGTAGCTCCAGAAAATCCACTTCGAGTGCAGGGAGGTCAGAATCCAACAGCATCTGCAGTCCTTTTCAGCCTCTAAATCAGATTTTTGCTCAGATCCCTCAATTTCAGCCAGAAAATACCTGAAATCACAGAAAAATACACAAACTCATAGTAAAGTCCAGAAAAGTGAATTTTAACTAAAAACTAATAAAAATATACTAAAAACTAACTAAATCATACTAAAAACATACTAAAAACAATGCCAAAAAGCGTATAAATTATCCGCTCATCATATGTGCAATTGTACATTTTAGAATGTCAAAACCTTAAAATGAATATTTGTGCGGTCACTGTATTTCAAAATTCAAAAATCCATTATCCTTTCTCATCAGATCTCTCTCTATCCGTCGCTTCGCCTGTTAGTACTGAAGTTTTGTACCGTCATCGGAGCAAACACAGAAACTTTGCTGCGATACAAACAGAGGAACTGTTTGTAGAGACTATTCATCTGTTCATGAAAATCGAAGCTCGATTTGTTTGCAGTTACTCAATGTGGATGGCTGTCATTGGTGGTGTTGCAGAGGTAATTTATTTTTTAAGAGTTAGAATAGTTACACAAATTGTTGTGCTTATGCAAAATCAATCAAACTGAGAAAGTGTTTCTTTATTATGGTTAATGAACTCAGAATGGATCTCAGATTCAGTTCCAGAACTTGAATAATTCTTAATCTGTTGCTTTAATGTATGTAGTGTTTAGATATGACATCGGAGCGCATCTTGAAGGAACTCAAACATTTGCAGAAGGACCCTCCTACTTCATGCAGAACAGGTTAGCTTCCTCAACCACATCCATCTTTTTTGTCTTTTGGGTTATTTTAAAAAGTATTATTTAACTTTAACATTGTGAAAAAATTAAAAAAAGTTTCCATTTTTATAATCTTAGATAACTCCGCCTATGTTACACTTGCGGTATATAGCCAGTCCCAAACCCGGATAAAGGAGGAGGGTTGTGTTAGGTCTTCGGCAACCAACATAAAAATATAGCCGAACCCCCATGACATGAATCAAAGACATTGTTGCGCTAAAGCTAGAACGTTGTCCGGAAGAAACGCGCCGTATGGCTCGAGTACGGTGTCAAAGCAAGAGCCGCTGCATCGGTGCCCGGATGTAGTGTTAAATGAGTAAGGGTTCTCACGTTTTCGTGAACGGACGAGGGTAAATAAGCTAGTTCACAAAGTAAAAGGTACAGGTCGAAGCGACAGAAGATTGAGATTTGGGACATGGAACATAGGCACTCTAACAGGAAAGTCCATGGAGGTGGTGGACACCATGACAAGGAGGAAGATTAACATTATGTGCCTACAAGAAACAAAATGGGTTGGTGCAAAGGCTAGGGAGTTGGATACTTCTGGTTTCAAACTTTGGTATACAAGAAAGGTGAAGAATAGGAATGAGGTTGGAATTATTGTGGATAAGCAGTGGAAGAAGGATGTAGTGGATGTCAAAAGGGTGGGAGATCAGATCATCTCTATAAAACTTGTGGTGGAGGGAGGTGCTTTCCATGTGATTAGCGCCTATGCACCGCAAGTGGGTTCGGACGAACAACACAAGATAACGTTTTGCGAGGATCTAGAGAGTTTAGTTCAAGGCATACCTTTGGGAGATAAGATTTTCTTAGGAAGAGATTTAAATGGCCATGTTGGGAGAGAAGTGACTGGATATGGAGTTTTCACGAAGACCATGGTTTTGGGGTGATCAATGCCGAGGGTAAAACTATTTTGGACTTTTCCTCAACCTTTGATCTTCTCATCGCAAATACATGTTTCAAAAAGAGAGACGAATATCTTATAACCTATAAGAGTGGCATGACAAGCTCTCAAATCGACTTCTTCTTGTTGAGGAGAGTCGACCGGAAATTTTGCATCAACTGTAAAATTATCCCGAGAGAGAGTTTGACAACACAACATAGGGTGCTCGTCATGGATTTTCGCGTTGAGCAAAAGTTGAGGAAAAGACATCATACAAAGAACCCAAGGACGAGGTGATGGCGGATGAAAAGTGAGGAACAAAGAAGCTTCCTAAGACGGGTAGGAGAAGAGGCAAAGTGGGATGGGAATGGAAGCGCAGAAGAGATGTGGAGGGAGATGGCAAAAGTTATTAGAAGAACAGCAAAAGAAAGTTTTGGTGAATCTAAAGGAATAGGACCAAGAGATAAGGAGTCCTGGTGGTAGAATGCGAGTATACAAGAAAAGATAAAGATAAAAAGGGAATGCTTTAAAGAGTGATTTTTATGCCGCAATGCAGATAATTGGAAAAAATATAAGGCGGCTAAGAAAGAGACAAAAGTGGCTGTAAGTGAAGCAAGAACAAGAGCATATGAGGGTCTCTACCAGTCTTTGGGTACAAAAGAAGGAGAAAAAGGTATATATAGAATCGTAAAAAAATAGGGAAAGAAGAACGAGAGATTTGGATCAGGTTAAGTGCATAAAGGATAAGGATAGAGAGGTGTTGGCTCAAGAGGAGAAGATTAATGAAAGGTGGAAGAGCTACTTCTACGAGTTATTTAATGAGGGACAGAAGACTCTTCCGAGCCTTGGTCGATTTTGCACAAGGGAAGAAGATCAAAACTTTGACTACTATCGAAGGATTCGAGAATTCGAGGTAAAAGAGGCTCTAAAGCAGATGAAAAATGGTAGGGCAGTATGACCTGATAATATCCCGATTGAGGTTTGGAAGGGTCTTGGAGAAAAAGGCATCAACTGGTTAACCAAGCTTTTTAATGAGATTTTAAGGTCAAAGAAGATGCCTGATGAGTGGAGAAAGAGCACCTTGGTACCTATCTACAAGAATAAGAGGGATATACAAAGTTGCGGAAACTATAGAGGGATTAAGCTTATGAGTCATACTATGAAGTTATGGGAAAGGGTGATAGAACGAAGGTTGAGAAAAGAGACACAAGTAACAGAGAACTAATTTGGATTTATGCCAGGCAGATCTATCACTGAAGCGATATACCTATTAAGAAGGATGATGGAGAGGTATCGTAGTAATAAAAGGGATCTACATATGGTGTTTATTGATTTGGAAAAAGCGTATGATAGGGTATCAAGGGAGGTCTTATGGAAGATTTTAGAAAAGACGAGAGTAAGGATCGCATATATTCGAGCAATTAAAGACATGTATGATGGGGCCACAACTAGTGTGAAGACTCAAGGTGGTGTGACAGAGAAATTTTCTATTGGTATAGGATTGCACCAAGGATAATCTTTAAGTCCATATCTTTTCATATTAGTTTTGGAAGTACTCACAGAGCACATCCAAGAGCCTATGCCATGGTGCATACTTTTTGCCGATGATATCGTCCTTATGGGAGAGTCAAGGGAAGACCTAAATAAGAAGTTGGAGTTATGGAGAGAAGCTTTAGAAGTGTATGGTCTGCGCATAAGCCGTAGCAAGACGGAATATATGGAATGTAAGTTCAGTTTGAGAAAGGAAAACCCCAATATAGAGGTGAAGATTGGAGAAAACATCCTACGAAAAGTTAAGAGTTTTAAGTATCTTGGGTGCATCATACAGGATAATGGAGAGATTGAACATGAAGTAAATCATAGGATCCAAGCAGCTTGATCAAAATGGCGGAGTGCATCTGGTTTTATATGCGACAAAAAAAGTGCCTCTAAAACTTAAAGGTAAATACTATCGCACCGATATAAGACCGGCTATGCTGTATGGTACGGAGTGTTGGGCGGCTAAAAGGGAGCACGAACATAAGCTGAGTGTGGCAGAGATGAAGATGTTGAGATGGATGAGTGGTCATACGCGATTGGATAAAATAAGGAATGAAGATATAAGGGAGAGCGTTGGAGTAGCACTCATTGTGGAAAAGATGGTTGAATCGCGTCTCAGGTGGTTTGGACATGTGAGAAGAAGACCGATAGAACATCCAGTCAGGAGAGTGGATGAGATGGAAGATGGACAAATGGCGAAAGGCAGAGGAAGACCTAAGAAGACCATCCATGAGGTGGTCAAACGAGATCTACATGTAAACGGTCTCTCTGTAGACATGATACATGACAGAGCACAATGGCGTCATTTGATTCATGTAGCCGACCCCACTTAGTGGGACAAGGCTTTGTTGTTGTTTGTTGTTTGTTTTATAATCTTAGATAAGCAATCTTTGGTACCCCATTTTTATTGTAGGTTTGTATCTTCTTTATAAAAATGCCTATGGTAATTGTGTCTATTTTTGTACTCTTTAAGCATTGTAATATGTATTTATCAAAACATATATCTCTGTTTATTTATGAATTCTAGGGACCATTAGTGAATTTTACCTGCTATAAAAATACATATGATAGATTTTTCTATTTTCTTGCACATGCTATTAGCTTAGAAAAATAGTAGCACTTGAATATGATTATGTCCCAAACTTACTTTAAAATAAACAGTTACTCTGGAGAGTGGATCTTCAAATTTTAAACAAGTAATTTAAAAGTATTCTTTAAATAATAATTAAAAAATAAAATTTGAGAACATGTGTGTATGTTTGAACTTTTTAACATGCTTTGTGGAATAAAAGGATATCTATTTAGTATTTTAAGGATTTTAAATTCTTCTATAATAAGCTTTATACTGTATATGTGAATTAAGTAATTTTAAGGATTTTGAAGTTCGATTCTAAAAACTCAAATTAAGGCACGAACTTTAGAGTTTTGTATATTAACATAGGTAAATGCAAAATGGACAAATTTAGCGGAATGATTGTAGGTGACAAATTGATCTAAAATGAATGACACATAATCAATGTCCCTAAAAAGGCAGAGCTACAAGGGGAGGTTGAGAGAATGAATGCTAAAACAAATATGAAAAAACTTAGAGCTGATTTATTCTCTATTGAATAATGGATCAGAGTCAGTGCATTCATTTATTTTAAAAATGAATTAGTTATATTTTAATAGAATCATTATCTTTCTAATTTACAAAGCTAGAGAGAATCATAATTTTTAGCCTATAGTTAAAACTGTTTCATTATGAACTTGACAGGTCTATGTTTTTACTGTAATCCAATTATTGGAATATTTGTATATTTCATTATGGTCGTCCCTTTTTATTTTGGAAACATGTTTCTATTTGTCAAAATATTCAAATAAAATAGAGGTGGTTGACACTTAAGGTCAGTTAGTTATAGTATTAATATTAGTTGTAGTGTTAATATTATTCAGTGATTGTTTGGGTGGTAATATACTGAAGTTAATTGGAGTATTACTTTATCACCCAAAGGTACCACTTGTTCTATTTCTTTCTTTTTCATTCCATTAATTGTAACAATTTTGGGGTGATAACAAATATGGTTATTTTTAGCTTAAATTATAAGCAACTCTAGCAGATCAAGGATTTTTCGTTTCTATAACACTAATAATTTAATCATGTATGTAAATAGTTTAGTAATAATGACATATCCGAGATTTAATTAAACAAATTATGACATTGTTACTAAAAAGAAAAAAGATAAGGTATTGTATTATTTGGTTTACTCCCAAAACAACATACCAATTTTACTTTATGTATGTTGTTGTTAGCCCAATAAAATTTGAGCAATGTTCTTTCATTGTTTATGACATTTTCTAGGTTTTTATTCTTTAGAAAATTGTTTAAGACAAATCTCATGGTATTTAATAGTTTGAGTCTTATTGGGCCAATAATAAAGAAATTGAAGTTGTCTGTATATATTGTATTTTCTAAAAATTTGTTAATTGTTGTTGTTCTTAGAGAGGTGCAACAAATTTTATGATATTTAGTTTAAGAGATATCGTATAATATTCTTATTCACTAAGATACATTACTAAACATCTTTATTTTAGTGTCACAATAAAGTTTTTTTTTTTTGTTGCATTGGATTTCCTGTGAAAAGAAATATAAAATTGTTAGAAAAATAAAACAACTTTACATTTTTTTGTTTTGTTTTTATTTAAAGAGCAACTCATAAATGATTTTGATTAATTATTTAATTTTGTATCAAATAGATACTTTTTAATTGAGATCTCATAATGTAGTGGTTTCAGTAGGGGTGTTCATGATTCAGTTTTTTCATAAACTGAACTAAAATTGCACTAAACCATTTTAAATGGTTTAGAAACTGAACCAAACTACTTTGTCAAATAAAAAATTGGTTTTAAACCAGTTTACAATACAGTGCACCAGTTTAAACCAGTTTATAAAAATAAAACTAATTTTAATTGAAAAAATTGGTTTAAACTGGTTTATAGGCTAAAACTAGTTTTAACTTTTAACATATATAAAATTAATTTTTATATTTTTTCTCTCCCCCTCTCTCTCTCCCCCACTTTCTCCCTCTCTCCTTCATTTTCTCTTTCTCCTTCCCTTCTTCCCCATTCTCTCTCTTTTCTCTCCTCTCCCCCTTCTTTCTTCTTCTCCCACTCTCTATCTCCTTCTCTCCCTCTCTCTTCCCCCTTTCTCTATCTCCCTTCTCTTTCTCTCTCTCTTCTTCTCTCCCTCTCTCTCTCTCTCACTCCTTTCTCTCTTTTCCTTTTCTCTCTCTCCCCTCTTCCCCTCTTTCTCCCCTCCTCTCTCTTTGTCTTTCTCTCTCTCTCTCCTCCTCTCTCTCTCTCTCTCTCTCTCCCTTTTGTCTCTCTCTATCATTTTCTCTCATTCTCTCTCTCCCCTATCCCTATTCCTCTCTCTCCCTCTTCTCCTTTCCTCTCCCTCCTCTCTCTCTTTCTCTGCTCCTCTCTCTATTAACATATATAAAATTAGATTTTACATTTTCTTTCTTCCCCTCTCTCTCCCTCCTCTCTCTCTCTCTCCCTTCTCTTCCTTTTTCTCTTTTCTTCCCCTCTTTCTCTCTTTCTCCTCTTCTCTCCCTCTCTCTCCCTCCTTTCTCTCTCTCCTTCTCTCCCTTTCTCTCTCTCTCTCTCCTTCTCTCCCTTTCTCTCTTTCCCTCCTCTTTCTCCCTTCTCCTCTCTTTGTCTTCCTCTCTCTCTCTCTCTCTCTCTCTCCCCATTTTCTTTCCTCTCTCTCCCGCTCTCTCTTCCCCTCCTCTCTCTCTCCCCTGTCCCTCTTTCTCCCCTATTCCCTTTCTTTCTCTCTCCTTTTTCTCCCTCTATCCCTTTTTCTCATTCTCTCTCCTCTATCCCTCTTTATCTCTATCTCTCTCCCTCTCTCTCCTTCCCTCTTTCTCTCCTTTCTCTCTCTCTCTCACTTTCTCTCCCTCCCTCTCTTCCCCTCTCTCTCTCTTGCACTCTTTCTCCCCTCCCTTTTCTCTCTTTCTCTCTTTCTTCCTCCTCTCTCTCTTTTTTCTATCTCTACTTCTCTCATCTTTTTTTTTTCTCTCTCCTTTTTTCTCTCTCTTATTTTAGAGAAATGAGGGGAAGAGAGAGAAAAAAGAGATATAGAGTAAGAGAAGGTTGAGAGAGAAAGAAAAAAGAGAGAAATAAAAGGAAGAAAGAGGAGAAAGAGAGAGGCGGAAGAAGAAAGAGAGAGAAGAGGAGAGAGAAAGAAAGGAAGGGGGAGAGAGAGAAATAAGAGAGAGAAAGAGAAAAAAAGAAAAAATGAGAGAGAGAAAGAGGAAGAGAGAATGGAGGGAGAGAGAGAGGAGGGAGAGGAGAGAGAGAAACAAAAGGGGTGAGAGAGGGAAGAGAGAGAGAGAAAAAAAGAGAAGGAGAAAAGGAGGGAGAGAGAGAGAGGAGAGGGAGAAAGAGGAGGAGAAAGAGAGGAAGAGAGATGGGAAGGGAGGGATAGAGAGAGGGGAAAAAGGGAGAGAGAGAGAGAGAGAGAGAGAGAGAAAGAAGGAAGAGAGGAAGGGGAGAAAGAGGAGAGAGAGAGTATGTAAAAATTAATTTTAGAGTTTAAATAAAATCAGTTTTAATTTGGTTTAAAACTAAACTGAACCATAAAAATTGGTTTTTAAAAAACTGGTTTCATAAAAATTATGGTTTCAATTCAGTTTTTTATTTAAAAAAAAAACTGATTTCTTTAAAACAATTTCATTTCAATTTCAATTCAGTTAAACCAGGTTTTTTGCACACTCCTGTCTGTACGCATATATAATAAACTTCTAAATTATGTGCTAATGCTACAAATATAACTATTTTAGTTGTTAGTTTAAAATTAATGATTTTAGCATGCAAAATATAAAATTGAAACATACTATTTTAATAATTAAATATTTTATCTCATGATTAACTTAACATTTTTAAGCGTAAGTATTTATCACTCAAATTTTGAACATTAAAGAGTATATAATTGTCTTTATTAATTTCATACATAACTTATATTTTTTAATAAATCAAATTAAATAATAAAAAAGCAGATAAATATCAACATATCATGGGTATACAAATTTATAGAGTATGATATGTAAAGGATTTCATTTTAAAAAATGAACCTAACCTTTTATTACATGGCCAAAATTAAAACTTATATCAAGAACAACAATAATTCACAATGGAGTTGTTATAAATATTTTTCATACAATTACATCTATATTGGTTTGTTATGTAATATTTTTAATATTTCCTTTTTTACACTATAATTTCAAGGCCTTTAAATAAATAAGTACAATTTTTCGATTTAAATAACACAAATTTTTTTTATTAAATTTTAACTGTGTTCGAACATTTTTTTTCTTAAATAAATGGTAAATATTCAAATTACACTCAAATGGTATATTTAAATAAACTAGAACAACAAAATTTTCATAAAGATTTAATAGATACATGACAAACAAATTTGTATTTTTTAGCTAACATAATTAATAATTTATTTTATCTTCTATACTATAAATTTATATTTGATCATATATTCTTTTCTAAATTGTAATCAATTTTTAGTTATTATTTGAATCTACTATTAAATGTCTCATATATAATGAATGAAAAAAATAAAAAAGAATTATATAAAAACACATAAAAATAAAATTTTAAACCATAAACATTTTTTAAGTAGCACTTGGTTCACTTAGAATTTTTTATAGTTTTAAAGAGATCTTAATCTTAAGAAAAATATGTTTAAATTTGTAGAGTTCTATTATGTTACTGTATTAATGGATAATTTAGATATACATAGAAATATTATACAAATAATATTTCTATAAATACGGTACTCCAAGAATATTCTCATGTATATCTTTATTATAATAGAAAATTATGTATTCTAATTTGTTAGGATCCTAAATTATGCTTTTTTAAGATAAGATAATATAAATTAGAATGCATAATTTTCTATTCTAGTAAAGATATAAATGAGAGTACTCTTAAAGCATCGTATTTATACTTAAATTATAGAATTTTATGATAGTAATTTTGTTTGGAGAATAAGAGTTTTTTATTTCAACTTTTAAATACAAATTAAATTAAAATTTAGTTCTTTAGAAATAATTTTTTTTCTGTGTTGGTATTTGTATTTATTTGATGTATCACGTGCTAATTGTTATGCAAAAAATAATTTTATACTCTAATTCATCGTATGTAAAAGTACTTATAAATAAAAAATGTTGGTATAAACGTGAGTTTGTAAAATTGATTATGATTAAAAATTAGATTAATGTCATATAATCTATGTTGAGATATTTTTGCATTAAATCAAATATATTCCACTAAATATATCAGATTATTTAATAGTTCACAATACTATCTTTACCTAAAAATGTCTCTGTAAAAGTAACTCTCTTATTAAAACAAAAATGTTATGGACTTATAAAACTAACACAAATAATTGTACCTTTTTAGAGTTGGCAACAAATATTTGAGATAGAAGGTGTCTACACTCTTTACTTATACGAACATAGTCTGTAATAGAATAGAAGACAGAATTAGCTGTAAAAAATTACACACACGAAAAAAATTAAATTGTGTGAGTTATTAAATTAAATTGAAGAAGCAAAATAAAGAGAATATTTGTGAATCCAATAAAAATAAACCTGAAGAGTTTTTCTGAATTTTCTTGAGTTTTCTGGGTCTTCAAAAGGATAAATACCAACGATCATCACATACAAAGTTACCCCACAAGACCAAACATCTGTAACCTAATCATTCTTTCAAACATCATAGCACATATTCGTAGCCAAAAAAGAGAATAGCATGATTCGACAGACAAAAAAGTGAAGAAGCAGATGAGTTACCTTTTCATAATATTTAATTTTTATTCTCAAAATTTTTTTAAAATTTAAAATAATTATTAATATTAATAGATATGCACAATTAAATTCTTACAATAAATCAATATTTGAATTCCGGGCTTAGTCGAGTTTTACACTAATTATAAATAAAAAGAGAGAAAGATTCAAAAATTTCACTATTGCTCATTATCTTATTTATCGTGAGTCAAATTATTTTTCATTCAAGTCAAATAAATCCACGTGTCCAATCTAAATTCGTTGGTCTATCTTTGTCAAGTTTTTATGATTAAACGAAAGGGAGTACTAAGTTTATTTTCTTATTTATTTTGGTTTTTATGATTAAACGAAAGGGAGTACTAAGTAGTAACTCTATCAAATTTTCGTGGTACCCAAACATACTATTATGGGCTGTGGGCCATTATGATTATCACCTAGAACTCCATTTAAGGCCCAAATAAAAAGATAATATATGGTGAAGAAGGGAGATAGGTCCAACACAAAAAACAAAAAAAGAATTACGTAAAGAGTAAATATTGTATTTTTTAACCAATTTGAATGAGACAAATGATTAGTTTACTCATTTGTTTAAATAAATGTGTGTGATTTAAATTTCATCTTATACATACAACAACTTATTAAATAGCAACAAACTCTTAAATAAAATTTAAATCCACAACGAATTATTCTTTGTCTGTACCGTAGACAAAAAAAAATGTATTATCTATAATAGAAAACAAATAAAAAAACTAAAGACATCATGTACAATGTACAAATTTAATATCATTAAAATTGATAATTAAAAATTATTAAATAATTTGACTAAATTATCAACTATTTTCAACTATTAATTATTAATTTTACATAAAACCAAACCTAATATCAAATATCATGAATTAGATAACATATAAACAACACTTGAAAGGGAGATCCATTATCTTGATATTAGCATTTGCAAGTTGCAACTAATGCCGCACGATTTGCTTCACTTTTTGCTCAGTTAACCGCCCCTAACAACCATGTTTGAAACTATAAGTTTATGTACCTTTCTGCCATATAAATCTATGTATCTAAGCATGATTGAAATATTAACATTTTTAAATGTCCTTGTTTTTTGCATATTAAAACTTGCGTATGGATCTATCTTCTATAATGATGATATTATCTATATTCTCAAACTTTTTTTTGTTGTTGAGAATTTCTCATAAGTAATTAAATAATATTAAAAAATTTTGATTAAGGATCAGACAAGATAAATTAGTTGAAAATTAGCAAAAGAGTTGAATCTCAAACGAAGTTTCCAACTAATTGATCTAACAAAAAGTACCTATTTTCCCGTAATGTTTAACTATGTGCAACTTTGGATATCAAAGCCTTAGCCTCAACACAAGTTGCATTCTAGTAACAAGTAGGGTGTTTATCAATTGGATCAGATTCGCATTCCTGTGGTATTGATCTGAATCCGATCCGAAAATTATGGATATGGATCCGATCTGCAAGGTTATTGGATTAGATTGAATTGCGGATTTTGTGTTAGTAACCGCATATTCGCGAATCTGCAAAAATAAAAAAATAAATAAATAATTATTTTTTTTATATTTTATTTTCAATAATAATTATCATATATGTTGTATTATTTTAGTTTATAATTTAAGAAATGTATGTTTAATATTATTTAAAAAGTAAACATATTTAAAAGAATAAAAAAATAAATTTTATTGATATTTTTTAATAAAAATACATTTTTAAAAATATTTTTATATTTTACAGACATATCCGATATCTAATCTGCAAATATGCGGATCAAATCAAAATTTTAGTCATATCCAATCTGATTCGCGTTCACTCCCTACTAACAACTAACAAGAACCCAAATTAAAAATGCTAGTAGTCTAGTATAGGTTGATTTAATTAAAGTGTTTAGCATACGTAAATTATTAGGTTATATATCTAAACTATTTGGCTATATATATAATTAGGCGACCTTGTATACCCTTCTTAGATCTAAAGTATGCCGCTATTTGTGTCTTGAAAATTTATAAAAATACAAAACTCGTATCTAATAATAGTCTATATATGGTGAAAAGAATTTTTCTTATCATAATAATATCAAAAAATGTTACGTACCCACTAAAAAAAAAGCTTCAAAATAAAGTATATTATGTATTTAACTATTTATGTATATAGATATGTATTATTTTACAGATTTTAATATATATGTATTTTGTATTTTAATATATATTTTATGTAAATTACAGATTTTTTTTTGTATACATACAGTATAAGTAGTCTTCAATTCAAATCTTACTAATAGAGCGAATCTTTGTTAAGAAAAAATGGTACTCCATTTATAAATTTTCTGTCAGGTTAGTTGAATTATTTTTGGTACCAAAATTTAAACATGTGTGGATCTATCAAGATAAAAGTTAAGAAAACTGAAATCACTTGAGAAAATAGTAAAATACCCGCGGACTAGAGTTTTAAAAACACGTTATTATTAGAACCCTTAATAATATAATATTAATTAGAAAGAAAATAAAGAAAAAAAAATTTTTTGTTTGGATAAAAAAAAAAGTAAAAGAAATTTATAATAATATAAAATTATATTAATACCCTTATATATATTATATGTAAATTATAATATACTAATATATTTAAATTATTTTTTTAATAAAAAAAGTGTTTCTAATTATATTTTAGAATTTTAATGTATTATTATTATAAATAATAATATTTTTAAAAATTTTTTATTTTCTATTAAATATTATAAATTTTGTTTTTAATTTTATTAATGGACATGTTAGGAATTTTATTTTTACTTTAAGATTTTCAACAATTTTCTTCGCAAGTTAGGAAAGAAAATTTGGATGTGGGCTCTACATCACTATTTTTCTTTTCCATCCATTTTCTGTATTGATCAATTAAGAGAAAATTTCATTTTCCTTCAATTTTTCTTCGTTCAGTTCTCTTTCCTTCTAATTTCCATTGATACAAACATAGTGTAAAGCTTCTCATCACTTGTGATATTATTATAACTAACAAATTCTAAAAAGAATATACTTAAAGTGTGCCAAACTCTTTCATTAATCATTGATCGAAGCATAGTACCGATACTCTTCCATGGTTATGTTTGTTCATTATTGCCGTTGAAATCAAGCAACTGGGTGAATAAAAATAAAAACATCAAATTGATTGATTGAACGAATGAATAAGTACAAAATTAAATTAAGACATGGGAATCTATATCAAAATTTCCTTTTTTGCCCATCCTAAAGTTAGTAGTTTGAAAACATGTACATATAAAAATTTGAAGTTTAATGCCGAAAGTTGTATTGCCTAATAATTAGAGCTAGGTTGCTTGTAATAGGGACACGTGCTAGGCTTCTGTTCTTTTTCACTTTTTCTCTTGCACCCAATTATCATATTATCATCATCAATTCATCATCATAATATGCTTTATTTATTCGATTATTGACATTCCCTGAAATCAATAGGAGAGAAGAAAGATTGTTCCAACAATGAATTTGCATTGAAATGACAAAATCAATTATAAAAGATATGTTTAATAAATATAATAATTATCAAAATAAATAATTTAAAAAATATTTATCGATTTAAATTTTTCAATCTTATTTTGTTTATAGTGTAAACGAGATGGCATTTTGTGTATTTCGTTTATAATGTAAACGAGATAAGACACGTCAGCTGCAATGTGTATATTTCGTTTACACTGTAAACAAGATAAGCTCTATGCACGCCAATAAGTAGAAGTCGTTTACAGCGGCTATGGGGGCCCCAATTTGACTTAGTCAACCTCTTTCTCCCCTCTTTTGACCCTTTCCTACCCTATTTTATACTGATACAGTGATGACGCGCCATGCGGGGAACGATGATGACATCAACAGGCTGAACGAGACGTCACATTATGTTGGGGCAGCCGACTTCGAGGTTAGTTGCGTTCTTTTTGTTTAATCTAAGTATGTAGCCATTGTTAGGGCAGTTCTGAAGTGACAAGAACGTAGTTAAATGATTTAGTGATAGGTCTCTAGAAGAAACTCTGTTTTTCTTGTGCTAGGTTGTTAGTATTTATAACGTTCTAATTAGGAAAGGTTTTCTGGCGTATGTAATTTAGAGACATGTGTCAGCTAGAAACATGAAAGTATGTTCTTAAGTAGAAGTAACTGTAAGTTAGATAGAAATATTTGCTGTATATGACGTTAAGGTGATTTAATTACTAAAATAAAAACAAAACGTAAGAATTCAGTAATGTGCATAAATTTATGATCATCTGTTTATAAGGTTGAATTTTTTTTATTCTTCAGAGGCCTCGCCTTCTACTGCCCATGCAGTGAGCCATGCCCTTCCTCCACCCGACGCTATCGTCCCGTATCTGGTTGAGGCCGGATTTGGCGACACGGTGCCACTCAGAGACTTCACTTTTAACAATTCTCTGATTTCGGCACTCGTGGAGCGATGACCTCCGGAGACGTACACGTTTCATCTCCCGTGGGGTGAGTCACTATCACCCTGCAGGACATGGCGTACCACCTAGGTCTACGCGCACACGGTAACCCCGTTGCGGGTGCTTCCGTGACATCAGTAGGTGGTACGGCACGGAGACGTGGGCTATGGTGGAGCAGTTGTTTGGTGCCTGGCCTCCGGTGGCGGCACAGCAAGCTGCGCAGAGGAAGGAGTCCTTCACGCTGAAGCTCGTGTGGCTGTGGGATCGTATCCGCCAGATGCCCCCGACAGACCACCCAGAAACCCTCCGATAGTACGCCAGGTGCTATATTATGTTACTTATTGGAGGGCATCTGATGACAAACAAGTACAACAACCTAGTGCACATACGTTGGCTACCGCTTCTCCGGGACTTCGGGGAGTGTAGGGCACTTACCTGTGGCTCGGCTGTGCTGGCCTAGACATACTAGTCACTTTGTACGGCGGCACAGCGATGCATCACGGATATCGCCGGTTGCACTCCGCTGTTGATGGGCTAGATCTATCAGAAATTTTCTCAGTGGTGTCCACTAGATAGAGGAATCTACCAGTATCCAGTGGCTACGAGGTAACAACTGTTTATTTATGTATTTCCATTATATATTGTTGTCACCTCATATGAGATGTTACTTAACGAACTGTATATATCTTCTTGGGACCTGTCAGGTTGGTTGGGTTGTAGTAGCAGAGTAGGGATCATCATCAGGCCAGGGTCCTACGTTGAAGGATTTCGATCGACCGGTTACAGTTTCGCATACCAAGAGGTGTCCATCGTAGAACAGTTTGACGCGTAGGTCACAAATGGTACTAGGAAAACAGCTCTGGAATTCCTAAAGCAGCTTTAGTAAGATAGTTTGAAGTGATAGCTTGCCTGGACCACACCTTGCAATACCGGAATACTCTGAATCAACGGTAATATGACCCTGCAGATCAGACTGCTGTCTAACTGACGATGGTCTTGAGACATGGTGGGTGCTAGACATCTGTGCACTCCACCAACACTCTGAACCTCTATGAATACAACAAAACAGTGTTGTTTCAGCCATATCTCAAACCTACTTAATATATCGTAGAGAAGTACTAAAAAGCACAAGTAAATTTGAAGTTACTAGTATCCAAGGTTCTGCCGAAGGGCCACACGGAGGCTCCATTGACACCCATTCTCAACTTGACGGTACTGCACATGGTACTTTAATCGGTCCGATTTGATCACCCGGTACTCCGCATCCTGCGAATACTATAGTTCTTCACACCCTGAAGCACTGCCTCTCAGCTTCTAAACCTGTGGCCGACTTGAAACTCTACACCGCCGTCTAGGTTGTAATCCTCTTCACCCGTGTCAAAAAATAGAGTCCTCTCATGCATGGCGTCCAGATCTAGACAGTGATAGTGAGTTGGCACTGCCGATAGCGCTGGAATTGGGTGAGGTGGAGGCAGGACATGGCGCACCATAGTTTGGACAAGTGTCTCCGGAACACACTCATTCTCATTTTCACCATCAGACGAGTCGCTCTCCGCACTATCCACCACGTAATCATCGTCCGACTTTTTCTCGCCCTCTTCTGCCTTATCCACTGGAATGGCGACATGAATAGGTAGTGGTGCGAGAGGTCAATCGTTCTGTACATAGGTCGAGTGTACGGAACTCCCACCACCACTGTGTCCCACCTCGGCAGAAAGCTCCATAACCTACTCCACCATGATCCTCCCATAGATGTCAAACATCAGTCGCACATGCTCGTCTCCTTGAAGTCGGAATAGTCGAAACCGAAAAACTCCGTTACCCATGGGTGTCAGCAACCTATACACCACCCTTTCGATCTCCCTCACCTCTGTATCACCGAGCTTGCTCAATATCAAACTCTTCAAATCCGACAACGTATTCACACGCTGAGTGCAAAATAATATCAAATCCTCACACTCAAATGTCACCTCGTTGTCGTCATTTCTCATACGACAATTGGGATAAACAAGCACAGCTATGTATGGACTATTACTGGCCATTGATGCCTTATTTTCGTGAGAAATACGAGACAGAAAAAAATATAAAAAAAGTTTGTGAAAAATACCAAGTGTTACACATCCTTTTATAGTTGTTGTCGTTGTCTTCTATATATCTTGTTTACAGTGTAAATGAGATAGACATGTTGCAGTTAACGTGTCTTATTTCGTTTACACTATAAACGAGATAAGACTGAAAAATATAAATCGATAAATATTTTTTTAATTATTTATTTTGGTAATTATTATATTTATATTTATTTTTATTTATTAAAATAAAAAATTCCTTAATTACAACGGTGGAAAATTTTTTGTTTAAATCTAAATAAATCGAAAAAAATGTTGATTAATCAATATTTTTTTTCCTAATAAGTCTTTGAAAATTTCAGATGATGTGAAGGGATTAAAGAAATTAGACGGATAATACTAAAATTCCAGCAAATATCGATCAATACCCCATTAATAGACCTTCATAGATTCAAGAATATCCTTATGTGTAAATTTGGTATACTTTCAAGCATGTGCATATGTATATTAAAAGAAATTGAATAAACAGATAATAAAAGGAAAAGTATGTGAAACCAAAAGGGAATTAGCCAAAAAATAAACAAAATCACATTTTGCTTAATTAATTTAATTTAGTTAATTTTTAATTTTTGTTATTAATTGCCGTGTTCAACGAAATCACTTATTGACTAATATGTTTCAAAAAACCAAAAACCTCTTCTAGGATCACGGAACACCTCATCAAGCCCGATTCAAAATTCAGCTTCCTTTTGGTCAAACCCAAATCAACTTTTTTTTCTATTTGGTGGCGCAATTCATCGTTACTCTAGATATCACTGATGGCGCCAATTAGAACTTCCCATCGCGGCGGCTACGGTGCATGGTTTGGTGAGGGTGTCATCAACGACGCCAACCTCATCAAGTCAAACAATCAAAGATAAGGCTACGAGATCATTACCGGAACAGAGCATCTTCCATGGCCTTTTCACCCACTGAAGGAGGATCAATTACTACATTCACCAATCCAACACCAGGTGATGAACAATTCAATGTGGATGAATTAGACATTCAATAACAAGTAGGGTGCAAGGTATGTTTCATAAGCTTCTCATTGGTTGTTTTAAATTTTGTAACAACGTGGTATTTGAAGAAGCATTCTTATTCATGCTAATTTAAATTTTTTTTACTTTAAAAACTATATTATTTTGGATAATTCTAGCACAGTTAGGTATTGAGCTGAGCAAAAAATTGCTACTAAACACTTACTCATCATGTGTAAATCATTAGAATTACCATCATTAAAGTATGATTGACTCCCATATTTTGTGATGCAATTTTCTTTGATGGTTTTTATATGACTAATTAAATATATAGTAAGGAATGTTCTTAACTTGATAAATGCCTTTTTCTGGTTTCTTTAATTGAAGTTCGACGAAATGATCGATGCGTTGTGACTAGAAAGGATGAGCTGGACGATGGACACCAGGTTTGAATGTGCTATTTCGATGTTTCTAGTTTATGCTAATAAGATGTTTCTTAAGCCACATTGGACTTTTCACTATGTTAACTTTGTATTATTGATTAAGAAAGATCATGTGCTCTTTCTTAATGGTATTTATGCCTTGGCAAGGTTTTTATGAGATGAGAATATGCTTTTATTTCACACTTCACTTACTTCGTAAGGGTAGGATATACCAACTCGGCACATGCCTTCAATATAATATAACTCTATTAGTGAGTGCTTTATGAATCCTCAAATATTATTAGACCATATAATGACATAGGGTGAAAAAAGTAGATTGATGATTGTACACTTTCCTAATTTTTAAATATCATTTCTAGATTTATCATGATAGTATTTTACTGAAATTATTTCCATGTTATTATATAAAGGTGTTTTGTGATTTGTAAACCTATCAACTCTTTTTTTTGTTTTTTTTTTTAATTCAAAAAGCTCATTTATTTGAGATATTATTATAGTATGCTAAGAATTTCTATTAAACACTTGCTATGTTAGGGCTAGTTTAATTCGTATCTAATTTTGTGTATTGATGTTACAGTTGCCGGATCATAGTGGCGTAGGTGAAGAGGAAATTTCAGTCGTAGGAATGAGTTTTGGTTCATTGTCTCTCACACAGAAATTTTATGCAAACTATGCAAAGAAAGTTGGGTTCGTTACTAAAATCAGGAACACGAATTTCGACAAGACGCGGAAGGAATCAAAGATACCGGTTAATCAATCTATTTACTGCACGCGAGAAGGTTATCGAGAGTCTAGGGTGAACGCAGCAACTCGAGCAAATAGAATTACAGCCACGAGATGCAAAGTAAGGATGTATGTCGTGCTGGACAATGAGAATGAATGTTGGGTTGTGTCTAGATTAGAACTGAGGCATTCTCACCCTTGTTCGGCTGAGAAAGCTGTCCACTATCATGAGTACTGGGAGCTGACCATGCATGCTAAGTGTGTCATTACGGATAACGACAATACTGGAATAAGACCCAACAAGACGTATCTAGCACTGGCAAACGAGGTTGGTGGATCCGCAAACCTGGATTTTTCAGAAAAGGATGTCAGAAATTACATCACACGCAATCTCCGATGATCTGATGACAACGAGGACTTCCAGGGGATGATGAATTATTTTGTTCGAATGAAGGAGATCAATCCCAACTTCTTTTATGCAATAGATGTTGACGATGCTAATAAGTTTAGGACCGCACTTTGGGTAGATGCAAGGTGCAGGGCTTCGTATGAATATTTCGGAGATGTGGTGTCGTTTGACACCACATACAGAAGAAACAGGTCTATATATGTATTTGTAAATAGCAAGAGCAGCTATTTCTTAATTTTCTATTGTTGCCTCACAGTTGTCTTTGCTCTTTTTACAGGCATAGTCTGCCGTTTGCATCCTTTGTAGGTGTAAATCACCATGGGAAGTCTACTCTTCTTGGCTGTGCTTTCCTTGGGAGCGAGGAGATCCCTAGTTTTGAGTGGGTGTTCACGCAGTGGGTGAGATGCGTCGGATCTGCACCAAGGGAGATTATCACTGACTAGTGCAAGGTGATGACTGGAGCTATTAGGAATGTCCTACCTGACACTGTCCACCGATGGTGCATCTGGCACATAATGAAGAAATCACAATTCAAGCTTGGTGGATATGCTAGGTATGGAGAACTGCATGCAGTGATGAATCACATTGTGTGAAATTCTCCTTCGACTGAATCATTCGAGTCTGATTGGGCTGGTTTCATCAAACAGTTCAAGTTAGGCCAAAACAGATGGTTAGCAGGTAGGTGATTGTTAAAAAAAATCCCTTTTGTTGGTTTCTAGTTGTCTATTTATTCACATCATGTGATTTGTGCCACCTTGATTCCGTTCATATTGTTTTTATAAGAAATGCAACTGAGTTTTCCACCTCTAGCGACAGTGGATGTTCTTTTCAGTATAGAAAGAGATGTTTTTTCTATCGGTGTGTCTGGATGTTCGTAACCATTTATTTTTTTTGGTAGACCTTTATGCGAATCGATGGAAGTGGGTTCCAATATTTTTCAAGAGTGAATTTTGGGCAGGCATGAGAAGTACACAGCGTAGTGAAAGTATGCACGCATTTTATGGTGGATACCTGCATTGCAAGAGTGGGTTGGTTCAGTTCGTCCATGAATACGACAATGTCCTCGGAACCAAGGAGCAAAAGGAGCTGGAAGATGATGCTGCGGACTCGAAAGGTGTCATCCCATGTATAGGAAGCACAGGCATTGAGAGACAGTTTCAGCAGGAATACACTAGTAGTATGTTCAGGATTCTTCAACTGGAGGTAAGAAAAAAATCGATTGCGTGGTTCGGTCCATTGAGCAAAAAGAAGATACAATTTCTATTACAGTGGACGAGCAGAAGGTATTCTGGGGGAAGTCAGTCTACCATACTTTTAGGGTCGACTTTGACCCTTTGAGTCAAAAGGGTCAGTGCGAGTGCAACTAGTTTGAATCCGTTGGTATATTGTGTTGCCATACCCTTGCGGTCTGGTCATACTACAGAGTTGACATAGTACCGAGCTGCTATGTTCTTCCTCGATGGAGTAAGAATGTCATCAGCAAGCACACTTACGTCAAGAGTAGCCATGACGTGGCTCAGAGTGATGAAAGCAACAACTTGTTCAGGCATCTGTGTTCAAAGTTATATAACGTTGCGCAAGAGTTTGTTGCTTGTGATGAGGAAGCAGCCATCTTGCGAGCTGCCCTTTGGAATGCAAAGTCCAAGCTGATTGATTACCGTGCCAGCATGCGTTCCACTACTGCTGCTGCGTCTCAGAATACCGTGCCCACACAGAGCACATGCAGTGCGATTGTACATGACATTCAGGGACCCTCAAGAGTCAAAACCAAAGGACGGCCTAAGGGTAAGAGACTTGGAGCAGAGTTGGACAAGTCAATTAAGAAATCAATGCAAAAAAAGAATAGGAAATCACACCTGGTATGTGTTAGAAGCGGCTTATATTTTAAATTTTTATCACGCAATGGTGTTCTTCATTAATGCATGTTGTTCTATTTGTGTTGTGCATATTCTAGGATGAGGTTGACCTTCCGTCAGATAATGATCATCATGGGTCTCCTAGTAAAAGATTTAAGGATTCTACTATGTGGAACTCATCGGAAGGTGGCGGATTCATGCACCTGTTGAACTCTTTTAGGCATATATAGATAGGTTTCTTGGTGCGAGTTAGGTGTCATTCTACATATACAACTTAATAAACTATTCCCTTTTCTGTTTTGTCACTAATGGTTATCATGTTTTATTGTAATCTTTTCAATGAAACAAAATAGAAGACAATAAAAATCACGATTAATAAATGGTTTAAATCTGCCGTGAAAATGGACCAAGGGAATTTTAAACAAGAAAAAAAAAGCACTAAACGCATTGATATCTCAATGCAGTGCACGCCGTCGCTAATGCGTAACACACGTAACAAAGAAATTATATACAAAACCATCCAATTTAGTTAACAGAAGAAACATCCGAGTCCCTACCAAAGACACAATCCACATAAAATCCAACCTACTGTAGCCTGATCACGACCAAAGTCCGTGCAATGCGTTAATTACCAGCAACTTCACAATAGACATGACCAAAAGGGTTATATACACCGATCAGAGTTCACTCAATATTATCAATGTGCAATGACTTGCTTAATGAACTAGTGACATCACTAACTTGGAAAAACATTGCTTGAGAATCCTGAAATATCTGATATATGAAACCTGCTGACAAGGATCTAACAAAACATGAGCCACTCACCCATCAACGAAATACTAACATGTTCAAATGCTTTAAACATGACAAAACATAAAACGAATCTAGAACCATCCAATCTACAATGAGAAGAAACATCCGAGTCCCTACCAAAGACACCATCCACCTAAGATCGCACCTACTTTGGCCTGATCACGACTGAAGGCCGTGCAATGCGTTAATTTCCAGCAACTTCAGAATTCCAGCATTAGATAAAAAATGATAAAAAAATAAAGAACACCATGAGAGTCAATGGATAGCATTTCCACTTAAGCATAGACATGACCAAAAGGGTTATATACACCGATCAGAGTTCACTCAATATGATCAGTATGCAATGAATTGCTTAATGAACTAGTGACATCACTAACTTGGAAAAACATTGCCTGTGAATCCTGAAATAACTAATATATGAAACTTGCTGACTAGTTTCTAACTAAACATGAACAACTCACTCATCAATGAAATACTAACAATTTCAAATGCTTTAAACATGACAAAACATAAAACAAATCCAGAACCATCCAATTTATAAAGTAAAAGAAACATCATAATTCCTAGCTCAAGCACCATCCACCCAGAGGTTTACGATTCATTGTCACCATCAACTTGAGAAAATCACCACCATGAAATGATAAACCTGCGGCGAAACAGGAATTATCAGGTTCACAAGAAACTAATTTAAGACAGAAAATCCCATATTAAACTACATAACTCTACCACAAGCAAAACATAGATGTAGTAACATAGGTGTCTATAGTGACAAATGGTTTCAACCTAATTTTTATGACAAATTCACCTGGTCCCAATACTGCAATGGTTTATCCAAACTCCAAAACTGCATGAATTTGATTACGAATACACCACAATCACAGCTACATGTACAAACACAGAATATTATTTTCAACCATGATATCATTATCAAGTGAAGTGCTATTAAGAATATTGTTAAGTGTATATTTAACTGACCCGTTATCTTGTTGTGGGACGCTAGCATAGAAACGAGGTAGGCCGTTCTCTGTGTGCTCATATGCGGGCATGGAGACTTTTGCCATGTCTTCAATGAGTCTCACCTGGAGATCAGCAACACGTTAGAAATCATACAGTTTCAATTAACAAGTCTAACGTCGAACTAATTTGTTGTTGTATACATAACGCATAAGCATGTAATTTTACTCTTTCATTGTTAGGCACTCCTGTATTCATACTATCCAGCACCCACAGCCTTTTCTGAGCAATCTCAAAGGCATACAGCCACCAATGACGATCGATACAGACTGGGGCAAACCACTACGATGGAAACAGAAATATATATTTTCATGATCAAGTTAGTCACCAAATAGATATAGATGCAAAATTTCTAAAACATTTAACGTGTTGCAATACATCTATTGAAACAAAAGCCAACGACATCTCAATTAAGCACACGCAAATTCAAGTGACTGAGACACGAAAACCAAAAACTATATTCAAAACCATCTATTTGACAATTAAGGGGAACATCCTATTGCGTTTCACAAGGAACATCCAAGTAATAAACACCAGATTATAAGTACTTAAACAAAAGCATCAACCTTCAAGCGTTAAATAATACAAGAACCATACAGTTTTTTTCATGTAGCGAATTAACTTACCCATTTTCGCATGGAAGCTGCTATCTTGTCAAAAAATATCGAATCATCACCAAAGTGAGGACCCAGCCCCACATAACTAACGGTGGGATCCTCCCTGAAGGAAGCCAAGTTCCTCTTTTGCAACACGGTTTCCTGTTAAAAAAGCACTATTTAGGTCCAGATCTCAAATCATTATCGATTAGAATCCGCAAATTCGTGCATACTAAAATTCCGGGAGGTATACAGTAAAAGTCATCCTTAAACCGCAGTGATTCGGAATCATTAAATGTTGAACACATCCACTGAACGATCTGCATAAAAAAAGTTTAAATTGCGTTAGAGTCATCTGTTTTATCCACTATCTATATTAAGAAACATATTCATTATGTCAATGAGTTAGTATGTTATACTTACGTTGCTGGTGACCCAGTGCCGGGGCAGCAGTGAGCAGATATCCTCTCGGAGCAAAGATAGATGCTGCCTTCCTTCATAAGATGCCAAAACCTTGCTTTGCTCCAATGATCCATTGGCCGCCCATCGTCGGACTCGCTCCTCATCATCCTCGTCAATCTTTGGCCCTTTTAGAAGTGGATGCACCTTTATAGGAGTACATTAGGTATACTGCTATTCCGTCCCAGCATTGCCCAGTGAGATTTACTTTCCTGGTGGGCTAGGAGTCATGCAAGACGGATTGGCTGGCATCACGGCCTGTAGTGGACTCGTATTCTGCAGTTGCTCAAAGTATTGCCATATTCATTCACTCTCGAGGTCTCGGTTCGACAGGAAATTGGGATTATTGCAAGCAACTCAACCGATGTTAGAGAAATGGCAGCTGTATACGGATACAATCCTTAACTCACTAACAAGCAAAATAGACCAGAAAATGAGTTAGTTTTGGTTAGGAGACTTGCCCGTCGAACTCCCATTCTTCATGTTGCACTAGCGCAACGGAGAGTGTTCCTGTATCGGGAAGGACAGAGACTGGTGTTTCATGGGTTCTCTTGTCCTGATTGAGGTTGCCTTCTGTTGGTTCGTCACTTGGTTTTTTTTTTTTGTCAACTCCCTGTTTATAGAGTCGGCACATTTGCTTGGCAAGAGGCTCATTCTCCTCATCATCATCAGTGCCACTTGGAAGATCCTTTTCCTCAGATTTTTTTGGGGGGTACCTACGTGGTCGGTCCTTTTTAGCCTCCCCCCTTTTTTGTGCAGCTCCCCTGTTAGGTTGTTTTACATACAACAAATAGGTTGTGTAAAGAAACATCTAAGTACATTTAAATGACACTAGTACACGTAATCAAATCTAGTCAATGAATTAAGTCGTAGATAACAGTAATCGTATACTCACCCTCGTGCTAGTTTCTGATCGTTTGGCACACCGTGAACCTCTCGCTGTTGGAGGTGGAGATGATGTACGTCCCCTTGGTCGTCTTTCATTTGAAACCTGCTTACTCTCTCCACCGACTGACCTCCGCTGTTTGTGGCAAAAGCATGAACCAAATTAACATGGCAAACTAAGCTAGTTAACATGCTAAAGCAGTAAAACGTGCTTACCCTTAGCAGCACCGATTACTTTTGCCGACGCTTCTGTGGTTCCTTTTTCCCCGGTTTCCTCCTGGCAGCTTGTGGTGACCAGCCCTTTATGTCGTCACCTCCCCCTTGTCTAGTCAAAAGGCGCCCCTGAATTAAGCAACGAAGATAATCAATGATTTTTGGGAAACCCCCAAATCCCCCGTGTATATCTCATAAAAACTAATTATTTAGTTGTGAAATTGAAAAATGGAATTCATTGATGTTTGTCTATTGAGCTCCGACTTCCTAACGTCGTAAATTAACCGATTATGAGATAGAAACGAGTACCTCGGATATAATATACTGCGCCTTCTTTTCAAGACTCTCCGAGGTCCACGCTTCGAGTCATGGCTCATGCTCAAGACAATTGTCAAGCACACCGTACTGCAGACGCTGAAAATAGAGTATCTACACAGAGGATGGGCCAAATTTAAGTTATCCATGAAACACTCAGATGAAATTATACACGGAACCATCTAAAATTAGTGAACAAAGATTCAAGTAATTCAGCAACATATGAGTCTATCACATACAAATAACAGTACTAGAGCCTGAGCTCTCCAAGCTAATCTATAGGAAATTAATTTTATACAATTTATGATATTCATAAAAAGAAAGGCAAACAGAATTTATTAATGGTCATTGTGTCCTACCAGCACGATGAACATGCAGCCTTCACACGTTTTGTTCCCTTTCAGCTTATACTTCTCGACTGCCGTGTTAAACCACTTCAGAATCTCCAACGGGCAATTGAATCTCCGTGGATCAGAAACATCTAATACGGGGTAGATGTGCCACGGAGAAAGTACCTGTTGAGTGGTGGAGCACAAGAACATTTTCATCACCACCAGTATGAAATATCTCCTAAACTCTAACCTATCTGACTCAGTCGTCATTGGACAACTGTAGACTAAATCCCGGAGCTCGGTTGTGCTGCGTATATGGAACCTATTTTTGATGGCGACGTGGGACGGATTACTCTCATCTAGTGCTGGAAATGGATCCACTACAATATTTTCATATGTTATTCCATGATAATAAGTATGCATAAATATACATGTTTACAGCAGCACGCCTACGCAGGACTAGGTAAACAAGATAGCATAAGGTACCTCGCGACGGAATGCCGAAAACCTTCCCGATTAACTCGGCATTCAGGCGGATGTTGCCAATGTCGAGTATGAAAGTTCTCGGCTTAACTTGGTATGACTCAGCTAGGTGAACCATGATGGCTTGCTTTACCGACCAATTTGGTACAAGCCTCAGGAATCCAAAACCAATAAAATCAATCTCGGCAAGCTTCTCAATGGAATTGTTTTTTGAGAGTGTGCTCATCATGTCATGTATGTAGCTAGGCGAGCAACGGGACTCTAACAATTTCTGCTAATTGTTACACTAGATGTTAGTCAAACACAAGATAATGCCCGAATGGTAAAAAGTGAATGTTTAAAATCATTTTACCTTTTTTCCCATCTCTCTTGGATTTTACTTCAAATTAATCATGTTGATGTCCACAAGAAACAGCTCCTCAAAATTGTATATAGGAATACAGCAACAATTTCAGCAGCCAATTTACAGTCATTTCATATAATAAATGATTTTCATAAACATACAGAGATGGAGATAGAGAAACTCTTTTTCCATCCCCTTCATAATTGAAACATGATGTAACATAACATCGCCATCTTATGACAAATTAAAAGAAAACATGATAAAAAAAAACCATACTTTCAAAGCACTTGTGAAAAATCTGAAACATAGAAACAACACCCTATTTATAATAAAATTGATCTCATTTCAATAATTATCTCTAATGTAAAATCATAATTAAGTTCATTTTTTCTATTTCCACAGCCAACCCCACATTTAATTTCAAACTAAATTTATGCCCATAAATTATTTAACTTGACTTTAATTAATCTGGACGAGTGTAATTATGGAGGCATGTGTTAAGAGGAACTACAAATGCAAACATCAATTATAAGCTTGAGCTATCCTGGGTCTCCTATAGGACACGTTCCCTATTATGTGCTTTCTAGACACGTAAGACATCAAACAAAGTATTTGATAAAATTAAAACCACTTATTAATAAAAAAATTCGGGGTACATAATAATCTGATAAGTTGATAATATAAAACTCCTAAAACTATTATAACCTAGAATTAAAAAACAAAAAGGATTCCTTTTTTTCATTATATTCGATTCGAGGTAACCATTAACCAATGAATGCACCACAACTAAATGCTCTGAAATACCTGACAAAGTCCAACCCTGTTTCCTCACATCTGTCCCAAATATAAAATATAAAACAATTAAAAAAAACAAGAGTAAACAACAACAACAACATTCAAGTTAGAGACCAACATTGCCACCCCTCACACTCCCCAGACCAATTAAGTTCCTTCAGCCTCTGGGAAGCAAACTGTTATTTTCAAAAAAAAGAGGAAAGGAAGGTTCTGATTGAACAAGAACAGCACCTGAGAGCCTTTACACTTGTTAGTACCTTCAAGTTTCAATTTTCTTACAGAAACGTCCCCTAATTTAGCAATTTCAAATAACATCTCATATGAACACCATTCTTTTTTTATAAACCATATAGCAGAACAGAAACATCTAGCCTCTAATAACTACGATTATGACATCCATCCCAGATAAAATTATCATACAAACTCTACCAATAAGCAACATCCGAGCAAAACATCAACAACATCACATATCTAATTAGAATCCACCCAAATTTAATTAGCAATCAATACACATACTTACTTGTTTATTGATTTTGCAACACTCCAAAAACATGCAACACATGCAGCTGCAATATTTTGCCAAGGACCAGTGATGCCCCAAAATTTTGTTAACTGATTTGTTCAAAGATGGAAAAGAACATCCATCGATTAAGACCTCACATAAACTACTACAACAAAACACTATCTAATTCCCTTTTCAAGACATGCATATGAAGTCAAAGGAAACATCTACCATACTTACCAATCAGTGAGCTGAACCGGGAAATTCCAGGCTGGAGAAGTCTAGGTTAACATCAACGGATGACCCAGGTGCACCAGGAAGTTTAGGCGGCGCCGGAAAAACCCACATGCAACGGCAGTGCGGCGTCGCTCTTGTTGCGATAATGGAGCCGCGATGGTTGGAGAGGCTCGGCACGGTGTCAAAGCGGCTGGTGAAATGAGGGAAGAAGGTTGCCCGCAGGTAGCTTCGGTGGAGTCTCGATGGCCACAGCCGCTGTGAGCGGCATCGTCCGAAAAAGAGATGGAGGAGGATCGCGCGATAGTTTCGATGGCGTGGCGAGGTTATGGAAGCTTTTTGAATTCTCTGTGGTAAAACGGTGAAAAGGCGGTAGGGTTTTTGGTTAGGGTGAATATGGTTTACCCTCACATTTTTTGGATGTTGCTGGATGTGATTTGGGCTTTTGTGACCCAGCCCATGCACATTTGGTTAGTTTTTGGCTGATGTGGTTTTGGTTCCCTAGCTTTACTCATAATAAAAAGGATTTTGTATAAACATTCATTTTACTTATTTCCCTTGTTGATAGCTTTTATAGCATCGAAATGCAATATTCATTCCCTATCATAATTCTTTGGTCGTCCGCCGAGTTAACTCCCTTCTTCCTCCTATCATCATCATTTAAGCTAGATTTTGCATAGGATTGAAAGCGAGTGAAGTCATCTTTTAAGCCTATTTAAATTCGATTAGTTAATAATTTGATAAACTAAACTTATAAATTAATGAATAGCCTTAAACTTTGATTTAAGATCATGTATTAAATGAGATAAATTTAAATTTATATAAACTCAATTTATTAATTTGATCATATATATAAAATTTTATTTTGGAGTTAAGTACGATTTTTTTTTTGTTCAGACTGAACATTAAAATTATTTTAAAGATTTTTTGTGTTCAAATTCATCCATAACATTCAATTTAATTTTAAAATTATCTTTTTTACCTAAATCTTAAAATTCTTAAACAAATTATTCTTAAAAAATTATAAAATAAAAAAATAGAGAAAGAGCGAGAGAAGTTTTCATTGGTAAAAGAGAGAGAAGCACGGGAGAAAAAGAGAAGAAGAAAAATGAGAGAAAGGCATTGCCCCGCACCGCTGACATTCCCACTCCCTTTGTTGTGTTCATCACCGAGTGAGGACGTTGTGATCAAAGTCATGCTTCTGGAAAATGAAGAGAGAAAGTGCGAGGACGGTGGTGGGGTGTGGAAGGAGTGTTGCGCTATTTCTTTCCGATCTCGTCATGTTGTTTTACTCACTATAAGAAAAACTCTAAGTACCATTGGATTTAGCATCGTAGAGTAGCGGCGGATTTATCGTCGGTAACAACGTCAATTCGTAAGGTTAAGTAATTACCAGCAGATTTTAGTTTCTGATGGTAAATCCACCATTAATATTTAAAAGGAAAAAAAATAAATTCCTATGTCCTTTACCGTCAGATTTTTTCGACATTAAATCTGGCGGTAATAGAACGTAAATTCAAATCACGAACCCTCTTCCTCCTCATTTCAGATTCACCCACTCTCTCACTCACCATCGCCTCTCACCGCCACCGCCGAGACAACCACTGTCACAGCTTCCTCTCCTTGCTGTCAACCCATCACCGACACCTCCCTTCTTCTCCTTCTTCCCCTCTTCTCCTTTCTCCTCGCGCCATTAAACCACCGTCGCCCCCCTCACCCATCATCGTGCCGCCACTGCCCACCAGCCTTCGGCGACCACCCTTTCGTTCCTCTAGCTCTAGCAACATCATAGTGCTGTTGCATCTTCACCACTTCTCAGTCCTCTCCCAGTTCTGCATTCTATGTTTCTTTAAACTCTTATTCTTTTTTCTTCAAATTATGTTTTAGTTAGGTTGTTTTATTATTCTAATTTTAGTTAGTTAATTTAGATATAGTTAATTTTTTATTTTAGTGAATTTTAGGTGGTTAAGATAGGTTAGTTTTAGAAATATTAGTTTGTGTTATCTTGCTGAAAGTGTTGGGAATTAACTGAATTAATGGATAATGCTGCTGATTTTGTGTTGAATACGCTGAATTTGTGTGAATGGATGTTAAAAGGCTATTTGTTTTGTTAAACAATTGCTGAAATTTGGTTTAATTTTTTACTGTGTTACTTAAAAAATTACTTAGCTAAATCTTATAATTTGTTGTTGTAAATCATTTGTTCTTTTGCCAAGTATGTTGAATTTATCGTTGAATTAAAAATTTAAGATGGGTGTATAGTTTTTGTGATGAGGATAGTGATGCTTTGATAAGCATGTGCTTATGCCTTTGGCTAATCATGCAATAGGATTTTAGTAGTTTGTCTTTCACAGCTGTTTGTTAGTTATTTGCTAATATTTTTTTAATTTATACATGCAGAATTTTTGCCAAGTAAATTAATTTTAGGTGGTTAAGATAAGTGAGTTTTAGGATTATTAGTTTGTGTTATATTGCTGAAAGTAGGGGTGTTCATAGATTGGATCTGATCTGCATATCCGTAGTATTGATCCAAATTCGATACAAAAATTGTGGATATCGATCCGATCGGCAATGCTATCGGATCTGATTCAATCTGATCCGCACACTAATACGATCAGATTGTCGATTTTATGTAGGTATCTGCATATCTGCGGATCTACAAAAATAAATAAATAAGTAAATATTATTTTTAGTTTTATTTCAACTAATAATTATCATATATGTTGTATTACTTTATTTTTATTATTTAAGAAAAGTGTGTTTAATAATATTTTAAGAATAAACATGTTTAAAACAGTAGAAAAATAGTATTTTATTGATTTTTTTAATAAAAATAAATTTTTTAAATATTTATATGTTTTACAGATATATCCGAGATCCGATGCGATCCGATGCGATCCGATCTACAAATGTGCGGATCGGATCAGATCCAAGTTTAAAAATCGCGGGTATTCAATCCGATTCGATGATTTTAGTGCGAATCGGATCGAGATTTTGACCATATCCAATACGATCCGATCCGCATTCACCCTAGCTGGAAGTGTTGAAAATTGAATGAATTGATGGATAATGCTGCTGATTTTGTGTTGAATATGCTGAATTTGTGTTAAATTTGTTTGAATAGCATTGATTTAATGTTGAACTTATTGTTGAATAGCATTGATTTATTGTACTGAATTTCTGTGAATTGGTATGCTATTTTTAGACATGAAAATGGGTAGAGGTCTGCCGGATCAGGCTACTGGTTGTGGTCGTACCGTGGTCAAGGTAGAGGGAGGAATTCTTCCAGTACTCTTGGGACTTCTGGATCATCTCCCTCTACTCCGACCACGCCAGTGACATCACAGGTTGCGGATTTAGTGGACCAGCCGTTCATCATGGTCCCTAACCCCAACTATGTGCCCTCCATCTACGGTGACGACACCACCTCCTACCGCTCAGCAGCTTGCTGCTACGACGATGCCACCTCCAATGACGGAAGCTGCGGTTCTAGACTCCTCTCACGGAAGTGAGGCCAGTGATGCCTCTCCACTACCTCCCATCATACGGTTGACCATTTGGTTTGATGGCAACATAGGGTAAGTATCACTTTGAGTCTTATATATTTCCTGATTATTGTTATTGCTGAAAGTTCAACTCCTGGTTATTGATTCTTGTTTAGTAAATTTAAGTTTGATTGCCTGAAAGTATTTCGTATTTTCTGATTATGGAATTGTTGAAGTTCAATTCCTGGTTATTGATTTTTGTTTAGTGGATTTAGGTTTCATTGTCTGAATGTGTTTTTTATTTCGTTGATTGTGGAATTGTTGAAAGTTTAGTTCCTAGTTATTGATTCTTATTTAGTGGATTTAGGTTTCGTTGCATGAATGTGTTTTCTATTTCGTTGATTGTGGAATTGCTGAAGGTTTAGTTCCTGTTTATTGATTCTTATTTAGTGGATTTAGGTTTTATTGCCTGAATGTGTTTCCTATTTCATTGATTGTGGCACATTCCAGTTATGGATAAAACTCTATTGAAATTTCTATAAAAATCTCTATATATTATGGTTTGTCTGTGGATTGTTGATAGGTTCGCGTCGAACAACAACGCATATACTTAGGAGATGACCAACGTTATCAAGATAATGTACAACCACCCCTGGCCTAGGAACAAGAAGATTCCCGCTGAGACCAGACAGTGATGGTTTGAGAATGGACAGTAATTAATTTTTTTTAAGTTTCAAACCTTTTTGGCTAGTTTATATTCTATGTTTTGAGTAACTAATTTTAAAGTTTCTCTTGTGCAGCTGCACTTTATATGGGACGCTGAGCACAATCTTACCATAAAAAAGATATTCAACCATAGAATGGATCGGCGACTCTAGCAGATCCTGGATGATGTTTTTCAGGTGCGGGACCACCTGACGAGCTGGCTTCAATCGAAAATAAAGAAAGCTCTGTTAGTTCATTGGGAGACCGATGAGGGATTCAGGCATCAGCGTCTCACCAACAGAGTTAACAGGGCATTGGTCAGGTTGTCCAAATATACTGACAGCTCAACGATCTTCATAAAGACTAAGGTCAGGCTAATATGTAGTATTTTTAATTTTGTTAATAACTTAGTTATATTCTTTTACATATCATTATTAAGCATCATAATCATATTGTTTTAATGAAATATGTGTAGTCAAAGTAGTTGGATCGCGAGGCGACATTGGTGGAGACGTTTAAGTACACCCACACGCTGAAGGAAAATAAAGAGAGATTTGTTGATAAGTGATACCAGGACTATTATGTGAGTAAACATACATCTGATTATTGTCTGGTACAAAATTATTAGAGATTAACCGTATAGTTGTTTTACTAATCACAATAACATATATTACATAGGAGTCCTACACGCAGAGACTAGATGCTGCGACTCAGCAATCTCAGCAAATTAGGGAGAATGCCGCCGATGGCTTTGCTGCTTCAGTCGTCAATCCCAATACGGTTTGGCGTGAGACCGCCTCAGCGCTGTACAAGAATTGCGTATACGGCCTAGGGTCATTCTTCGCCAGCAGCCTCAACACCTCTATGTTGAGGTCGTTCGTCAAGCTCTGCCACCAGTCGTGCTGTCGAGCCCGAGGAAGGTGTGAATTTGAAGCTGCAGGTGTAGAAGCTCCAACGCAGCCTTTACCAGCAGGCGCAGTAGAGGTATCAGGGGATCCTCACACGTGTGACGAATATGGATGACCTCAGGCTGGAGTGGAGAGAGCAGCTAGAGCGACTTCAACGGATGGAGGCTCAGATGGAGGTGTAACAGTCTCAGATACGCGCCGCTGTCATCATCCTTGCTGGTGGCAGTGGTCCTGCACAGATATCACCACCTTCTACACCGCCTCCTCAAGTCCATGGGACCGACGACAACGACGACGAGGAGGACTACCTAGATCTGTATTTATTAGTCTTTCATTTTATTATTTGATTATATTTATTTAATGGACTTGACTTTTAATTTATCTGAATATTGTATTATTTATTTTAAATAATAGGTTTTCTTAGAATTGATAATTAATTGTACCAAAAATAAATTTAAATAAAAAAATTAAAATTGACCATTTATTTCATATTTTTTTAAAATTGACATTTATTGTCGGATTTATCGAAGGAATAATCCAACGGTAATAATGTGGGAAGCAATATATTTTGGTGCCAACAATACTGTAGAAAAAATCTGCCAATAACAAATGATTCTTATTATGTTGTATTGATTTGTTAATTTGCTTAATTAATTTGTTAATTTTTCAGTTTAATATTAGATATGATTTTTCAATTTGTATGTTCTTGCTATGAGGGAAGAAAGCTTTTTGTGAGGATGAAGAACAAAAGAATGTGATAAAGAGAGAGAGGATAACAAAAATAAGGATATTTTTGTTCGAAGGACAATTTTATAACAAAATTTAATGTTAAGGATAATTTTAAGCAAAAAAAAAACCTGTTAGAGATGTTTTTTTTTTATTTTTAACTAAAATTATAGGAACTAAAATCATATTTAACTCTTTATTATATGTTCAATATCAGTTTCACTAGCAGACTATTGTTTTTCTGTATGTATTTCTAAATGGGCTTTATCCCATTCCTTTTTCAAGAATTGTTTTTGGTATAAGATATTTGAAAAATTATTAAAAAAAGGGATAAAACTTAACTTATATTTAGCATGTAAGGCATGATTAGTATTCACAAAACAGGTTAAAAAGAAAAGGCTCTGGAGGTCAAGTGACACTGTACACCCAAACTAAGTTAAAATGGTATTTAAAAAAAATGAGAAAATTACTATTCAAAATTGTCTTCTTTGTCAAAAATCTATAAAAATACTTCACATATGAGATGACCATCATCTTTGATGGCTTTTCCACACCATTCCAGAAACACTAATTATGCAACAACTTATTAATCAATGCAGTTAAAGTTAGAAAACCCTTTTGTTAAATGATATTCACTTGCCACAATAGGAAGAATAGGCATCAGAACTGTGATTTTCCTATAAAATATACTCCTCGTTCCTGTCATAAACTATTCTCATTGAACAGAAAACATTCACCTCCTCTTGCAAATCCCAGTTTTTGTCTCGTATTCACTATTTGTATTTTCTATGTATTAGTATAACTTTAAAAATAACCATGTTAAGTATATATTAATATCAATTATTAAAATTAATTATAAATATAAAATATATAATAAAAATATATAATAATTAATTTCAGTATAAAAATAATAGTTTTATACAAAAATAATGAAATCAAATATTTTATTTAAACAAAAAATTTTAACGTTTTAGGTATATAAACGTACACATCACACACAAAAAAAATATATTTATATTTTTTGAACAAATTATAAAATTCAAATTAATTTATAAGTTTGTGATGAACCGAGCTTGAATACTGGACCCAAATCGGCTTAGCTTGAGCTTAGTAATTTTAATTTGGACTCCACATGATGTACGCAAAACAGAACTGAGTTTCACGCACAATAAGCTTTTTCAAAAATGAATTGTTGAGGCCAATTCTTTGGCCATATACTCATATACGAAAGAGTGAATATTCTATCCGGTTCTTGATAATTATTTTAAAAAAATTATGAAGTTTTTGACAAAAAAAAATATTTAATTTAGTCTTTAATTTTTTTAAAAATTGATTAGTCTTTGTATTAAAAAAATAATGTTAATCTTTTTTATATAAATTAATTAGTCTCATAAAAATAAAATTTAAAGACCAGGAACGGAGCTACATATATAGAATATAGAAAAGGGCGATGGCTCCTCTAATTTTAATTTTTTACATATAAATTATATATAAATTTCAGTTTAACCTCCTTTAAAATTTTATTTTAATCTTATTTTATTGTGTAAATATTTTTTACCCTCTCTAATATTTTATCTACTCTTGTCAAAGACTAAATTAAATATTTTTTTTGGTAAAAAACTTCATTGTTTCGAAATAATTGTCAAAACCTCTTTAAGATTTTTTCTCCTTCTAAAACGAAAAGATTCTCGTGAATTTTTATTTTTTATTTTTTGAAAGAAGAAAATTGACATCAGCATAGGGTAATGGCAGTCAAATTCAGGGGGAAAAAAGAGAATGAAAAGAATGGTAGGATAAGACCCTGATGTTATATATAATTATTAGCATTATATATAGCTAGAATATGATATAATATCCTCAGAATTATTTAAGTATTACTTTAAGTCACTAAATATTCTATTATTGTTCTAATTAACAAGAATTGGTAGCTATAGTTTTGTAAGATGTAATGTTTCACGTTTCATTGTTTTGTTCAGAAACGGCAGTACTGCATGCACATCACATGCATGCCACGCCCTTTCACAGAAAAGACAACTTTGAAGTTTGTAACCAACAATAATAATTTCACTTTTACTTTTCATAATAATTATATATTTGCATTATATGAGTAGTAATGAAACATTTCTTAATAATAATCATCTCTAATGTTGTTTTTATTAGTTAATTTTATTTTGGATTTATAAAATATCACATAAATATTTATAAAATTATATATTATAAAAATTAATTTAATACTTAATATGAAATTAATTATTCTAATATTTAATTTTATTTTAATTTGTTAATAATATTATAATATTTATTTAATAAATATATATAAGTAGTTGCATTATATTAATCTTTAAAATGATACGATATTTTATTAATACTAATATCAATTTAAAAATTATATTCAATACAAATTTTAATTTCAAATCAATTCAATTACTATAAAAATTAAAAGTAATTACTCAAAAAATATCTCATTAAATTTTTTTTGTTTTGCCTACTACTAAAATTTTGCTACTATCTTATTATAAAATTATACTACTATCTTTTTTTTATTTTGCCTAATACTAAAATTTTACTACTATCTTATTATAAAATTATTTATTTCAAAAGTTAAATAATAGATAAAATTACATGACCAATCGATCGTCTAACTTTGTTCTTCTTTAATACCTAACCCAACTTTGTTCTCTCTCGTCTCATTGGAATTCCATTTAATTGGTTAAGTTTTTAAAAAAATTAGCTTTTTATGTCTTACTAGTTACTATCATATATCTGTAGAATATATATTAAGATAATCATAAAAAATATTTTGTTAAAAATTATTTAAAAATAAACTATTAAACTGTTAACATGTGCCTTTAAAATATAACATAGCTAATTTCTTTTCTTTTAAAAGAGCTTAAAGATTGGGAATTCAATGATTATGGTTTGGATTATTTGGAGATAGGATTATATGTTCTGTAATCTGTCATTCATAGAACTAAAAAAGGCACTCCAACTTTACTCTGTTTATTTATATTTTTTTTCTATTAAAAGTGACTTATTGTTATGCTTTAACATTTTACTTGGTAGCATAGTGTGAATTCACGTAACCATCGTATAATGCACCGATATTTATACGAATATAGAATATACACACACATATTTAAAATTTTTATAAAATACGATAATACAATATATATATATATAATATAAAATATTTTTTAAATAAATTGTAATAATATTTTAATAATATCAAAATATAAATTAATTTTTTAATTTTTTTAATAGTTTTTTTAACTATATAAAATATATAAAATATTTTTTATTTTAATAATTAATAATATATATTATTTTTAAACTCATTTTAAAAATATCTTAAAAATAAGACTAGACACACTGATACATAATGGTATTTAAGTGTGTTTAAACGTGTTCGAAAATTTTTTGTATTTTTATTAAAATACGATTAAATATAAAAGACACACGTATCGAACAAATATTGTATCTAAAATATATCCAACATGCGGACATACAACAACTTAAAAAAGTATCCGTACTTATACTCTTTTTCGTTAATAAATTGTATCACATTATTATTACATCTGCAAAAACATATACAACTCTTGAACGATATGCAAGTTAAATTGTAAATTGTAATTAACCTCATCAAGAAAATATTTTTGCGAAATTCTCAAAAAAAAAGGGAAGAAAGAAAGAAAAATATCCCTTGTTTTAGGCACAAGAGATGAAGAGAACAACAAAATCCATTGGCATTAACGGAATCTCCTTTGAAGCAATGCATGAAACTGTAGCTAATTAATAAATAAATTAACTATTTGAATACATTTAATTTGTGAAATTTTTTTCATAACTTTTATCAATTCTCACAAGCATCTTCCTCCGTATCCAGCACTTCTAAATAACGCTTGCTTTATATCTTCAGAACTCAGCATTGCCCTTTGCTCTGGTTCCTGTTCTTCAACAAAAACATAACAAATTAATAACAAGAAATGAAAATGATATTATGCACCCTACATTTCTTTTCTTTTATTCGCCTTCTACTTTTGATAATAAAAATTACTGATAAAAAAATAAGGTGAGATAAAAAATTTGTCTTTCATATTATAAAAAAATACACAAAAAGAAAAAAAAAATATTTACATCACTTTTTTATACAACTTTTTTTTACATTTATTTATAGTAATTTTTTTATTTTTTAAGTTTAATTTTTCTGTTAATTTTTATAATTTTATCAAATTTATAATTATTAGATTTTTATACTTCTTTTTCTTTCAATTAAGTCTGTATACCTTTTAATTTTGTAATTAAGTCTTTAACTGTATAAAAAATATTAGAATTACAGAATATTTCTCAATAAATTGAAGGTACCGACAATTAAAAATCTAATTAAATTTTTTACCACATATATTTTTTGAAAAGTATATTCATTTCATTTTAACAATTTTTAACACGAAAAGAATTTAATTACAAAATTAAAAGTTGTGAAGGAACCTAATTTAAAAAAAAAATATAAAAATCTAATTATAAATTTGGTGAAACTATAGAGACTAATAAAACAATTAAATTTTTTTATTGATCACTTTTAGTATGAAAAATAAATTGTAAATAAAAGAGATTTACACAAAAATAGTGTATATAAGATGAAAAAAAAAAGAAAAAAATGTAATTAATATATGTACCTCTGAGCAAGAAACGTGCATTGTGAAATCATTGAAACAGCTTATAACACATTGTTGAATGTCAAGGCCTAATGCTTCCAAGGTGTTAACTGTTGAAAGCAACATTCCTGGCTTCCCCGCACAGCAAATCTCAACCCTTGTATTATCCACACCCCTCTCAACCTCAAACTGTTATTTAAAACCAATGCTATCAATTCAAAAGGGTATTATTGGAAAAAAGAAAAAAGAAAATTGTTATATTATTATAATATTACCTTGGGTGAATTTCTAATCAAGATTTCATTTGGTTTAATTACATCTTTGAAAATGCCACCTGCCATGTTTGAATCTTCAACTTTTACAGCTTCTTGTTGCAAATTGTTGATCTTCTCTAGAAGCTCTTTCATGTAATCAATGGTGTCTCCAAGTATTGATGTTCTATCCATCTGTGAATTAACCATGAATAAACCATCATTTTTAACCATGAATAAACGAAACTAATTTTGTATTCACAGAAAAAAAATTTTACATGATAAAAATATTTTAAAAATTAATTTTATTAATATGTAAAAGTTTGTCATCAATATTTTAAATTTTTTCGTTTTTCATAGATATAGAGTTAATTTTATTTATTCATAAATAAATTTATTAATATTTTAAAATTTTACCAATAAAAATAATATTTTATTTTTGACTAATTAAAAAGTTTATGATGCTAATAGGGGTGAGTACAGGTTCATTGGAATTCGAACCGAACCAATTAAATTGGTTTTGGAATCAATGGGTAATCGAGTTCAATTCGAACCAAACTGATAGTCTTTATTAGTGATTGGTTCGGGTATCGGTTCTAGAAATGTGAAACCCGAACCAATCCGTTCTTAATCGATTTGGTTTGATTCGGATACATGTACAAAAAAAACACAAATTCTAACCAAATCGAACCAATTATATTTTGATCAATTCAGTTTTAATTTTACCATAAATCCAAATCAAATTGACCCGTACGCACCTCTAGATACTAACGAATTATAACTCAAATAAAATAGTCTTTCTATATTCATCTAGAGGTCGCTACGGTAGAGTATATACATACCTTACTAATCTTGGGGACAATGGCTCTTAGCATTGAGAGTCTATCATTGAGTCTCTTTCTTCTTCTCCTTTCCGCCATAAGATTCTTGGAGGGTTGACCCACAACCTTCTTTGTTGACCTGTTGTTCTTTCTAATTTCCTTATTTCCCATCGCAGCAGGGGACTCAGAATCACAGCAAGTTACAGTCACTACTGGCTCCACTTTACACCTTGTTGCAGTTTCAATAATCTCCAAATTCTGAAGCTCCTCTTCTTCCATGAACGACAATGGAGGATAATAAGAATCAAGGTTGCTGCTGGTGTTATTACTGTAGTACGAGGAAGAAGAATAATGATCCATCATCAATGGCGGCGGGGATTGTTCGTCAAACAACAAGGAATCATATATTTGGTTGAAGAAGTTGTTGTCGTCATAAATTTGATGAGGAAGAATAAGATCTTCTTGTTGGTAAGAAGAAGAAGAAGAAGAGTTTGGGGGAAAAGAAGAATGAAAAGTGGTGGTGTTGTTGTAATTGGTTTCCATGAATGTTTCTCTTCTTAGAGCCATGAGTTCCTCTAAGAAATCATGGTGATTATCGTCATAGAAGATCTCCATTATTGAAGTGGCTTGAGAAATGAGAATAATGTATGTGGAACTATCACTACTCACTCAGAATTTATAGGCCAATACACAAAACCTTGTTCATTATTATATTGCTGTCTTTATTATATAAAGATAATAGTTAAGATATTGAATATTAATTTAATTAAATAAGTTTATTTAATTATTATTTTTATATAAAATTAGTCATTTAATAATAATAATAATAATTTAATTATTTTTTATCCTAAAAATATAATTTAATAGTATAATAATAACATAATTTTAATATATAAACTAATTTTTATGATATTCTAAAAACATATCCTTAAATATACGTTAACAAGAATCTAATGATAATAAATAATAATAATAATAATAATAATAATAATAATAATAATAATAATAATAATAATAATAATAATAATAATAATGAGAAATTTTTATCAGTAATTTTTAGTATTTTTTGTTATTATTTGATCAGTATAAATATTAAATTATTTTTAATAAATAAATTTTATTAATTTATGTGTACAAATTCTAAAAAATATAAATACAAATTATATTGATTTATGTGTACAAATTCTTATATATATTTTTTATGTGTAAAATTTTGATGTAAATTATTATTTTTTATTTACCAAAAATAGAGAGATTCAAATTCGCGAATTTTTAGATGGGTATAGATAGACTATGCCATCTGATCTATAATTCATTGATCTAAAATTTCAATGTAAATTATTATTAATTAAATATTAATAAAAATAATAATAATTATTGATCATCTCTTAATAATAATAATAATAATAATAATAATAATAATAATAATAATAATAATAATAACAGAGAAGGACAAAAAATGGAAATTATTTTGATAAATATTTGTTAACATAGTTGTTAGTGTAATTTGAGTCAATGCATTATCAATTCACAACTAAACAAATTTAAGTGTAACACAAAATTCATGTAATTAATAAAATGTTAACAATACACTAACACATGAAATACTATAATAAGTTAATAATAATTATGTTTACATAACATTATTAATTAATATTAGTGTATTTTTTCATTATTATTTCAATTTTCTCCTATATATTGATCCATGGAAGCAGGGAGAGGGGTATTTATGTCTTTTTGATCGAAATCTCTATAATCGGAAACATAATATTATTTAATTGGGCATTTGTGCTGGAAAGTTTGACCCACAGGGTTATGTGGAACCAAAAAGGATGGAGCTACTACTACTCATTAGTTATTATGAATTTATCATGTCAGGTTCTTTGTATGTTGAAAGCATTGCAATGTGAATTTTGTCCTTCTACCTCTCTTTCTCAAAACTTTTTTCACTTTGGGTCCCACTTTCCAAATGCTTCCAAAGTTTGGCTTAGCCTCACAAAATTCAAATGAGTTGGTGGTCTTGTTTTGTTTTGTTCTTTCCCCTACACTACTATACTACTACTAATTAATTACCACCCTAGATACCATGCATTCAATGTACTTGATATAAATCGTACATGCAATCGAATTAAATTGGTGGAATAGTTAATTTTTTCGGTTTTTTTTTAATAAGTATTAGGATTTTGAATTTTTTTTTATATACTCCATAATTTTTTGGTAAATGACATAGATATTTTTTTGAAATATATGATATATATTGCATTATATATATATATTACTAATTCATTTATTTTTATGTATAAGTACTGGTTTCCGAAAAACAGAGACAAACAAAAGAAAATTACAAAAATATACCAAAAGCTAATATAGCCAATGAAGCTCTTTATTATTACACTTAGATTCTTTTAGCATCATGACAAAATAATTAAACTTTTTATGAGTACTAAATATGTATTCATATATAATGGTTGATTATTGTACCTAATTTTTTGTATTTATATAGTATTATTGAGTTTTCAGTTAATATCTAATTTACATATACGTATAGAGTAATAGAATAACAAAAATGTTATTCCGTATACCAAAATCAATCACTAAAATCAATTATCAATATATTTATATATAAATATATATGTATAGTTTAATTTATTTTTAATATATATTTATATTTTAATATATATTTTATATTGGTAATTAGTTTTGATAGCTAATTTTAATATACACTTATCATAGTTTTAGAATAAAATTAAAGCCCACTACCACAATAGGAAGAATTCAAGTTTTAATCATAAAGAGAATAATAGTTAGAAGATTAATATTCACTGCAAAAAAAATTATATTTAGTGATAAATATAAATTATTATATGTCTTATTTAACTTATGTTTTGTGATAATTATATATTTGTCATTATTAGTATATGTTATAATGATAATTATGTAATTTTTGTGATTATTAAAAAGATTTTTACTGGTAATTATATAATTGTTGCTAAAATCTTTTAACAACAAAATATAAGATAATTAATATCTAATTACTAACAAATATATTAATGTCTATTTTTATTATCGTCAAAAACAAAATAAATAACCGCTAAAAAATAACCTAAACTTAAAAAAATAAAATAAAATAAGGAAATGCAGTATAGAACCCTCATTCTCAGCCCAGCCATATGGCAATAGTAGGATATGATAGTGTGACCCTCTATAATTTTAGACATAATATAGTAACATTGTAATACAATTATCTTATGAATAAGTCATACTAGGCATATATATATATATATATATATATATATATATGGTATACATTAATAATAATAATAATAATAATAATAATAATAATAATAATAATAATAGAGCAATGTTAGAGGCCAGCAACATTTGTGATTGATAGCCATCAACTAGTCATCAATGATGATTTGATGGTGTGAGATTTTATCCAATGGCTTACATTTATCTACTGGTTACATGTTGGTCAAAATGCAATAAAATTATTGGTCCCTAAATTTTTCTATAATAATAATAATAATAATAATAATAATAATAATGTAGGAATATGTAACGTCTATGTCATCATAGACATACAACAATTTTCTAGCATACCCTTTTGGCTCATTTTTGGTTTATGACTTATTAATGGCATGTTCCCCATTAGGGGTGCACAGACCCGGCCCAGTCCGAAGGCCCGGCCCGGTCCCGAACACTTTTGGGGCTAATTTGGTGTGATTTCATCGGGTTTAGGGCCGGGTAAGGGTCTCAAAAATAGACCCGGTCATTATTTCGGGTCGGGTCCGGGCCATAGCTCGGGTCACCCGAAATCGGCCCGGTGGCCCGGTCATCATACATAATTAATATTTTGTGTTATTAGTGATGGATCATGACTGTTCTTATGTGGAATTTAAGTATTGTAAATCTTAATATTTTGTGTTAGTCATTATAAGACTATAAATTAATGTTTTATGTTTAGAATGCATAAGACTTTAGACTAATGCATAATATTGTGCTATTTGTATTGATTTAAATATTTGGTATTATTAGACAATATTAGTATTGATTGTGGTTATACTTTAGTATTGATTGTGGTTATGCTTTAATTTTGAAGAAGGGTTGGTTCTTGTTATATTTTTCTAAGTGAATTTTACCATGTTAAATAATGGTTGGAGTCTTAGAAATTTGGATATTTTTACATGCTAGCTTACAAGAAGGTATCAACGTAATGTAATGTTAACGGTCCGATTTTTACCCGATTTTCACCCGGTATATTTGTGGCCCGAAAGTGTATTGGTTTCATCGGGTCTAGGGCCGGGTTCGGATCTAATAAATAGACCCGGTATATATTTCGGGTCGGGTCTGGGTTACATCAAACCCGACTTCACCCGGCCCATGTGCACCCCTATTCCCCATGTATGAAAATTGTTTAAACATCTAAAAATAGATAAATCAATAGCTGATAATAAGATATTCAATAAACATTAGAGACAGAAAATAATAATTTAAATGTTAGAACGTCAAACCAAAACTAATTATTAGTGGTATACTAGTTACAATAGTTCTATAGTTTTAAAGAAAAAATAAATATTTTCTTTATTGTATCTGAGTGTATCCATATAAAGTCACGGATTCTGAACCGTTGGTAAAAGTTTATACTAATGATCTCTTGATTTTAAAAGCATTGTCATTTTCTTCTTAAGAGCATAAAATTATTGTATCCTGAAATGCCAATAGGTAAATATAAGTCACTTTCTAGTTATCTTGTTACTGTGTAGAATCTAATTAAGACACATGTACGTGTTAGCATTAATAACAACCTAATGATATTTTTGTACGTGTATTATGTGCTTGTTTACACGTTATTATATCGATAAAAGAATATTTTTTTAATAAAAAAATATTTTTTTATTTTTTAGTGTGTTTACTAAATTTTTAATAGTAAAAACTAGAAAAATAAAAAAGTATTTTATTTGAGAAACTAAAATTTATATTTTTTTTTAAAAGATTTTTTTTTAAAAAATATGTTTTTTACATAATAAATAATAAAAAAATATTTTTATTTTATTTTATCCAAACATAATTAATAAATAAAAAGATCTTTTTACACGAAATATCTAAATATAAAATTATTTTTACTTTTATAAAAGATATTTTAAAAAAATATTATTTAAATTTTTTTTCGAAAATCACGCCCAAATAAACCCTATAACTGAATTAAAATATTACGATCAGTTTCTAAGATGTGTGTTATTAGATTTAATTTATATAATATTGTTTTTATAATTTTGCAAGTTATTTGTTTTTTCGTGTCATTTCTTTTCAATGATTTTCATGATCGACAAAAAGATTTTGCTATGAACAGAGAAACCCTAAAAAGAATTAATAAATTAAAGAAGAAACTGCCTTGCTTTTACTATTGCTAAAGTTTTTCCACAATCAAGTTTGAAATTCAGATAGATACGATGTTTCCTCTTAGAATTTTTCACAGCAATCATGGTTTGAATCAAATATGATCAACCATGCATGCATGGAATATATATCAACCATTACCTACCCTTCACCGAACTTGTGAAATTAAAGTTTAGCACAATGATGAGTCAAGCTTGTTTCTAGTGCAATTTCATTAAGAATACAATTAAGAAATTATTTATCTATTGATTAATATTAGTTAATTTTAAAAAAAATTACTTTTAATATCTTAGTAAAAAAATCATATGTGCGCATATATATAGTAAAATAAACATCTTATCGGTATATGTAAAATCAAATAAAATATCAATGGTGTTCATACCCTGACCTAACGGTATGGCCCAGGTCCAAATACACCAAAAGGTCCAATCCAAAGATTGGCCTTCGTTATTCACCGACCTCTTCAAAAGAGGTCGGACTCAACACAGACTTCTTTCCAAAGAAGTCGGGCTAAAGAGATAGCTGGCAGATAACACTTATTCAAATAAGTAACTGCCCCTAAAATCTCTCAACCCACTTCTAGAAGTCATATCCCAACAATCCCTAGATAAAAGGGACGGTTATCCACCTAAAAAGGTAGCACTACTCTAACGGTGGTTATTGGCTCACACTATAAATACACTGATACCCCTCATGTATCTCTAAGTTCCAATACATTCAAAACTTGCTCACACCCTTGCTAACTTAAGCATCGGAGTGTCTTTGCAGGTACCACCCCCCATTCATTCACGTACACAAGTCGGAAGGAGGTTCCAGCGTGCAAACCTGCTCGGAGACTACCATCCGCAGACGATTGGGCCAGCCAAATACGGTACAGTCTATTAATCTCCGGTTACCCACCGTAACAAATGGTATATTCAAATAAACATCCACTTTAAAATGAAAAGAACTATTTAGTAAAATCAACATTCAATTTAGTTGATAAAAAACAAATAATAAAACAGTAGTTACGGGAGCCACCGGAATTGCGATACAACAGCGACGGTGACACAGAATTACAAGAGAGCGATTGTGACAAAAATAATTAATTCAAAATTTAATTTTTAAAATTAAATTAAATTTTCTTTTTTAACATATTATTTATGTTGTTCAAAAAAAGTATTATTATCCTATACTTTTTTATTATTATAACTAATTCAATCAATTGAACTTTTTTTTATGAAAAATAATATTAAGATATCATCAAAATTTATTATTTTTGGTCATTATTTAATTATTATTTCAATTTTTTTAGTATAATTTTTTTAATCTAATAACCCAATAATATATTTTATGTTATATTTTTAATCACTGATAACTAATTAATGATTGATAAAAAAACAATAAATTCTAATGCTCATATCTAACATTCCTCTTTCTTTATAAATAATAACAGATTTTTAACATACTTATAGTACTTAACTATTATTAAATAATTCCTCTATTGTCTTTGAAATTTCTAATTTCTATTAATGAAAGCGTCCCCATTTAGATTTGTTGAAATCCCATATTCCTTCACGAACATGGGAACCCGATTACGTGGCTAAAATATATATTAGATATTCAAAAGTTTGTTGATATTGATATTCTTGTGATGATGTGCATTTTACTATTATTTTTCCTCCTTCTTTAGGGACTGCTACATTGTTGTGGAATTCTCTTGTATTGGAAGAAGAACTGTTGAAACAAAATAACTAATCAGTCTATATATCACTATTTTCCGATTGATCTAGCTAGGGAAAAGCAAAATCATTTCGTTTTATTAATTTTATGTGATTATCTTGTCTTCTATTAACATGAACAATCAGTTTAATTAGTTTTTCTAAGTAACTTGTAACTGTATATATATCACTATTGCTAAATTGCAATGAAAATAATAAATAAGCCATTATTATAGAAACACATTACTGATTTAAAGTTTAACTAATTTGCATCAGGTAAATTTTAATTTCATTAATATATTATATTGGTATTTCGTTATTTTTTTTTAAAAGTCAGATCCCCATATATATATATATATATATATATATATATATATTAAATTTTAAAAAATTCACTTATGTTAAAAATTTAATTTAATTTTAATGCCTACAGTCAGTATAAAATAATTTTATATGTATATTTAATTATGTAACATCACATCAATAAAAATAACTACTTTTTATATTCACCGCATGAATGATTATCTAAAAAAATAAATGTAATTATACGATACTATTAGTGCATTAAAATTAAATTCTTAAAAATTTAATTAAAAAAAACCTATGTGAAATTTATTAACTAGTTAAAGGTACAATATTAAAGCTCCTATATATAAGACCTGAGCACACGTGTCTTATTTTAATCAGTTTCCTCACGAACAGTAGGACTGCAAAATAAAAAAAATAAATAAAATTATAAAGTATGATTAATGTCCATGATATCACGTTAATTGGAATTTTAATCAGCCAAACACCAAAACAAATGGCGGATTTCTCATAAACCACCCGACAATAACTGACCCCTCACTCATCAGCCATTTACTAATTATTAATTAATAAGTATTTGGTTTTCTAATTTTATTGAATTATATATTTATGTATATGTAAACGTTGTGGCCCTTTGCAAAAGGAAGGTTTTAGATTTATTAGCATTAGCTGTTGTGATGACTTATTAATTAATAAAATTATTGTCATATTTGTACCTTATACGTAGAAATATATAATATCCTGTCAGCTCATCATAGAAACCTAAAACCTTTTATTTGAATACAAATTTTCTTTTTCTTTTTTCTTCATTCTTTTAATAACTTGTTATTCAAAATGTAAACCATTTGTTAAATATTTCACTCAGTTTTACTAGTATTTGTATATATGATTTTTCTCTAAGATGAAGAGAGAGACTATGATTAATATATTAAAAATTTAATTTTGGTGTACACTGTATTAAACCGTTTTATACGGTATATGTGTCACATTAATAAAAATAACTATCTTTTATATTAATTATATAAAAATGGTTATAATTATACGATTGTGTAAGACATTTTATGCTGTCAGTGTATGAAAATTAAACTCATATATTAATAATATCAGTATTTTTAATTCACAATATGTGTTATTATTTGGATACAAATTAAAAATTAATTTAAAATTAAAATTATTTGTATAGAATGTAATTTGTGATACTATATACTAAATTTATATTTCACTTAATTATTAGAAGAGATATTATTTAAAAAAGTTGATTTATATTAGTTAAAAAAATTACTTTTTAATTAAATTGATTTAAAATTTAAAATTTAGAATTTAGTGAAAAATTTATAATATAATGTTTTTCTTTTGTTCACGTTATACTACTTTCAGATACATAGAGTACACCTACCAATTTTTTATTATGAAATGAGTATGAAACTTAGAAGAGAAAGTGACAAATTAATAAGGAGGGTGAAGGAAACACACACACGAGGGGCACAGTAGGGAAAAAAAATAAAAATAAAAATAAAAATTATATATGTGTGGCTGTGAATTGATATGGTTGATAATGGTTGTGTGAGAAAACCGCGGCATTTTGTTCCTACCACCCTAACACCACTAATAATATCATATATGCATGGTTTTCTCGAAAGCCAGTTTTTTAATTCAGGTTTTCATCACAGCCCACAATATCTTATGTTAGTTTCTTTGATTTTCATTTTCTATATATATCACCAAAACCACTAATCTCCCACTTTTTTGTCTTCTAGTGTCCATTTGTTTTGGTTACTAGCTAGCACCAATAATAATAATAATAATAATAATAATAATAATAATAATAATAAATTATCATTTGTATCCATAAAAGATATAAATGCTGACAAATATACCCATATAAGAATAAAACGACAATTATAACCACGAAAGATGGCCTTTGTGTACTAAGAATACCTGGACGTTAATTACACAATTAGTCAGTTCGGATATTTTTGGCACACGTAAGCCATCTTCCGTGGTTATAATTATCGTTTTATTCTTATATAGGTACATTTATCAAACATCTGTATCTTTCATGGTATAAAGGATAATTTATTCTAATAATAATAATAATAATAATAATAATAATAATAATAATAATAATAATAAAACCGTAGATTGTTTTAATTAAGTGTCCAAAAAAGCTATAAAATCCATTGCATTACTCACACTATGCTGTAATAATATATTAATAATGAAAGAAAAACAACCTTACCTTAGCTTGCTTCTTCTGTTGAATGGGTAGCTTAGCTAGGTCATCGTTTCTTGCAACTATAATTACTATTTTGTAGATATAGATTTAATAGCTAATTGGGTTGTTATAGATTTTGGATTTAATTAGCTATACAGGTATGGGTTTGTATTCGTACTTTCTAACCATGTGAAGTTTAATTAAGTGAATGTAGTTCTAAATCTTCTTTTGCCAAGAAGCTTTGTCTTTTTTTTTTTTTTTGCTTTTCTTTATTTATTTATTTATGAGAAATACTACATGACAACCAATAAAATTTATTATTTTTTATTAATATTTAGTTCACTTTAAATACTAAAAATTAAATTCTAAATGTTAAATTCTGATAATATTAAAATGAAGTATTAGTCTAAAGTATTGTTTAAAATTGATAAAAAAAAATATTAGTTCCCAACATTATTATCATTATTTTTTAAATAATGCTAAGAAGCTAATTTTTTTCAAAAAATATTATATATTTTTAAAATTATTTTATTTATCTTAAATTCTAAAAATCTAAATCATAAACTGTTAATCTCAAATTTTATATTATAAACCTAAATTTTAAAATTCGCTAATATTGACTAATTAGCATCGCCTAATATTAGAGCAGTTGACCAACCGCCGCTATTTGTTTTGTGGCGGTTAGAAACTACCGCCATCTGATTCTAAAATTGTAGCTATTTGTTAGAACTAATGTATTTAGCGAAAGGATTATACATATATATATGGTTAATTGTTAAATTAGTCCTTGAAAAATATGTCATTTTATAAATTTGTCTCTAAAAAATTTTATTAATCAAATTAGTTCTCCAAAAAATAATAATTAATCATTTTTATTCTTCTATCACACGATTAATAATTTTCATCAACAATTGATGATATATAATATTAACTAATAACATACATGTGACATCTCGTATGTTCAATTGGATGCTGAACAAATATGTTTATAAAAATCTATCAATTTAGTCTATTTTTTTAATTATATAAACCTTAATCCTAATATAACTTAACGACACTAAATTGATAGATTTTTATAAACATATTTACTCAGTGTCTAATTAAATATGCCAGATATCATATATGATGTGAGTTAACGTTTCATGTTATTGATCGTTTTGACAAAAACTATTAATTAGGTGACTGAAGAAGGATAAAAATAATTAATTTATAATCTTTAAAAAACTAATTTTAATTGATAAAATTTTTCAAAAATAAATTTAAAAAATGAATATTTTTTAAAAGATATTGGCCATTAGGATAACAACATAAGTGCTAACGAAGAATTAATGTGCATATTAAGAATAAAAAAAATAAAAACTTTTTGCCAAAATATTAGATTTTCAACAATGTTGAATGCATAAAAAAACCTACTACTAATTTATTAGATTCAAATAACTTTTTCATAAAGAAAAGTGTAAATTCAAAAAGATTCAACACAAAAAAGTAAAATGAAAAATCATAAAACATTTTCATCATCCTTATTATATTGTAAAAAAATACACCACTGTTTTTTATAATTATATATTCAAAGTTTAGGATTTTGAATTTTGAGGTTCATTTTACTAAAAAAATTATCATAACAAAACTCATAAAAAAGAAAATACTTTCTTTTTTATTAAAAGAAGATTTTTATTTATCTAATAAAAACAATGTCACGTAAACTAACCCATAAATTAAAAAATTAAGTAGGTGTTTAAGATCTTTGAATGATGATCTCAAGTATTGTCTTGTCTAAAAAATTTGAATGAGTTAAACAAGTTGCAAAACAAAATCAAGTGAGTGGTGCATATATATCATGTAGAATACTATTGTTACATAAGTGAAGAAAATTATAAGAAGGACATGATTTCTTTTTTCATTTACTATTATTTTCTGTAATTAAAGTTTTATGGTTAAAAAAAACTTCAAATAGTAAAATAAACTGTTTTTTTTCTTCATCAAAATTCTTAAAATAGATAAAAAAAAACAAAAAATAAAAACAAAAAATGAAAATAAATTCCAAGAGCAACCCTAAATTTTGAGCTTTGCCAATATATTTTAACAAAAATGCTTCAAAAATATTAAAAATAATCCAAAACATGTATTTGTATATATTCATATATACTAATAAGATAATCAAACATTCTTTTTATGATAATAAGATAATCCGAAATTTTCATATATATATATATATATATAATCCGAAATTTTCACACATTCTTCTAACGAAACAATCAACTACTAATAAGATAATCAAACATTTCATAACAAAATAGTTAACTCAAATTTATTTTGGGTGATTAACTCAACATTTTTATGAATACTAAATATGTGTTCCTGTACGGTGATCGTTTTTTTTTATTTTAATATTTGCTTTTACTCTTTTCATCAAAATAATGTTACGTAAATATAAAAAATTAGTCATTAAATCAACTTTTTATATATATATAACAATATATATTATTTTATGTATTTTTTAATATAATAAAATAATTAATTACTAAAATAATTAAATTTATCGTAATAAAATAATAATTTTTTTTTACCGCACTGTAATCAAACTCTTATACGCATACCAGCAAATGAAATGCGCTCTTTAATTATTGCAGGCAACTTTCATTTAATATCTCTATAAAAATAAGAAATAATAAATTGTGACACCCTTGTCAAATGGTACCATTTTTTTATATTTATTTATACTACATTTGTTTGATGAGACATAGACATTAATACATAGATACAGTGATATACATTTATAGTTTGTTTGTTGAAACACGAATTTTTAAAAGACACGGTGACACGTAAATATATATAAAATACATATATCTGGTATCCTTCAAAAAATATGAAACACGGAGACACATTGATGAAATATAAATATTTACTCTTTTATCCTTAATAATTTACTCTTGTCCTTATTTTATTGGTGATGATATAAAGGTAAAATTGATATTTAATTTATACTGTGTGTCTTGTTCAGTATCACCAAACACAATAAAAAATTTGTGTATCTTTGTGTATATGTCTCTTTGTATATTTGTGTCTGTGTCCATGTATTTAAAAGATAATAAACAAACGCAACCTTAGTAGTGTTTGTTTTGAGGTACTAAGACAGAAATTAGGAGATTGAGGCTCAATATCATGTTTGTTGGTTCAGTATTTCAGTATTTTAGTACTTTCAAAAAGTAGAGACATAGAGAACTAAAATTTTTAGAGATGAAAAATGAAACTTTAATAACATTTTATACCTAAAATATTCTCATTTCAATTAATTAATTCCAATTTTATCCTTTGTACAAATTAATTAAAGTTTTATTCTTATTTCAATTTCTGTTTCCCACTTTACACCAAACAAAATACTAAGATTTATTTCAATCTCTATCTCTTAGTCTTAGTCTTTCCATCTCTATTTCTCCACTAAATACTACTTTAAAGGTCACGAATTTGATCTCTCTATTTTTAGTTAAAAAAAAAATTGTGACACCCTTATTGTATGTTTTAGTTAATGTTTGCAACATATATATTCCAGCTTTAATATTTCAGCAGCCACATGATGAGTATCCTTGAAGATTGTTCGTTGATGGCATCATGGCATGCGTGAATAATGCTTAATTACACCGAGAAAAAGAAGAAAAATATATGTTACACATCAAATTGCTGATTAATTATGTTGTTATCTATAAAATTAATCCATTAAAAAACCACTATATATATTACTATGGATCTTTTATTATGTGTCAAACTTGAACAGTGCACAACAACTTTGGTCATCAATCATATATATATATATATAGATCCACCTATATTGGAACTCATCATCAAGTGTTTGTTGTTGTAATTTAATTTGATGGACGAGGAATATTATTGAAGTGGCTTCCTACCAAATTGTTAGTATTTTATGGCTCACATATCTTTGGAACATTGTTGAGTCCAGATTCTCTTAAAGACCGATCATATATGCTCTTCTATGAGATCAATGACTAATTCTTCTCTTACCTAAGTTTCACGTATTTTATTGAAAGTTTGATAATAATAATTAGCTTCAGAAATATTAGGGTTAACATACACTTTTTATTAATATTAGTCAATAATTAATTAATATCTTGTTTTTATATTATTAAAATTTAAAATTTAGTACTTAACATTTAAAGTATTGATTAAATATTGACTAAACATAATAAATTTTGTTAATTATATAGTATTACTCAAATGTTTAATTACTTTTAATTTCTTATATGATGATATCAGAATAAAGTGAAACATTATTATTGGACCATCTCATATTACTTTTTAAGTTTTTAAATGCGAGATATATGTATTAAATTTTACATTATTTAAAATTGATAATTTGATGATCTTTATAAGTTTGAGACAATTCTCATACTTTAAGTTAAATTTTAAAATTGTGACCTTTATAAATATGAAATAACATTTACCTTTTAGACTAATTTTTGGAATTTAGTTATGCCCATTTATTATTTTTTTTTATAAATGTTACTAACATTAAATATTTTATAGATATAACTAAATTAGATTTGTCTAATAGTTAGCTTTTTAGTCAATTTAAATAAGTGTTAGAAATTTAAATTTAACTTTGTGCATGCAGCAATAATGATAAATTTAGTCCTTAAATAGTGCTCAAATTTATGACAATTACTCTTTAATTTATTGAATTAGGAGATACCGTATATATATATATATATATATATATATATATATATATATATATATATATATATATATATTGCTGCTATATTAGAAGGAAAAAAATATTTAAAATTAGTAATACTAAACAGACAATATCTAAAGATATCTTATATAATATAATATTTATAATTTTATATACATAATATCTATAATTATATATTTATTATATTTAAAATTTTATAATTATTTTAATAAATATTAAATAAAATAATTTTAAATTGTTTAGACTAATTTTTTATTATCTCTCAAATATTATTATTACAAAATCTCAAATACAGAAACTTGTTTAAATGATACCAATTTCGCTTACCAATCTAATCAATTCCGCATTGCTAAATTATATTTTCACTCCTACTAGTTGAATGATCATCCATATATATATATATATATATATATATATACCAATTGAATAAAAATGTAAAAATTTCATTACACTATCAATGTTTCAATAAAAAAAAAATTAATATCCCATTTACCACTTGAATAAAGTCATCCATAACCAAAAGTGCTTGTGACTCATGATGATGAGTTGGGATATTCATGTTTTTAACTCCATGCAAATTCAGCAGCTAATATGTTCGGTGGTTTGCATAACAATGTAATCTAGCCTTTTGTCTTTTATAAGATGGAGAAAGCAATTGATTTTTCATGACACTTGATTATGAGGTTGTCTTTATATAAATTATAATCTGGTCAATTATATGCATATTCGTATTCTACAATCTTAATGATGATCAAAGATACTAATTAACTAAAATTGGTATACACTAATTATTGAAGTCTTATATAAGAAAACAAAATCTAGTGATCGATCAACACACGTATCCACTCAATTTGAATTTTGAAATTGAGTTATGTTTCTGCTCAAATAGAATCATATCATAGCATTAATGAAACCCTAACAACAAGATTTGAATTAAACTTATTGTATAATGGTGATGAAGAAATAAACAATGACCTCATATATCTTATCTAATGCTATTATGAAACCACTCTATTGAAAAGGTTAAATTGATTAAAAAAAATACATAAATTATTATGCTTCTAAAAATGTTCTTAGAAAAACTTTTTTTGAATTTTTTTTCTTTTTTTTTTGTCTTACGTTAAATTTTTTTTTTAGTTTAACAAAAATCAAACTTTAGAGTTTTCAATAGTATAAATTTTAATATTATATTATAAAATTATTTTTTTAATTTTAATATGATAAAAAAAAGCTCATGAATAGTTATATCTATTGTAACAAATGTTATAGTTAAAAAAACTGTTTTTTATTATTATTATTATTATTATTATTATTATTATTATTATTATTATTATTATTATTATTATTATTATTATTTCGTACTAGATCCAGGTTTTCATTGATTTTGTCCTTTTGGGCTACAATATTGTTTGAACTAACTAATATTTCTAAGTCAAATTTATGTGGAGGAGGAACTTGGGAAAAGACAAACTTAAGAAAAATCAGACAAGATTATGTAGATAAATAAAGGATCCAATTTTATAGGTTCGTGATGAATTATATTCATAATATATATATATATATTATGTAATCCAACTTGTGTGTTTCGTAGACTAAATCTATGGCCGTAAACTAATAACGCGTGTGGATAATAATATTAATTATAGGCAATAATAAATAATTATATCAAATATAATATTTAAAAATTATAGACAAATTATTCCCTATAGCTAATAGATTTAAATTAGTTACAGTTGTCATCAAATTACCGTAATTATAAACTAGTTGTCCGAGTTAACTTTAACATTGTCATGTAGTTATACATAGAGTTTTATATTATTGCAATATTATTATTATTATTATTATTATTATTATTATTATTATTATTATTATTATTATTATTATTATTATTATTATTATTATTATTATTGACTTAAAGTTCAGAAATATATTGTTCATTATGGAAAAAATTAAATTAAAGCTACCATAATAAAAGATGCTATAAAAGTATTAGGTTGACTAATTAAGTGTACAACTCATTTTTGCTATAAAATTAAAGTAATTAGTATTATATAGTTGTCCAGCTCTGAATTATTATTTTTTTCAAATATTGAACACTAAAGACAAAACCAAATCAAAGCTAAATTATGATGCTAGCAAATCAAATCTTCAGAATCTATTTGTAAATCCATTATATTGAATTTGTTTGGATTTGTTCTCTAGGATATATAATTAAAATCTTACATTGTTTGTGGAAGGTGAGAGTTGTTAATTCGTTATCCATTTTCTAAAGGAAATGATCAGTGAGATTTTCTTACATATATATAAAAGGTTTAAGTATTCCGATGGTTTTTATAGTTTCGTAAAAATTTTAATTAAGTTTTTATATATTTTTTTTAATTGAGTCTCTGCACTAATTTTTTTTAATTAATTTCTTTTTAGTAGTAATGGTTTAATTTTATAGGGATTCAATTAAAAAAAAAAAGAATTAGTATAAGGATTTAAATAAAAGGAAAAAAAGTGTAAAAACTCAATTAAAAAAAAAATTTGGTGCAAAAACTCAATTAAAAGAAAAAAAAATATAGAAATCTAATTAAAAATTTTGCAAAATTATAGAGATCAACAGAATAATTAAACCTATATAAAAATACATCTTTAAATAATTAAGTTGGTGACTGTATATATAGTAAGAATGAAAGACTAGATATAATATATAGTAGTAAATAACATTATGTATATATAGCTGTGCTAATCCATCATTCATTATGTTGCTTGTGAAATTCTAGAATGCTGAGCAAAAATATTGTTAATCCTTGGCTATTTTGTATTTGTAACATAAACAAACAAGAGTTTATTTATTATTGAATTCTGTTAAAACAAATATTAAGAGTTAACACTTTTTATTAATGTTAATTTTTTTATTAAAAGGAATAAATGGTTCACGTTATTATATTAGACTACAATCAAAAGGAAAAAATGGAAAGTTTTAACTATGTTCATATACCTGCTATTAAAAAAATACTTTTTGAAAGACATCATTAGAATTTGACTTAAAAAAAATATTATATATATATATATATATATATATATATATATATATATATATATATATATATATATATAAAGTTAACCATACTACACATATATATTAAAAACCAATCACTCATATGAATTACGAATATGAAATATAGAATATACATTGAAAATTATGAAATACATGTCACATATATACCAACCTTTCCATTAGAAATTTAGATTTTATGGAATCGGAAATTATATTTATGTAAATATGAAAATTAATTATTGTGAAGACTCAAACCCTAGCAAAGTCTTGAACAATTATTTGCCATTTTGGATCCGTGGTCGAGTACTGCAAAAGTACAATCACTACATGGGAGGATGGGATTATGGGAACAAGCACGGTGGAGGTGTTTTCCAATAGGCTGGGGACATTTCAGTAATTTAATGTGATCATTGAAAATTGTTATTATTGATGCCGTTTGATATTAGGATTTAGGAGCATCAAAAGTGTAGTGTTATTTTTTTCGAAGAATAAAAATGATGAAGAGATAAATATTCACTTTTATAAATAGTACGAGACATTTTTAAGAGAATATGTTATTTTATTTTTATTAATTTTTTAAAATAAATTATACACATCATTTTTTATTTTCTTCATACAAAACATCTTCATTATAGAAACAACTCGACAGGCCAATGACTATTTAGAACGAAACTCCATTTAAAGATTTGTCGTTGGCCAATGAATTGCTATATGTACAAGACGAGATTCGAATCTCCGACACTTGCTTAAGTAGACTAGTGAATTAACCACTAAACCAACCCAACTTGATTAGAATTGTTTTTTTTTTTCCCACGATATCCTCCAACCCGACAAACCAATGACTAAGAATTCAAACTCCCGACACTTGCAGACTAGTAAGTTAACCATTAAACTAACCCAACTTAGTTAGAATTGTTTCTTTTTTTATTCTAATCAAAAGTGTAATTTTAAAATCAAGAGGAATGTACGTAAACTTTTTTTTTTGGTAAAGTAATGGGGCCTAAGCCCAGTACGTAAACTTTTATTAGAAGCATATCTTGAAACTAGCAAGCCCAATGGATAATTAATTAGTACATAGTCCAATTCAGTCTAAGATCACAGATATAGTCCAGTCCAATACATCTCCAAATGAAAAAGTTCCCATATTTCAAATCTTGGTTCCTCATAAAAAATAAAACAATTGAGTACCAAAAATCAAAACACTTGTAGAGACGCACTACAAAATTTTCCAAGAGAGCAGTGGCATCACCCTAGATCCCCCCCCAAAAAAAAAGAAGAGAAAAGAAAAGAAAAGATAAAGGAGCAGTGGCAACAACGTCTATATGAAAATAATCAAAATATTTCATCTATCTGCCTTGGTAGCACTCACCTTTTTATTTATTAGTTATTGGCTATTACCTTGCTTTCAGAAGTGCCAAGAAGTGGCATTTAGTAATATCAATTTAACCCAAACTGTGTACAGATATAACATAACAGCTCATCTAGGTATCTATAACATTGATAAAGCAATGTAGTTAATATAGCTAATGTCAAACAATCAATAAAAGACTTGAAGCTAGTTTTCTCCTTCTATAGCTTGCATACAAACACATATGATGCTTCATTAGTTTATGACAAAAATGCAATAATAACCTGAGTTCAGAAACCTGCCTGGACAACAAATAACAATACAAAAATTTACTCTCAAACCTTGAGAGAGCTTCCAAATTTGATTTTATGCATGCTGGTAATGGTGCAACTTGTACAATAACACCTTTCCTGCAGAGTTTCCTACAGCCATGAAACCACCACCTGGACTAAAATCAAGACAGCGGGGGTAACTCAGGCTTGCATTCGGCGGCGGCCAGTTGGAAAACACAGTATATGACGGGATATGTATCAATTTCAAACTGCTCTTTTTCATGCCTGAACAGATTGCTAATATTTGAGAGTCGTGATTGAATTTCATAAAATCTACTTTAGTGGTCAAATTCTCAATGGTCTTGATAGGCTTCCTCTTGCCCCCGAGGAATTCTTCTCTATTGTAAATATTCACAATTCCGCTGTCTGAACCAGCTGCGAAAAGTTTCCCACCTGGAGAAGTACTAAGAGCTGTGCTGTTTATGCAGCCTTCATCTACGCCTTTATGCATGCAAGTCATTGTTCTCAGATCCCAGTGGTAAACCTGGCCATCACCGCCACCGCTCAACAACTGTTGTCCATCTTCTGCAAAAGCTAAGGATCGGACTGTTCCATTCATCTTTAAGGTACTAACCAATTGCTTTGTTTTTGTCGAAACTAATAAAATGTAACCCTCATTACCTACAAAAGCTACTAATTTAGAATCAGGCGAGACCTCAAAATTTTCCAAACTTTTCTCTTCCCTACCAACTAAAGGACCTACTTTATCAACCTTAGCCTTAACCAAATCAAAACTATAGAAAAACTTTCGTCTTCCCGATAAGATAACCTGAGACCCATCTGGCAAGAAAGAAGCTTTCCGAATGGGGCAATCTTCAAGGAAGATGCTTTGAATCTTGGTGTTACGTTTGCCATCAATTTGAAAAAATCTAAGCTTTCTGTCCAATCCTGTAGCAAGAAGGAGCTGAGCATTTCTATGGAACTGAACAGAATTTATTGGGCCATTAGATGGATCCTGTATATTAGCATCAACTAGCTTTGAGTATTCAACATGTCCGGGCAGTAGTTTCGAGCTACTCTTCACAACCAGGTCTTCATTTGTTCTCAGAATATCATCCATATCCTTGTTACCTTGGTTCAATGCAGCTTCATTTTCTTCATCTGACTCATCATCAGAAGATCTATCTATTTTGGACCTCGAATCAATCTGTGCCCAATCAGTTCCTGGGTTCAGCTTTACATGCTGAGCCCTCAATCTTGACACATACTCTGACCCAGAAATCAAATCCTCATCCTCTTCCTTCCTCAACTTCCTTAACCTGTTAACATTTACTATGTTAATAGTGGCCTTTTCTTCTTCATCATCCACCCACACAGGTTTTCTCTGCACGGCAGCCCTATCATCATCACTTTCCTCTGAAATGTCAGCATCTTCCTTATAAACAGAAAGCACATTATTTGCAGAACGGTCAGTAAAAAACAAATCCGAGCTCTTTTTATCCCCAATTTCTACTTCATTATCCTCCTTTCCAAATTCAACAGGGGAATACAGAGAGCCAAACAAAAAGCTTTCCAGCTTTTTCATTTCTCTCACTTGTTGCATTTCTGACTGTTCTCGCTTCCTCTTCTTTGCCTTCAGAGCTTCATCATCAGAATCTTTCCCATCCTCAACCTCTTCATGATTGGGAGGTTCTTTGATGTCCTCCTCCCTTTGGGTCTTCTTAGCTTTAGTGCGAGCATTTTGAGATATCAGACTCATATCTCACAAGCAACTCTGCAACATAAATGAGGTAAAACTGTTGATGCAATCAATTTCATAGATGTTACAAAGAGATATATAACACAAGAAACATCCGATTTCATGCAAGGATCATGAAGGTTCCAAGATGGCAAAAAATAATGAGCAACAAACCACAACTCTAAATGACAGAATTGAAATCAAACAACTTAATACACATACATCATCAAATAACAATGTCAGCGCTTATAGGATTATGAAATCATAAGATTAGTGTGAAAATTAAGAAACATACAACGTACAATAAAATTAGCTTTTCGGACATGAGAAGGGAGGGGGACTACGGTAAGTGCACTGCCTAAAGTGCTAATAATGCGAGTTCCCTAACAACCTCAATCAATTGTGCTTCGGAATTCAATAACACCAACTGCCAAGTTTGTTTCATGTCATTCGAATTCTAAAAGCATGGAATAGAGCGTTTTGGCTCTGATGTACAGTGCACAAACAAATGCATATACATCTAAAATGACAAATTAAGCATAACAATCTCTAATTTGCTCTTTACTAACTTCATCTGTTGAATAATTACTACAACAAAATGATATAAACTCAAACCTTAAAGAAATAAAATTTAATTTACATCAAATTCAAAAAAGATACTACCATACTATTTCACAAAATCATAACATTGAAATCAACAAACACAAATACACAACAGCTAACAAAGTATTGGTCTAATGAAATTTAACGACAAAAGGAATTCAAATACAACAATTAAAGAAGTTTAAAAGTTCAATAGTTAACACAACTGAAAATAAAAATAAATTTCTATTAAAAGATAGCCAAGTTATACATTCTAATAATAAAGAGAACAATTCATACCATGATACATGTGCCTGAATCAATGAATCAACTCAAAGTTTAAGAGCATATAATTTATGCTAACTAAAAAGGTAAATCTTGAATCATATCAGTTATCAGAACCTTCTAAGCAACAATAAGAGCAAGACTGCAATTAGATCCATCAATCCAGCAACCATCTAATCAACCCATTGATACATACATACATACATACTTAATCCATCATCTAGAACCATCTGATTAAAATAAATTTTAAGAGTAAACACTCAACATGATAAAGAATAAAGACATCTACAAAATTTTCTGATTTATTAATAAAGACATCTATTCAATTCAGAATTACCTCATCAATAATGAATAATAGCAGCAGTGAACCCTAAGTAACAAGAAAGCCACGAATTTGAATCAAATGGAAAGCAACAAGAAATGGTGTTGGAAAGTCCAAGTAAAAGCAGAGGCTCAACAAAATCAGACAGCAGAATAGAAATAGAAGTGAAACATACTCAAGGAAGGAGGAAGAAAAAACCGAAATAGTGCTTAGCAAGAGCAACAATGAATCAACAAACAAGAATACCAACAATAAAGTAAACAATACCAACAAACAGCAACAATGAATCAATGATTATTGAACAAAAATTAGTGAAATTACATAGTAACTCATCAGTATTATTAACAAAATTTCAAAACAAGCAAAATAAGTGCAGAAAACCAAAAATCAATTCAGAATCACAGAATCAGAGAATCAGAGAATCATAGAATTTGAACTAAGCAAAACAAGCAAATTTGAACCCAGCAACTCAGAAGCACAGAATCAAAGTTATTAACAAGAAACTAACAAAACCCTAAACAAATCCAGCAACTCAGATTATAATTAACAAAATCAAACCCTAACTCAGAACCCAAAAACGCTGCCAGTTCGTGGCGTCTCACTGGCGTGGTGCTCTGCCCTGTTGAGTCAGTGGGTGGTGGCGTGTTGCTGGCCTGCTGGGTCAGAGGGTGGCGTGCTGGCCTGAAGAGGAAGGCTTCGGCGTTGGGATTCGAAGGAAGGCTTCACGGTGGTGAGACTTGGGAGGAACGTGGGTGTCGCAGCCTCGCAGGTGTGGAGACTCAAGGACGTGGGTCGCGCAGAAGGAGATATTTGGAGAAGAGAAGAGAGAGCTACTGAGCTGGTCGCACACTCGCGCAGCACTCGTTTCATTCGTTTTTCGGGGGGATGGGGTTAGTAATTTTTAGGGTTTTTTTGCCAAACCGGTTCGGTTAGAATTTTTATGGTCAAAATCGAAAATCGAACCGTAAAAAAAAAACAACAAAACAAGTTTTTCTCAGTTTTTATTTGTTCGATTTTCGATTATTTCGGTTCGGTCTGTTAATTTAGTTCGGTCCGGATCGATTTTGAACAACCCACTTCCTACTTAATAACACGAACAAGAACAAGAACAACATTATCCACGAGATTCACTCTAACAGCAACAATGGTGATATCCTTTTCTTTTCCTGACACGGATTCATTTTATTTTTTCAGAGAGATTGTTGGATTGTTCAATGCATTCCTCAAAAAGTGTCAAAAAATTAGATGGAACGAGAATTAGGACACAAAAGCAGAACAAGATAATCACTAGAGACGAGTACAGAATCCAATAACAGACCAAAAATAAAACGAATAATAGAATATTGGAACTCACTATTGGCAGCTATAGAGAGAGCGAGAGAGAGAGAGAGAGAGAGCACCTAATTTGATGCTTGGTCAAGGGGAATTCAGCCACCGTGGTTTCCGCCGGGGCGAAAAGTGAAGGCAGTAACGGCAATGAGAGGAGATTATTGAAGCGATGGATTTCGTGAACGAAGGATGAGGGTGGCGCGTGTGAGATTGTGAAGAATGAATGAAACCCTAGATTGAGTGCAATAAAATCCTAGTGAATGAAAGGGTTGCGGGTAGGGGTGGCAAAGCGGTCCGGCCCGCCTCAATTCGCCCCGTCCTGTCCTGCCTAGGTCCGTCCCATAAACGGGACGGATCGACCTGCCCCACCAACTAAAATGAGTTTAAAATGCTAGTCCGTCCCGTTTTATGACGGATTGGCGGGTCGGCGAGCTAGCCCGTTTGACTCTTTTTTAAAAAAAAAATTCAATAAAATTAACCAAAAATAATAATAAAAAAATCAATTACAAATAAAAAATAGTCAAATTATAATATAATTTTTTTAATTTTTAACTTTAATGAAATTATTCAAAATAATATTTGTCAATAGAATCATCTTTATTTTAAAAAATAAGTCGCATAATTTGAGTATATATACAAAATTGTAAAATAAAATAAATAAAGTTAATAACTAAAAGAATAATAAAAACAAAAAATGAAAAAAAAAGTGTTTAAAAATTCTATAATTATTAATTTTATAATAGTAATCACTCTTTTATTTAATAAAAAAATGGAAAATAAAAATTTTCGACCCGACGGATTGGCCCGACCCACCCAGCCAAAACCCACCAATTTGGCGGTGCGGGTTTGGCGGGCTCCAAATCCTATCCCGACCTGCCTTTTTAGCGGGTTTAGCGGATCGGTCCGACGAGCTCGACCCGTTTTGCCACCCCTAATTGCGAGTTTCGAGTTTCCTCTTTCAAAAAAGTCCTTAAAATCTTAATAGATGAATATATATATATATATATATATATATATATATTTATTTATTTATCTTTACAGCAATAGTTAATCACAATATGGATTAAAGTTCAACATTTTAATTATAAATTTTGATAAAATAAATCAAAATAGTCATTTTGACCTTAAAGATTATAATTTTAATAAAACAAATTTCAAAACATACAAACAATAAAATGATCTTAAAAAATAGGATAATTTACATAGATAATTAAATAAAAAGTTACATACATATCCTAAATTGAATTTGGTTACATGCATGTCTAGTTAGACTTAGGTGAGCATGGGTCGGTTTGGTTCGAATTCATGGTAAAATTATAATCGAATCGATCAAAATTTAATTGGTTTGGTTTGGTTTGGATTTGTGTTTTTTTGTACATGTACTCGAACCAAACCAAATCGATTAAGAACGGATTGGTTCGGTTTGGGTAATTGGGTACCCGATGACTTTGAAATTCATAAAAAAATCAAATTTTTATCTTAAAAATTTAACAAGCACAATAAACATGTAACATCAATAGAAATAATCCAAACATGTTAAATACTAAATACATTAAAAACTAAACTCATTAAAATCTAAACATATTAATAGTAAATAATCTTTGTCTAATCGAAAAGTCATATATATATTTTTTATATTTTTTATTTAATTAATATATGATCGGGTTCGCGGGTTGGTTCGGGTTCCGCACCCCTAGAACTAATACCCGAACCAATCACTAACAAAGGCCATCGGTTTGGTTCGGGTTGGATCCGATTACCCGTTGATTCCAGAACCAATTTAATTGGTTCGGTTCGGATTTGGACGGGTAATCGGGTACCCGCTACTCGTGCTCACCCCTAGTTAGACTCTTTATATAAATCAAATCAAATAAATTCAATTATATTTTGATTCGATTTATTACGTATATGTAGGGATGACAAAACTTCCCGAGATGCGATGATCCTTGTGGGGACTGTTCCGAATGAAGATTCGACTGTAAAAAAATTTTTCTGCGAGGATGGAGACGGAAGCAAAATTCTCCCAAAGCAAATGCGGGGACCCAAGTGAGATTTCCGCCCTGTTCCCACGAATCTCCGAAATCATAAATTTACTTAACTATTCTTAATAGTTTATTTCTTTATATATATATATACCCGAAATTCCTAATCTTTATTTGCATAACCTTTCTTCAATTCATAAATCTCTAGCTTCGTCTAGCGTTGTCCATACTGCATCTAATCTTCTCTGCAGCCACCCCTTCACCACTCTTCCGTCTCACCGCATTGTCACCCTTCACCGTTTTATCACTCTCACCGCGAGGATGGAGACGGGAGTAAAATTCTCCCAAAACAAGTGCGGGGACCCAAGTGGGATTTCCGCCCCGTTCCCACTAATCTCCAAAATCATAAATTTACAGAACTATTTTTAATAGTTTATTTATTTTTCGTAATCTTTATTTGCATAACCGTTCTTCAATTCATAAATCTCTAGCGTCGTCTAGCATTGACCATACTCCATCTAATCTTCTCTGCAGCCACCCCCTCACCACTCTTCCGTCTCACCGCATTGTCACCCTTCACCGTTTTATCACCCTCACCGCGTCGTTCTCTATATTCGTGGCGTTCCTTTTCACAACTCTGTCATCGTGTCCATTATCCTTTCTACCCATCCACTGCTTTGCGCTCTGACTTACAATGACATCCTCTACTGCATCATTTTGAAAGAAGTCACCATTTTGTCGTTTTAAACTTTTTGTATAAAATTTTGCTGTTTTTGTATATGATGAATACTTTCAATTTTATTCCTATGAAAATTAATAATTAGTCAGAATTATCAAAGAGATGGAAAATAGGGTCCTGCGAAAAATGGAACCTGTGGAGAATGGGAACGGAGGCGGGAATGGGGAGCAAGGAGGCATCCCCTACCCTCGCCCTGTCCTGTTGACATCCCTATGTATATGCTGTATTAGGAGTAAATCGAATCAGTCTAATTCGATTTACTACTAATACAAATTATTGACATTTCATTGACTTTAAAAATAAATATTAATAAGAAAAGATCTCCTATTTAAATTCAAATAAAATATCAAAAAAATCAAAATGAATAAAAATAAAAAGTTTAAATTTTGTATTTTATTTTAAATTCTAGAAAATCTACATTTTACAAACTTATAAATTTAAAACGGAATAATAAATGAGTTATAAAATTTTATTTATGACTTCTTATGTTAAAAAAGTTATTATAAAATATAGCCCTCCATATAGGAGTTAAAACTTAAATTTTTTCTGAATTAAAAATAATAAATAATTATATAATATAAAAAAACTAATTATATTTATATAATATATAATTTAAAAATAATTAAAATATTATATCAATTAAATTATTATTTTATAAATATTTATACTATGTTATATAAATTATCAATTAAATTAGTTTAATAATCTTCTATGGTATTGTCACATATTGTATTGTAAAATGATAATTTAACCAATTTAATATTTTAATTATTTATTAAATTATATATTGTATAATATAATTGATCATTTTATATTATATAATTATCTATTACTTCTGATTCTAAAAAAAATTTAAATATAAATTTTTATGCCACTTTATAGGACTATACTTTATAATAAAATTTTCAACATCAAAAGTTCTGCTAATAATTCTTTAGATGTTAATAAATCAAAGAATAATTTTTAACGAATTTTTAGAAATAGTTTATTATTCCGTTTTGAATTTAAAAATTTATAAAAATTTAAATTTTCTAAAATTTAAACTGAAACACAAATTTTCAATTTCTATTCTTATTTGTTTTAATTTGTTTGATATTTTATTTGAATCCAGATAGAAGCTATTTTCTTATTAAGATTTATGTTTTATAAAGTTAATAAAATGCCAATAATTCGTATTAGTAATTCGATTTACTATGTATGTGATATATAGTAATAAATCGAATAAAGTTGATTTGATTTATATATTACACGTTTCTCCAACATTGATTCGATTTATATGTAAATAGCGTTGATTCGATTTACATAAAGATGTTTAAGACAGGTATGTAACAAAAATTAATTTAAAATATTTGCGTAAGTTAAACTCTAAACTATTTATTCACGTGAATTATCCTAAAAATATGTTTTTTTTGGCAAAAATAAACCAAAGATTCACCAAAAATATTAATAATTAATTTATATAATTTACATTATTTTTTGTGAAATTACTAATTAACTTTGATCGTTTTTCATTTTTACCATCTCTCCTCTATTTTTACTATCTCTTTCTTCTTCCATGTTTCATCACCTCCGTACTCTCTCTCTCTCTATTTGGTTTTCCTAAATAAGGATTATTATATTATATTATATTATATTATATTATATTTATTAAAAAATGTGTGTGATGAGTGATGAGTGATGAGTGATGAGTGATGAGTGATGAGTGATGAGTCATAAGCCATATACGAAAGGATAATAAGCAATAGTATAATGCAGCACTTCCATGTTTCAGTGGTTGCACTTGCTTGCAGATTCAGACCAACCCACCCCTAACAGTTTTTTAACAATTCAATTAATTATTATTTTTATTATTTTTTCTTTTTTTTTAATTTCTTTTTCCTTTAATTCTATTATCAAATTTACTCTCTTATTCGCCATGCCCGTTGTTATTACGCATGATCCTATTTTGTTGAATTCCGCTTTTGTCCCCACTCCCATTTCACAGCATCGCCCTGCAATTTTTCCACCATCGCAACGTTCTCCTCCTCGCATTCTTCGCTTCTCTCCTCGCTCAGGTTCTTCTTTTTCTTCTTCTTCTTGTTCTCTCCCTGTTCGTTTTCTACCGAAGCTTTTCTCGACGCGTTATGCTAAGCTCTGAGCTAGTTTGATTGGTTAGTTCTCTGATTTCGGATTCGTTTTTTTTTTAGTTTTACGATTATTCAGTGACTTGATATTTTTGCTTACTGATTTCGCGAGGAAATTTTCGTTTATATCCAGTTACTCAGGAATTGGTGATTTTCGCTAGTGAATTTTTTTCACAATGTTGATCCGGCTTGTTTGGAATGACATGAACGTAGTAAAATCTTCGTTTCGTTTATCGTTCTATTGTAATTATTGACGAGCATTCAGATTAAATCCTATACTATAATATATGAAGTTTAATTTCTATACGTACGTGTGAAACTCGTCTACTGTGATACTATATACAAAATAATAGGAATTTGTATTATTTTTTTTATTTTTATTAACAGAATAATAGGAATTAAACTCTTAAATGTATATATTTGAAATCCTGAAGTGATTCTGTTCAGAAACAACTATGTTGCATGAGGTTTTCGTTAAATATCACATTGGCTTTGTAGTTGATGATCAAGATAAGCTTTGGAATAGAATGAGTGATTCTCATTTAGGTAGGTTATGGGCACAGTTAGGCCCATTCAATTTGTTGTTGTTATCTATGTTTGGTTGGAAGCTTATGCTTAGAACCTTCTCCTATCGCTATATATCCTCGTCTTTGCCTTTAAGGAATCAATGAGATCTTCGTTGTTGTTGCATCTGTTTGGTTCTATACATCTATGGTATAGTATAGGTGCAAATAATTTTTAGAGTTGCTTTACATGTACTCATATTTCCTCGTATAACTAACTCACTTTCAACATTCCTATCATTTTTAGCAAAATTGTGTATGGTTGTGGAGCTTTTACTGTCTTTTACCATTGACTTTTAAAACTTTCTTCTTGGCTTTTCTTTCATGTCACTGTAGATATGGATGCTGCTGCAAGTCAAGGTCTTTATCCATTGCACCGTTGTAAAACTCTTCACCTGGTTTGTGGCTGGTTTATACTTGAAGCAATGTTTTAGTAGTAGGAAAATTCATATTTGTCTTGTGTAATGGGGCAAGAACTTGTTTTTCCTACGTGACATCAAATCCCAAAGTTTAGTCACCTGTGAATTTGTGACTTAATATATTGACTATTGTTATCTACTTATTTTGGTCTGACTGAAATTGCACGATTAAATTTTAAACTGAACTGTGAGTAAATGCATGAAAATAGCAATGTGAACTGCATTTCGTGAACTTTATGCTTAAGGGTAAAATGGATCATTAGATTAGTACAGGCCAGGGGTTCATAGCCTGCCGATTGGAGTATATTGTGTTTTGGTTCTTGATAAAATCATTTTCTTATTTTCAATATTATTATTTTGGAGATCTCAGTTCTTATCTAATCTTGGATACAGGTTAGACATGCGCAAGGCTTTCACAATGTAGAAGGAGACAAGAATCCTGATGCATACTTGTCTTATGATCTTTTTGATGCAAACCTAACCCCTCTTGGCTGGAGCCAGGTAATTGTGTTTTTAGAGTTATCTATAAGAGTGGACTTTGACTAGAGATAAGAGACTAGTCTTTGTTTTCTACCGTGGTATTGAAGTAAAGTGACACTGACTATGTAAATTAGCATAGATCTCTCTCTGGCTAGTGCCTAGTTCTTTACCCAGTTTAACTGGTTGTTCTTTAAATATCATGGCAGAATATTTTTGGTTATGTGACAGGTTGACAATCTGCGAAAGCATGTTAAGACAAGCGATGTTTCTAAAGGAATCGAACTAGTCATTGTTTCCCCCTTGTTAAGGTATATCTTCCATTTAATTTAGAATTCACTTCAGGCTTGAACTAATCTCATTGTGTCAAGATCTGTTACCTCATCCCATTAAAATTTTATGTTATGCGTGACCGAGGTCTTAAAGATTTACTGAACAATACAAGATAATTTGACTGCTGCCAATATTAGTTGAGCAAAGATGTGATTTGATATGAGTATATGGAAAGTCCACTACTAAACAGCAACTGGATCTTTTTTCAAATCTACAATTTTAGCTACTGTAAAAAAAATGTTGCAACTGTCAAGTTTTTGTTAAAATTTGAAAATGTTCTATAAATAAGGTTGAAAATGGGAGAATCATTAGAAAACCATCAAATGGTATTTTGTGAACAGGTAATTCCTACCTATATATTGATACTAAGTAATGTTCTTTAATTTGGATTATGTCCTTTTAGCATGCAGTATATATTGTAGACAAGTATTTTCTTAGAGTTGTTCTGATTGTTCCACGGGAAAAATGCTTTGCATATTAGTAAACAAACCAAAGTCTTTTTCTCTTTCTTTCCTTAGTGAGGGTATACCTCAAGTACAAAGTGATATTTGCAGGACCATGCAAACAGCAGTTGGGGTTTTTGGTGGTGAAGCATACACTGATGGGATTACTGCGCCTCCTCTGATGAATGATAATGTTGGAGATAGTGGTCGTCCTGCAATTTCTAGTTTGAATTGCCCACCATTTATAGCAGTAGAGCAGTGCCGAGAGCATTTGGTATGTAATGAGAGGACATTTATTACACATTGAACCTGCAATATACTTTTACCTCCCCTTCTTTAATTTCATGTAGTTTTTGTGTAACGCTTCTGTGCTTCATTCTTGTAACTCAGGGAGTTCATCCTTGTGATAAGAGAAGAAGCATCACTGAGTATCGGAATATGTTTCCAGCTATTGATTTTTCACTGGTAGGTGATTTATTTTGTTTGTCTGATGTTATGGACTAGCGTGTACTAAATTTTGTTAGGAGACACTTCTTGCAATAAGTTGGTTGAAATTTGATTAGTTGACTGAAATTCATGTTTGGTAATTTAGATAGAAAGTGATGAGGACATTTTGTGGAAACCTGACATTAGAGAGACGAATGAAGAAGTTGTTGCCAGGGGACTGAAGTTTTTTGAATGGTGAGTGCTATTATGTAATCAATGTTCCATGTCAACATATATGACCAAAAGAAGAATCTCTATATACAAAATTAGGGAACGCAAAACTATATTAGAAGCTTCATATTACTATGTTTGTGGATTAAGCTGAACGTTTTATAATTGGTTGGATCACCATATGTTCACCATTTTGCACTTACTGTAATAATTGCCAATACTCTCAGATGATGCACGTTGTTGCCCGATTTTAGTTTTATATTCTGGTGATCTTTTGCAAATTGCATGCCATGTGAAGCTCATGTTTTGCACTATTATTTTCCGTATAATTATGTTTTAGTGGTGGGTGAACCTCAATTCGATAGGAATCTTGTAACCTTGTGACCTGGAAGTTATAGGTTCAAATTCCAATAGACTCTTTTGATTATAGGGATAAGACTGTATATATCTCTATTCTCTACCCTCCTTAGATCTCATTTGGTGGAAGCTTCACGCACAGGCCCTCCTATTTGGTAATAATGTTTTGGTGGGTTCAGATTTTGAGGAGCTGATATAGTTGTGTAAAAGATTTAGAGCATAATTTACCTTTCGTTTATATTCAGATATCATTTGTATAAAATATAGACAGTTAGAATTCAGATTGTGTCCTTAGAATGCTTGGCTGTATCTAGTGGTCTAGCACTTGTTCCCTTAAGCAAAATTTGAGTTTGAGTATATAGATGGAACATGGAAGAGAAAAACTAGCACTGGGAAGGTTTACTTCCATAGTAGGTCGACCTGGTTTGATCCTGATTATAGTGAGCACTGTATACTAGTAGTTTAGACCAAAAAAAGTAGATCTTTAGCTATAGGTAGACTAGAACTAAATATATGACATTTTTGCCCTGTATTTGGTGTAGGTTGTGGAAGCGTAAAGAGAAAGAGATAGCTGTTGTTTCTCACAGCGGTTTTCTGTTTCATGCCCTAAGTTCTTTTGGAAATGATTGCCATCCAACTATAAAGAGTGAAATCTGCACACAGTAAGTATTATCTGGAAGGATGGCAAGTCTTTTTATGAACAACACATTCAGGCTTTCAAATATATGATGGAGAGAATAAATAATAATAAGACACCCCCCCCCCTCCCCCCCTCCCCTGTCTTTTCTTTTTTTTTTTTTTAATGAACACTGGAAAAACATTGTGACTTGTTTAAGAAAAGAAAACCTGGCTTTTTTTTTATGTAATTCCGGTCAAATATTTTCATTTTTACGTGAACTTACATCCACATATGTCACTTTCTTCAGCATTTATTAGTTTAGTTGAATTTCAAATATATATGGACTTTTATAATCTTAACCTTGCTTTGTAAAAAGTAATGTTAAATGGGAAATATGAAAATGTTTAGCATATCCATCCCTGAATTTACCACTCCTACTTTTAAAATGTATCAATTTATTTGTCAGCCTTTCATGGTTTAGAATTATCATATAGTGATATAGCAAATCACTAATATTCAGTCCTTCTCTCTCTACAGCTATGCTAATTGCGAACTACGTTCTGTTGTTATCATTGATAGAGGGTGAGCATTTTGTTTTTCTTGAAAGACATATTGCATTCAAGATTAACAGAAAGTCAGAAACTGATTAGTCTTATCTTTGCAGCATGATTGGATCAGATAACCCAACTACCAACTATCCTGGCAAAATTCCTGCTGGTCTTGACCTTCCTAGTGACATTGCTGATGAGAAACTTTCAGGAAATGGGGAAGCGAATTAACAGTTTCTCTGCATGGTTTCTAGCAATATCTGTTAGATGATGATGATACATTCTTGGGTTATATGATTATTTTTTCCTTGAATGGCTTTTTAGCCATTTATAGGTAAAGATTCATTCTGCATTAATATTTTTACCCCCCAAAACATACCAAACGGAGCTGGGTGCAAAATTTTAGGATAAAAAGATTGTGTAAGCAACAATTTCTCCATTTTGTCACAAATTTCTGTATACAAAACGTCTATCGTTTTCTTTTGCATTGACTCCTCATTGCTTGACCTCTGGTATTGCGTCATACAAAGAAATTTCTAAATAGAAAGTCTAATAATGGCTGGAACCAAAAAAGAAAAGAAGAAATTTGAATATGAATAACATGAATTCAAGACTAAAAAATTACATAAATTACCGAAAAACTTGCAAGTATATATTCACTTTCAGTTGCCCTTCTAGTTTAACCTCTAAAAGGACATTTCTATTTACTTTTATTTCTTTCAAATCTGTTGAAGGATTTCATCATTTATATTTTCCCCCTTGTGATGTAGAAACCAAGCTTGTTATTGAAATGTGTTTATGTTTATTTCTTAGAATGCTTAAAAAATTATTAAAATTTATTATTTTTAGTTATCAGTTAATTATTAATATTTAAAAGTATGAGATAAAATATGTTATTATTTTATTAAATTAAAAAAATTAAATTAATGACTAAAAATAATAAATTCTAATATTTAACGGAGAGGGAAAAAGACCATGTGTATCGTGTGGTGGCTGATAATGGATTATTTCACAACTAACTGACTAAGATGTATTGGCACTCTAAGCCTCTAAAGCGGCCAATGACAAGTACGCAGGTTTGACAAAAGAGAGAAAATTGTGGTTAGAATTCGATAATATAACGCTGAAAGTCAGATGAACTTTTGCTTCGTATACGAAACCTTGAAATTCCACACATTGGTGCTATATGATTGGACGAGATTCGCTAATTTACTATACTTAAGGTCCTCGCATATTGCTACTTGTTATAAAGAATGATGAAGACAAAAATAATACTTGGGTAGTTAAAAAAGTTATTAAAATTGTTGAAGAATAATATAGTATCTATTTATATTTTGCCTCGACAAATAAAAGTTATGTCTAATATAGGGGTGTACAGATCCGGTCCGGTCTGAAGGTTTGGTTCGATTCCAAACATTTTAGGAGCTAATTTGGTGTGATTTTATCGGGTTTAGGATCGGGTAAGGGTCTCAAAAATAGACCCGATCATTATTTCAGATCGGGTCCGTGCCATAGTTCGGGTCACCCGAAGTCGGTCCGGTGGTCCGGTTATCATGCACAATTAATATTTTGTGTTATTAGTGATGGATCATAACTATTCTTATGTAGAATTTAAGTATTGTAAACCTTAATATTTTATGTTATTAGTCATTATAAGACTATAAGTTAATGTTTTATGTTTAGAATGCATAAGACTTTAGACTAATGTATAATATTGTGTTATTTGTATTGATTTAAATATTTGGTATTATTAGACAATATTAGTATTGATTGTAGTTTTGCTTTAGTATTGATTGTAGTTATGCTTTAATTTTAATGAAGGGTTGGTTCTTGTTATATTTTTCTAAGTGAATTTTACCATGTTAAATAATGGTTGGAGTCTTGAAAATTTGGATATTTTTACATATTAGCTTACAAGAAAGTATCAACGTAATGTAATGTTAATGGCCCGATTTTCACCCGGTATAATTGTGGCCCAAAAGTGTATTGGTTTCATCGGGTCTAGGGTCAGATTCGGGTCTAATAAATAGACCCGGTGTATATTTCGGGTCGGATCTGAGTCCCATCAAACCCAATTTCACCCGGCTCATGTGCACCCCTAGTCCAATAGAATACAAGGCTTATAAAAAAAGGTAGTTTTTATGATAAATTCAACTTTTTTTAAAGTGATCAGACAATGGTATAAGGAGACTAAGTTCTATTTATTCAAGGCAGATAATTGTTTTCAAAAGTCTTTTTTATTATCTCTATCTTCTCTAAAAGATAGATTCCAATAAATTTTTAAGATATAAGAAACAGTTATCCATTAGAAAGATAAAAAAAGATAGAATTATTCTAATAAAAGTAATTATCAACTCTACTATAAATATATTAGCACCCTAGGTATAATTCACGTTCTAATCTACTAAAAATTTGTCTAAAATCCTTGTTAACTTAAGTATCAGAGTCCCTTGCAGGTATCACCTCCCACCTCCTCACGAGGAATTCGGACAAGCGACACCTCGGCATCAAAGAAGTCAGACACTACCATACTAAAGAATCTAAAACTCACATCTAAACCCAAATCAACGTTTCAAATAACTTTCGAAACAGGGCTAATAAGTAATAAGTAATAAAAGGGAAAAATTATTATGAGAGATAGAGAGATAAATCTTAACAGGAATTTTATAAATAATTACTACCTCTTTTGATGAGTCTCTACAAAAATATGACTAACAACATAAACCAATATTATAAGTATTTTACCTCTAGTTTAAAATTTTCAACAAAATTAAGGCGAAAACTAGTTCACTCTAAGTAAAGTAAGGAGTGCAGCACTCTTTAAAAGTTAACCTACTATCAAAAATGATTAGGTAAATTAAATTTATTTATTATTATTTTTTTTTTGTCGGGCTGAACAAACAAACCGGCACCAACAACAAAAACTAATTAGCAGTTTAACACATGACTATCTTTACATCAGAAAATACTCAGAAAAATTTGATCGAATTTCTCCGTTACTCTATTATTATTGATGTGATGTCATCAAACATTTCACTGTTTTGTTTGCTAACAGGTGCTTTTGACGCTCTTGAATCCATCCCATTCCACCTCTACCATAGATGGACCTTCAAAGCTCGAAAAATTGCTGCCATTGTCTATCACCGCTATTGGTTGGCTAACTCCAAACTTAAAACTGATTCTGTAGAAGAACCCGGTCTCCATGAAGGCGCCATGATTTTCAGATTACGACGCAGTCAAAGCATAAAATACATGACAGTTACAACAAGTCTATTATCTTTTATTTCAAATTATCCTCAAAGTGTACGTAATAGAATGAAAAATTAAAATACAATTATATTTAAACAATTATTTGTATTATTTTTTATTAATTTATTAAAAAATATAATTAAATTTTGAAGCAAGTTGGTATAAAATATTACAGATATAAAACTAAGAAAATTTTTTTATTTGTATAAGAATGAGCCTAATAAATAGTTATTCTATTTAATATATAATTAAGAGTATTTCTTTTTTTGCCAACGAGCTATAGTTCAAATGACATAGTCTCTATGTTCACCTAAGAGTTGGTAAGAAAAAAGAATATTTCTTTTTTTTATTAACTTTTTTAAATATTAATTATTTATTTTACATACAATATAGAAATAAATAAATATAATATTTATTGAGTAGACACAGTTACGTAAAAATTTTTTGTTGTTATAGTATTTGAACCAAAGAAAAGAAAATATTATTTTAAGAAAAACTAATAATATATTTTTAATAATATTCTTAATACAAAATAATAAATTTTAAATATTTTTTAAAATAATATATATTAACTAAAATAATATAATTATCTCAAATAATATATTATAAATATAGTAAAATGACATATTTCAATAAAAAAATTATTAGTAAAAAATTATATGAATTTTTGTTTCGCATTAAATAAAATTATTATATGTTTGTTTGCTTTTTACGTTGTATATTTGTTTTTTAATTAAATTAATATAATACAAAATCTTTTATCATTCTGTTCATATTTAATGTTTTAATTTTGTTTCTCACAAAATAAAATTATATATATATATATATATATATATATATAACACAAAATTTTTTATCATTGTGCTTATATTTAATATTATATACATAATATATATATAACACAAAATTTTTTATCATTGTGTTTATATTTAATATTATAATTTTATTTCACACAAAACAAAATTTATTTAAATTTTAATATTATATACATAATATATATTTAATATTATTTTTTTAAAATTCTAATATATCTTTTTTTTCTAGATTTAGTACATGAATTTTATGTATTATTTATTTTAATTTTAATGTCTAATAACTTTTTTTTGTACAGACATGTTGTTTTTAATATTTATATACTATTTTTTTATTTTGAATTTCAACCCAATATCTGAGACTTATAAAAAAAATTTAAAACTTGTAAAAAAATAATTAACCTGATTAATAGGTTACTTTTTTAAATTTAGACCATTCAAATAAAATATAATAAATGAAGAGTTTAGATTTAACGAATTTATAAGGTGTGCAGTACTCCATACTTAGCAAGAAGCGTTTAAGGATGAGCCCAAAATTAAGAATAAACATTCACGTTAATCTTTTATAGTTTTTAATAAAATTTTCAATATGTTGAATGAAATAATTTTTATAAATTTTATTTTAAGACAATTACGTTAAAAATATTACTATATTAGATAAATAAATTTCTTTCAAAATGAAAGAGAAATAAATGGTTTTTTTTTTCAACGGGAGCAACGAACGTTTTTATTAGGTTCTTGTTAAACAAAATAAATTGATTTATATAACATAGAGTAAATAAATAAGTATTTTCTGAAAAAAATTTAAAGACTAGTAAAATTTATTGTTTTTTGTCAATAGTTTATTATCAGTTAAATTCATTTAGTCTAACAATTTAACAATATATTTTTAATGTACACTTCTAAATATTATTGATTAACTATAGATAAAAAATAATAAATTTTACTAACTTTTTAGTATTTTTTAAATATTTTAGAGACATTTTCTTATCTTTTTATATAGTAAATATATTTTTTTTAAAATATAAAATTAAAATTCTTTAGCTCTTCTATTCAAATTCTTTTACTACATTCAATATTATTCCAGATGGTTATATTTCCAGATGCTTCCCCATCTGACACCTATCAATTTTTTCAGTATGGATTAATTGATACAATTTTAATTTTTAATGATTTGAAAATTATTAATGAGTTTCCTGCAGGATTCATTGATGCAGTAAAGAGATTTAAAAATATGATTGACAACGTAAATCCAAGGGATATATCCCTAAAATTTACGAATAGTCAACCTATTTTTAATGAAGAAGAAGAATGCTTGGTTCCAGCACATCAAGTAATCTTCATGTCCGTCTTCCCAGGAAATTTTCAACTAATTGATCAAGTTCAAGATTTAACAATCTACAGTCATGAAGGAAGACTAGCCAGCACACTAGCAAGGATCTTCGAAAGAACTCAAAAGATAACAAGGGAATCTCACACAAGAATCAATTATAAAAGCAGAAATACTTTGCTTGTGTCCAGTAAAAGGAATGAAATTGAAGAAAGAGAGATGAGACTCTTAGTGGAATTTGAATCAGCATTCTACAACTTATCTGGACTCTTAGAAAAGCTCCCCGAAGGGATAAAGAGGAATCTCTGCTATTTGATAAAAGACAGAGAAGACCACAAGTGCCAGCTATGTGTCTCAGTGTTATCTGAAGAAAGCAAAAATGAAACGGAATCAACCCACATGATAAAGGAAGAAGGCAACGCATCTGAAGGATACATAATGAAAGAGGAGGACAACACATCTGAAGCATCTCTCAATATTATTGCATAATGACGTAAGCGCTTAGGTCATAGAGCACCAACAATGTAGCTGGTGCAAGATAATAAACAATGACGTAAGCAATGACGTCATAAGAAGGGTAAGGATGGGAATTGTCCATCAGACCCAACCATTATAAATAGATTGCTTAGGCAATTGTAGAAGGCATCAGACAATAGAAAGCAGGAGGCTAAGAGTACTCATATGCTAGGAGAGCAAGGAGGAAGTTGCCAAGGCGATTCTATAGTCTGAAGAAGAATTCCCTTAGGAAAAACCAATTCTAAACTCCCCTCTGGAGTTAGTATCTACAATCTCCCCTCTGGAGATAAAAACCTCTTATGTAAAATATTTTAAATAAAGGAAGTTTTTCTCCAGAAAGGTAGGCTTTTATCATAATCTCTTAGTTATGAATTATTTAGAAAGTTTAGAATTAACGGAAGAATCTGACTATTATAGATTATCTGCCTTATTAGATAATGAAAAACAGGCTGTTCTAAAAACAGAATTAAATCTCAAATCAAATGAAAATTTTAATAAACAAAATCTTTTAAAAGAAGTTTTTAATAGAAAAAATATAATATACTATGGAAAAATTCAACTTGAAGCCCCTATAAAGATAAAATCCGCCAATGGAGAACTTGAAATAGCTTTGATAAATGATGAAGAATTAAGTAAACAGATTGAGAAAATTAAGGATCAACAAAAAAGATCTAAAATTGGATGGATCCATATTAGTACTATACAAGTCTTAATCAAATCTACATATATGAAAGGAATTAATTCACCAATAAGCTTAGCAATCTGTGATAAAAGAATTACTGATGACCCAATAGATCAAATAATTGGAATTGTTCATGGAAACTTGGCAAACGTAAATGTTAAATTCAATGCCCATCTTGGATACGCTATACCTTTATCAACTGAAAATCTTGGAAGATCTATAAGCTTAGCTTATAAATTTCACAGAAAGAATCTAATGGAACAAGATGATGAACAATTTTCAATTACATATGCAATAAATTATGCTTTAACAAATAGCCATCATAGTATAATATTTAAAAACAAAGAAAGGATTTATGTTGATGAATTATTTCAGAAAATTGTAAAAACAGAAATACCAAAATATAAAGCTATTGAAAACCCAGTTCTATTACTAAAAGAACCATCAGGAAAATTAGTTTCATCGAATTTTCAAATAAGAGAATCTAAAATTAATAGCCCTTTAAGTTTATCCAAGTTAAAAATTAAAGAAGAAAGTTCTGAAATAAAAGAACTAACAAAAAAGGTTGAAAAATTAAATGAGACCCTAAACACTAAACTATGACAATAAATAAAGAAGAAATATATGTAACTTATCAAGACAAAAAACAAGAGCTCTTTGAAAGAGAAAATCGTTTGAATTATTTACAGTTTTCTGAAATAAATCAAAAAGCATTTGAAACCCTAAAAATAATTTATGACAAGTTAAAAAGAGAAGTTGAAGAGCTAGAAAAATTAATAGAATCTCTAGAAAATAGTGATGAATCGATGATAGAGTTTGCAGAAATTTTAAATAATGAAGCATAAAAAGATTGAAAAACCAGAAAATAAAATAAAAAGAAACAGGACGAGAAAATTAAAAAGTAAAATAAAGGAGTATAAAAGGGAATTAAATAATCTTCAGATTGAAATTGAAGATCTTATAATAAAAAGGATAGAAATAAGAATAAATATAAACAAGTTGGAATTAAACTTAAAAAATTTATAAATGTCTGGAAAACCATATTATAACTTAAAAGAATTAAAGCTGCTGAAAGAAAAAATGGAGAATGAAATTGAAAAATTAAACAGATATTTAGAAACAAGAGAAAGTGTAGAAATAAAAGAAGTTATTGAAGATTTGAGAAATTATATTAAAGAAAAAGACAAACAGATAAAAGATTTTATATACAGTAATCCATGCAAAAAAGAATATTATAAACTAAAACAGGATTAAAAAGTTATAAATATACATCAAAGTAGTAAAAATGGTCAATACTATAGAATTTACAAATTATTTTTATTTAAAGTTAAAAAATTTGGTATCAGAGCCAAGTTAACGATTAAGGGTAACACTTTCTCTTTAAGCAACATTTTTAGTGATACGCTAAAAAAAATAGTTAACAGATGTCCACAATTAATGGGTAAACTTCTTTGTAGTCACCATAGGTACAATAAAACAATAGGTACCACAGAAGGCACCAAATAATTATTATCCAATACTAAATATAAAGCACTCAAAACTCAAAAGAAGTGAACTAAAATTAGGAACTCTAATCCCCAAGATTTCATTTTGAAAAAAAATGGTGCCAATTAAAATTCCAAAATCTCAACCTGGTTTTGAATCAATGTGCTGATGTGATGTGTCTCCAATACACAGTGTTCAGCCACAGCTTGCTATTCTCAACTGATTCACCCTTCACTCACACAGACACACACTACTTATCACTTATCATCATCACCAACATCATGCTTCTCCTTTGCTTTTACCCACAAAATAAAAAGAGAAACAAACTTCAAATTAATTTTCTAACATTAATGTAATGTTCCCACTTCCCACTCCACTTGCCAGCTTAGCTTTCACACTTTTTATTCTTACAAAGAAAAACAAAAAACAAAAAACAAAAACCAATTTCATTGTTTCTTCTTTCTGTTGCTTTTCTCTTCTTCAACCTGTAAACTTCCTCTTAAAAAAACATTAAAAAAAAAGTGTTTATATCATATTCCTTTGGTTTCAATTTCATGACCTACTTACTACCCACCCTACTTGCCGTCATCTGATTCTTCTCCCATCAATCAATTTTATTTATTCAAAAAAAAAAAAAAACAGAATCTCGCTATTCCACGCATCAGTTCGAACTTAAAGAAGCGCGAAGCAATGGTGAAAAAGTGAGAAATTAAAGAAGAAGAAGAAGAAGAAGAAGAAGAGCGATGGTGGTTAGGAAAGTAGGGAAGTACGAGATAGGGAGGACGATTGGGGAAGGAACCTTCGCGAAGGTGAAGTTCGCTCAGAACACTGAGACCGGTGAGAGCGTCGCCATGAAAGTTCTTGACCGCGCCACAATCATCAAGCACAGCATGGTGGACCAGGTATACTCTTTTTTCTTCTGATCCACTCTATTTTTCACCTTGTTATTAATATTTGATTTGAAACTTTTTATTATTATTATTATTGTTATCATTCCGTAATTGTGCAGATCAAGAGGGAGATTTCTATTATGAAGCTAGTGAGGCATCCCTATGTTGTTCGCTTGCATGAGGCATGTGACGATTTCTGCAACTTTCTATCTGATTTCTATCTAATTATATAAGTTATGCTCCGTATCATGATTAATTATCATAGATAACAGTTTAGAAGTATCTTAAGGCATGTATAGATTTTTTTTCAGTTTTTTTTTTCTTTTGGTTTCCCGCGGTATCCCTCGGCCCGACGGTCCAAGAACTAATCCGTCGCTGAGCTCCATTGAAGGGTTTGTCGCTGGCCAATGGGTTGCTGCATGCACAAGGTGGGATTCGAACCCCCGACAGTTGCTTAAGCGAACTAGTGAGCTATATACTAGACCAATTCAACTTGGTTTTTTCAGTTGTTTTTTAATATATGTTATTTGATTGCTTGGACTTTGGAGAGAGGAATGAAATGGAAACATATTGTGATTTGATAAGGCATTGTGGTGTTTCTCTTGTTATCTGTCATGAGTCATGACCCTTATGTTCTTCATTCTGTTGTAAAATATTTTTTTTTTCAGGTTCTAGCAAGCAGAACGAAGATTTATATCATATTGGAGTTCATTACAGGTGGTGAATTGTTCGATAAAATTGTGAGTAGCGCAAGAGGGTCCCTCTTTGCCATATATTTGCTTAATTACCATATATGATATTGGTGATGATGAATATAAATAATTTTGCAGATACATCATGGACGTCTTAGCGAGACTGAAGCTAGAAGATATTTCCAACAGCTTATTGATGGTGTAGATTATTGCCACAGCAAGGGAGTCTATCACAGAGATTTGAAGGTTGGTGGTGTTGAGTTGGATCAGGAAATTTTTTGCTGATCCTAATCATGATTCCTTCTAAATTTTTTGTTTTCACCTTGTGCAGCCAGAGAATCTTTTACTTGATTCACAAGGCAATATAAAAATTTCAGATTTTGGTTTAAGCGCATTACCAGAACAGGTGAGATTGTTATCTAGTAGTTTTCATGTATGACTTCCGTACATGTAGATGAATTCATACCAATGACCTTGGTGAATTTCTTCTTAGGGTGTGAGTCTCCTTCGGACAACTTGTGGCACTCCAAACTATGTAGCCCCCGAGGTAAAACACAGCAGTGCTTGATGTTTGGTTAAATTTCAGTTTCAGTCATGTGCAGATACTAACTATTCTTATGTTGGGTTCTGTTTTTTGAATTTGTGAGCTTAGGTACTCAGTCACAAGGGTTACAATGGTGCTGTGGCAGATGTTTGGTCCTGTGGGGTTATCCTCTATGTCCTATTGGCTGGATACCTTCCCTTTGATGAGCTTGATCTAACCACCTTATACAGTAAGGTATAAATTCAAACTTGTTAAATATATATTTTTCAATTTTGACTAGATTGAACTGTAGTCAAAATATTTTTCTTAAATATTTATTTTGCTCGTAGTGGCATTCATCAGTTAGTATTATCTAGAAATTTAGGATGATAATACATAGTAATGCCTGATTTTATTTGGATGAACTTCATAGCAAATATCATTTTTGTATTTTGTTTGGATGTAAATTTGGGTCGATCTGTTTATTCACTTTGTATTGTAGGAGTGCTAGAGCAGCAATTAGTGGGGGCTGGAAACAAATATTTTTCATCTATAGTAGTCTTTCCTCCATCATTTGATAGGTGCTAACTGCAGTAGTGTCAGGCTACAAGTTTTTGTAGCTACCTCTTCTCTTCTCAAGCAGAAGCAAGAGTGTTTTTCATCAAATAAGATGTCGGATTGTTAGTAATGCTAATGAACTTTCCTTGGTTTTCTTGTTAACTCTTGCAGATTAATAAAGCAGACTTTTCATGCCCTTCTTGGTTTCCTGTAGGGGCAAAATCATTGATATGTAGAATTTTGGACACAAATCCTGAAACGGTGAGTATTGGTTGCAAAGATTAGTTGTGACTGTCTATTACAAAATGAATGTTGTATGACCACAGAGCAGAAATAATTGAGTCTTTGATGTGGTTGATATTTTGATGCTAAGCATCTGAACAAATTGTGATGATGTGTAGTTCACAATCCTATGTGTGATTGTGATTTATAGGACTGTTTTCCTTTAATAGTAAATCCAATTGTGGAAAAGTTCGGAATTTTATTGAAACTTGAAAGCATCTAATAGCCTGCAATTGATTCTTCAGTTGTAGGCGTGACATGACATGTTATGACCTTATTATTTCTCTCCATTTGGATATTAAAATGAGATGATTTTAGTATTTTTCACTAGTACTGATGGACAGAATGATGTTTATAGTAAATGCAAATATAATAATTCCGAAGCTATGTTTCACCTTTATTTCAAGATCCTTTTCTCAAGTACTGACACCTCATATGTGGAGCTACATGCTTCATTCGTTCTTGAAGTTCAGAAACTTCTTGGGTTATACATGTAATGCTTAGCCAACTAATACCATCTTTCTGATGGGCTTAAGTCTCACCTCTGTTTCAAGATCCTGGTTGTTTCTGATAATTCTGTTTACCTCTCTGGTTTGCAGCGTATAACCATAGAACAAATAAGAAACGATGAATGGTTTCAGAGGGGCTACGTTCCAGTCAGCCTTCAGGAGCATGAAGATGTAAATCTGGATGACATAAATGCTGCTTTTGATGATGCCGAGGTCTATCATTCCTTTATGCTTTATCTTCAGTTTGTCTTATAGGATTTTTATTCATTTATTTAAATTATTCTGTCTTCATTTCCAACCCATTCATTCAGCTTATTTTGTGTGTGAAGAATCATGTATGAATCCTAAGAGGCATATCAAAGAACCCAAAACACTAACAATTAACAAATAATAATAAAATAAAACTGAATTATGTTATTCCTGGAAAACCATTCTATTACATGTCAATATGAAATCATGAAAACTCTACTGCAGACGACATGAATATATAAGGCAGAAGAAAGGAATATTAAGTTAAGGAAAGCTTAGGGCATCCAAATTGCATGCAATACAAGTATTAGTACAAGTATTGCCGTTTTTCACATTGTGTCCCTACTCTTTAGTTACAGACACTAGCTTATTTTCTAGCTTATTTTTTCCCAGTTGAGTTCATATGGTGATTATCTTCCCAGCTTTGCTGACATGCTGTTTATTTTGTCATTGAAGGAAGAGAGAGATATTCGTCAAAGCCATAATGAGGACATGGGTCCCTTATTGCTTAATGCATTTGACTTGATCATTCTATCTCAAGGCTTAAACCTTGCATCAATGTTTGACAAGGGACAGGTACTTAATAATGTCTTTCTGTGTGCTATGAGGCTCAATCATCATATCTCGACATGCTCAAATAACAGCCCATATAATATTGCCCTCCCAAGGGTAGTTTGCATAATAATAGATGTAACCGTTACCTTATTAAGACATGCTAGGACGAAAAATACATTCTCTCACTTTGGATATTCTATCATTTAAAGATCTGAGACTCACTTATTTTTTTCCCTTCATATGTAGTGGTAGAACAATTATTTTATTTTGTTGGACTGATATTGTCACAGGGCTCTCTTAAGCATCACACACGTTTTATATCTCAAAAGCCAGCAAAGGTGGTTTTATCAAGTATGGAAGTTGTGGCCCAATCAATGGGATTTAAGACGCATATTCGCAACTTTAAGGTTGGTAACCTGTGATCTGCATAACTGATAACAACTATATCTCCCTCTTTTTTCCACTTCTTTTGTTGCTCTGGTTTTGTTTGCATCATTTTGCTCAATCATGTTTGAATGCAATTGTAAACTTTTAGCATCCGGTGTCATTTTAACTTGAATTAGACGTCACTGAGATTATTCTGCAGCTGAAGTGATATTGTTATGAAATTTCAGATGAGAATAGAGGGTCTCTCAGCAAATAAAACATCTTTTTTCTCGGTTATTCTGGAGGTACGTATCGATGCATCTAACAGAATTTTGAATGTAATGTAAACATTTCAACCAGCAAAATAATAATACATTTGTCTTGGTTAAAGGTTTTTGAGGTGGCTCCCACATTTTATATGGTGGACATTCAGAAAGCAGCTGGAGATGCTGGCGAATATCTCAATGTCAGTTTTCCGAAACCTCATTATGTTGATTGCTTTAATTCAATTTAATTCATGACAGGAAGTTTCACACTCTTCTGTCTTGCAGTTTTACAAGAGTTTTTGCGGCAATCTTGACGATATAATCTGGAAACCACCTCATGAAGCAAGCAAATCAAGGATCTCTAAGACTAAAAGCAAAAGGCGATAGTTTCGGTTGTAATACCTTCCTCTTTGATTGTAAACAAAGGAAGAGAAAGGGGGGGGGGGGGGGGGGGGGTATTCATAGTTATAGAACATCAACTTCTCTCACAATTGAGAGTTATAGTGTTATAGATTATATGTTTATATGTTTGTAGAGAATAATTTCTATCAGTTGACAGTGTGTCAGTGCATAGAAATTATTCTTTATGTTTTTTTATCGATCATTCGATCTTGAATCGCTGGTTTTTAGTAAATCTTTATTGTTTGGTTTTTTAGTCCTACCTCTAAAATTCTTCCTCTTGAGAAATTCGAGAATGGAAGCTTTTTTTTTACCCCCATCTCCCAGAAGAGTGTATGCAATGTTTGTGGCCATTAGTTTGGTTTGATACATTATAGATAGATCTCTCTTGGCACTTAATTTCCTCAATTTACCAAGCTTAAATTGACCTGAGATTTTGTGTGGAACCGAAAAGTACTGAAACATTTTGAATGAATTTGGCGTCAGCTTCTTAGTAGTAGTAGTAGTAGTAAGTTGGATACTAGAAAGCAAACGGTCATGTTGTGTTGAAATATGAATGAAAGAAAAGAAAAAGAGAAGCCTTTTGATCATTTGAACATGATACTTTATTTCAACATATATCAGATTACTTTTACATCCTACTGCAGACTTTATTCTATTCTAAAACCAAAACTTTTATTTTCTACTACTAAATTAAATAATCACATGGGTAATGTATCTATTACTATCTGATTATAGGGGCTCTGGTGCATCTGTGATTTGGGTTCTTCTTGTGCTTCTTGGACGGATGGCCAGTATGCCGCCGGCCGCAGGCTTTGGCTTCGGCTTCCACGGTAAACATCAAGTCTTAAATTACTGTTGTTGTAATCTTCAAATATATATTGTGTTAGAGAAATGATTGCAACTTAAGATGTAAAAGCCGTACTTGTGTCCCACGGTTTAGGAATTTGATAACCAGAGATGTTCCGTGAACAATTCATTTCAACTACACTACTAAACATATAAAAGATGTGCAATTTAAACTTTGATATATGTATTTTGCATTATTTTTAGTTAGTTAAGTGAAGTCTATCTTCACCGTTGGTTTTCCAACCTCTTATATTTGCATGAACATAAATTTTAATATATCACAGTTTGATGATAAACTGGTAATTAAAACAAATAAATCTTACTTATTTTATTTTAAGTTGTATGCATGGGCTAATTTGCTAAACTTGTACCACAAGTAGTTATATGGTTGACTTTACTAGATACATTTACTATAAGTCAAAAATAATTCAAATATTTAATATTTACTCATCTACTATTTTATCTGTGGAAGGCTAAATAAAAGTTGTTCAAACCGAATTTTAAGCATAGTAAGCTCGTATTAGCAACTAGCAAAGAAAAAAAAGACCCCCAAAAAAAAAATAGCAAAGAAAAGACTTGGCCATTGCTGTTATTTGGACCACTCAAATTCCACACGTCTTGCTAACGACCAAACATTGGGTTCGTGTCCATCCATATCTGTAGCAATCGTTACATCAAAATGTCATTTCTCTAGTTTAGACCTTGTTGCTAGTGGGATATGCTTTAGAAATTGAAATATAGGAACATTGAATAAGCTAAGGGAGAGTTATGAGTATGTATGGTATTTATCTAAGGGCGAAACTCTCTGCCAAAATTGTGTCAATTGAAAATTTTTTAGGTTGTGACTGTGAGGCTGTGAGCCTGATAATGGAAGGGTATACAACTTATATAGCCAGTATTGAGAACGTAAATTAAACAAAAAAAGTCAAAAATAATATCTGTATACTAAAAATCAATTATCAAATTAATCATTGTGTAATTAAATTAATAGTAATCAGCTTTCTATTTTATTTCACTAAAAATATTAGTCTTCAGACTTTTTTTTTCGGCCTTTTTTTGTATGAAAGTAAAAGTAGTAATTTATCCTAATATTATAATTTTTGGTATTTTTTAAAACTGGAGAAGGTACACCAAATCGGAGGGTCTAATTTTTGTGGATTTTGATCCTCTAAAGTTTGAATTTCATTTTAAAGAGTAAAGTGTGATCTCTACCTTTAAATAGTTTGTTTTTCATATTTATTAATTTTTTTTATTTTTTTAATAAAAATCTCTCGATCCGATTTCTCCTTTTCTAATTAAATAGTTTCACATTTAAGAGTAACACCCTAACCGTCTACATTTCAAAAAAACATCATTTGCCACTCCAATATCAAAAACAAAAAGTGTATATTATTTGGTCAAGCAACCAATTTCGTCCTTTCTCTACACTCCTTTACGTATTTTTTTGGAACAGAGAAATGTCCCTATAGAACCAAACATTTACCCAACATAAAACCGGAATGCTTGTTTCTTCCACTGTAAACAGTCTCAAAACTAAGACTTTGTTTGGATGAAGAAATTAAGTTAAAGAAAGTAAGTGAAAAAGAAATAAAAAAGAGAAAAAAAAGGAGTGAAAATTTATTTGTTTGGACGAAGAAAACTGTATATAATTAATTTTTCTTTTAATTTTTTCTGCTAGAGCCAATTTTTGGGTGTAAATTATATATATTCCCATTTTATCAAAGAGTTTTACATGGAAGAATTGATATCTCAAAAAAAATCTTATAATAAGAATTTAGATTTTTTACCATAAATTCTAAATATTAAAATTTTCTAATTAATTGTATTAGGGTTGGCATATGTATGATGAGGGGTGATGCAGTGCAGAATTTAGATTTAGAGGATGAGAATACAGTGGTGTAGGAAATTGGATTGGATGATGAAGGGGCTGTAAGGAACTTGGAAGATTCGGGAGAACTTGGAAGATTCGGGAGACTTAGAGTAGTATACAGACGGTGAAACTAATCAAGATGAATACGGAGAAAGTTTGGATAAAGATATGGCTGAAAATAGAGCTGGGATCTGACTGTCGAATCAGGAGCTGTTTTATATGACGAGGATGAGGACATTATAACTATTCTCCAAGCTCATAATGAAGTATTAGCACAAAAAAGAAGGCAAGGGTGCAGCCACATAGAAGGTAAGGGGGCAATGGCCTCCCCTAACCCTCAATTTTTTTCTATAAATTATACATAAAATTTAATTTAGCCCCCATAAATATTTTATTTTATTTTATTTTAAATATAAAATTAATTTTTTGGCCCCTCCCTCACAATGAGGTTAGCTCCGCCCCTGAAAGAAGGCAAGCAAAACAGAAAGAGAAAGTAAGAAGGAGCCGCCCAAAAAATCGAAATAGGGTGTGTAACAAAATTTTTAAATGATTTTAGTTTGTGGAATATGAAGGGTTTAAAGGGTGTTGGAAAGTGAAAAATGGTAAAAAAATTTAAGCGTAAAAATAATGTAAATATGTTAGGATTGATAGAGATAATGAAGGAGGTGATCTCTAAATTTGATGTAGTGCAATTTTGGGGTAATGATGCGGTAGATTTGGAATTTATGGGATCGGAAGGCGTTTCTGGAGGTTTATTAATAATGTAGGATGTTATGATGTTTAGGTTTGTTGACTTGGTGTATGATGCGCATACAAGGGAAGATAAGCTTGCTGTGTAAAAAGAGTTGAGTTTTTGTATCGAAAATATGTCAAGTTTTTCTTTGCTACATGGGTGTCTTCAATGAGGTTGTGCAGTTGGAAGAAAGAAAAGGTGCTAGTGTGTTAACAGCATTATCGAACTGGTGAATATAGAGCTGAATTACCGTAAGTTTATGTGGTTCAAGGGTCAATCGTGCAGTCAAATTAATAGAATATTGGTGAGTTTTGTTTTATTGTTATCATTTGGAGTACTTGGTTGAAAAGGAATGACAGAATTTTCAGGAATCAAGAATCAGATGTTGCAGGAATAGTTAACAAGTCGATTAAAAGTTACAAAGATTGGAGTAATATTTGATCCTTTGGGTTGTTAATAACTTTTGTCGAAGATGAATTCACTTTTCTATTGAGACGTTAATGTTCTACCTTATTGTGTTGAGTTTTTTATTTCAAAAAAAAATATTTTTATTGAGAGCCAGCCAACCATAAAAAACTATCTGCAAAAGATTCTAATAATTGGTAAAAGGTGGAGTGAAGTGTGATAGATTTTGAAATGCTCACTCTTAATAAAGGGAAATAGGGAATGCTGCTAAACATTTTGTGATGCTACTTGAAAATCAACTACAACTAACTATAAGTAGATTTTCTTATTTTCCTATTTGAACTTGAATATAGAAACACTTGAAACATGATTAATAAGTAATATAACTATTTAAACGCTCTAAAAAGAAGTTACACATATATAAACAAATATATTGTCACCTAACCTTAATAAACCTTATTTATCATTGCTTGAGCGACTTAACAATTGAAACTTATTTGAAGAAGCAGCATATCTAGCAGAAAATCCATGGCGCAACGATTCTTCGTCGTCCTCCACGCAACCCTCGTCGAAGTTTTGAGCATAGCTTAAAGGGTCATACCTAAAACCACCGACGGATTTGTAAGCGCCGCCGGCCGATCTCTTCCTCCATGGAAGCTTAAACTTGAGACGCCCGAAACATGAAAGCAACCCTCCTTCTACTTTGCTTCTTGGAGATGAAGATGATGAACTATTTCTCTCCATGGCTTGAGATAATTGCTACCTTCATGAATGAGTTTATTTTTTGGCTCTTGTCTTGTTCCAAGCTTCCAACACTTCTATTTTATGCTATGGACTTTAGTGTGTGGTAGAAAAAGTATTATTTAAGCAGAAAATCTCATAGCATTCCGCGTGTTTATTTATTATTAATAAAATTAATAAATAATAATTGATAATGCAAAGGAATATATATCAAACAATATAACTTTGTCGTGATGGATTGGTCCATATTGTAATATGAAGAGAATCTTAGTGTAAATGGGTACAGTATGATTTTTATGCTTTCGGTAAAACGTGCGGAGGATATACATTTGTTCTTGATCAATAAGAAAAAGTTGAAAGTAAGAAAATAATTCATCAAAGATGCATAATATCACTTTAGTTTGATTATAGTAAATACAACCCCCAATGGTTAGGTTGATTGAGATAGTAAACAACTTTGATTTTATGATTCATATTTCATAGCAAAATCTATATTATATAAACGTACTTAATATCTTGACTTATATCAAATTTATTGTTATTAGGATAAAGTATATTTTTTATCTTTGAAGTTTGTTAAAAATTTTTAAAATATCCTTAAATTTTATTTTATTTCAATTTTGTTCTAAAAATTTTTTATTTGGATCAAATATAGTGCTGACGGTTATTTTTAAAAAAAATTTAGCAACAATTTTATAAGAGCATCCTTCAACACAAGTGTTCATACCCTGGCCCAACGCTAAGGGCCCAGGTCCAACCAAAAGGCCTGACCCAATAGATTAAGCCTAGCAAAGCACCGACCTCCACCTAAGAAGTCGGTGTCAACCACGACTTAGTATAAAGAAGTCGGATATGAGATTAGCTGGCAGATAAACACTCATTCGAATGAGTAACCGCCCTTAAAATCTCTCTAACCGCTTCCTAAAGCCATATCTTAACCTCCCCAAGATATTGGGACGGTTAATATCCTAAAGATACGGCACTACACCAGCGGTGGTTATTGGCTCACCACTATAAGTACACTGACACCTATCAGGTATTTCTAAGCCCAATACTCTCTAGACCTGCTCACACTCTTGCTAACTTAAGCATCGGAGTGTCTTTGCAGGTACCACCCCCCTATTCATCCACGCGAACAAGTCGGACGGAGCCTCCCGAGTTGCAGATTCATTCGGAGTCCTCCTCCTTCACACATTTGGGCCACTCAACGCCATCCATTGCATTTATCTCCGGTTACCCACCGTAACAACAAGTAAATCAGACATAGTTGTCATGCATTATTACTAAATTGACTCTAAACTTTTTGAAAATTTAGCTGTCCAAGATATATTCGATGCAAATTAAAAACTTCAGAGACAAAATTGAAGGAAAATAAAATTTATGAATATTTTTAAAATTTTTAACAAACTTCAAATACAAAAAATATATTTTACCCTTGTTATTATCTACATTTAACTTATAAAAGATGGATTAATAGACACGTTAATATCTAATAATAACAATAATAAAATATTGCTTTTTATATTGCCTATAATAAATATATTCATGCCTTAATATACTAATCGTGAATTCATAATAATGAAAATAAAGAAGATTGTCGCTGACTAAGGAATTATTGCATATATAAAGTGGGATTTAAACTTTAAATACTTATTTAAGCAGATTAGTGAGTTAATCAGTACACCAACCCAACTTATTACTATTTGCAATTTATAGGCACATTCTTATGTGGAAATTAACCATTGGTGTCGCTGGATTTTAGATAGTGAATGCTTCAACATTGAATATAATTGATAATGGTGGTTGAAGTTGAAACTAGTCTCGCTTGCACAAGAAATAAGAAAGAGACTTGCTTGTTTCATCATGGCGGGTGGGGCAATGATTCTGATGTTTTAGAAAAGAATATTCCTAGCAGACAAAAATTGTGCCCAAGCTCATTTGGCTTACGAAATTGTGACTGTACTTTGATTTTTATTTTATATACAGAATTAATTAATGCACACATTTCTCCCTTTAAGTACAGTGAGATATCTACATCTACGTGGAACCCGTCATGTTACTCACCTATCTGAAAATGTGAGTTAAATGTTTGAGGCAGGAAAAAAAAATATATTTATACAAGTACTAGGTGATAATTAGAGCAAATAGTTTGTAATTCTAAACATACTTGTAACTTTTTAGAAGGCAAATTAAAATGAGATAGGAAAAAGAAGAAGAAGAAGTTAAGAATTTGTGCATAAAACTTTAAACCTTTGTGACTTGTAATGAAAATTATCTAACAATTTTGAGATTCATTAGCATAAACACTTAAGTATGTGTTGGTTGGGAGCTAACAATTAATCATTGATCCGTCGGACTTCACCTTACGATGGGTAGGGAGGTAGCCAAAAAATGCTACATATATGTTATTATTAAAGATCGAACGCTTAAATAGCCTAACTAACTATTTAAATATCACAATCTATTGCGGATCGGAACTCCATTTAAGGGTTTATTGTTGGCCAATGAATTGCTGCATGTACAAGGCGAAATTCGAACGCTCGACATTTGCTTAAGCGGACTAGTGAGTTAACCACTAGACTAACCCAAGTTGATTCAAGCAACAACAAACCTAAACCTTGCTTCACCGCACCAAATCTGTTTCTATACATAAGTCTTTCAAGTTTGAGAATTCTACATGACCCGTATCTTTAAGTTTTCATATTACCAAGTGAACTACAAATTACACATCTCTCAAACTTGAATAAATCACTTTGGCCCTTATTTTGTTTTTCAACAAAACCCCAAAAGAACACACTAAATACATTTCTACCCTATCACCACTCCTGTGTAACTCTCTGACAGTTTGAAGCTGCCTTTGCCGTCAACAGGAAGCCGGTGCATAGAGTTGGAAGGAGTTGACGACATGGAAGGATCCGCAGGATAAAGCTAGACTGCATCAGGCTGTGGCAGTGTTTCGGCTCTCTAGATATGATGACTCGACACAAAAACAAAAAAAAAAACTAGAAATGGAAGAAAGGAAAGCTTGCAAATGGATAGTGACAAAGAAGAATATGGAAGAAGAGAAAGAAGGAGATGTTGAGAGATGTCGGTGAACAGAAAAATGGGGGAGAGGAGCTGCCGGCAAAAGAGATAAACAACGGCGGCCCCTCAAACCATAGTCCTACGGACTTGTGGTGTTTTAGGCCATGGGTAGTAGCCGAAACCTAACCCGGCCTACCATTTCAAAAAATGTGACGTTGTGATAATTTGGATTTGGATGGCAAGTGCTCACCTACTAAAACAAAAAGGATGATAATACCAAAAGGAAAAAAAGAGGGCATAAAATGATGATATCGAATTTTTTTTTCTTACATGGATGCTTACACTTGTCTAGGATTACAATCACGGCTATCCAACACTCATCTTCCCACAATTCCCAAAAGAATAAAATATAAGAGAATCTTGTATCTACAACCCCAAATTGAGGTATCAAGTCTTACTATTTCTCATCAAGTCTTACCAATTGCCAATTGCCAACCAAACTGACCTTTTTTTGTGTGTATACTATAATTCCTAGATATTTTATACCTCCATATCTTAAACCTTTACATATACTCACTCATATATACCCTTGAAATACAAATTCCAGTTTGATTTTCCAAGCCATCTAACTTGTTCTTCATTCATCTCATACAACCTATAGTTATAGTACAACCTATACGTCCTATTAGTCTACTACAAACCAATAGTATTCCTTATGATTAAGGGAAAAAAATTGCACATCAATAAGTGAGTAACAATAACATAATATAATAAAATTTGACAAATAAACTAGTACAATATTAAAATCGGATGGCCTAGTTAAATAAAGATACAGAAAGAGGGAAAAAAAGAAAAACGGCAAACATGATGGATAAAGCTATTTTCACAGATGACCAAATATGCAATGCTTCAATTGCAGACAACAAAAATTGCAAGAAGATCAAGACTGCCCCAGATATTTTAAAGTTGAATAAACATTTTTCAAGCAGCAACAAAATATTGAAATACAGAAGTCTTAACAGAAACAAAATTAATGTTTAGTTACCCCCATGCAAGTCGCAAGATCAATTATGGTCTCTAGAACAAGTGAATTTATTTTTATTTTTATTTTATTTTTTTACTTTTATTTTTTTGAACCTTTTGTCAGCATGACCCAACATAGACCACCCTTCACATTAACACTAAATCCCTAACTAAACAAATCTTGCAAAAGCATAGACGAGTATGAACATGTTCTTTGGATTTAACCATCCAAAAAGGGAAAATATGCATAATGATGAAATTCAAAAAGATGCCTGAGCAAATATAAAAATATAATCTGACATAGCTATGTTTGGATTGAATTACATAATTAAAATTACCTCTACACAAAATTGAGATGCATTTCACTACACCCTCAACCAGTCCCTCCTCAAAATCTTGATCCAAAAGTAGCTTGCTAACATGAAGGGGCTAACAAAATCTAGGTGCATAAACATTAATAGTTGTTATCTAGAAGTATATAACTACAACAGGTAAAATGCAATTTAATCGCTACATCTTAACTGCTACCTTTTCAACCGAACTTTTCTTAACCAATCCTCTGGAACTCAACTCATTCAACAACTCCAAAGCTTCGTCAGCTAATCCTTCATAAGCAATGCCCTCTATAAGAATTGTATATGTAGTTTCAGTAGGTTTGCATCCTCTCTCTACCATATAAGCCAGAAAATCGATAGCGCGACTAGTTTGTTGAACCTTGCATAGCCCCAACATGACCGAATTGTAAGTAATAGCATTCGGCCTAATACCTAATCTCTCCAAGTCCCGGAAAATTTTGATAGCCTCTTCTACCTTCCCTTCACGGCTGAGACCTCCGAGCAGTGAAGAGTAAGTAATTATATCGGGTTTAAGACCTTTTCTGCACATCTCTTCCAAGAGTTCCACAGCCAACTCCGTTTTCCCGGCCTTTGAAAGGCCATCAATAACTGTATTGTAAGTAATCAAAACAGGAGAGCACCCTTTGTGACTAAGTTGATTCAGTATCTCGACAGCAACATCTACCTTCCCATCTTTGCATAATGCTGTGAGTAAAGTATTATATGTCACTATATCAGGATAACAACCCCTAGACACCATTAGTTCCAAGTACTGAATTGCTCTATCCATCTTCTTTTCTTTACAAAACCCATGAAGCAATGGATTGTAACTCAAGGAATTCGGAATACAACCGTGCTTTGGCATCTTCTCCAAGATATCGATCGCCCTACCCAACAATCCTTTCCGGCACAAGAAGTTGATCAAAATATTAAAAGTAACAACACTAGGGGCGCAACCCTTGCGAAGCATGTCGGATAACAGCCTCTCCGCATCCATCCATCTCCCGGTGCTACACATGCTCCGCAAAATAATGTTATGAGTAATCACATTCGGTTGGCAACCATATGATTGCATGTTATTCAAGAACTTAATCGCCTCGTCCAACCGGCCTTCCTTACAAATCCCATTGATAAGAACATTAAACGTGACAACATCCGGTTTGCATCCTCTGCTCCTCATCTCATCCAACAATTTCATCGCCTGGCCAACGCCACATTCTTTACAAGTCGCTTCGATCAAAATCGTGTAAGTTATCACATCCGGATAACACTCCCTCTGCAACTGCCTATCTAGAACTTCCATTGCCTGCTTCAATTTCCCACCATCACACAAACTACGCAAAATGGTGTTATAAGTAACCACATCCGGCGCCACGCTCATTCTCTCGAGCACCTGGAGTGCCTTATCTATCTCCCCTGACTTACAGTAACCACTAATCAACACATTGTAAGTTATAACATCAGGGACGGCGCCGGAATCCTCGAGTATCTCGAGGATCCTCGTCGCCTTCTTGGTCCTCCGAGCTCGGCAGAACCCTCGAATCAAAGTGGTGCAGGCAATTACATCAGGGATATCACCCTGGTAAGCCATGCGCTCAAGAAACCTAAGTCCTTCATCTAATTCCCCGTTCCTCACAAGCTTCCTCAGGTACTGGTTGTTCTCAAACTCCTCCAATGTTCTACAAGCTTCCACCGTTCCGTTCGATTCACCGTTCGGCGGCGCCACTGATCTTCCACCACCAAAATGGTGCAATTTACCGTTCGAAACAGCGAGAATGCGGTTACTACTATAACGGTTTCTTCTTCTAAGTTTAATGATGCAGTTGAGTTTTGCAAAATTAATAGAAGGGCGAGAAAGGGTATTATTGTCCAAAACCCTACCTTTGAAGTTTGTGAGTTCTCTATGCAAGTTGTGAAAAGAGAAGAACTGTTCGTGTGGTGCCACCAAATCCATCGCTTCAAGTTTGGAGAAGCAATTAGGGATATGAATGTAGTCTTCAGTTGCTTATCCTTATTCCTTTCTCACCCTCTGCTTTGTTTAGTGCAATACTAAGAGCATTCGTCACACTGTGTGTGTTTGGGCCTTGGGTTCGATTTTTTGTATAATTAGGCTTCTTTATTTGTGCTTTTCCAAACAAACATAATGTACATTCAGAATCTAAGTTTTTAGGACCAAAACGAAATCTAACAATGAAACAAAAAATTAGCTGTTGCCCATTCGTTTAATGGTTAATACTCCAATTTGTTCTTAAAAAATCATTTATTTTTAAATTAGTTTTTAAAAAATTAAATTAGTTATATTAATTTTTAAAAGATAAAATATAAATTAAATTGGTCCTATATTAGATAATAATTTAATAAATTAATGTCACGTGTCCCAAAAAATTAGTTAATATGTCACGTCAATAACACGTGACATCATCTAACATGTCATAAATTTATTTAGACTCAAATTAATCTCTAAAAATATACATGTAAGTTATTTTTATTTTTAAAATTTTTAAAATTGTTTAAATTAATTTTTATATAATTCTTTCTTTTTTTTCATAATATTAAAATTTTAATATTTCTTAATACTACTTAATATTAGTATTATTTTTTAGATCTTAATAAACAAATTATGTCTACATAAAATAATAAATATAATTAAATATTACAAAAAAATATAGAAAAAAATTATTTTAATTTAAATATTACAGTAATTTGATTATTTATATTATACTGTCGGAAGCAAAATTTTGTTTATTAGCAGAAAAAATATTTAAAATTAGTAAAAGGAATCATCCAAAAGAAAGAAGGAAAAGAGCGACGCGATCTCCTTCTTTCTTGCTGGCCGTTTTGTCACGACCATCAATAAGGCAACAGCAACGAATGTGTGGCGGTCTCCTCGGCGGCGTCATGCGATGCATTCGCATAGGAAGGGTGCGGCGTTGGTCGATAACACTATTTTTACAAACAGAAGGTTTATGTTCCCGGAAGAAAGCCGCTGCGTGCGGTCGGCGGTGCACTCAGGAGGGAAAGAGCGACGATGGTCTGTGCCACTGCAATCGCGACAAGGGCTCGTTCTTACCGTGACTGCGAAGGAAGGGCATAGCGTGAACGCGGTTGTGGCACTAGTTTCAGGAATAGAAGGCATTGCATGCGGCGGTAGTCAGCGGCACTAGATTTGGGAACAAAGGAGGCTGCGTATGGCGGTGGTCGATGACACTGGGTGGGGCGCGGACGTGGCTAGAGAGAGAGTTATAAAAGTTTGTGCGGTTATTTTTTTCATTATGTATTGTGAATGTGTGTGAGCATAAAATTAGATGGGATCTTTTGGGCAGAAATTATTTTTAATATGAAAGTGGAGATGTTTTGGTTGAATATTGATATTTGAAGTATATTACAGTATTTTGGAAATATTCAACACGCCTCCCCACGTGTTTCAACACTCCCCCGCTTGTTGACTAGAATGTTGTCACGTGTCCAACATGCTCTTCGTTGACTTTTAACCTACAAAATTCACCCACCTATAATTACACCAAATAATCATATTTCTAACAAAAATACTAATATTTTTTTCACATAAAAAAAAGTGGGTGTTTTTTTCCTTTTTAATTTTTGTTGAGACTTTTTTAAAATTCATATTTAAAAAAAATTAAAAAATTGATCAAATTAACTGCACGTATAGTTGGTTTCTAAACTTTCTATTTTCTATATTGTTAATTAAAAAATTGTTTATATAGCATTATTATTTAATTAGTGAATTAATAAACATTAACATTTATTAATTGGTATTTTATTTATTAAATATGTATAGCAAAAAAATTTGTTATATGTACATAAAAAATTTATCATCATGTATAAAATTATGTATTTACATTTTATAAATTTTTCAGTGTATTATTGTAAACAATTTAGTTATTCGTCAATTATATATTTGATTATTGTAGGTTGATTATTCTATTGATTAATTATTTAGTTGAAAAAATAGGCTTTTTTACTTAAATAAATGAAACATAAACCAATTTTACTTGATTCTTCTGAAACAAATTTTTAAACGTGTTTTCCCTCTTTCATATATTATGTAAATTGTCCTAGGGTGATAAGGATTATAAAATATGTTAAACATGGCACTATAGGATGATTTATGCATATATTGCATAGGAGAAAAAGCCATAAATCGTGCCAGGGTGCCCATGGTTACAACTTAAGTATAAATTGTCCCTCTCTGCCATGATTTATGTGATTTTGGGCTAAAGCACAAAGGCCTGCCACGATTAATCTGTTTTATAAACCTTAACAATTCTGGCACGATTTACGTTATCTTTGTTAAAAGTGATGGCAAGGAAGACACCACTCGTGCCGGGGGAGCACAGACACATGCAAGCAGTCAGACACAGCAGTACCCTTGACACTTTTCCACTTTGGACCTTGATGCAATGAACCAGACTGCATTTTTAGATCAACAGTACCCTACTATTCACGAAGACAGGCCTAGTATGATTGGGACAGACGAGTTTGAAATCGGGCAACAGTTTGAAACCAAAGATGAAGCTATGCTGACAATAATATTTATAATATCCGTCGTGGTGTAGAATATAAAGTGTTTGAGTCCGACCAATTAAAGTATCTTGGGAAGTGTGTTCAATTCAGGAATAGATGTAACTGGTTGATACATGTAACTATGAGGTAGAGGAAAGGCTACTGGGAAGTTAGAAAGTACAACGAAGCACATACATGTCTAGCAACTGAGATATCGATGGATCACAGGCAGCTCGATTATCATGTCATCTGTGCTTCAGTTCTATCGTTGATCATGGTGGATGCATCAGTCTCTGTTAAGGTATTACAGAATGCGATGTCATCAAAGTTTGGTTTCAAGCCTAGCTACAGGAAGGTTTGGATGGCCAAATAGAAGGCCCCTCAGATATATGGAGATTGGGAGGAGTCTTACAACCACATACCAAGGTGGATCATCGGGATTCCGTTGTATATGTCGGGCACTATAACGACGTTGCGCATTTCATCAGTGAGGGCAGGTAATATGGTGGATGGAACGAAGGTTTTCTATCATCGATTATTTTGGACGTTTCTTCCGTGTATTGAGACATTCAAATATTGCAAGCTACTGATATCCATTGATAGTACTCATTTATATGGGAAGTATGGAGGTACCCTGCTAATGGCTATTGCCCAAGATGGAAATTTGAACATTCTCCCAATAGCATTCGGGTTGCTCGAAGGCAAAAACACAAATTCGTAGAAGTTTTTCCTTAGTTATCTTCATCGGCATGTGACTCCACAGGTAGACATTTTAGTCATCTCTGACCGGCACAACGCCATCAAGGCTGCTCTACTTGCAGAAGACGGTGGGTGGCTCCCGCCAACTGCATACCGTGCATTCTGTGTACTACACATCGCGGCTAACTTTGTGCTATCCTTCAAGTCTAAGGATACCCGAAAGATCCTCGTGAATGCTGCATATGCAAAAACTGAGGAGGAGCATCAGTATTGCATAGATATCCCGCGGAAGAATGATCTTGCCATGGTTGATTGGTGTGACAGGATTGGATTGGAGTTATGGACACAATATCAGGATGGAGGCCGTCGATATAGGCATATGACGACTAACATTTCTGAGTGCATTAATGCTGCATTGAAAGGGACACGTAACCTACCGGTGGGTTCACTAGTTAAGTCAACATATGGGTGTTTGGTTGAGATCTTTGTGAGGAAAGGAAAGGAAGTCGAGTCGTAGCTTGGAGCTAGGCGAGAATTCTGTCAGACCCTTGTGAAGGGTATTGAGAAGAATCTACATGCGTCCAGGAATATGCGGGTAGATCTATATAACAGGGGAACTCTGCGTTTGTAGTTGAGGAGCTTGTGCCGACCGGGGGGAGAATTGCAATGAGTAGCTGTCAGGTTTCTTTATTCGCGCGCACATGCGACTGTGAATACTTTTAAGCCCTCCACTATCCATGTCGTCATATGCTTACAGCATGCTCATTTTGTAGATTATACTGGAGGTCTTACGTTGATGATGTGTACCACATCAGTACCGTGTTCAATGTTGACAAGATGGGTTTTTCTTCACCTATTCAAGAAGAGCTGTTGCCTGTATACGAGGGACCTCATGTGATCCCCGATCCCGGCATGATGCGAGCTACTGTTGGGAGACCTTGGAGTACTAGGATAAGGAATAGTATGGATGATACTGAGCCCGATCGACCGAAGAGATGGGGATGTGTAGGGCCCCAGATCATACTCGAAGAAACTGTTCACAATGCCCAGGTGCTTCCGGATCGCATGAAGGAAGCAACGCATAGCCGCCAGTTATTGACGCATTAGGTTATTACTATTTGTTATTGATCATGTGTTTTTATGTTGTGTTATTTCTTCTGTGTTTACGTTAGGTCGATATTATTGTTAAATTGGCCCAACTCTATGATATTTTGTATTATGTTATCTTATGTTATCGTTATTCGTCGTTGCACCTACTTGTGATACACATAAGATAAGATGCAACAAAACATACCATGTGCAACAAAATAATATCAAACAAAAGTCTAAAGATAGATAATAACCAACAAAAGTCTTAACATAAATATGCTACAACAAAAGTCTAAGGATAAATAAGTTATAACAAGAACCATGAGATACATAAGATCCAACAAAGTCTAAAGATGGGTAGGCTATAACAAAAGCTAGATAGATGTGATCCCAACAACTATACCATGTGTGATCCGGTGCCACACTTTGCCAGCTTGATGACGTGCTTCCTCCTTTGCGTGACTGGGACAAACGGATCAGGTGGCTGACTGATTGTTGTGGATGCCTTATCCGGTTGATAACCTGGTGGAAGTTATCTCTGTCCTCCGATGGCATATGCCAGAGTTTCTCCCAACACAAACATACCTCCCTAATAACCAATCGGCACTTCATTTATATCAACGTTCAGATCCATCGCAGCTCCCTCAAACTGTGGCCTGTAATCACCAGCTAGGATGCCAAACTGGGCAAAGTCTACAAAAAACTATGTACTAGCTTCAAAAACTTGCTCCATCTGGTTCGGGCTACCAAAGTCGAAAAACAAGGTCGACGCGTCAGCCTAGACGCCTCCACTCCCACCCTCAGCACAACAACATAATAAAGTGTCGTCAACCCCTCCGCTATCGGTACCACCATGAACCCCAGTAACATGTCCTCTATAACTACTACCACCTTCCCATCCCGATCCACCTCCACCATCACCCCCTCCCGCACTAGACCCACCACCACCATCACCCCCTCCCGCACTAGACCCACCACCACCACCACATCCTCCCCAAACAGCACCACCACCTCCTCCTCCCCACCCAGACCCACTCGCACCCCCCGCTACCACCCCAACCCCAACCGAACCCACTGCCACCATGACCCCAACCTCCTCGATGACCTTGACTGCCTGCACCACCACCCTCACCCTCGCCACCACCGTCACCATCGTCATGCTCTGGATCCTCATCCAACCCCAAAGCATCCTCGAATCCTCTTCCCATAGGCTGGATGTAACGAGTCCCAATGCGCTCACGATTCGCTCTTCGCCTATTGTCTGGCACGTTTGGTCCCTGTTGCCTAGCAGGTGCAGCCGCATGACCCCGAACAGGAGCATCTGCTGGGACCCTTACATGGCAAGGATCTATGAGTAGATGATCATGTGAAAGGAACCTTCGTGCTACACGAAACCACCAATCAAGATATTCAGCAGATGGACGAGGATCTGGAGCCAACTGAAAGGAAAGCACGCTCTGTCATCTCTGGTCCCAATACTAATGCCATGTGTTGAACACCTCTGAGAACCACCTCGTCGGTCCTTTGCCATCCTTCGATAACAAGAAGTCAATGTTGATGGCTGGATCTAGGATGTGCTGAACTCCTCCGAGCTGGAATAAAATCCTATCAACCTAGTGCTACTCAATTGATGCAAAGTATATCAAGACAGTGGTTGACTTCCATAAAAGCGTGTGGTCAGGCCTGAGGATATCAGATGGACTACTTGGATAACCTCAAGACTGTTGTATGGCATCCAAATGAACTGCAACATGGGAATCAATTAAAATTTACCGAGTTACATAAGTATATACATGCAAAGAAAATAGCAAATTAGACAATCAGGCTTACATCATCCCCACTCAGTCTGTCTAATTTGTGTTGGGTTGCAACTTGCAATGACTTGGGGACCCTTCTCGTCCGACGATGGCAGAAACCTACCCCACCTACGAGATACAAACAAGTGTATAACAGACATATTCTACATGAAAAGGTCAAACCTCGCGGCAAGTGGCCACAGAATGGCATAAACCCTATAATAGGCTTGAACATCAGAAAATGCCAAAAAATCCAAGACTGAAGCAGTGCTAATGGCCCAGCTAGGTTCTTTACATTCTGGTTAGTAACCCTGCACAGGCACCTGTACAACCAGGACAAGGTGGCCGAACCCCAGCTATACTTGTTGAGCCCATCGAGATCCGCAACATACGGAATCCAGCGTAAGTGAACCCTAGCACCAGACTTATCTGCGAAAAGCGCCGTGGACAACAACATCATAATGTAACCCCGTGCATAGATCTGTACCGTTGCTTCCGACGCATTGGCATGCAAGACTCTGAACTTGTTTTGGAACCAGCTAAAAGAAACTGTGAAGTTATCGATACAATCATCTGGTGGAAGTTCTCCGAATAGCTCTCCAAACCACACCCAGATAGGCTTCCCCCCTCCATCAACTGCTCGAAGTCACTGAGACACCCGCCCACCTCATGTCTGTCAATAAGGAGGCCAAATTGATATGCCACATCCTGTAGTGTTATCGTGCACTTCCCGAATGACGTATGGAATGTGTGCGTCTCAGGACGCCATCACTCTACGAATGCATTGATTAATGGCTCATCAAGCTTGAACCAACAATTATTTAACCTCGCAATATGCAGTAAATTGGCACGATCTAAGTACGGTAGTATGCGATCATGCAGGATCATCTTTTGTTGCCTACGAACACTCCGAACGCATTGAGTTAGCTGATAAAACCGAAATATCAGTGAAACAAATTAACCGGTCATTATACAAAAAAATTTGCTCAGTATAAAATGTTATCCAACAAGCTTCTGGAATAAAAAAGTATACATTATCTCTATTCATAAAAAATATCACACTTTAAGTAGCACAAGAAAACGATTATCACCATACTAACATCACAACCATAAAATTATCGACCACTTTATCCATGCATCATTAAAAATTTCAAACTCTAACATCTTTTAACCCAACCAAGAACCTACGAAATCATTAAATAGTAAAAATCACAAAATCCTTATTAAAAATATTATAACATGCATATTCAAACTACTATTCATCAACATATGAGTGTAGCCAAAATAGCCATGACATCAACCAACTCAACTAAGTTTACTGTTCAACGACTAACCTCATCGTCAATAAATCCAGTAACATGCGCAATACCATCAAGACGGTACATATCTCCGTGGTTAGCCGCCATTCTTCTCCTAAGACGGACACCTCCCACTCCGCCGCACAACCCACAGCTCTGTGCCTTAATATGCCGGACAATGGTAGATCTGGCCTCGCTGTCACCGCACCTCACCGGTGAACGCCCGAAGCCTCCGCTCACTGCCACCTCCTCCACCGGTTTGACCTACCTTCCTCCCAACCCTTCTCTCCCAAATATGGCCAAATGTGGTGGCTCCTCCCTCACTAACATTACTCGCCGCTGTGTGTTGAGGGAATGCCTCAAGTAATAACTCGTTGCAGCCACATTAGGGTTACTCTTCAAGCATTAATCGTCCCTGAGCCTTGAGGGTTACATTTCCGAACGTGAATCGTGCCAGACTACCTAGGGTCCGCTTTTGAACGTGAATCATGGCAGGCCTTTGTACTTTAGCCCAACTTCACGTGAATCATGGCAAGGGAGGGACGATTTATGTGTAACTGTAACCCCTCTTGCCTTGGCACGATTTATGACTTTTTGTCCTATGCAATACATGCATAAATCATCCTAGGGTGCCATGTTTAACATATTCTATAATCCTTATCACCTTAGGACGATTTACATAATATATGCAAGAGGGAAAACAAGTTTGAAAATTTGTTTTAGGGGAATCAAGTAAGTTGGTTTTTGTTTCATTTATTTAAGTAGAAAAGCCAAAAAAACATGTGATGAATATGACTAATATTTAATGTATATGGAATATTTTGTGATATAATAGTAAATATGAAATTAATTAAAACATTTTATACAATTTTTTAATTATATTCATTTTTCATAATTATTCATGTGTTAAATGTAAAAATAATTATTTTTATTGATATAATATTACGTAATTAAATGTATATATTACAATAAATCAAAATTAACTTCTTAATTAAAATAGATGAAAAATTGCCTTTTGTATTAACACGGAGCGAATTGTCACAATGAATTTTAGGATGTTATATTTCAACGGTATTTATATAGTATTTTAGAGTGTTTGAGAGTGTTTGAGAATATTCTTGATGGTTTTAAAATGTTCTATAATCTAAAATGTCTTGAAAGGTCACAGAAGACTCTAGAAGATTCTAGAGAATTCTGAAAAGTCATAAAATATTCTAAAAGACTAGAAGAGTATGGATATGTGTAAAAGTATGAAGAGTGATGTAGAATAATCTAAAAATATTTAGAAAAATATAATAGGTTAGATATTTATAATGAAGGCTTTGAACACTAGAGGTGTTCATGGATCAAATAATATCTATAAATTTGTGGTATTTATCCATATCAGATCTGCAATTTGCGGATATGATCCAATCTGCAAGATAATCAGATCGGATCGAATCTGATTCACAAGATGATCGGATCGGATTCGATTTGCATTTTAATCAGATCAGATAACACATATCACATCTATATTCGCAAATCTTCACTAAATAATAAATAAATAATATATATTATATTTATATTTTATTTAAATTAATAATATTATTGATATATGTTATATTATATTATTTTTTATTTAAAAAATAAAGAAAGAGTTTTATTAAATTAAAAAAGGTTTTATTGATTATTTTATAAAAATAAGATTTTTTAATATATATTTTTATTTTGTGTGGATCGAATTTGAATATAAAAAATGTAAATATTAAATCTAATTTTGATATAGATTGGATTAATATTTTAGTCATGTCTAATTCCTTGCGAATACTTTATTGAACACTAGATGAGTTGATTAGATTTTATCTTATGTTATGGGATATGGGTTATTTGTATCTGTTTTACTCAAATTTTTGTTCTATTGTTAACAACAAATAAATTAACAATTTTCGAGTTTTGTTTCACAATCTTAATTTAAGGAGTGGAAACGACTCTTTTTATGGGTATCTCAATGTCGCAACTGTAACGTCAAATCAATTTAAAAGGAATAAAAGTAACAAATAAACATGTAAATGCAATGTGTCGGTGGCAAAGTAAATTGCAGAAATTGAAACAAACAGGAAATTAAAAAGAAAATGAAAGAAGAAACATGAACGTAAAAGAGAAGAAAACATAAGAGTAGAGAAATTTTATTAATAAAAACTGAGAAAAAGCAAAGTACAAGTGTTTGAGTTCAGAGGAATTACTTAAGATTCCCAATTTTACTCTGTGATGCCAAGGGGCTGAGAGCGTTTTGGGTTTCTAAGTGTTTTCTAAGAAGAACTGAACTGATTACAACGTATTCCTAAAGCTCTATTTATAGACCAGCCTAATCTCAATGGACAGTTACTCTTTGTACACCACTTGCAGGAAATTTGAATTTCTTGTAGCTGTTTCCCGCACTTCTTGCTTGATGTTAATTTCAAAATTTAAATAAATAACTAACTATCAAATGATCTAACTTAATTTAAAATAGATATAAATATTATATATAGGAACATTACCAAATAACTAATTATTTCTTTTTATAATTTTTTTATAAAATAATATTTTGTCTAACAAGATGCCACCCAAGATTTCTCACTTGAAGATATGCAATGATTGAAAGTGAGAAAACTTAGTTGTTTATTGACATTTTTCTTATTTTTGACATTGAAAGTCAATTGACATTTTAGACACATCCACTTGACAGATTAAATGCCTACTAGTAATAGACTTAACGAAATTTCTAAGTCTATAAAATTTTTACATTAATAATTGAACTGTCAACGGGGTCTACTCTTTGTATGAAATTTTTAAGTGTGTCAAATGATATCTGTTCTAATTTCGGCACATTAAATGTGTATCAATTGACCTTTGTTTTGACATTTAATATTTCAATTAAGAGTTTTTTAACACACACTTTCATTGTTTTAATTGACACAATTTTCCTAACTTCAGAAGTAACAGAATCTTAACTTCATGAAGTCGTTTCTTTCATATGTTAAGCTCTAGGTGTCAATTAAATTTGATAAAATTTCTAATCCTATAAAATCTCCACACTAACATTCTAATAGTTTTGACTCCAAGCGCTAATAGACTCAACAGAATTTCTAAGTCAATTAGGCTTTTGTATTTATGAAGTACATACCCAAATGTCAATGAGAGATTATTTTTGTCCATTTCAATCTCTTTTTTTTTTGCACCAAAAAACCAAGAAAATTTCCTTCACTCACACTAAAAGCACATTTTAAGGGATTCATTTTCAATTTATGCTTTCTCGTTCTTTCAAATGCTTTTTTTTTAATTTTCTAGATGCTCTTTTTTAGCATTTGATTTGACAACCACATCGTCAACATAAATTTTCATAAAATTTTTAATAAAGTCATGAAAAATTTTATTCATCGCTCTTTGATAAGTTGCACCAGTATTTTTTAGCCCAAATGGTATCAGAACCCATTCAAAAATTCCTAAAGCACTTGGACACCTAAGTGCAGTTTTTGACACATCTTCCTCAGCTATGTATATTTGATTATAACCTGAATATCCATCTATAAAACTTAACATTTCATGACCAGCAGTAGAATCTATCAACATATCAGCTATAGGCATTGGATATTCATCTTTTGGTATTGTAGAATTTAAATCTCTAAAATCAATGCATACCCTTAATTTTCCATTCTTTTTCATGACAGGAACATTATTAGAAATCCAGTTGACATACCTTGTTGTTCTTATAAACTTAGCCTTAAGAAGTCATTCAATCTCTTCTTTAATTTTCTACACGACTTCAGGAGCAAATCTCCTTGGTGGCTGCTTGACAGGTTTAACATTGGCTTTCAATGGCAATTGATGTTATACTAATTCACGACTCAAGCCTGGCATCTCTGCATAATCCCATGCAAAATAGTCGCAATATTCCTTCAAAATCTCCACTATTTCTTTTTTGAAATCATCAGGCAGCATCTTGCTTACATATGTTGGTCTAGGATAATCACCATTACCAATATCTAATTCCTCCAAAGGATCCTGCACTTCAACCTTTTTTATAGTGTCAATATTATTTTTTTTCAAAACCTAAAGGACCATCATCATATATACAATCATAAGGTACACTGTCAATGCACCCTTCTCTGTCTGCCATATAGGCTGACAGCCGAGCCAGTTGGCTCGTCAAGCTCATCTAAGTTTCTTCTGAGGCCGTATCCGCCCCGGCCTTAGGGACCAAAATAAAACCATTCATATCTATTTTGCACATCTCAATATTTTCAGGATTAAATGCATTGGTGTCAACTGTCAGCGGCTTGACTCCAGGATTATACATCCTGAACTCCACATGCATCTCATCGTAGTAACAGGTACTATTGTCAGCAAGAACTTCTTCCACTCCTCCATCTTCGTTCCAGAAAATCAACTTTTGATGTAGAGTGGATGGAATAGCACCCATTCCATGAATCCCATCACGTCCCAAAAGCAAGTTAAAACCAACCTTAGAAGGAACAACCACAAATAGAGTTGGCCTATTGACAGAACCAACCTCAATTGACAGCAGAACCACACCTCTAACAGAAGAAGTCCTTCCATTAAAATCTGTTACCCCAAATGCTACTTTTAATCATATCATTTTCAATTTTTCCAAACCTTTCCATCATTCTTTCAAGCATTAGATTGGCAGCAGCTCCCCCGTCAACTAAAATCTTATTAACTATCCTTCCATCAACACGAGCCTTGATATCCAATGGACGCAAATGCTCCTTGTCATTTTCAGTAGGCTTCTCAAATAATCCTCCACCACACATATCGTCGTCTAGCAACAAGCATTCGCTTTCAGGAAAGACATCATAATAATCATCTTCTAATGACTCTACTTCCTGGACTTGACTATACTCCTCATGCAGTATTGACACCACAGATATAGGTTGCTTACCACCAAATATTGCTTCTAAGCTGTCATCAAAACCAGTGTCAAAATTATCAGTAATTAAATCTTCATCCTTTTCTCCATTGTTTTCAACCATCACCTTCTTCCCAGCAAGATTCTTCTTGACATTTTTATTGCAGTTAGGGTGATTAGAAGAATTTCCTGTTTCTACAGACTTGGCCATGGTTGGCAAAGGAAGAAAATCTACTCCGTGTCCCTTGTATGGATCCAAAGGAATATACTCAGGCATATTCTTTTTCTGCTCAAAAGTTGTAAAAAGAGAATATTTTGGAATATTTTGACAATTTGACCAAGGAGAATAATTAGGAACCTGCTGCATGTTAGGATTATAACAAGAATAAATTGGCTTTGAAGGAAGAGGTACATTTTTTGGAATATATATACTACCTCCGTCTTGTGCATGCACTACAAGAAAAATACCCATTCAGCCACACTTTTTTAAGCTACTTTTTATAAGAGAAAAAGATACACAATTGCGGTATCATTTAAAAAGTGTAGCCATAGGTATTATAGAAATCACTTATAAAGCGTAGCCGTAGATTGATATCTATGGGTTCACTTTTCGTATCAAAGAGAACGCTTTTAAAGAGTAACTTATTTATTATGTTTTGGGTGCGTTTTAAAAGAGATGCCTAATGTATGTAGGGCAAATTCTAACACTTGGCAAATTTTTTATTTCCCTTTCAGTTCCCTTCAGAAGAACACACGCACAGCCCACTTCGCGCACAACCAAACCCTCTTTCCTCCAGAAGCTCATCCTTTCGCCATTCTCATCACCTTCACGCATAACCTTCACCTTAGCCAACCCTTTCGCGCACAACACACCTAGTCACCCAGTCACCCCCACTTAGAAAAAATTTAACCTCACCCAGTCACCCTCACTCACGCGACATACACCATCATCCTCACTCCACACACACACACGAAAGAGGGAAGAAATCCGAAAGGGGGAGAACGGGAAGAAGAAGAGAAGAGAGGGAAGGTAGGAAAGGACGACACCGGCTAGGGCTCCGCCGCCGTCGTTGTCGAGCGCCAGAGAGAGAGAGAGAGCGCTCGAGGAAAAGAGAAAACGCGATGGAGGAGAGAAGAAGGGGGTGCTTCGTCGCCACTGAAGCTCCACCGCCACTGCTAGGGCTTGTTGCCATCGCCTTCTGCCATCGTCAGGCTGCTGTGCTGCCGCCAAGGAGGTCAAAGGGATGTCTCGCCGCCGTCGTGCTCTGTCGCCAAGCCGTTGTGTCGCCACTCATCACCATCATCGTATCCTCTGTCACCAGGTAAACATTCTCTGTTCTGTATCCTCCCTTTCTCGCTCATTCTCTAACTCGCTCTCACTTTTCAGTTCGAAGGTGGGTATGGTTTTGATAGTGATGATGAACTGCAACGTCTAATTAAGATAGAGAAAGTATGTATCAATTTTTAATTGGTTCTGTGAATTTTTGGGGGTTTTAGGTTCGAATTTTAGGTTTTCAATTAGTTTAACATCTTAAGGAAAAATTAGTGAAAAGAACAGGTTTCACACTGAAATATTTTGATTTACGTCTTGGTTCATACGCATTCCTTGAACATAGTGGTTGCTTTCAATTTCTTGCTTCAAGCTATATTCCTTTCTGATGCTTTTTTTGGTTATGTTTTCTTTGCTTTGGGTGTTTTACATGGAAATTTGATAACCAATTTAAATTCTCCTTAATCATATAAACTAGGAATTCATCTGAAAACTAAAGAAGCCTGGAACTTCTTCCTGTGATATCTTTATAGCCTTACTAATCAGGTGTGAGTTGCAGAAGGATCTAAATGTGGGTGTAGATGACTATTTTTATTCTTATTGTCATTACTAATTAGGTGATCTTTAGTTATTGTGCAATGTGCATGCATGATCATGAATATTTTTTTATTTTTAAATTGACTCATTTTTCTTTTTGCAGAGGCTCTCTAGGTATTTCCAGTCACACGATTTTGATGTTATTAGTGTCCTTTCTGCTAACATGATGAATCTCATATAGGTAATTAATATTGCTACAGAAAAAAAGCTTTGAGAATCTTTGTTCCAAGTGAACTGAGTTTTAGAACTTTTAGCAGATTAGTAGAAGTCTAGAAGACCTGATGTAGTTGGAATACTTTTGGTTTAGACTTTTCTCTATGAAATAAGGTGCTGGGTTTGCAGCATTGTGAATGTTATAAAATATAAAACTATCTTTGAGGAGCATTTTCACTACTAAGGTATGACTTGATTACTAGAAGAGTTGATACAGTTCAAATATGTCTAGTTTGATTGGACCAGAATTTTTTTATGTGTGTGTTTAGAGCAGGGATGATCTTATTGTTGCTGATTCTTTTGTTGTTGGTAGTACTGTCTTTTAAGTTGTGGAACAGGAAGAAAATGGTCATTTATTTACGTTTTCCTGGATGGAGAATGGAAGGAGAGGGTTTTTCAAGTCTTTGTGGGAGAAGATTTTGTTTGTTTGGGAATGGAAAATTTTGTTCTTCTGAAACTTCTATCTAGTGTCTATGCTTCATTTGTTTTCATATCTCACTGCTAGTTGGTTATGCTGAGCAAAGATGTTACAGGCCTTAGCTTTATGTTATTATCATCTCTAGTTTTCTTTCCTTGCTAATTCTTAAAAAACTGCTCTGCTTCATTAGTGCTTTTGATCACTCTTGCTGGTTTCATTAGTGAATTTAGTTTATTATGCATATTATTTTTTATTATAAGGCATATTATTAGTGCTTCTGATCACTCTTACTTATTTAATTTTTATTAGTGCTTCTGATCACTTTTGATTCCAAATTGATGATTCCATTGTTGATTTTATCAGAGGAAATATGAATTCAGAGGAAGCTGCACAAATTCTTAGAAGAACTACAAGGTCTTTAGCTTCATCTTCTGCACAAATTTCTGCTTCATCTTTAGTTAAGTTTTGTTTGCTTTCTATTTCTTTTTGGTCTTTAGTTTCATCCTATATTATTATTAGTTAACTGGTTTCAATTTCGTTCCTTGCGTTTGAATTTCTTCTCCAAAATCCCTTGTTGAATCATGGATAAGAGCATGTTAGCTGGTTTGGAATCACTTTTATAATAAATTAGAAATTTGCATTTTATATCCTAGTCAAAAATTTCAATCTCAGCATTTAAATCCAATCGTTATGGTGCTACATACTACATTATCTTGGATCAAAGGGTTTACAACTACTTATGGTGTAGATAAACAACAGTGAAGATGAAGAAACTTGCCATTTGCGTCACAATCAAATAGTTACCATTACATTAGGTGCCAACTATTCAAAATTGGCAAATTTATAGCAATGTATGAGAATGAGAGGAAGATACTTTCCATTGAAAATGTTGCTCCGTAATAGGGATATGCTGCAGGTGAGCTACGTTGTGTCTAAAGGGACGGACAGGGATCTACGTACAAAGTTCAAAGGCATTCGAGATCTTTGTGGTGAGCTTCATGTTCCTAAAATTCTAAGTTAGGGCAGCACAAATAGTTTCAAATCTTTGTGGTGCTTGTTCTGAAGTCATAGCCAAGTTCTCTGTTAAACCAATGTAACCATTTTGAATGTTGCATCTGGACGTTAAGGGAACAACATTTTTACTTAGAATGGTTAAAATTGAATTTTAATGTTTTTTTAGGATCCGGAATTGTTTATCTCAGCTGTACGCCAAAGACATCACTACTCTTGATGATAAACAAGAGCTTGATGAGGCTTTACAGCAGGAGGTAAGTTGGTAATTCAATTTTCGCACCTTTAGATATGAAATTATAATTTTCGCACTTAAAAGTAAATTGGTAATTCATATGCTACCTGATTGACTATTCTTAGATTTTATTTACTATTTCATATGGATATCTCATGTATTGTTTGGATTCCACCTTTGAAATCAGTAGAGAGATGACAGATCACAGGGAACAAAGTCATGTAAAAGTTTAAGAGAATCAGTTTCTATAGTTGAATCACCAATAAATTTTTATTATCATAATCTTTCTTGTTTTTCTTTTTAAACAATTTCTGCTTTTAATAGGTGGATGTTCGAAAGGATCTGATAAGAAATTTTGCAAACACGATTGATCTTGATCAGCTAGATATTTGATGGTGCAACTTATTGTGAAGCTGAATGTTTTCCTCAGAAGCAAGCAAGGCCCCATTTTTGTTGATGACATTTGGTTATGAAAGAACCACTGTTGTGCACAAGGGGAATGGTCATTTGTAATGGAGGAATTTGATTTATACCAAAATGACTTCTTTTTTTTTTTTCATTTTTTTTACATTGGAATGTAAATTTTCTTTTTGTTTAAATGTTTTCAGATTTTCTATCTTACAACAACCTGTAAACTTTAGAAGCTATAGGCTAAAGATGGTACATACTAGGGGTGTAATCGGCTCAGTTCGGTTCGGTTTTGGACCGAAAACCAACCGAACCGACCTGATCGGTTCTTCAAAGAGACCAACCGTTCGGTTAGCTGCAGTTTGAGCAACCGAACCGAACCGAACCGAACCAACAGCGGTTTGGTTCGGTCGGTTTTTTCGGTTTTTTTACACCTACTTATCTGAATTTAAAATGCCATAAAATAAAATTTAAAACCTTCAATAAACTAGAAAAACAAGAATTTATCACATCCAAATTCAATACAAATTCAACTTAATTAAACATAAAACAAAGACAATTAAAAATGTCTAGCAAAACAACAAGGTTAAAGGGTAAATATGTAAAAACAAGGTTTCTTAACCAATATTTCGGTTCGGTTCGGTTTGTATTGAGCCAACCAAAAACCAAACCGAACTGATCGGTTTAATTCGAAAAAAACAAAAAAATCGATTTTTTCGGTTTTCTTTTCGGTGGTTGTAAATTTCGGTTCGGTTTTGCGGTAAAATTCGGTCCGGTTCGGTAACTTACACCCCTAGTACATACAGATTCCAGATAACAGTGATGTTGTATACAAGATATGCATTATTTTCTGTGGCAACTATTTTCTGTTTTTCTGATTACTTTATAAAAGTTTTTCAATTATGAAAAAATATTTTTCTCGGTAAAAAAAAGTAGGTTTTTTGGATGGAGAAATATTTTTATTTTATAATATTTCACTAATTTAATTAAAAATATAGGATTATATAGTTATATTATTAAATATTAGGTTTTAATATATATATATATATATATATATATATATATATATATATACAGAAAATAAAAAAATAATGAGGGACCTAAGGTTACACTTATATACAGTAGCTATAGTATAATAAAAAAAAGAGGGACCTAAGGCTACGCTTATAAAAAGTAGCTATGATATACAATGTGGATATGCTTTACAAGTGATGCAGTAGCGTTGAAAAGCGTAGCCTATTCTGGAAGAATGAAAGCTGAAAAGCGTAGTCTTTGGTCCTGGAAAGCATCACCTGAAAAGCGTAGCCTATTCCCAAATGCCAAAAGCGTAGCCCTTGGTGCAAAAAAGCGTAGCCTTTGAGAATAGGCAACGGCCGAATAGGAATCACCCCAAAAAGCGTAGCCGTAGCCCAAAAAGCGTAGCCGTAGCCTAATGCATCATTTTTTTTCACTTTTGGCTACACTTTTCAAGTGTACCTGAATGGGTGTTTTTCTTGTAGTGATGATTCATGTTTCATAACTGAGACTCATAGTACCTAGGCTTAAAAGGTTTAGGCTGCACTCATTTGTTTTTTCCTCTTGCAAAAGCAGTAGGTTGATTCTGCACATTTCTCACATTCTGGACCCATTTATTGTTTGAGATTTTGGTGGGAGGAACTCTTGTCTTTTGAGAAAATCTATCAGGTCTTTCATCAATCATGACCACAGTCTTCATCTTCTGGTTGACAGGTTGTACTCCAGTGTTGTTGATGCACTTGTTCAAAGGAGTTTGACCGCCCAACTTTTGTTTTCTCTCGGCTATCTTCCGCTTTAGCTCGTTAGTTTCATTTTCTTTTTCAGCAATCTTCTTTCTCAACTCAGCCTTTTCTTTCTCTTCAACTTTGTACTTTTCAAACTCTTTTGCAGCTTCCTTGTCAAAAACAGCATTGCACTTTGGGCACATGGCGATGGTGCTGTCAGATTCTTTAATTCTCAACAAAAAATCTAACAGACCCTCACCAGGACGAGGATAATCTGGCTTCTTATCTTGCTCAAAGACTCTCAGGTCTTTATTTTCATCTTTAGCACTAACCATTGTGGCATCAACTTCTACCATGTTGACTGACAAATTGAATGGCTCGACATAATTTGAGTCAGCAGCAAATGGTTCAGTGTCCACCTTCAAAGTAGTTTTATCCTCAAACTTCAATCTTCCCTCCTCAATTGCCTTTTGTATCAAATCCCTGAAACGGACGCAATTGTTAGTGGTATGCGAAAATACCTGATGAAACTTACAAAATTTCTTATTCTTTATTTCATCAGCTGTAGGCATTTTTTTCCTTCAGGTAAAATAAGCTGCTTATCTTTCAATAAAACCTCAAATATTTGATCTGCCTTAGAAATATCAAAAGAATAAGTCTTATTTTCAACTTTAGAATAAGAAGAAATTTTTTCTTTTCCTTTAACAGGCTTCAAAGATTTGCATACATAAGGGGGACCCCAACACAATTCAGCAATATAAGCCTCTTTCTCATCTGAATCACTACTATCGGAAAAACAATCAACATATGCAACTTTTTTAGAACCTTTTTTAAAATTTTCTTTTTCTTTTTTAATTTGTTCTATTTGTCTTACTTTTTTAGCTAACTGGGAAAGATCTAAAGTATGTTGATTGACAAGTTTCTTCCTAACTCCAAATTCTAACCCATTCGTAGCCATTTTGACAACTTTAGATTCTGGAATTGGAGTAAAATATTTATTCCTCATGTTTCTAAACCGTGCCAAATAAGTGTCAATAGATTCTCCTTCTGCACGTTTGACAGAGAATAAATCTGTAAGACTAACTTTCAATTCACCTCGAAAAAATTGATCATGAAAATTTCTTTCTAATTGCGCCCAAGAATGAATAGAATTTGGTCTCAAGTTGGAGAACCATGTAAATGCATTTTTTGTTAAAGAAGAAGGAAAGTATCTCATCTTGAGATATTCATTAGAAGCTGCTTCCCCAATTTTAACAGTATATCGAGCAATATGTTCTACTGTAGACTCATTTTCTTCTCCAGAAAATTTTGTAAGAGATTTTAGAATTTTCCAACCCCTTGGGAGCTCTGCTTGTTGGACACATTCAGGAAAAGCAGACACAAAATATGGCCTATTTAAGCAACCAACATTAAATCCCAAACGGTTTAAAACTTATTCAACATTTCTTGCTAGATTATAATGCCCCCTAAGTTGTTTTGCCTAAGTGTTTCTAACATATCATCAGCATTTTGACCATGTCTAGGCATATGGACATCATAATTAGGAATTGCTCTACCGTTTTGATTGACATTATCAAATCTTAAACCCTAGTTGTCATTTTCTTCTAAATTTACCACATTAGCAATCCTATTGACTTGCCTATTTAATTGTTCAATTCTAGTGTTTGTGTTTTCTAAAAGAGGATTTAAAACTGTCACCATTTGATGAGTTAACATATTTACTAGATCATGGTGGCTTTCATCCATCCGTTGCCTAATATTTACTAAAGATCCCACAGTTTGACTAGGTTGATTAACAGGCATTGCTCTTGACATGTCAGGAAATACAGGTCTGGAATTTTCTACCCTAGTGACCGTGGATGTAGTAGAATTAGATGCACTGTTATTTCCTATATTAATAGAATGTGAAAAATTTTGTTGTGATACGTGTGAACCTGACGCCCCAGAAACAGGTACATTTGACATGCCATATGGATTTTGGTAAATAGGATTTTGAAAAGTTGAGTAGAGAGGCACAGGCAATCCTTGTGTCACCATGGAGGGGACATACCCGGGTGGCAAGCCATATGGCGGTCACCCCACGGTATTTATGTGAGTTGCATTTAACCCTGTATGGGCATGGCCAATACCATCATGCCTTACTGACATCAAGGTAGGCTCTGCGTTTGAAATCACAGGAGAATTCCCGGATTCATTTCCTCTAATCTCATCATTAGAAGTAGAAGAAGATGCTGCAGGAGTATTTGACATGTCAACTGACGCTGATTTCCTTGGCTCTGGATGCACGAACTTACTTACCACTGCGTAACCACATGCAAATTCAAAACTCTTGATTTTTCTTTTGACAAACTACAATCTATTGACAATGTCCCATCGGGCGTGCCAATTTGTTTTACTCAAATTTTTGTTCCATTGTTAACAACAAATAAATCAACAATTTTCGAGTTTTGTTTCACAATCTTAATTTAAGGAGCGAAAATGACTCCTTTTATGGGTATCTCAATGTCGCAACTGTAACGTCAAATAAATTTAAAAGGAATAAAAGTAACAAATAAACATGTAAATGCAAGATGCCGGTGGCAAAGTAAATTGCAGAAATTGAAACAAACAGGAAATTAAAAAGAAGATGAAAGAAGAAACATGAACGTAAAAGAGAAAAAAACATAAGAGTAGAGAAATTTTATTAATAAAAATGGAGAAAAAACAAAGTACAAGTGTTTGAGTTCAGAAGAATTACTTAAGATTCCCAATTTTACTCTGTGATGCCAAGGGGCTGAGAGCTTTTAGGTTTCTAAGCGTTTTACTGAACTGATTACAACGTATTCCTAAAGTTCTATTTATAGACAAGCCTAATCTCAATGGGCTTACTCTTTGTACACCACTTGCAGGAAATTTGAATTTCTTGTAGCTGTTTGCCGCACTTCTTACTTGATGTTAATTTCAAAATTTAAATAAATAACTAACTGTCAAATAATCTAATTTAATTTAAAATAGATATAAATATTATATATAGGAACATTACCAAATAACTAATTATTTCTTTTTATAATTTTTTTATAAAATAATATTTTGTCTAAGAGTATCAAATACGTTAAATGTTTTTTTCATTAAAGATTTCTTTTCTCTTATATTTTTGGTGTTTTTGGTTTTCTTGCTAGATAAAAGTAGTGAGTCGCCACGTTCGAGTGTGTCCAAAGCAGAAAACGGCCGCTACTTATTTAAATCCCTAGTTGGCCCAGATATTTTCTCATGAACTCGAAACTCCTAAGCATCGCGCTTTCTCTCTCTCTCTCTCCATCTGATTCGCCATTCGTATGAGAATTCTCGGAACCAGATCTCGCATTCTTCTTCATGCCTTATTTCATCGTCAAGCTTTACAGAGAGTCTGCGATCTTCTCCGTGAAGCTCGCTTCCGTACTGCATTATCGGTTTCTTTCGCAACTCACAGATTCTGCGTTTCGTCCGAATCACGTTAGCGGAAGTATCGCCGATTGTTTTTCATCCAGTTCGAACAACAGCAAATTCTTCAGGTTGTAATTGCGTTTGGTTGCTGAGAAGCTGCGGGAAAATACAGGTAAAAGTTATAATCTCATAACACTGACACCGCTGAAACTCTGCCATAAAATATACGTACAAAAGCTTATAGAATACGTGTTCTTCACAAGGACGTATAAAATACTGGTTCAGGATCTTTGAAGCTCATGATCGTATGTGAGAAAATGAATGAAAAATCTATATCTGTTGATTCAAAGTTGTTATAACTTCTCTGTTTGTTGTTGTTGTCCTCTAATTTCTTTTTCTGTTCTAATATTACGAGATTTCTCGTTTTCCTTATGCTTGTTAACGAAAATTATGAATACTTTGTTGCATCCGAAAAAGTTGATAATGCATCAAAATAAAATTATGGCGATTCTACACGTTGGAGACTACATGTATATTTTGTTAGAACCTCTATTTTGTGGATATAACTTTTTTTGAAAAAAACCATTAGACGTTGTGCGAAAATGATGAGTTTTCACTTTTCACATATCATCCATCGGCGGAGAAGACTCTTTTAACTTAGTATAGGAAAAAAAATGAGTGCAAAATAATATATCTTATTCTGGCCTAAAAACAATTTGGATCTCAGATTGATACAATAGGATATAAAGACACTACTCGGACTGTGATTGTAGTATACATTTTTTCTTTTTCTCCCTAGTAGTTTATTAAATATTCCTTTGGCCACTTTAATGCAGTTTTTAAGTTCCCTGTTGTTTCAGTTCATTGGTTTGTTTCTAAATAAAAGTCAAATTTTCTCTGTCGGATGCGCTTACTTTTCTCCCAATTGTTGTTCTATTTTTTTCTTGAAACTTGAATAGTGCTAGTGATGACTCCTTTTTTGGGGTCCCCCACTCTATTGGATTAAAGTAAAATAAAGTTTTGCCTTAAACAGTGAGTACATGTCCTATTTATTGTTCGTGATCAATTTTATGTTTTAATTATGGAATCTTCTTGCTATGTAGATAAAGAAATGGCAATGGTGAACAATTTTAGACTTTCTTAAACTTCTATTTTCTTTTCTTATTCGGTATTTGCCAATGAGCTAGTTTGACTAGCAGATAAAAATGAGTTGTTTTATCACCATTTTATGCAACTCTTTTGGAAATTGTTTTTAAGACAAAAATAGAATGACATTGAGAGATATAAATTTGTTTGGAGAAAAAGATAGATACAAATTTATCCAATAAATAGATAAACAAGCAATTATCTTCACCCTAAGGCAAAATTTGTCCACTAAATAATTAGAGACATCATAGACAGAAATCTTCTTCTTCTTCTTCTTCTTCTGTATTTTATTATCTTGAGACAATTACCGAGCAGAGTGTATTACTTTCTGGCTTTGCAAGTTGTATTTAATATTAAGACAATATTTATAATGTTTGATTATGCATTACTCTTAATTCTATCACCAAACTTACGTTCAAATTGTAACTTTATAGCTCCCCCACCCCACCCTTCTCGGATTTGGATCCTCTAAAGTTTGAATTTCACTTTAAAGAGTAAAGTGTAATCTTCTACCCTTAAATAGTTTTTCTTTCATATTTATTCTTGGTCCCACCTATAAAATTAATGGTGAGAGATCACACTTTACTCTTTAGAGTGAAATTCAAACTTTAGAGGATTCAAATCCACTCTTCTCTTACTAAATTGATTTTTTATGGTTATTGAGGATAGTTTGTTATTTCCTTGTCTAACAGGATTTGTGATGGTTTTTTATTCTGATGTGCTGAAAACATTAGACTTGATGGAAAAAAAACCCTACGAAAAGTTTAATCCTATGTTACAAAAGAAATACAGGTACGAGCAAAGTTGCATGACTAATTTCATTGATGTATTTGTGCATTTGTTCATTTATACGTATATGCTTTTGCATTGTTTCGTTATTGACTTTTTTATGGGTTATTTTGTTTGGTATCTGGTAAGGGTTGGGTGTGCTTTAGAAGTTTTGATTTGGTTCTTGTTGACTAGTTTTGCTGATATAAGAAAAAAACACAAGTCAAATCTTTGTACTAGTGCATTGCAACTAACATATTTGGTTAGAGTGTAATTTCTGTAACTTCTAATGAAAGAATTTTAGATAAGAAAGAAAGTTTTTGAAATGAGAATAAACATGTGCCCCTTATTTAGGAGGGTAAGGCTCACAATAATTTTTTTGAAGATATTCCTCTGAGATGTTGAGGATTGACAAGCTTCGTATTATTCTCCTCCTAAGGCAAGTTTAGTCTCTTTGCTTGTGAGGTAATACTGCACGTATCTATTGTCCCTGGATCAGATGAGGCGGAAGTCTCATACACGTCACTGTCAAATTTTGGGGATAATTTTTGCATGCTTTACGTATAATTTGTGGAGCCTTGTTGGAGCAATGAATGCAGTTTGATTCAACACAATGGGTATGTGTTCAAAATGTGGTACTGGAGTTTTAATATGGATATTCTATGTATAGTTATTTAGGATTTCAAATATAGGTTGTGCCTTTTAGGATTCTAGAAGTGGTCTTGATCATGGATATCATTTTAGCTATGAATGCTATAGAGACAAGAACTTAAGTTTTTCCAATAGAATTTTGTAGGGAAAGAGAAAAAACTTAAGTGGCTATGTCCAGTGTAATGTTTTACAAATGTAAATGGTTATATTAAGACTGTCAATAGCAATGAAAACACCAGACAAGCTTTGAAAGCACATGATTTTTGCATGAAGTAAAAGTAAGATAGGGCATATAGAAACTTGAAAGAAGATAGAAAATTTTTTCTTGATTATTGGACTGTACAATATGTGTTACAACATACAGGCATCTGGTAATTATTGCCAAATCCTAATCAAGCCTAAAGTGTGCTTTTCTAAATTGTTCCAATAAATGGCAACAAGAAAATAAATTTATTCACTATTTTACATAACAACCATGTTAGGTGTATACCGAAATTAGCTACTAAAATCAGCTACTAGTATAAAATACATGTTGGGTTACAAAAATACACATTGAAAATGAGTTAAACAACACATGTATTTATACACAAATACATGGTGGCTGATTTTAGTATATACATGGCATTTTTGTATACATAAATGTAACATATCTCAACTTCCCCTTCAAGGTGGTTAATGGATACATGAGAAGCCCATTAGTCAACACATATGTCAACTGTGAATCCCAAAGGTAGAAGTCTTGTGGTGATTAATCCTCTGTCCAACATGTCTTTAATGAAGTGTCAGTCAGTCTAAATGTGCTTAGTTTCGTAGTATTGGATTGAATTGTGGGCTATATTGCTTGCTGACTTGTTATCATCATCAATACTATTTTTTTTTTTTTATACTTTCAAGTTGCCGAGTACTTCATCCATAGTAGCTCTCACATCCTTATGCCTAAGCACGAAGCTCTGTCTTAGTACTTGATCTAGCCACCACATTCTGCTTCTTACATCCCCAAGTTACAAAAGAGATGCAAAGTATCTTAAGAATTAAGTGCTAAGGTACAATATCTAAACTTTTGGAGAAATAGATGGGGATCTTAACCATAGGATTCAAGTTAGGTCGTCAAAATGGAGGAGTGGTTTGGGTATATTTTGTGATTAAAAGAAAATATACCATTAAAGCTCAAGATTAAATTTTATAGTATAACTAAAATATTGATAATATTGTATGAAACTATATGTTGGTTAGTTGAAGTCAACAAGAAAATAAGCTACATGCAACAAAGATGATGATGTTGTGATGGATGAGTGGACACACTAGATAAGATAGGATTATGATTGAATGCATTGGATAGAGAGCTAAGGCAGTGCTTATTTGTAAAGATATAGAATCTTGTCTTATGTACTTTGGCCATGTATGAGAAAGACTTATAGAGGTGCCAATATGGAGATGGATCAAATGAAGAGTAGTTGTAAACTAAAGGTAGAGGAACTTCTAAGAAATCATAGGTGAAACTATTAAAAAATCTAAATATCAGTGGCTATGATTCACAACAAAATGTTAGTTTTGATTTATCCATATAATTAACCACACCAAATGGGACAAGGCTTAGTTATTGTGTTGACTTGTGCATGTCTTTAGTGAACTCATCCATCCTTGTAGGTTTCTACTTGTCACATGTTTTGGAAATGTGCAAGTTGATGCCATTATTAATTTTGGAAATGTCCAAGTGAAATCAATTCTTTTCGCGCCTACTCAATTAAATTTGAGTGGTTTAGAGCCAAAAGATTATTTAGCTATCCTGTCATGGGTTAGAAAGCTTTTCTCTAAATACATAATTTATATGAGAAAAAAAAAATTTTTAAATTGCTAACTTGAAATAAATGTGTTCGGGCAGTGTCTTGGTTTTTAATGTTTGAAATTTCTTAGGATGTAATATATTTAGCATTTCGTAAATTATAATATGTGATCAACTACATAACTTTGCAATTTTTCATTTGAAATCATTTGACCCTTTTTTGCTAAGATCTATTTCCTGTGAGCAATATACACGGCTGTCACAGCAGCAACTAAAGCAAAACTGGTACGGTGAAGGCTATATTATGAGGCTTTATATCTTGTACTGAATGATTTCCACATCATCTCCAATTGTGTATTGAACAATTTGTATAAGCACATTAGTTTCTCTTTTGGATATTCCATTCTCTTCTACACATCTCATCTTACTATAAAACTTCCGTCCTGTTTTTGATCCATTTGTTTGTTGTTTCTTTTCTCTTTTAAGTTTCCATTACTTCGGTGTTGCACATTTTGCTATCATTTTAATATTGTTTTAACCTTCTGTCAATAGGGTATGATTCCATCTGAACTCCTTACTCTGTGTTCTTATGCCTCTGCATATTCATTGATGCTATCATTTTAAATTCCCTTGAAATTTGCATTTTAAATGTGTATTTGGCTTTTTCCCTCCATTTGAATCTGGTCAGTTAGATTAGCATTTGAAAACAATTCCCGTAATGGTCAGATATTGATAATATTGTAGATATAGAAGTGAGTGTAAGAGATAGGCATTTTTCAACAATTTTGATCTCTCTTTGATACCAAATAAAATATAGGGAATTTTGTGAAAATGAAGGGTAAAAAAATGTCATTTTGGGATTCCTTGTCTGTAATCTCCGAGAGACTGATTGAAATGTCTATTCGTTTATGCTTCATGACACATTTGTCGCTTTGGTGATTCATGTCAAAAAACACAAGAAAACGGCAATGGGTTCTGAGTTCGTTCTTGTCAATTGAGTATTTTTCTGATATTATTTAATTAATTTGGTGTTAACTTATTGTATGAAATTTCATAGTCTGTGTTCATCAATTTTTGTCTCATGTATTGCTAATAACTCTGGCAGTCTTTACCCATTTGAAGAGCAGAGTTTTAAATATTTAGTTTCCAAGGCAGTAAACAAAGTAAAAAAGAATTGCACATATATGTTTTGTATGTAGAATTTCTTACCTTATTAAATGTTGACTTTACATAAGATGTTGCTCTTCTTGTTTCTCACTCACACATGCAATAGTGCTTTAGTTGATAGAAAAACAAACATTGATTGTCTAGTAGCCTATATGACATGTCATTTATAGAGAAAACATAAAATTCAAAGCTGAGATCATCTTCTTGATTGCTATCAAGAAACATTCATCTTTTGTAGATGCATCAGTGTAGCTACAATCTGCTGCAGCAATCAAAATGAATCTCATCAAGATTTCTTCTAGTTTGTAATGGTTCAATAATTGACTAGCTAAATAAGATCATACCCCAACTTTGTGGCTCCTGAAGTGGCCTCATAGTTCTGTTGCTGTGGTTGGCTTAGCTGGAGATTCACAGGAACCTGCAAATCTTCCTCTATGCTTATACCATTTGTTAGAACAGAGTTTCTGTCTGTTCCACTCCCATTTCTTGTTCCATAGACCTGGGTTAATGAAACTCCCTTTTTAAGGTTTAGAATAAAAACTCTTTATGTGGTTGCATTTGTTTTAAGAAATGGATTTTTTTAATATTTGATATTATTTTAGTTTGTCTTCCTATCCAAATCAGTACCTTCTTCTTCAGTTCCATGTTTTCTTGACGAATTAGGTTTACCTTCTTATACAGTTCCATATTTTCTTGGTGTATGAGGTTCCCCTGCAGAAAGTAAAAGAATAAACATTTAATGAATGAAAGATAGTAAAGTCAATATTTTTCTGTGTAGACTAACCTTTTGATTCAGTTCCTGTATTTCCTCCATTAAAAGTTGTTCCTGCATAAGTCAATTTTGTGTAAGATACATATATCGAATTTTAAAAGATGGATAATTGCAATTTTTGGGGTGAATTCACACCTTTTTTGCACGGACACCATGGAGGCTAACTTCCAGTTGGTTCTCTAAACTATGTAAATCTTTGACAGTCATACCTGACAGTTCTTCTCCCATCATTTGCCTGTTAGATCATAAATCCCAAAAAGAGTTTGGTATTGCATCTTGTACACTTGGATTGAGAGTTCATCACCAATGCTATTTGGCAATGAGCAGATTATCCCGCAATAACATGTACATTTTCAATTCTTTTTTCTAGTTTAAGCACAAAATTGATATATACTCTTTCAATCCTTTTTATAAACTGTAACTCTATAATTTCCACAACATTTTGATTGTTGCAGGTTCTTACTAGAGAGAGAAAACATCCTGGCATAGCATTTGACTATTTAAACATTTCTTCTAGATCCATGTTTTTAACAGTAGAGAGAAAGGGTCTGGTATGGAGGTAAACATCATATCTTGAGTGTTCTTTCTTTTTAACAATAAGAAGTCTGTAAACCCTTCAAATTAATTTTTATCACTCAACCATAGTCTTTAACATCACCCCTTTCACAGTTGTGTTCACATTTACAAATAACTTTGTTAAAAAAAAAATGCGTGTCACTGTCGTCAACAAGCTTTAACACCAGGTAAATCATACAAGCTTACAACTGCTTTATAGAAGAAGCCCACTTTCTAATTCGTTTTCCCTCAAAGGCACTAGATTGGGATATAGAGAGGGTACACAAATTGAAAGATTAGAAAAACTATAGGATTTTTATTTCAAGATATTTTTTCTTTTTGGTGACAAAAACTATTTTGTTAGAATAATCATTAGGGAATAAGTTTCGTTTTTTATGTCTCAAAATTATTGGTAGACATTAGTTTTTCTTTAAAATATCAAATTCTAATGGTTTAATAAGATTTTATTCTCACTATAGAGGTTGAGGATAACATATTTCTATGACAAAGGAATAAGAACTATTAAGTAAAGATATTAATATGTCTCTTACTTTAATGTATTAATAATAAGTAATAATATGTATTTAGAAGTATGTTAAGAATTATCATGTGATCCTAGAATATGCCATAAATCAAATGCATTTATAATTTTTTCCTAGGAAAATGGCATAAACAATTACAGGAATTTTTACTGTAAAAGATTCAAATTTTTTACAATACATAGGAGTAACATGTTTTAAGTATAATAATATTTCTTCGAATATAGTTCTAGGGAAACCTTGAAACAGAAGTTCTAGTAGGGAGGCAAGTATATCCCCTAGTCTAACTTAATCTTTTGTCAAGTTATGATTTAGTTGGGTTTGAGTTCAAAGAAATGATGCTGTGAGAAGATTGGGCAGATTTAAGTATCACTCCGCACTCCTTTGCCTTGAAATAGCTATGGAGAAGTCGTAAATATAATCGTCTACCAAAAACACGTCCAATGTAAAAAAGAAATGCATTTTTCTGCTGATGCCACAGCATTTTACACTCCTTGTTTGTGAGAAGGCCTTTGTAATTTTGAAAGGGTTGCAGACAACATCGTAAAAGAAACCTTTTATCCTATCAATCGGGTTTTACATGGACATTTATGAACTTATATTTAAAATAAATATATGTTGCACAGAAAAGAATGTACCGGTGACTTTCTTGCAAGTTCTGCAATTGTTGCCTTAACATGGCTGCCTCCCTTTGCCAAAACTAGAAAATACGAATAAAAAGTCTTAGATTTTAAAGGAGAAAGAATCACTAGATACACGTGCTTATGCCATGGTGTACCCTTTCATTAACTAAATATATGTGATGCAAATGGTCAGGTGTTTTGATTAAAATCTGCATAAATAAAAACAATAATAAAAAAAGATGAAAAAAAGATTAATTATCTGATGTGGAAACTTCACAATGATATAGTAATTGTCATATGATTGGCTTATTTGATTGAAAATGTATATTATTGAGATGAGATTGTGATTGTGATTAATTGTTCTTTAGTGAAAATGAGGTGCCTCTGGGTGTAAGGTGGTGGTTGTTTGGCCTTGATTTTGGACAGTGATAATCTTTAGACATGCAACTTTTGTCAGATAGAACTAGCCACTTGAATGTATCTATTTGATGTGAAACTGATGAATTTGACACTTGATAGCCAGTGACTACTGTGACTAACAACTTTTAACTAACTCAGTCATTGTAAAGACTGAACCCCCTGTGTAGCATGCTAGACAAGCTGCCCTCTCCCCTATACTTCCTCTTGTAGACTCTTTCCTGATCATAATCACAAATATCTCATTTTGATTCATTCTCTCTAATCTTAATATTCTCTGAAATCTTTATATTCCTGTTTTTGTTACTTGAACAATCGTCTTTTCTTCCTTTTGCATATTTTTCTTCAACATAGTGTCAAAGTGGTAACATCAACTAAGACCTAATCATATAACTATTTTTCTGAGTTCCTAAAAGATGGATCATCTTTCTTTGTAGCCTCCTGTTTTCACATTTCTGTGATTTCTGTTTATATCTACGTCTTGCATTTTCCTGCTTGCAATCATATTTAACTCTTTTCCAGCCCAATTTCCCTTTTAGATTGATTGAAAGACCGGTTAGCTTTGTTTCATGATATTTATTATACCTGGTGGGTTTTCTTATCCTTTTTAATTCCCCGTCTAATGAATTTAATAAAAAAAAAAAACAGTTTCCAACTAACTTGCCATTCCTCTGATTTCTTATCAAAATTTTTAGCTTGGTTCGAAGTTGGAACTCATGCTTAGCTCACATAATCTCTTGTTGTCACTTTCTTTCAAAACAAGCATTGATTACCTAGATTTTGAAAAAATAATTGAGGGAAAGGCAACCTGAACTATACATACCAATGTTCAAGCTGCTAGTTGCCATGTCTTAGGACACCTTCACCAAAGAATGTTTTTCTAGCCAAGCTAACTGCCTTTGGCTTGTTTTTGATAGTTTGGCTAATTTATCCTTCCTTGGGTTCCCTTCATCTGTTGTTCCCTCTCTTAGCATTGGTCATCACCTGATCTGTTCCAACTTTTTCGCATTCTATTTGTCTGAAGTGTCCCTGTACACTCTGTTTGGACTTGTATTTTGGCATGGAATACTGTATCTTTGGTGCTATTTGGATCTGCTTCCCTTTGAATGGCTGTTTGTCTGTTAGGATGTTCTATTAGGTTTTAAGTCATTGTTCTAATGATTTGATTTGTTTAAGGAGTGCTTAATTGTAATGAGCTGAGGAATGAAGTATGCTTCCACTTAAGGTTCATTGATTTATTTTAATTCTTGCTTTGATTACTTGTCATATTGTCCTATATTTTAATTCTCTCTCTCTCTCTCTCTCTCTCTCTCTCTCTCTCTCTCTATAGTTTTTTTAATGTAAAGAATTGGATCAAAACTGCAGATTCAACAAAGGATTTGACGCCTCTTAAAGTATGAGGTGCGTTTAAGGAGGTAACCACAATCTCAACTGCAGGTGTCGAACATGTGTATTCTATTGTGTTGATGTTCAAATAAAACTATTAATTAATTAATTAATTATCTTATTAATGAAGATTGTGCACTTTATCTTGAAAGGTAATATATCTCATGCATTTTAGGAGCCAAATCAGCCGACCCCACCTAGTGGAACAAAGAATGCTTTGTTGTTGTTGTATTTTAGGAGCCAAATCCTTCAAGAACACAAGTAATATGGATATAGTGGTGAATGATAAGATTGGAGTTAGTGCTCTCTGTATAAATTCGACCCCTTCATCACTTTTGATTGCTTTGTACAAAGTCGTTAAAGTACTTTCTGTGTCGTTATGGATCGTGAAATAATTCACAGGACATCTAGCCAACTTTAATCCATTTGAAATTCTGTGGCAATTGTTTACTGTTGAGCTTCATAATTAGGTTAGTTGGAATATGTAGAATTCGGAACGCAATGGTCCTCAGTTATTCTATTTTTGTTTATGACCTTTACTGTTGGTTTTGGTTGTTGGGAAATGTTTCCCTGAGGTCCTTAACAATGATGATTTCATGACAGTTATTTGCAGTGAGAAGGAGATTATTTGGTCTGTAAGATGCACATTGTTTTGGTTATCTAAGATCTAGTGAGAGAGCAGAGGTTTGTTTGTTTTGTCTGGGCTTTTTCATGTTTTCAGTAGTTAGTAGGAACGGTATGGTCAAAGATTTGCTTATTCTAGGATAACAAGCTAGTTAGAAATCCTTTATTTTATCAGCCTAATCGCTCTTTTGAAAGAACTCATCTTGGGGTGGGTTTACTACTTAGATGCTTTCAGCAGTTATCCGCTCCGCACTTGGCTATTTTCTTACGAAGTTTTGTTATAGCATCTATAATGGCCTCTGGTTTAGGTGGACAGCCTGGCAAATAGACATCCACGGGAATTAGCTTATCAAGAAAAAGTAAAATATTATTTTCTTTCATCGAAGGACATCAATTACTAAGATTCGAAGCAATTAGTATTATTTTCCAAGGCAAAAGAGCCCCCAACCACGGATGATTTCATTACCCTCACTAGCAAGATTACGACCCTCATTCCGAGCCTGTACAAATGCTTGCATGAAGGAGTCAGTCTTCTATTCTTTTCCTTGGCGCAGCTGGGCCCCTGCTACGACATTTGCACATTTGGATGCTACGACTGTAATATCTAGAGGATTGGCTGCCAAAGGTATCTATCCAGCTGTCCATTGACTACGCCTTTCGGCCTGATCTTAGGCCCTGACTCACCCTCCGTAGACGAACCTTGCGGAGGAACCCTTAGGTTTTCGAGGCATTAGATTCTCACCAACGTTTGCGTTACTCAATCTTTACTTATCTTCAAGTCTTGGTTTGTTGAATAGTGCCCTTATGCATGCAGAGAGATGCACAGCCCTTGATTTATTTGAGGATCATCTGGCCTAGCGATGGTTAGGTATTCCTGAGGGTTTTGAGTTTGTTGACCTTAAGTGTGCAGGGATTCCTACTTCCTCTGGATATACTTACTTTGCTTACAATAAAGGTGAGTTCTTTTCCCTATCAAAACTATATTAATATGCTATTGATGTTTTTCACCTACAGTTGGTTATTGTGTATGGGAAGATACCATTCATTTTGGTTTGTCAATTTATCAAATCCATGATTGTGAGTTCCTAGAATCCATATTCAGACTTTGCATTACTAGACAATGGAAGGAAACAAATTAATTCATTTCAGGAACAACTTTTGAAGTTCCTCAAGGTTGATTCTTACCAGCTAGTGGATGGCTGAGCCAAACCATGCTTCGTTTAAGATGCCTGAATAGCTCTTGCTTTCTAGAAAGCCTAATTTCAGAGTCAAATCATTCATAATAGGAATACGATGGTTAATGTATGCAAAATAACTTACTCATCAATAGATTTGAGTATGTTGAATCAGCTATGATGCTTTGTTCCACAGGATATAGAGCTTGGTGATTCTAGTCTCGAGTTCCTTGACTATGCTTCCCCAATCGTATTTTGAATTACCCAACTCTGAGATCCCTTGTACCTATATATCAAGATAAACGAACTAATTTTTAATGGAATTAATTTTGGAACTTGTGCATCACCAACGTAGCTTTGGTATTTCAGATGACTTTTGCTATGCATGTATTTTCCACCTTCTGCTAACAAAAATATGATTTCTAGATCAGGCCATTGCTTGTAATGATTTGAATTGCGGCCTGCTCCTAAAGAAGAACAACTCATCTGGTTACTGATGTGGTGCTCAGGCAGCATCTACCAATAGGATTTGAAGCATAACTGCTGAACATGTCTTTAGTCCTGGTGAACTCATTATTTTCAGTTGATTGGAAGGACTGAATGATGTAGAGACAGTCATCAAAGAAAAAGTCCAAAGGAACACTGCCATTTTTGTGACAGTAGTTCTTAAATGTGCCTTTTTCTGTTGGGGATTATTGTTTCCTGAAAAAATTGGGGAAATCATTAATATTCTTTTCTTTGTCTTTTGAATCTATTTCTTACATCTGATGCATTCTTTTTTTATGTTTCTGGCAGATCATACCCTTTGGGTTGCAGGATGGGTTGTGCCCTTGTTATGGTACAATACTAAAAGAGATTCTCATTTAGGTACACAAACATGGCAGCAATATTCTGAAAGGCCCTGTTGAGTTCCTTCCAGTTGTCTCATTTACGAGATATTACTGTTCAATTTTTAGGTGTTCAATTGATTGGGATACTTTGTTGCATTCTATGTATATGAGAGATTCTCCTAGCACTGCCATGGGAGTTTCTCTGCCATAGTACTAGTTAGTGTGGCAAATGGCAATGCAACATCACATTGCCATAGCTGCCAGGTATTTGACATATAACTTGCACGATATTGAAAATGGTGAGCTAACAAGAGCCTCTCTTGTTTCCCCATATTCTTTCTTTTTAGGTTCAGCATAAACCCAAAAGAACGCAATTGAAAAAAGGTCTGCAGTGGCTCTCTTTTACTTTGGTTTCTTAGCATTTTTCTCTCCTTTGTAAATAGTGGGGTTTCAGCTCTTAAACCTTCAAGACTATACTGAAACTATCACGAAGTTAACCAGACCTGCACCATTATGAGATATATATATATATTATTTTAATTTTTCTGCTGAAAATTCAGAAAATAGCCTTCACTCTTTGTAGTACCCAAGTGGTAAAATAGGAGGGAATGGAAGCAGTTAAGTCAGTTAGAGAGGCAAGTGGTAAAATAGCTCCTTCACTTTTTATTTACAGTGGAAGAGTGAAAGAAAAGTTGAAAATGGAAATACAGTGGGACCAACTATTTCAACAAATAGGGAGCTGGAAAGGTTAGTGGAGAAGACGTGATAGAGGAATGAATTCTGTTATAGGAGAGATGATCAAGAGTAAAATAGGAGGAATCAAGGGATTCAAAGGGGAATTTTAGACTGGGCAGGACCTTAGGATGGTGGTAGCCTCTTGAATGCTACCTTGTTCTCTACTTTCCATAATTGGTTCTTCAATCAATTCGTCAGAGACTGAGAGAGTATCACTTTGATATCCTCCAGATTCTGTGTTTCTCATTCGTTTCTACTCTGTTTCTACTCTCCCTTCTATAATTCTGCTCTCATATTCTTAATCTGACTCTGTCTCCCGGTATTCTGTTGTTTAATTTGTTCTTAGTTCTTGAACAGTGTTGCATTTTTAAATATCCAGGAAAATTATAAATAAGAAAATGAAAAAATATATAAATATAAAACAATATGATATTTCTCTTTTCTAACTAAGGTTTTAATATTTTATATTTATATGATTATAATTCCTTAAGCATACTTGTAAGATATATCTTGATAGTGAACTTGATTGCTGGCGGTGCAAGATATATATTTAAATACCTTAATCTCAGAGGTTGAACTTCCAAGGGGGTTATGCTCCTCTTTTGTTTTGTTGTATCGATCAATCACTGATTTCATGCTGACAAAGTCATCCAAATTCAAATTCTATCAATTTTGTGTTTCTGGTGACAAATGTTCAATAAAAGAAAATAACAAATTATGCAGAGGTGAATGCTGGAACACAATAATCTTATATCAGCAACTGCTGCCGCAGAATATAAATTAGACGCCAGATTTGGCATGGATATGTTAACTGAAGTAATTTTGTTGCAAACTTCCAACACTTATGCATGCCAGGTTTTACTAATGTTGCTTGCAATATATTTAATGAGTAAAAGCTGACAACTGATTGGTTATGGTATTCAGCAGGATTGGGACAGGGAGGGATTGAAACAGCTAATTGCTTAAGACACCAAGAACCAGCATCACAAATAGCCGTTACTTGAAAGTCAATGTTTGAGATGTGAGCAAAGTCAGCCACTTTGTGCAAGTCACCATCTAGCCATCTAGAGTAGAAGAAGGAATTCCTTAACACAATGATGTCGAGAGAAGCTATCCTGTAAGACTGTAAATTTTACCAGTGTGTTGAAATGCTACTCCTAAGGACAGAGGAATTGGCCCAGGGGTGTAGATCCTCCTCGGGGTCCTGAACATATATGTTTCGTAGAATATCACACCGAAGACTTCCTTCCCCTGTCAGCAATTTCGACACCAACATCTCCAGCAAAGCAATGTTAATATTGTGAGTGTCCTTGAAACCAAGGCTGTCAACTTCATTGAGCTAACTAACATGGTTCGAGTTAACCAAGGTCAACCTTCGACTCCCTCTATTACCATTCTAATTTCTATATGAAGTTGCGGGTTTGTTGGTCTAACCTGGCATAAACCCTGCGTTGCAACCACATAGACTACATGGGATACACAAGGATGGAGAGAAAACTGAATGGATCAAACAAACATGACGTGCACAATTGCGTAATTTTCCTTTCCAAGTGGCCAATTTTACGTCCACATTGTCAATAACAATAGAGGAGAGATTTACCCTACTTTTGATTATTATATTGTTGCCATCATCTCGATACGTAGATAAGTTAAGGACACCGAGATATCCTTAGTGAATGTCCATGGAAGTCCAGTTGATGCTATCATAATTTTTTCTCAAGTTATTCTTGAAAGCTTTTCTGATATTATTGATTTATTGCTTCCCATTAAGTAACTACCCTGTAAACCACATTACACTAGTTGATCTGGTAAAACCTCCTAAAGTGTACGGAATTGTCAATTTTAGGTGTAAAGACTACAAAAGCATTCACAATCCCGGGTTCAACTTGGGAAAAGCCTCCAAAAAATGACTGAAGAAGAAAAGGTTTGATTGCTAATCAAGCCACCTCTTTCGTAGTGACCAGCGTGAAAACACTAGAAGGACAAGGCAGAAGGATCCATTTCATTATGCTTACAAATAGTCTTATTAAATAAGAATTGCCGTCTTAAAAAAATTTGCTTTGTTACGTGTAACAACTAGGAGTATAGAGGATGAACTTAATTCTAATCCTACTTGCGAGTTGAATTTGTTATTAAAAATTCATCCCTACTTTATCTGTGGGTTGGGAACAATTCAATTTTAATATTATCCGCGGTCAACTCGCGGGTATCTAACTTTACCTGCGAGTTTTCACAAATATGTAATATTATTATATAATCTAATGAGTCAACTCGCGGGTATCTAACTTTACCTGCGAGTTTTTACAAATATGTAATATTATATAATCTAATGAGTATGTAAATTAAAAATTTAATACAAACAACACAAGTATTTCACAAATAATACAATTTTTCCATAAACAACATAATTATCAAATGTTCAATTCTACATAAAAATCTTTGCTTAAAATTATAACACAAACACAAATAAAATATTATGATATAATATTTTATTTATATATCACTAAAATAGAATTGGTTTTAGGACTGCACACGGATCGGATCGGATCGGATATGGCCTAAAATTCTATCCGATCCGCACTGCATTCATCGGATCGGATCGGATACGATATCCGCAATTTTTTAGGCCGGATCCGATCCGATCCGATCCGCATAATTGCGGATCGGATCGGATCGGATATCGGGTATATCCGCATAATTAAAAAAATTTATTTTAAGATTTTGTTTGGCCTTTTTACAAAAAAATATCCAGAAAATTCATTTTTTATCTGTTTAAGCCTATTTACTCCTAGAATATTATCAATAATAGTTCTTTTGAATAACAAAAATAAAATAATAACACAAGATTTAAATTTAATTATTCTAAGTTGAAGTACAACATAAAAAATTAAAAACAAAATATCATAAAATTCATAAAATAACATACTAAAATTCATATTACATTAGGGTTTACTGTCTTAAACTATGTTATTTATATGTGATGTGCGGATATGCGGATTTGCGGATCGGATCTGCGGATATCACTGCCGAATCCGCAATCCGATCCGACCATAGTGCGGATCGGATCCAATCCGATCCGATGACTCTGCGGATCGGATAATATCCGCAAAATTCGGATCGGATGCAGATAATTACCGCGGATATGCGGATATTATCCGATCCATGTGCAGCCCTAATTGGTTTTTATAAAACAAAAGTGTTAAATTTTTAATTGATGATCTTGGCTCAATGATAAATTTTTTGTATTAATTGAGAGGTCTTTGATTCAACGCCCACCTATAACATATTTTTATAACATATACATATATAGAGTGCTGGTTGATTGAATAGGATTGAGATTCAACCTGCACCTATTCGATCCGCGTTCAAACCCACTCTGCATTCAATCCTACCGGATCAGATTGGATAGAGTTGGATACCCACGAATAGGGTGCATTCTGCCACTCCTAGAACTAACAACTAGTAAATGCCATAAGAGAAATTCACACACAAATATAAATCAGAACGATCTCACCCCTTAATAGTGAAACAGAAATAGATAGTGATGAAAAAGAAAAGTACAATGGCTGAAATATGAAAGTCAGCCTTCCCCCCAAATCTAGTCTAGATTCTCATTGGATCCTACCATTCTCTCCCCCTCTTGGGTCTTATATTCTCTGCCTATTCTCTCTCCAAATCTTGTGAAATGAAATCACACCTGCCTCTTTCTGCTCATGTCCCTCATCCCTTGTGCCAGGTGGATAGTTAGGAAAATATTCTCCTTGTCACTCCTTTCTTTTTGGTCCTCAACTCTATTTCTTCCATTATAAAAAATAGTAGCGGGGAGATCTTTCCTTTCTTAGGGTTTGAATTAGAAGTTTCTACGATTTTAGGGTGTGCTACAATACCTCTTTTAAAGATTCACCTTGTCCTTAAAATGAAAAGAGAAAAATACTTTTTGAATTTTGTTAGACTTTTTCCACAATAATAACAAACAGAGAATAGAGCAGAGAAAATGAAATTTCTTCCTCTTCAAGCAGAGTTTGTGCTGTCTCAAAACTTCCAACACAATTTCAAGTGCACACAATGTTTCTTTCAATCGGTACTATACCCCAGAATATCATCAAAGAACATCGTATAAATTTTCTTAAAAATAGTCTGAATACCTAATTCATCAGGACCTGAAATGTTAATGGGGTGTTGGTGAGACTGAAATCTAGTATAGATCCTCATTGAATTCCTACCTTTCTCTCCCCTTCTTAGCCCTTATGTTCTCTTTCCAAATCAGGTGAAATCATACCTGTCTGCTCCTAATGCCCCTCACCCCCTGTGCCAGGTGGATAGTTAGTTAGGAGAATATTTTTATTGACACTCCATCCTTTTTGTTTTTGACTCTATTGCTTCTACTATAATAAAAGCTTATGGTAGGAGAATATTTCCTCTACTAGGGTACGAATTAGAAGCTTCTATGATTTCAGGGTATGTTACATTACACCACTAGCCTTCATCCATTTTAACCCTGATAAGAGTTAGTACATAAAAGAAACTGGTGTTCCTATATTCAAACCTCATCGAATTTTCTTAGACCTTTGAAAGCCGCAATATTTTTCTGCAAAAAATTATATCATAGTCACGCTAAAGCTCCATCTCAAGTCTTGAGAGGCACCAAATCCTCATGCTCACAAGGGATCTCTGAATGAATGCTATACTATTATCCAATTTGTTTTTCATTCTCTTGATTCTCTACTAAAAATATTTCTGTTGAAAATTTTAGGTTTGCCATTTTAGTTTTTAATAAATTTTTATTATTTTAGAAGTTTTGAAAAATTATTCTCATTAAACAAATTTATTTTTAAGGTGGCCTGGCAGTTAAGAATCAAAACGGTCAACTCTGATCTCCTTTCGAAATAGGAACACCAGTGCAATATAACATCTAATGAGAATATAAAATGATTAAAATGCAGAATAGGAAGTCCTTATCAATTTTTTTACCCCTGATTTTGCATGAAGATCAATCTTGGGATGAGCTTAGAAGTTCCAATCCAACCATTCAAACTGCTAGATCTAAACGGTCTTCAAAACAAAGGGGTTTAGAGTATGATGAATGAAATGAAAAAAATTGTTTCGGATTGAAGGAAACAAAAAACGGTTTCAAAAATATTTGTTATGCAATTGTAAAACATAGAATATTGCTTTACTAAAGCAAGCTTTCTAATTGGGAAAGTAGTGATAATAAACAATTTTATCATTTTTTTAAGTGTAACTGTAGTGTATATAAATTAGATCTTAATGGTTAACAATGAGTCATACAAACATAAATTCTCTATGTTTGTTTTATTTTTACAATATTAATTTTATTATTTTGTTTCAAAAAATTTGGTTGATAATTATGTTTATTTACATATTTAAAATTATAAAAATTTTAATGTTTGTAAATTTAAAAATTATAATTTTTGTATATTTTTAAAAATTATAAATTTATTAAAATTACTGTAAAATTATATATATTATTTAATATTTAATAATTTATTAATAAAAAAATATATTAAAAAATTTTTTGTTAGCCTGTCAATTCGCCAATTCACGGTTCGGCGGATTGGAACGGTAGATTGGGATAAGACGGGACAGGCTAGCCCGTTTGCTAGCCATAGGTACGTACGCTGTCTTATTCATTTTAAAGTAGTCAAATGCAGTGTTTATAAAGATGTTATCCGCTTATCCTGTATCTCAATAATGTCTAGTTGCATTTCTGTGTGAAGTTTTGTTATTTTCCGGATAAAATCATCCATAAAAATTTAGTAATACTCTTGCACTGAGTCAGTTTCCACTTCTGAGTTTGCCAAACCACCACAGAAGAAATTAGGTATGGTGGCAAATGAAATCACCGTTGAAACAATACAAAATTGGAATTACCGGAATTAGGGAATTGCATAGAACATTAAGAGAATCACAGGGAATAGAGACACAGTACACATAATGAGTACTATAATATTTAACTATTTATCTTCTATTTATACTATAGTATCTATAGAGATTTCTTGGTATTGACTGTGTATAAATGGTAGTTTGAACATTTTGTTTCTTAAGTGAATGGAAGTGTATGCGGTTATAGATTCTTTCCATTTTTGCATAGTAGAAGAGTGTTTAGGCCATTTTAGTGTAAGTGGATGACCTGGTGTCTTAGGATGCAAGGAGAAAAATGATTCGGCAAGGAGAACAGACGTGGCTATATAATGATCGGCAAGAATAAAGTTCTCTTAAAAAACCCTAGAAAGTTGAACCAGACGCTACTGATTACATTTGTTAATGGTTGAAGTTCTTTTCCAAAAGTGAAATAATGCTAAACATCCTTAGTGGATGATTGAGGATACCACAAAGTTAATGTATCAAATAATGGCTGAACTATAGTAAAGAAATATCTAGATCATTGCTTACATATACTAAAAAGAAAGGGGGATTGTCAAATATTTGTTAAGATTTTCAGTACAGAAAAATTGCTATTGATATAATTCATTCTTTAGATTTTTTTTTCTGGTAAGGTATATTTTTTGCTTTTAAAATTTGTCAAAATTTTTAAAAATATTTTTAAGTTTTATTTTATTTTTAAATTTGTTTATTTACATTAAATATATCTCTGATCATTAATTTTTCAAAAATTTAGGACGACTAATTCAATAATAACTTTATAAGAATAATTTTTAACACACAAACAAAATCAGATACAATTCTAATACTGACTTCTAATTATCAAGCATTATATCTAGATTGGTGTTTCTTGAAAATATAGTTATTAGAAATACAATTAATGCAAACTAAAAATTTTTAAGATAAAATTTAAAGATATTCTTAAAATTTTTAACAAATTTCATAGATAAAAAATATGTTTTACCTTTTTTTGAATTCTGTATTCTTATTGTCGTTTAAGACATGCTTCAAACAGAAAGTATTTAAAATTTTCTTTGCTTTGTAATTAAGAAATTCATGAGATGATATATTTGGAGCATATGAAATTACTTAAAATCGTAGTTATATCTTATATGTGTAAGAGTGAACTTAATCGACGAGGACATACATAAGTCTAATCTTACTTTAACTACTAACAAAGTCACCCATAAATGGTGTATTGTCATCCTCTAAAGACAATCGATGATTTCTGATGTAACTAAAATCTTTAAGGGTGTTAGTTTAGTTTTCAAAACATTTATGAGATAAAATTGAAAAAAAAATTACATTAGCCTAAACACTAACATCTGTTAGAAAAATAAAAGTATTATATAAATACAAAAATTTATTCATTATGCATTTGTTTATATTTATACAAGTTTTACATATTCTTTTAGTAAAGTAATGAACTATTAGAATAATAAAACGTTTTATATTGGAATAATCGAATATTTTTTCAATAATATAATCAAACTTTTTTTGAATAGCAAATATGTATTTTTATACAAAATTAATTGATATGACTAATTTTTGTGTTTATATAAAATGATTTTTTGAAAAATGCTATATCTAATGCATGACAGAAATGTCACGTCCTGTAATATATGATTTAAAGAGGTCATATTGTTCCTCAAATTAAAGTAAAGATTGGAGGTTACTCAAGTGGGTATGTCTTGTTGACCTAGTGCATGTGCTCATAGCTAACAATTGAACAATTGACCTAGCTCATAAAAGACCTACTTATCTGTCAATTGTGCTGAGTTTTGGACATGAACTTAGTTACTAAAATATTAGCATGTGTTTAGGTCGTATTTTTATTTGAAAAAAGATTGAGAAACTATTTCTTTCGGTTAATAATTAGTTAATATTCTTTTTTTTTCTTTTCTTAATTTTTTGTTCATCAACTACTTTGTCATTTGATTGTTCATTAAAAAAATTATTTCTCTAACAAAATCATGTTTATTTTTAATATTTTTGTTTTCATAATTTTATAAAAAATAAACATAATAAAATTTTGTATTTTATTTTTATTTTTCACAAAATTTCAAAAATAAAAAATAGAAAATATTTTTTAAAAATCACATATGTACATTTTTAATTTTCTTTTCTTCCAATTCTCAAGTGGACAAGTTGATAAAACCAAAGCTAGTATTTGGATATTTAGATCAAAATAAAATTGATTGTGTTATATACAAGTGGCTAAGAATATATTGTTAGTACGATGACTTAAGGCACTCATCACATTTTATTTGGGGAATCCTATACATATTAAAGGTATATATTCCTAGTTATTTATAGTATTTCTAACTCTAATCGAAATGAAATATCTAAAGAATAAAATCATAAATATTGGGTAATTAAAATCTTTTATGTTTAAATTAATATTAATTAATTTTTTCCACTAAAATACCGGTCTCTAACATTTCTCCTGTTACCTGTATTGCTCTTTCTTTTCTCTTATTCAATTCCTCCCTATTTGAAACCTTATAGCTTAAACATCAACACGGTATCAAAGTGGTACCATCTTTTGTGATTTGAAGAGTTGTAATGTCTCCTTTCTTAATGCTCTTATTTTCAAGAATAAAAAAGATATATAAAAATTGTAAAAATTATAGAGAGATCAAGACATGAATCATATTATAAAATTATGGGAGAACGAAGATTAAAATAAGAGATATAAGTTTCAGAAAATCAATTTAGTTTCATGCTGGACAGATTCACTACTAAAATTTTACAATTGTTAAGAAAAATTATAGAGGTATTTAAGTTAAAAAAAAAGATTTACATATAATTTTTGTTAATTTAAAAAAAAAATATATGATGGGATATCAAGAAAAGTGTTATGAAAAGTTTTAGAAAAAAGAGAATAAGAATTGTATATATTCGTATAATTAAATATATGTACGATGGAGTTAAAATTAGTGTAAAGACTCAATGTGATGTGACATAAAAATTTTTTATTGGTATAATATAGGACTGCACCCACGATCATCTTTAAATTTATATATTTTTATATTGGTTTTGGAAGTAGTAGTACTTATTGAACATGTTCAAAAACTCGTACTATAATGTGTGTTTTTTTGGTCGATGACATCGTTCTTTTGAAAAATTAAGGGAAGATTTAAATAAAAATTTAGATATATAAAGAGAAATTATAGAGATGTATAATTAACGCATAAGTCATAGTAAGATAGAATATATAAAATAGAAATTTGGTCCCACAAAGGAGAAATAATAATACAAAAGTAAAAGTTGGAGAAAACATTCTACCACAAATAAAGTGCTTTAAATATCTTGGGTGTATGATATAAGATATTGGAGAAATTGATGAGAATATAAAACATAGGATTTAAGCAGATTGGTCAAAATGATAGAGTATGTTTAATTTTACGAATGTACCTTTAAAACTTAAACATATATTTTATCACACTACTATTAAACTGACTGTGTTTTATGAAACAGAATTTTGGACACAAATGGTAAACATGAACATAAGTTAAGTGTAATAGGGATGAAAATGTTGAAATAGATGAACGACCACACAGACAAAATAAAGAATGAAAGTATAAGAAAAAAATGTTAAGAGTCACGTTTTTTGTTGAAAAGATTGTAAAGACTCATCTCAAATAGTTTGAACGTGTAGAAAGAAAACCAGTTGAATATCTAATTAAAAAAGTAGATGTGTGAGATAGAAAATAAATAGAGAATAAAAAATAAAAAAAGATAAAAAAAAAAACTATCAATAAAATAGTTGAAAAAATTTTAAGTAAAAATTTTGTTGTAAATATGATAAATGATAAAGTTTAATTACGTTTTTTGATATATATATATATATAACCGATCTCACACAGTAAAATAAAAAATTGTCGTCGATGTTGTTGCCTACTTCAAAGCTGCATGCAACTGCACCCTGCACCAACCTTGTTTTCCTGTGTTTTTCCTACTGACGATGGTTGTCTCCAACTATCGCTTGCACCACTGAACTCATTTTGACATCCTATTTCCATAACTATCCTGTTTTTTATTTTCTTTTGACCAATTATAAAGTTGTTTAGATGATTGAACGTCCCTGTTGTTCCGTCTGATCACATCACTCTAGCTATAGTTGATCTGCTGCTTTGTTGTGTCACCACTCCAATAATCCCTCATTAGTGTTAGTTGAATCTCCAATGGTTTTTTATTAGAACTATTTAAGATATCCATACGTTATTGTTGCATGAATAAAAACTTTATATTAACCTGAAGATCATTTCAATATAGAAAATATTATATAACTAACTTTTTTTTCCATATATTTATTTTACCATCTTAATTAATCTAATATTTGTTATTATATATTTTATCCATTTAATAAAAATTAAAAAACTTATTAATCCCTAGTATCACTAGCATATGATATAATTTCTCTACCACATCTTTAATTATAGAAAAATATTCAAGAATAAGCAGAATTTATTGCTTTTACTAATATTTTTAGTCATTCATTCAAATTTTTTTATTCTAGTAATTTTACAATATATTTATAGTCTATACTTTAGATATTAATAACTAACCACTAGTTAAAAATAATAAATTTTACTCACCTTCTAATATTACTCTTAATTATATATTATTAGATTTGGTGGAATCGTATTAATTTGGATCAGGGTTTTAGTGTTATTATAAATAAATAGGACTTAATGTTTTATCACATCATTTATACTTCTATATTTTTATACTATATCTATACTTCTATACTATATAATTCAAAAAGAAATTGTTGTTCACATTTTAGTAAAATTATAAACCACTTGTCATCTCAATTTATTTAATCTTTATTATTTTTATTTATTTAATCAATAAAAAAGTAAATCAATAAACATATTAGCACCTGTTAATATACTAGTATTACTTAAAAGTGTTATTTATACACTTTTTATTCCCTCTTTTCTTTCATATTTTTTATTTCTCTATTTAAAATTCTCAATTTTCTAAAAAGTAGTTTTTCTTTAAAAGAATAAATTAATATCACAAATACATGCAGGATAAGATTAGGAATCAATTTTTTCCTATTAATAAATCGTTATTTTTCTTTTGAATTTTATCTTCTTTCTCTGTATTAGTAATTCAAACACTTAATTCTTACTCATTTTCTATTTATTGACAGATTAATGAAAAGAAAAAGAAAACGTTAGTTCCTTAGCAAAACCACACATATTTAATTTAAGCAAGTAAATTAATATCATCACACAGCTCTATCAATATATAACCAACAACATGAGGACTAAACTAAAACCTCATATACTACCTAAACGGCTAAACCTTTACTAACAGACTAATCTTTGTAGCTTTATTTAATTACTAATTTAATTGGACTAATTGCTAAAGCATTTAAGTTGTCATGATTAAAAATATCACATATAACTTGATCCAGAATCTTACAATAATAAATATATAATTCTTTTTAATTAGATACATATATCGTTTAATCTAAGTTTAATTGCTCTATAAATTTCTATAATTTTATCAAATTTTAATTAACTCCTTGTAATTTAAAAAATTGTAATTGAATCCTTATATTAAATAAAAATTTGTAATTAAATTTTTATTAATTATTATCTTTCAAAAAACATACAATAATTCTAGAATATTTGTTTTAAAATACTTTTTAATTCATTTTATATATATCAAACATAAAAGCGAATATTTTAAAAGAATAATTGTATTTTTACAAAAAAAATAGTTAGAAATTAAAGAACAACCTAGTTGAAACTTTTAATCTAACATAAAAATTTAATTATAAATTTTTAAATTATAAAGATGTAATTAAAAATTTAATTAAATTATAAGAACCAATAGAATAATTAAATCTTTAATCTATTATCAACTAATACAAGACCTTTTTATCACTTGCACATTTGAAATCTAACTATCATGATCTTCGTAATTCATTATGTATATTTGGAATGACCTTTTTCGTTTTTCCTTTTTTTTTCTTTGTGTAAACTGTAATATTTTGCTTTTATTAATGCACTGTACTTCTAAACATTTTTAGTTTAATCTTGTAGTGTCCGTGGCGTTGAGAAAGAAATTAATTACGTTTTAGTTGATACGGCAGCAATGTAATTAATTACCTTACTCTAAGGCCTAGGTTTATTTCTGCTATTGCTATTGGACTAAATAGTTCTACTTATAATTTTATTATATCAATAAATACCTATTTTTATTGGAAAAATGCATGTTTGGGACAAAAGAATCTCTAAAATCGCCTAAAAGAACTTGAAACAAACCTACAGGCTTATTTAGTTATTTATACATTTAGAAAGTGACAGTTGCATATTTATTGATAATCAATTCATTTATTTATTAGATTTAACAGAAGATAACTAAAATTAAATTAGTAATATAATAGATTGGGTTGATAAATTAAATGTGAAGCACATATTCACTGTTATAAATATCATTTTCTTTGTATTTAAATATTTAATCCGTAAAAACATAGATTGGGTAGATAAAAGTATAATATATATCCATAGCTATTGTTCATCATTTTTCTTAGTATTTAGTACCTAATTAACCATAAGAATGGACAATCCTCGAGCGAACTCAAACCTATTTCTCCAACACTCAGATGAACTTGAATAACTTTCAGCACAAGATATAAAATCAGCAAATAACCTCACATCGTGCTGTTAATCTGTGACGCCAGTTCCCAAAATCTTATGATCATCATCTAATATATATTGCATATCTGCCATTGTTGTTCACAATGTATGGTAGCTTGACCATCATGAACATTTCGTTCTGAGCTGCACGCACATATGCCATAAAAAATAGCCAATAGGATCGGAGGATTTCAGTCTCCAATCTTAGCTTCCTCTTCCAAGTGACGCAAGAAAACTACACCGTCCTCAAGCTATACCGTTGCAATTTCTCAAACTAAGACTAGCGTATACGTAATTCTCACAAAACTAAGTTCAGATTACGAATTTCAAAATAGCAAAGTTCTCACTCACGCCTAATAACAGATCAAACTTTTCAATTGCTACTTCGCTAGCACTAACTGTACCCTAAAGTCACGCGGATTTTACCATAACAGAGAAAACCACTACGCTTGCGTTTGGTTACGAATTAGTTATGCAACAACGCATTCAGCACTCAGAATTCAGCAACAAACACAATGCACATATATGAACACAGATATAGAAAACTCAAAACCTTAAGATCTGAGAGATTAACAAGCACCTGGAACTGGCGTAATCATAGAGTTTTCCGGTGCTGGAGAAGATCGCAACTCCAACCTCAGCATCGCAAAGAATCGAAAGCTCCTTCGCCTTCTTCAGCAAACCGCTTCTCCGCTTCGAGAACGTTACTTGCCTACTCGTCGAGTTATCGATCCTCCTTATCACGATCTTCCCTCTCCCCATGGATTCCAAGTCAAAACCCTAGCTACCTCGATCCTACCGAACCAGAAGAAAAAAATTGCTACTCCTACGAACAGATCAACCACCGCAGCTTCAATTTCCGAAGAAAAATGCGATAATAGAGAGCTTAACAAAGTAATAAGAGGAAACTGCAAGGAGAGAAGAGTCTCCATTATTTCCTTTCAGAGTTCAGACTACTACTGTGTTTAGATGCAAAGAGTAAACGACGGAAAATGAAAGAGAAAATATCTGATTGATTTTCCGATAAAAAAGGAATCTTATAAAGGATAAAAAAAATGAAAAAGAAAAAAGGTTAGAGAAGAGAGAGAGAGAGAGAGAGATTACTGTGGACGCTTGGGTTCTTGTAAGAGACAAAGGAAGGCTCTGCAAGTTGTACTGAAAAACTGCCTGAGATGGAAGGAAGGGATAGCTATATAAGGAAAGTATGGAAAAGAGGTTTGGGTGTGTGTGACTAAAACCGCTAATGAGCGCGTGAAGAAACCACTAGTGGTTTTGGTCCTTTGCCAGTTGGGGACTGGGGGGCACGTGGCCCAATCAGACTCTGACTCATGGGAGCTTATTGGCCTCTTTTATTCGATTCTTGAATTATGAGCTGTCTAACGTATCCGACTTTGACGCGTGGATCCTACGGATGCGCCTGACTGGTATACGTCTACGTACATTATACAAAAGAGGGATGGTAGATTACACTTTTAATAAAAAAAATTAAAAGTTAATTAATGTTAATTTAAAGATAAAATAAACAAAAAATTGTTTATTATGAATCGTTTTTTTTAACTCAAAAGACTTATACTTTCATTTATACAAGGTATTCCTTAGTGGTAATTATTAGCAACAATCTAATTGAATATTTTTATATATAGTTGTACTATGTGAAGATTGAAAATTAATTTTCAAATCAATTATTTATATAAATATATTAAAATATAAAATATATATTAAAAATATATAAAATAATATAAATATTTATATAAATAAATATATAGTAACTTATTTTAGTACATATAACATTTTGTTTACATAGTATATAAAGATTTAATTATAAATTTTTGTTTTTATTATGGTTCATATAATATATATATATATATATATATATATATATATATATTATTTTACCTTTTTAATTTATTTTATTTTTCTATGCTTATATCTGATTTATACATATAATATAATATAACATGACATAAAATTCGGTTAACTTTGTTCAAACCGCATCTTCAAATAATTTTGTGCAATTTAAAAAATATATATTATTTAACTATCTAAAAAAATTAAAACACTTTAATAGTAACCCGATAAGATACTAATAAGTAATGTGATAACTATATATAGCTGTTGTCAAATTTTCTTATTTTATGCTCCCATGATAAAATTTCTATTGTCTTTTGTCAAAAATTTTTTTCCAACATATTTGTTACTTCCATTTTTTATACAAAATTTATAACCAAAATTTTATTTATTAGTAACATATTTATTAATATATATTGATCACTTATAAAATTAAACTGCCAAATTACTCATCTCACTTGGTCGTCTCCTTATTATACAAGTAAACCCCTAATATGAATACAGTAATAATCTATCAGAAAAACAAGAGTGCACCAACTTATTATATTATCTCAAATACAAAAGAATACATTACATGTGAATGTTTACTTGAGATTTTTTAGACCTAAATTGTCATTTTCTTTCTAATTAAGATTTCAAATGGCCTAGTGACTCAAAAGATAGATAGCTCATAAAAAATTATATGTGCTTAAAAAATAATCAAGTTATATATAAAAATCAATTACCAATGAACTTCTCGTTTAATTTTAGATGATTTATTTCATCTTTGAATTATTCTTAGTATATGTGCACACAAAATACTAATTATTAAATTAGTTATTATGTATATATATTATTTAATTAATTTTTAATATATATTTTATATTTTACTAATCACTATAAATTTTATATTGATAACCGATTATATAACATAGTTAAAAAGTTATAATCTAATCATTGTACGGTTATAATTCTTTCTTAATTAAAAAATTAATCTCTACGTCTAAGTTATTTAATCAACCAAGTAGTTTTAACCTAATTCACCTATACGCACCACTATCTTTAACAAACTTTTGACTTAACATGCAAATATATATAACTGACTTTTTCATCCGAATTTCGTTTTCTTTTTTGAAATTTTCTTTACGTTTTCTGTATTTTCTATGTCTCTTCCTACTCTGTATTCTCTATGTTCTCTTCCTTCTCTATGTTCTCTTCGTTCTCTCCATTCTTTTCGTTCAAAATCAATATTCTTTTATCTGATTTGAAAATTTGGATTAAATTTTTTGAAATCAAACAGTAAAATCAAATTTGAACAGGTATTTTATTTTCAAAGACAATAAATGATTTAAGTTCAGACTATCAATTGAACCAAAACGAATTGGATTATTGTTTTGAATAGAATCAAGTGGTTGAGGTGTGGTTCGAATCTAGTTAATGTAATTCGTTGATAGTTTATGATTCTATAGTTGAATAATTTCGGTGTAAAAACTAAGAAATTTATATATTTTGTTAAGAAATTTCGGTGTATTTTATTCTGATAAGTTCTGCATAATTTAAAACTCTTTCTCTTCCTCCTCCTCATCTTTTACTGCTTCTTCTTCTTCTTTTTTTTTGTCATCATTATCATTTTTTTTCTTATTCATCTTTTATTTCTTATTTTACCTTCTCAAGTTTCTTCTTTCTTTACTCTCTTAACAAGAATAAAAATAAAATAAAATTCAAACAAAAAAGAAGAAGAAACATAACGCTGCAAATTTACTAGAAAGAGGATGAACCTACATTTATTCAACTAAAAAAACAAAAATAAGAAAAAAAAAAAAGAAAATACAGCATTAAAAAAATATTTTGGTACATTTGTAGCAAAATTTCGATATAAACACTAAGAATTTATGTGTTATTGTTAAAAAATTTCGGTGTATTTTTTCTGATAAGTTTTGCATAATTCAAAACTCTTCCTCTTCTTCCTCTTTATCTTCTGAGGCTTCTTCTTTTTCTTTTTTTATCATCATTATTTTTTTTATTCATCTTTTCATTCTTGTTTTACCTTCTCAAGTTTCTTCTTGTTTTACTCTCTTAACAAAAATATAAAAAATCAAACAAAGAAGAAGAAGAGACATATAATGCTGCAAAATTACTAGGAAGAGAATGAACCTACATTCATTCAATTAAAAGAAAGAAAGAAATAAGAAAAAAAGAATAAGAGAAAATACAATATTAAATAAATTATTTTTGTGCATTTGTAGCAAAATTTTGGTGTACATATAAGAAATTTATGTGTTATTGTTAAAAAATTTTGGTGTATTTTTTATTCTAATAAGTTTTTGATAAAGAAATAAAAGATAAACAAGAAGATAAGTATTCAAACTGAATAAAAAAAAGATACATTGAAATTGAAATAGAAACAAAAAGAATATATTGAAATTGAGTATAAAGAGAATCACTCTACTTTCTATCCAATTTCTTGACACAATAAGAAATAGACTCCTCAACCTTCTACTCAATTTTCCGATGCAACAAGAGAGGGACTCCCCAACCTCAACTGTTCACATCATGGTTTTATCACAAAACTAAAAAAGGGATTTTCAAATCTCTAAATCATTCTATATTACGACTACCCTAGTTTATGAGGTATTTATAACCTCTTATTAGGTTAAAATATAGAAAATGATTAATCTCTACATACAAGTGATTTTAATATACAAGTCTTACAAGTCTTCTAATTGATATTACGCTCAAACGCGCTTGTTATGCACATATATTTCATGCGCCTCTAATAGATTTTTAATTTTTGAAAGGATTCCGTTTCATTTTTCAAATTCTTTGCCTTCTCTTTCTCCTTCTTCATTTATGTGCTTTTCTCTCTCTGTTCTCTTTCTTCATTATTCTCTATTTCTATTTTTTTTTTACATTTTTGAAGATAATAGATAATTCAACTTCAGATTGTCAATGAACCAGTGCGTGAACCTTGCCGTGAAATTTGCTGTTAATTCTTCCTTATTTGAATTAAATCTAATGTACTAGTTCTGATTAGAATTAATATAATCTTGTTCATTTTATATCAGACGTTCGGGTGTAGATCAGGAATATTTGGGTGTATTTTAATAAAAATTTGGGTGTATTTACAGTTTATGACTTTTCATCTGACGGAGGGTGAATTGTCTTATTCTTTTAGTTGAATTATTTTAGTTTCTGTTTAGTTATGATTCATGAATCTGGTTTTTGTTATTTTTATGATGGTTTTATAGTTGTATTTCCATTCTATAGTTTATGCTTGTTTTAATATGGTGTATTTTGGGTGTATTTACAGCCCTTCTATGGTGTATTTTGGGTGTATTTTGCAGTCTTTACTGACTTTGTTGGCTGATTTTAGTGTACACATAACATAACTCATTTCTGTATCTGCAGCAAATTTAGGTGTAAAACGAAGATATTTGAGTGTATTTTTATTCTGATAAGTTCTGCATAATTCAGAACTCTTCCTCTTCCTACTCCTTATCTTCTATTGCTTCTTCTTCTTCATCTTCTTATTTCATATTCTCATAATTCTTTTTGGAAGGAAAAAATTAAACAAAGAAGAAAAAACACATAATGTTGCAAAATCAAAAGAAGAAGGAGACGAAACACGACGATGAAGATGAAACACGCGAAGAAAAAGGAGGAGAAACACAAAGAAGGAGGAGAAGAAGAAGGAAGAAGAGGAGGAGGAGGAGAAACGCGAAGAAAAAAAATAGTTCTGGTTTTCATCGAGGAAGAAGAAGAAGAGTCGTTCATAATGGTGAGTAGCGCGCTTTGGAAGCAGGAGGTGGTTGAGTAACGTGCGTGTATTTACTCTTGAATGTGGGAGTGTAATACGCGTGCGTTTTGTTAGGCTTGTGCCAACTTATAAGACTTGTAAGGCAAAAAGACTTGTATGTGTAGCAAATCTGTATAGAAAACACTGACCCCACAAACATAAGGTCCAATCTAGTAATTAAATAAAAAAAATAAAAATACATCAAATTAAATAAAAATATTTTAAAATATAAACTAATATCTTCTAATAAATAACACTTGAACTCTTCATATCACGAACATTTAAAGCATGTATCATTTCTACATAATTCAGAACTCTTCCTCTTTCTCTTTCTCATCTTCTGTTGTTGCTTCTTCTTCTTCTTTTTCATCACTATCATCTTTTTTTTAATTCATCTTTTCCTTCTTGTTTTACCTTTTTAAGTTTTTTTTACTCTTTTAACAAGAATAAAAACAAAAAAATTAGACAAAGAAGAAGAAGAAACACATAATAATACAAAAGTACTAGGAAGAGGATGAACCTACGTTCATTTAACTAAAAAAGAAAAAAAAAATATAGCATTAAAAAAGACATTTTTGTGCCTTTGTAGCAAAATTTAGGTGTAGAAACTAAGAAATTTATATGTTATTGTTAAAAAATTTTGGTGTATTTTTATTCTGATAAGTTCTGCATAATTCAAAACTCTTTCTCTTCCTCTTCCTCATCTTTCTGCTGTTTCTTCTTCTTTTTCATCTTCTTCTTATTTTATTTTCTTGTCATTCTTTTTTTTCTTTCTCTTAAGAGGAATAAAAAAAAGTTAATGTTACAAAATTAATAGGAAGAAAAAGGAGAAAAAGAAAAAATATAGTAACAACAACAACAGTCAAAGAATGCGATGGAGAGAAAACACACGAAGAAGAAAAAGGAATCCAAAAAAGAATGAACGTAAAGAAGAAGAAGGATATGTTTGCATTAGTGAAGCACGCATGTATATGCATTGTAACCTGCATATAATAAAAGTGATTTTTGTTGAATTTGAACCAGGGACGGATTCATGTTCATAGATGCAGGGGCAAGTGCCCCCCAAGTGGAATTCAAAATTTTTTTAAATAAGACATGGTAATAAGATTTATTTGCCCCCATTATATAATTAAATTTAACCCATCATGATTGAACTTCACTCATTGGTGCACGAAATCACAATCACACTTTTGCAATTCCCCACAACTAACCAGCAAGTGCACTGGGTCGTCCAAGTAATACCTTACGTGAGTAAGGGTCGATCCCACGGAGATTGTCGGCTTGAAGCAAGCTATGGTTATCTTGTAACTCTTAGTCAGGATATCAATAATTCTCAGATTTAATTGTAAAAAGTAAAAGAACATGAAATAAATACTTGTTTTGCAGTAATGGAGAACAGGTTGAGGTTTTGGAGATGCTATATCTTTTGAATCTCTACTTTCCTACTGTCTTCTTCTTCATGCACGCAAGGCTCCTTCCATGGCAAGCTGTATGTTGGGTTTCACCGTTGTCAATGGCTACCTCCTATCCTCTCAGTGAAAATGTTCAACGCACGCTGTCACCGCACGGCTAATCATCTGTCGGTTCTCGATCATGTCGGAATAGAATCCAGTGATTCTTTTGCGTCTGTCACTAACGCCCAACACTCGCGAGTTTGAAGCTCGTCACAGTCACTCAATCCTCGAATCCTACTCAGAATACCACAGATAAGGTTTAGACTTTCCAGATTCTCAAGAATGGCCGCCAATGGGTTCTAGCTTATACCACGAAGATTCTGCTTAAGAAATCCAAGAGATACACACTCAAACGAAGGTAAAACGGAGGTGGTTGTCAGACACACGTTTATACGTGAGAATGGTGATGAGTGACACGAATCATCACATTCATCAGGTTGAAGAACAAGTGACATCTTAGAATAGAAGCAAGCGTGATTGAATGAAAAATAGTAGTAATTGCATTAATCCATCAAGACACAGCAGAGCTCCTCACCCCAACCATGGGGTTTAGAGACTCATGCCGTAGAAAATACAATATGAAACGTGTAATGTGTCATCAGATGAAGATACAATAGCAAAAAGTCCTATTTATAGTGAACTAGTGACCTAAGGTTTACAAGAATGAGTAAATGACGTAAAAATTCACTTCCGGGGTCCACTTGGTGTGTGCTTGGGCTGAGCATTGAAGCTTTCATGTGTAGAGACTTTTCCTGGAGTTAAACGCCAGATTTTGTGCCAGTTTGGGCGTTTAACTCCAACTTTTGTGCCAGTTCCGGCGTTAAACGCCGAAAATTCTGAAGCTGATTTGGAACGCTGGTTTGGGCCATCAATTCTTGGGCAAAGTATGGACTATTATATATTTCTGAAAAGCCCAGGATGTCTACTTTCCAATGCAATTGAGAGGGCGCCAATTGGGCTTTTGTAGCTCCAGAAAATCCACTTCGAGTGCCGGGAGGTCAGAATCCAACAGCATCTGCAGTCCTTTTTTAGTCTCTGAATTAGATTTTTGCTCAGATCCCTCAATTTCAGCCAGAAAATACCTGAAATCACAGAAAAACACACAAACTCATAGTAAAGTCTAGAAAAGTAAATTTTAATTAAAAACTAAAAAAATATAATAAAAACTAACTAAAATGTACTAAAAACATACTAAAAACAGTGCCAAAAAGCGTATAAATTATCCGCTCATCACTCGTCAACTTCAATTATGTATAAATAAATGGTAATTCAAGATTCAAATGAATTTGTTACAATAACCTTTAAAAAAGAGTGAAATAATTATAAATTTATTATTTTATAATTGCAACTAATAAATAAATTTAAATTTTAAAAAAATCTATTTATATACTTAGTGAACATCATTATTGTGCCGTGTCTATATATATATATATATATATATATATATATATATATATATATATATATATATATATATATATATATATAATTATTTGTTCAAAATAGAGGTAACTACTAATTTAGTATCCAAAAGATTTAAGGTCAGATCAGACAAAATAATCTCTGAATGATTTAAAAATTGCGATAAAAATAACTAATAAATATTATATTTATTAGAAGTGACAAAAAAAATTTCGTATTTAACAAATAACATATCCATTTAATCTAAATTATTTTGTTAACATTTGAATAAATATTTAGAAAATACACAAAAATATTTAGAGCAAAATTTGATCTTTAGATTTTTCTTTTTAATTTTTTAAAAAAAATTAGTCATTCACAGTTAAAATATTTTAAAAAAATTCATTTGACATAAAATTATAAATCTTTAAGAATAAAAAGATCTTATTTTTTAATATTATTTACAAAAAATTATATCAAAATACGATATCTAAAGTTTTTTTTAGAATATATATATTTAAGGTATATCTATTTCTTTGAAACTTTTTTTTAATATATATCTAATTTTTTGAAACTTTTTTATATTGACTATTAAATAAAAGATGATTAAATAATAATAATAATAATAAATCAAAATAATATTGTTTGTTCATTATTTTTTTAAGTTAATTTTAATTTTTTTGAGACAATATCAATTGAAATTTTTTTTTAAATATGAATATTATAAAGAATCGATTTCGTAATCATATGAAAGATAAATTTTTAAATGATTATTTAACGACATATATAAAAAAAATATTTAATTGTATTGATAATAAAAAATTATTTAATCTTTTTGAAATATAAAATCTCAAAAAAAATAATTTTATATTGTTATTCATATTATTATTTTAATATTTTAATTTATTAATTAAATAATTTAAAGACTAATTATATTTTATAATATATTATTATAAAAATTATTATTATAATATATATATCTTGCCCACAATAAAAAAGAAACGAACCGAATGAATTCATAATTTAATTTCACATGTAATGTTGGAAGATAAAATATTCTCTAGCTTCACTGTATTTACACTTTATATAGTTTTTCTTATCCAGAAATTATATACATGGATCTACTATAAGTTTAAATCATTTGACAAAAACAAATTAAATAAATAATTATATATAATACGTATGTTCTTTTATTAAAATAGGGCTTTAAATTATTCGTATTAATTTGAAGTGAAGATTACATAATAAATTCTTTTTTTCTTGTTAAAATTTTACTTTTGCTTAAAAAAATGTAAATAATAAATATTCCGTTTAAAGATACTTTTTTTGAATTATAGTTCGGACACGTACTTCTTCTGATCTGCGGATCTCTTCTAACTCGGAAGGTGGTCCTCGGAACTTGGACAGGCTTGGTGTGGAACCTATAAAAAAGATCCCGACGCTTAAAAGAGAATAAATAACCAAAAACAGTAAGAGATTGTTATTGTGTGGTATTTTCTCTGTGTTTGTTAAGAAAATTGCCCCTTGAGAAAGGTTGAATGGTAAGTTTATATAGGCGAAAGAATCTTGGCTTCTAGCCATTGCGCTGAGCAATTAGTCAGATTTTTAGGATTATTCTGATATGGTTTGTTGAGTCAAGAATCTCGGTTTGTTAGTGAGATCCGAAGATTCTTTTTCCGTTAAGTAGTGCTCGGTCAAAACTGCTGAAACCGAAGTTGTTGGTATGGATCACAACCCCAACCTTGACCTATAAAAAATAGGTTGAGCTTCTATATTCTCGGCTTCCGGGGGTTTTTTCCCTTATGAGAATATGTATCGTAGGAGCCCCTAAGGTCAACGTATTTTTGTTCGTTTTTTGTCTCTCTTTTTTTTTTATATGGGCTCTAGTTACTTGGGCTTTGTATTTATGTGTTCTGCCTATCCCTTCTGTTTTTTTGTTGCGAGTGGGTAAGGGATCATGGGGTAGTAAGTGCCTTGGGAGTTGTATTTGCCTTTTCAACTGCCTGTGGGTGTAGTGGACGTTTTGTCTTCTGAGGATTGTACTTGTACCGAGAGAAACATCATGATTAAAAAAGGTTAGTGAACTTCTGTCTTGTATTTTTCTTCGTTGTTTTTGTTTCTTTTCTGTAATGGGGAGAAAGTAACATGTTGTGGTTGCAGGGGGGATGTGTATAGTTGGGTTGATGGTAATGTGAGGGCTCGCATTTCTATTTTTAGTAGTGCAGAGTTGGTGAAACAGTTAAACGAAGCTAGGTGGATGAAGAATGCTAACGAGTTAGAGATTAGGTTTTTTCCTTGTGATGAGAATGATAGAGTCTGCAAAAAAAGATTTGATTGGAGCTACTTTTATATATGTACCTGCATGTTGACTAAACTTGGTATGAGATTCTCTTTTACTGATTTTGAGTGTGGGGTCTTAGCCCAGTTGAACTGGGCTCCGACGCAATTACACCTGAATTCATGGGCGTTTGTGCGAGCTTTTGAATGCTTGATGGAACACCTTGAGTGTTATCCCTCTCTTAGTTTATTTTTTTCATTATTCTAAGCTAAAGGTGTATGGAGGAGTGGGTGGGTTAATTTGAGTAGCCATCCGGGCCGTGGTGTCTTTAGTCTATACAAACAATCTTTCAAATATTTCAAAAAAATGTTCGTAAAGATTCATATTGTCGAGGATTTTTACCTGTTCTTTTTGGATTCATTGCTTGAGGAAAGATTTCCTGTCTTATGGTCTCCAGAACCTAAACAAATTTTAGATTGTGAGAATAGAGTAGCCAGTGAAGAGTATGTTCTGAATTTTTAATGAGTGCAATGTCCTCATCTGCTTTGCTTTCCATTTCTAATTTACTAGAACTTGAAGGGGATAGGGAGGCGATGGAGGAGTATCTAGGTAATTTAAGTGCTATATGGTGTATTTTGTGTTTTTTGGTGTTTTGTTGTGGCTTTATATGGTTTCTGTGTTGTGTTGCAAGTGAAAAAGCTCCTACGCTTACTACTGCTAACTTGAAGGCCTTTGTTTCTAAGGCCAAGAAGAAGGGGAAGGAAGGATCATCAACGAAGCTTGTAAAGGTCGGTGAGGGAGGTGGGTTGAAGCAGGATGTAAGTTTTAAAAGAAAGAGAGGTGACGGTTCGTCAAAGGTGGTTGATCTTAATGGCATAAAGGAGGGCTCTGCTACTTTTACTATCGAGAAGATTAGTGCAGCGTATGAGAGTCAGATGGTTCTTCATGGTTATAAATAAGGTCTTTGAAACTCTCTCTGGTCTTCTGATTATCCGTTCATGGCTGTTGCTGATGAAGTTGCCCAAGTGGATTCTGATGTAAAGATTATCCATGATGCTGGGAAAGTTGGAGTTGTCCGCTACCTACAGGTAGTTTTGTTTGTTATTTTGCCCTTGTTTTATTTGTTTTTGATAACTTGTTGTTTTCTTTAGGTTATTGGAGCAAGGCTTCTGTCTATTGGCCGGACCTCCGAGTTGGATGCTATTCTAGAGGGTGACAATATTTCTGTTGTCAAAAAATTGAAGGAGTCTTTGGAGGAGAGAGACTTAAGAGTGGAAAAACTCAGGGGTAAAGTGAAGAATTTGAAAGAAAAGCTCAAAAATTTTGAGGTTGAACTGCAAAAGGTCAGGGTCGACCTTGAGTCTAAAGTCGAGGAAGTTGAGAAAAGTAGAGCTCGCATTCCTGAGTTAGAGGAGGAGGTCCTTTCTGCTTTTACGCTCAGATTTGACCGTGCTGTTGCGTAGATAGGAGTTGTTGCTCCAGACGCTGATATGAGTAAATTGGACGTAACAAAGATCGTTAATAATAGCCATTTTATTGAGAATGAAGCTCTGTCCAACAAGGAGGACGAGAGTGTTTCTGTCGGAAAGGCAGATTGAAATGTTTGTTTGACTTTTTATTTTGTAAAGTGACTTGTTTTGCGAGACTTTGATAGACTCTAATTGACTTTTTATAAATTATCTCTCACAGGGTTTGTTGGTACCTTTCTTGATTGTAGATTGAATTATTTGGATTTGGATATTTGTATTTCTGTTAACCAACAATGTATGGGAGGTGGGGAACCTCATTAAAACCTCTCCAAGAAAAATCATGTATGGGATAAAAACTTGAGAGTAGGAAAAAGAGTGTCTCCCCTTATCCATATCATTTTTATGAAAAGTATAATTTTAAATATGAAACATTCCGAATTCCAGGGACATCTCCACCCTAGAGTGTTTGAAGTTTGTATGCTCCCCTTCCGACGACTTGTATAACTCCATAAGGGCCTTCCCATGCTGCTGCTAGTTTTCCATGTGCATGAGTTTTTCTTGCTTCTTCTGTTCGTCTGAGGACGAGGTCCTGTTCATCAAAGGATCTTGGTTGTACCTTCTTGTTATACTTCTTTCTTATTATTTCCTGCATTGCTATTTGTCTTATTTTAGCTTTGTCTCTGTTTTCGTCTACTGTGTTGAGTTCTATTCTTCTAATGTTGTCATTTTTGTTTGTTGTGGTGTGATTGGTCTGTGGTGAGGATATTGAGATCTCTACTGGGATCATTGCATCTATCCCATATACCAATCTAAATGGTGTTTCTTGTGTTGTTGTTTGTTTTGTGGTGTTGTAGCTCCATAAAACTTCAGAAATCAACTCGGCCCATTTGCCCTTGGCATCTCCGAGCTTTTTCTTTAATGCGTTGAGGATGACCTTATTAGCCGCCTTGGCAAGTCCATTGGTTTGTGGATGCTCTACTGATGAAAAATGGTGCTTTATCTGAAATTCATTCAAAAATTTTGCTAAAGTTTAGTCGGTGAATTGCCAGTCATTATCAATGATAATATCATGAGGTAATCCAAAACGACAAATAATATTTTTCCAAATAAAAGACGTTACTTTATCAGCTCCTATTTTTGCTAACGGAGTGGCCTCTATCCATTTTGAAAAATAGTCAGTTGCTACAAGTAAGTATTTTACCTGGCTTGGGGCTTTTGGAAAATGCCCGAGAATATCTAGCCCCCATTTCTGGAAAGGCCAACTTACCTCCCAGGTATGTAACAGCTCGGCAGGATTGTGGATGGCCAAAGAATGCTTTTGGCAGCTGTCACATTTTTTAACCTTATTAATACAGTCTTGTTTCATTGTTGACCAATAGTATCCGGGGCGAGCTATTTTTGATGCCAGATTTAATCCTCCTATATGGTTGCCACATACTCCCTCGTGGGCTTCGTCCGTGACGATTTTATTTTCTTCCTTACTCAAACATCATAAGAGGGGTTGAGAAAGACCTCTTCTGTATATCTCTTTTCCGATTAGTGTGAAAGATGCTGCGCGCCTTCTGAATGTTTTGATATCGGCTACTTCTTGCACATTCCCTATTTGTAGGTATTGCTTATATGGCATCCTCCAATCATCTTCCTGTGATATTGAAATAATAGCTTTGCTGCTAAAACTCGGTTCAGTGAGGGTTAGCTGAGATATAACAGAATCATTCAAAGTTTTCCTAGTTGTTGCTAGTTTCGACAGTGCGTCTGCTCGGGTATTCTGTTCCCGAGCTATGTGTGTGATTTGTATTGAATGAAAATGAGAGATGAGATCTTTTACAATCACATGATATTTTTCTAGTAATTGATCTCTTACCTGAAAATGCTATGTTACCTGTTGTACGACTAGTTGTGAGTCGCAGTAGACCCGAAGATGAGTAATACTGAGAGATTGTGCTAGTCTTAATCCTGCGAGTAATGCTTCATACTCGAACTGATTATTGCTTGTTTGAAATGTGAACCAAATGGATTGTTTGGTTTGTAGATCGTGTTTGTTGGTGAGTAAGATTGCTGCTCCAGAGCCTTCGGTGTTGGAGGCCCCATCAACATATAGCTCCCAAATGCAATGCTGTTCTGGGTGTTCTACTAATTCAGCTATAAAGTCGGCCAGGAACTATGCTTTCATTGCTATCCTGGGCTCATATGTAATGTCAAACTCTGAGAGCTCGACCGACCATTTCACCAGTCTTCTTGAGATTTCTGGTTTTGTCAGAATTTGTCATAGAAGTTGGCTTATTTTTACTATGATTTTGTTGCTTTGGAAGTAGTGTCTTAGCCTCCTAGTTGTGACCACCAATGCGTAAGCTAATTTTTTCATTGGTGAGTATCTTAGCTTTGCATTTTGTAATGTTTTGCTTACAAAATATATTGGGTCTTGTCTTCCATCTGTTTCTGTGATTAATGCCGAGCTTATAGCGTTAGAGGTAACAGATATACCTGAACTTGGTTTTTGTAAGACTGGTGGGGAGGACAACATTGTTTTTGAGTTTTTGGAAGGCTGTCTCGCATTCAACGTTCCAATTGAATTTATTTTGTTTTTGATTATGTTGAAAAAATGTTGCGAGTGTGTGGAAATTGATGGGAGAAAACGAGATAGGGCAGCTAGTCTGCCGTTTAATTATTGCACTTCTTTCACCGTCTGAGGGCTTTGCATCTTTATTACTGCATTACACTTTTCCGAATTTGCCTCTATGCCTCTAGACGTTAGCATAAAGCTGAGGAATTTGCCACCAGTTACCCCGAATGCACACTTTTCGGGGTTGAGCCGCATGTTGTGTTTCCTGACTTGTTCGAAGATTTCTTCAAGGTCGATTCTGTGGTCCTGATGTTATTTTGTTTTTACTACCATATCGTCGACGTAAACCTCTAAGTTTTTTCGATTTGCTTTCCGAAGACTTTATTCATTAGACGTTGGTAAGTGGCACCTACATTCTTAAGTCCAAAAGGCATAACCTTATAACAATAATTCCCCAATTTAGTAATAAATGTTGTTTTGTTCTGATCTTTGGGGTGCATTAGTATTTGATTATATCCCGAGTATGCATCTAAAACATTGTAATCGGATGCATTATCTACTAATTTGTCAATGCAAAGGAGGGGGTATGCATCTTTGGGACATGCTTTATTTAGATTTGTAAAGTCTACACACATTCGCCATTTACCTGAGGCTTTCCTTACCAAACTACATTAGAGGGCCACGTTGTGAAGTGTAGTTCCTGGATGAATCCAGCCTTTAGTAGTTTCTGTGTTTCTTCTAGACAGGCCGATCTTTTTTCATTATTCATGTTTCTTTTCTTTTGTGCTATAAGTCGGATTTTTGGGTCGATCTATAGCTTGTGGCATATGAAGTTCGGATCAATGCCTGGAATGTCTACCGGGGTCCATGCACAAGGTCAGCATTTCTTCAAAGTATGCCGATTATGTATTGTTTGGTTCTTGCAGGGAGCGAACGACTAATGTAAGTAACATGATTATGATCGGTGTCTAAAATTACCTTCACCAGGTCATCTGTGGGTGAGGGCTTGCTTTGTAGGTCTTCTCGGGGATCTAGGTCGGCCGTTCCTGAGATATTTGATACATGGTAGGACTCTTTTCGAAAGCTCGGCTCTTGAGCTGCTTTCTGATTTATTATTTAGGCTCTCGTTATAACATCGTCAAGCTTCTATTTGGTCGGAGTATATTGTTGTTGTTCTATTGTTAGATACCTGAAATTTGACACATAGGTGAACAGTAGATACTATAGCACAAAAGGAATTTAAAGACGGTCTACCCAGAATTATATTGTAGAATTATATTGTATAGGCTGGGGCAGTCGACTACTAGGAATCGCACATCTCTTGTTTTGCATAGTGGGTGCTCCCCCATTGTTATTTTCAACCATATGCTTCCCAGGATGGAAACTCATTCTCCTGAAAAGCCGACCAATTCTCCTGAGTATGGCTGTATCACATTTCCACTTAGTTTCATCTTCTAAAAAGTGGAGTAAAAGAGAACATCTGCGCTACTGCCAGGATCAAGTAGCACTTTTCTAACGAGGAGATCTCCTGCTTGGATTGATATCACCATGGGATCATCAAGGTTAGTAGTTGTTGCTTGGTAATCAGATTGTTCGAATGTGATGGTAGGTATGGCTGGTGGCTGTGTGGTTGCTTCCTTCGTCGTCTGGACCATTAACATGGTTCTGTAACTTTGTTTCCTTGCTGAGCTTGTATGTCCGTCTCTTGCAAATCCTCCTGAGATGCAATTTATGACTCCCCTTGTTGGTGATGGTTGAGGCTTAGCCTTTTCTGTAGTATTTAGATTTTGTTCTGGTTGAAGGTTGGTGGTGTTCTATCGGGTCTGTTGCATTCGGGCCGCCTATATACTTGTTTAGGTGACCTTGTCTGGCCAACCTCTCCAGGAGGTCTTTAACGATCACGCATTCGTCGATTGTGTGGCCGAATTTTTTATGGAAGGCGCAGTGTTTCGATTTGTCGACGTATCTCTGGTCTTGATATGAGCCCGCTCTGCTGGGTGGCTTGATGATCTTTGCATTCAATATCTCCTTGATGATGTCTTCTCTCCTGGTGTTGAACTGGGTATATGCATCATATTTTGGCGTTAGTTTGAAGGGCTTCTTATTGTCCTTTTGATTCAGTATCTTGAGGTGTTTTTTCCTCTTCTCGCTGAGGTTGTTGTTTTTCCGCTCGCCGAGCTTCTCTAAGCTCTTTAATTTCCATTTGTCCAGCCGCCTTTTCGCGGAATTCCTCTAAGGTCCTGGATTTTGTTACAGCTATTGTCTCCTGAAATTTGCCTGGTCTCAGGCCACTCTTTAGTGCGTGGAGGTGTACCTTGGGGTCGAGGTCGGGTATTTTCATGGTTGCCTTGGCGAACCTAGTTATATAATCCTTCAAACTTTCATGTGAACCCTGCTTAATGGTGCTGAGGTAATCCGACCCGTGGACATATATCATTGAAGCTGCAAAATAGTCAATAAAGGATGTTGCCAAATCCTCGAAGCAAGAGATGGAATCTGCGAGAATCTTAGAAAACCAAAGTAAAGCAGCACCATCTAAATAAGTTGGAAAAGATTGACAGAGTACAGGGTCAGAGGCACCATTAAAGAACATCATGGATTGAAACTTTTTTATGTGTACACGTGGGTCGTCGAATCCCTCGTAGCCTCGTAGGGTTTGAGCCCGATGGGAAGCACAATATTCTTTGGCATCTGAACACTCATGACACCTTCCGAGAAAGGGTTATCAAGTGTGAGTTTTTCCTTTGGAGGAGTAATCTCTAGCGGCTCTTTTTCTCGACCCTGAGAGCTATTCCCTACTGGATTCTTGGACGATTGCTCGGCTATTTTTCGAACTTCAGTTTGAAGTTCCGCGATCATGGCCAATAGCTCGGCTTGTAAGGGTTGTTGAATTTCGTTGTCTGTCATTTGCGGAGATTGGTGACCCTGCAAAACAAAACAGGAGTAGTGTAGAGAAAGATGGGGTTAGTTACTCAGTGCTCCACGGTGGGCGCCAAATGTTCCGTTTAAGAATACCTCTTCTGAATTATAGCTCGGACACACCCTTCCTCTACGGATCTCTTCTAACTCGGATGGTGGTCCTCAGAACTTGGACAGGCTTGGCGTGGAAGCTGCAAAAGAGATTCCGACGCTCAAGTCAGTGATTTTTCTTAAGAGAGAATAAATAACCAAAAACAGTAAGAGATTGTTATTGTGTGGTATTTCCTTTGTGTTTGTTAAGAAAATTGTCTCCTGAGGAGGGTTGAATGGTAAGTTTATATAAGCGAAAGAATCTTGGCTTCTAGCCATTGCACTAAGCTATTAGTTGAATTTTTAGGATTATTCTAATATGATTTATTGAGTCGTGAATCTCAATTTGTTAGTGAGACTCGAAGATTCTTTTTCCGTTAAACAGTTTTCGATCAAAACTGTTGAAGTCAAAATTGTTGATATAGATTAATAAAGATCAAATTCTATATTTTTATTCATAAAATATTTGATACAGTACTATAAAATTACGTACTTATTTAAAAATAAAAAATATAAATAATTATTCATTTGACGGTAATGGCCATCATTTTTTCATTTTTATTTTTCTAATATTTTCTGTTGCACTGTAATGGATGTGTACGGATTATAGTTTATACACGTGATTTCACCTTAATTACAGAGCTACCTGCAATCCTCTCTCGGTGGCAATCAATTATTAGTAGTTTAGTATGGGCATCTCTGCACCTTAATTAATCCTTGTGCTCCCATCAAAATGAATTATTTAACTATTCATTATGCGTGTATATATATATACTCTGCACCTTAATATATATATATATATATATATATATATTAGTAATGATATCTTTTAATCCGATATATTAAAAATTAATTTATTGCGGATTTAAATTTTATTTTAAAATTTATTATATGCTAATAAATTGTTACATACATAAGACACAATTTAAATTTTTAATATTTATTTAAACGAATAAATGACCTAATTACGATATTCAACCAATCTAAATTAATTTTATTATGTGTATATTTAAAAGACTCAAGTGGGACTTATTAATTAAGTTTATCGTACACAACTATACACATATACATAATTTATCAATAGAAAAGTTTAAGGAGCCAGCAATATCATTAAATTCTGCTCAACATGTAACCAACAAATAATAGTAAATTATTAGATGAAATCTTACACTAATCTCACACAATTAAAATCATCATTAATAAACACTAATTCCAAATCTTATTTGTTAAATATTTATAATTAAAATAAATGTGTGGTTAGTCATCAAGATGCTATATATCTTACACTTTTACTTAGAGTATCTACATAGTTTTTCAAAATATTTATCAAAATTCGATAAGTCTATTATCTTCTGTAAATACATATATCTATTATAGAAGAAAATTTTATGTACTACTAATTTTGTGCGCACTTTTTTGTACATCTTCTATTTTTTAAGTAAAAGTGATTGATAAGAGAAAAGAGATAAAACATTTATTTTTTATACCTTAAAAAATATTTTAAAATGAGTTTTACTATATATTTAAGGTTTTTTGGCAATTAAGTTTAATCAAATTGGTCCAAAGCAGTATAAAATTTTGTGAGTGCACCTTCGATCTCAACGAAATAATTAATATCCAATTTCTATTATTAAATGTTTCATAATCGTCCATTCTGATTTTATATGGAGAGATTTTTTTTTCAAACCCTGAAGTGTTCTATTTTCAATTTGTTTTAATGTGTAGAATTCATTGGTGAAAGTGTTAAAAGACTTCAAGCGAAGACACTAAAATTTGAAAATTTTAATTAAAAGATGACTAATGTTAATTCATTCTAGGAAAAGTAGGGACTGTAATATTTATTAAACAATAATTATAATATGATAGCTCTTTTAAATTATAATTGCTTAAAAAAAATATACTAAGAAATATTATTTGACATCTAAATTATTATTATGATATAGCATGGTAAGTTAGTCAACCAAAACAATAAATTATTCTTAAAAATTTAAATCATCCATATAAAATATAAAAAATATATATTCAAGATCTTCTCATATAATAAAGTATAATACTCTTCACTTGTTAAGAAATGTTTTAAGTAATAATTTAAAAAATTAATATTTTATTATTTTGACTAATTTCACATGGTCATTTATAGGATTTTTGGTAAAAAGTATTAAAGCATTTTCGGTAGGTCCTGACTAGTTTTTATTTGCTAGTAACACCTAAATATATATTTTTATTAACTAATTAATTTAAGTTATATATATATTAGAAGTGTAGAAAAAAGTTTATTGGCTTAATTATAGATTCTATATCAATAAAATTAATTATTTTCCATATTTATTGAATTTAATGTTCTGATTTATTATTTAAATAGTCATTTAAAATTATATATATAATTAAGAGTCGTGTTAATAATCGCTTTTGCAATATTTATTAAGGTTACTAAAATAAAAAAATTGTTTGATAAATGTACCACAAAAACATTAAAAAACTTAATTTTTTTAATTACCGTATAAAAGTAGATAAAATTTAATTAATGTATTAAAAATATTATTTATATATTAAAATTAACTACTAAAGTTAATTACTATATATTTATATATAAATATATATTATTGAATTTATTTTTAATATATATTTTATATTTTAATATATATTTTATATTAATTATTAATTTTGATAATTAATTTTAATATCCATATAATATAGTATAATATAGTTGTATATTAATTATTTTGTTTAATTATTTTGTTGGTTTTTATAATTTTGTAAAATTTTTAATTATATTTTTATATTTTTTTTCTTTTTTAATTCACATCAATTTTTTTAATTTGGTTCTTCTTAGCAGTAATTGACTTTAACTTTATAGGGATCTAACTAAAAAAAATTAGTATAAAAATTCAAATAAAAAAATATAAAAATTTAATTAAAAAAAATTAGTACAAAGATTCAATTAAAAAAAATACAAAAATTTAATTAAAAATTTTATAAAACTATAAAAACCAATAAAATAGTTAAACCTAATTATTTTTTACTTTAGGATAACGGAAATTTTGTGGAAGAGCATGCGCGTCCAAGAAGATGGTGAGATGCTCATTGTCTGAAGTACGATGTTGTAAATGGTGCACGTGTCGCTGTTTTACGGGAACAATGTCATTTATTAATGTTGAAAAAATATAATAAACAACTAAAGAACCCTTTTAATCTGTTGTGTTAAGGTTTCCAAATAAGGAAATCAAGATCTCTTTTCTTTTCTTTTCTTTTCTTTTCTTTTCTTTTCTCATTTTAATTTTAGGTACCAGGATTCTCTCTCTATCTCTAACTATCTATTTGGTAAGAGATTTAACGAGTATTTCAAATTTCAAGTGCTTTATTTTTGGTACACCTGGTTTCTGTCACAATGTCATTACTCATTAGCGGTTGTCCCACTTTTATTTGGTCCTGGGAACCATATATATCTCAACCTAAACCCAACCATAATATTCTGCTTTTGTGATTAATTAATTAATAACTAACCAAAGATTACGTTATTTTGTCAATTTTATATTTTTCTTTCCTCTGTTCTTAGATACAACAATTTATTGGTTCAAATAATATTTAAATATTATATGATGAGTAAATATGATTATTTTTTGAGTAAAACATTTATATAAAAAACATAATTTAATATTATCTAATCATTTAAAATAAAAACTATTATTTAAATGTCTTTATATATATATTTATTTTACACATTATAGTAGTAGATTGAATTAATGTGTATTAAATTATATGAAATACTGTATTTAAACATAAATCAAATTCATATAATTTGACCTACTTTATATAATTTGATACACATTTTTATTTACATAAATATATACACGAAGACATTTAAATAAGATTTTTTATTTTAGATGATTTAAGTAATATTAGATTACTTTTGGTTTATATAAATATTTTATTCTATTTTTTTTTATGTATATGTAACATAATTGATTAACCGGACATTATTTCCACAATACTTTTGATATATCTAACTTGAAACTACAGTAGCTGATCTTCAAAACTTGCACCAAAAACACACAATTGTCCTGTGATCTTTTTCACCCCTGGCCTCTACCAATTCAATATATGTGTATGCATACGAAGGTGTTTAATTTATTGATTGAGTAATTTCCGTGATTCCATATCTCAAAAGCTGGGGAAACCAAGTGGCTCATGTCCAACTTCTATCGACTGCTGACATGTTCACGTGAATATGAATATTATTAGGCAACCGAGATAGATAGACATAATAACAAGTGTTGTGAGTTTGATTAGTACAATGTTTTCTGAGTGGAAGGGTCCCAGTGGCAAACAGCTTTCAGACAGGTCCTCAGGTTTAAATCAATATCCAGCATGGCCCTGATTCTTTATGGCTAGATTGGATCCGATTTACTTTTGCTTTGATGTCAGCAACTTAATTATTATATTTACATTCTCTCTCTATATATATATATATTTTGTGACTGTTTACATTTTAATAAAAACTTTTAAGTATATCGGTACTGATATTTAAGTTATTTTTAACTGTTAATTTTAATTATAAAATATATATATATATATAATATAATTAAAATTAACAATTAAAAATTACTGATATTCGTATATCGATATATTTAAAAGTTTTTCCATCCTATATTTGATAAAAATCATCCTATATATTATCAAAAAAAAGAACTGTAATCATTTAATTATTTTATTTTAAAAAAAAATTACATTTGATATTTATACAAAAATTTAATTTTATGATTGTAAAAACCTTTAATTATTTGACACTATTAAAAAATAATAGATTATAGACGAATTTTTAAGATGAAATTTTGTTATCGAAAATACCGACAAAATTTTGACGGATTTTTTGTTGATAAAAAAAATAATTTTTTTTCAAAAAATTACCAACAAATTATAAGATTTGCCGTTAATTCTATTGATAAAATTGAAATTTTGATTTTACATTTATTACCGATAAAAAATCCGTCTGTAATTAGTTAGTAAATCTGTCATAAATTTGAGTTAAGCTAACTTAAACACAATCTCTCCAGCTCCATCACAGATTCGTACACAAATAAAACACACTCCTCTCTCCATTGTATAAGCTTATTCTCACGTTGCCATCGTCGCTCGCGTGACACGAACTCTCTTCATCACCCCTTGCGTAACACAAACTCCCTACACCGTCACTCTCGCGTATTTGCTCCTTTTATCGCCATCATCGCGAAACTCTCTCTGTCGCCGCTCTCGTCGCATACTTGCATGAGCTCCCTCTGTCGGTGCTCTCATTGCATTTGCTCTCATATCATATATATCTTAAATAAAGGCTTGCATGTTTATGAAATAAAACTTCGACCATCAAGAACAGTGTTGTATATGTAGAAATTTATGTACTTGTGTTGGTTGCAGATGTGGCTGAATTTTATCCAGAAATCTAAAAATGGAGGAGTTAATGTGATTGAGACCTACATTTTTTCTAGAACCTACACGAACCGATTCGAGACTAGGTACAATTTATTTCGTTACCAACATTACTATTTTGATATTGCTTTTTATGTTCTAAGAATTTGTATGCAACTTTTTTGCAGTATAATTTTAAAAGAAGGGGTGATTTGGTCAAATTTGTAAAGAAAATGGCAACAGATCTATATGGTCATTTGTAAATCAGTTCATGTTGTCTATACTGAACAGAATTATGGGTACAAATTATTGAATCTTTTAACTAATTTCCATAATCTTTTATAAGCTAAACAAGTTTGATGCATAATTTGATTGTACTTGTGACAAAGATTTCCTTATTTGGCTGCATTTTCTTCCAGGAATTAAATTTAGAATCCATAATGAACCATTTAATATATATATATAATTCATGTGATAAATAATAATAATTCAAAAATGTGTTCCTTTAAGCTTAGATGAAGAGATTTACTAGTAAAATTGTCAATATGATGAAGCAAGAGAGCCTCTATGCAGCAAAATCTTACATAAAATGGGCAGCACCAATAGCAACTTCTCTTAATACTAGTTTCCTCTAGGTTATGTCATGCAAGCAAATGTTCCAAATCCAATTGTATGTATTTATTAAGCATCCTTAATTTAAATATATCTTCACCAATCTTACTTAATTATTATACATATTAATTGCTAGATTGACACATTTAATTGATTTTACTACGACCAATTCACACGAAACGCCAATGTTACGCTAAAGATTTGGACCGAGGACTATAACAAATGGTTAGTTATTCGAGCTAAGTTAGTTAGATTCTTGATAATAAAGCACGGATAAAGACCCAAAAAAAGGGTCTGAGTGACTTTAAATTCTTTAATTTGTAATGGCAAGTTTTTTTATTATAGTGGAACTGTACTTTATAGACATCACTACTAGAAACTGTTTATTACAAATAGATATTTTTTTATAGATTTTATCCAACAAAAATACAGACAGATTTATGAGAGAATTTTCATCAAAAACAAAGAAAAATAAATAAGCATAAACTTACTGATGGAAAAGCAAATCTATCGATACTTCTGTCAGAAAAATTAGTGTCTTTTTATGAAAAATAATTATCGATAGAAAATCCATCTATATTCAAATTATTAAAATGCTGTATTTTAACTAAATTATTATAGACAGAAAATTTATCTATAATTTAAAATATTATATGAAAAATATTGAAATAAGGATTTAGCATTACGCGCTCCTCATTTCACAGAACACTTCTTAGCTTTATTCCCCGCTCTTCCACACCAATCCCCTCCAAATGCTCCATCAGTGGCATCTTTCGACCTTGCACCGCCATTTTACCGAGCCTCCATTCTATTGAACTTTCATTGCACCAATGCTCCGTCGTCACACCCTTTCCAAGCTCTTCTCCATACACTATAATAAAAATGCTAAATAACATCGTATTTAGCGTCGCACATTAGTATCGGTTTTATCAGCAGCTTTGGTGTCAAATTCGTCATGTCAAATTATTACCGACAGATTTTAGTTTCTGACAGTAAATTGCCGGTAATAATTGGAGAGAAAAAAGAAAAATTAGGCGCAAAATTTAGCGTTAAATTTACGCCAAATTTTTTCACCAGTAAAATTAATTAGTGGAACGCTGTGTTTTGGTGACCCGCAATACGTTACCATCAGATTTATCCGCCAATAAATCCGACGGTAAGTTGCCCTAAATTCAAAACAGGAACCTTCTCCCTCATTTTCAAAACACACTTTCTCTCTCTAACCTTCTCCTCTCTCTTTTCTCTCTACCTCTGGCAATCCCTCCAGCCACCCTCTGCCAGTGCGGGTCACTTGTATTTTTCTCCAAAGACTTTGTGGACTCGCTTTGATCCTGTTTCATTGCCTGAAATGGAGCTTCTCCCTCTAATTCCGCCATCGTTGGTGTCGCTGCCGTTGCTATACCTTCTGTCATTAGAGCTGTATCTTTCCTACTTCTTCTAGGTAGGTTACCCTCATTCCTCTCCCTATTCCATCGTCGTTTTACTTCTTTCTAAATTAAAAAAACTCTAACCCCTTTTTGAACCGTAACTATGTTTTTACTTTCTTTAGTTGGCTCTGTTTTATTAATGCGTAGTTATTTTTTTTGTTTATTATTATTATCATAATAAATTTTATTTTAGTGTTCTTATTCATTGACACGAAATTATTCTAAATAATTTGTTTGTGTGATGTGATTTTTTGGGCAGCTTATCATCCTAATATTAATGTTGCTGTTGAGTTGCTTAGACATTATAATTTCTTATTATTTTTGTTAACTATTTGTTTATTAGATTATTCTAATTTAGCTTTTTGTTAATTTCTTTTGAACAGTTTCTAGAAATCGTCTAGATATTGTTGAATTGAATATTGAACCATATGTTAAAGATGAGGGTACTGGAGTGTTGTGATATGTTCAGATAAACAGTATGTAATAATATTTAATATGTTAGTTTTTTTAGTTCAATTGACAATTGAAGTTTTTGATATCGAAAGATACATGAATGATTCCTTGTTACTATTGAATTATGTCATTTATGTGAAAAAATTGAATTGACATTATTTTGCTGACAGAGTTAAATAAATTGTTGATAATTTATTTTTATTCATATTATTTCAGAAAATTTTCAAGTTACTTTAGTTTGAAATTCAAGAAATAAAAATTTACCTAATTTAGACAAATAAATTGAATGAATCGGCAAATGTGAGCTTGCTACTTTATATTCACCTAATTTCTTCTTTGTGCTCATGAGGTGACTTTCCTGTCGTCTGCTGTTTGCGCCTTCTCCTAGCTCGTCTTCTGAGTGGAGGAAAGCTTCCATCCTCAACGCACGTCAGTTCTCCACAGACAGTGTTATTGTTTGGTAGTTCGCGGAGTCAGACAGTTGTGAAGTATTAAGATGAGGATCAGGACCTAAATGCGGGTTTTGAGGTAGAGAGTTGCGCCAACGAGTTGTCGATTGATCTGTGAATGAAGTTACTTACAAAGATATTCTGATACACGTTTTTTGATTAAATTTCTGACGACTTTAAAATCTACACAAAAATCACAATTTATGCATACAAATATACAACGTAAATCGTGTTATTCAACTGAATTTTATATTTTTTTATTTAAAATAAGTATTTTTTCAGTATTTATATAAAAAGTTAGAAGATAAAATAATAGTGCACTCAGATTTAGAACAATCTAATAGTATCCAACTTAAAACAATTCAATAAGATAAATTACCTGTAATATGTATAATAATAACAAATTATAAAAGTAATCAAGATAGTAATAACTAATGTAAAATTAATTAAAATGGTAAGTATTTTATATTTGAAATAAAAAATTTTGAATTTAAGTCTTACAAATAATATATTTTTATAAATTATATATAATAGAAAAAGTCATACACTAAACTTCCAGCACCGTAATTATGTATTGAATATAGATGAATGTATAGATATGACGCTTAAACAATTAAAACGAGTCAAAATTTTTGTTTACATTCATCCCTTTAATTATTTATTCTTTGAAATCTCTCATCCATGTTTTTTTTGGACACTAATAGATAGATTGCATAAAATAACTTATCTTTTTCTATTAAAAAGCCCCTCTTATATATATTGTATAAATATGATGTTTAAACAAATTAAATAATTACAGTTGTACTAGGTCTGATGGTTATACTCGCCCCCTTCTTCTTTGAAATCTCATCCACATTTTTTGTACACTAATAAATACATTACATAAAATAACTTATCCTTTTGCTGAAAATTATTTTTAATATAAAAATAGAGATGATATTTTGTTTGAATATTAATATTTAAAATATATTATAATATTATAAAAATTATTTAACAAATTTTTTGTATGGTGATCAAGATATTGCTGCGTGAACAACACACTTTCATGTGTTGCAATACGTCTCTATGTGTCTACTCACTGTATTTTTTTTTGTTTAGAAACGGGATAAAGAAATTCAAAAGAAGAGAACCCTAGTTACAGACTAAACGGAACAAAGTTATCTTTTGTTCATCATCAGACAAAAAAGTTACTACGTCATTTGGAGGAGTATCCCAAAAGTGAACCCAATATCTAATTCTAAATTTTTATGCGCCATTTATTGCTTTCTCTGTAAATATTTACAAAAAGAATGTTCCATTTCCTGTTCTTCTAATTGTAAATGTTTCTGATCAACATATTTAAGTGATTTTTTCTATTTGTGGGATTGTTGATACACTCTATGACAGCCTTTAAATCACACTCCATTCTTACTTTTTTCAATTACATAATCCAAATCAATTTGAGACCCTGATTTATTTCCCACAACTCTGTTTTAAAGGCAGTGCAGCTACCTATGTTGAACAAAAATCCCCTATCTATTTTTAACAAAAATGTTAATGTTTTTTCTGTATAAAAAAAATTAGCCTCCTTTTGCCATTAAAAAAAATAACCCTCCCTCGTACCAAACCCACTCTAAACAGCCATGTTTTCTTTTTTGGTGGCTATGCAAGCCAATTAATTATTTCTGTTAAATATATTGGGCCTAGCCCAAGAATGATCGAAGCCCAAGGCCCAATAACACTAAGAAACGGTGGGGTTGCTGGCTCCGTCGACTTAATGGCGCGTGGGGTACACCGTAGCTACCTTCTTCAATCGGTCAATATAGTTGTTATTCCGAAAAAGTACCTCAGAAACAGAGTTGTTCAGCGAAGCGAACCAAATCTTTCTCCAAACTCAGTTTCTCCCTTTTCCATTTCTCACCCAAATTCAACAATTTCCCCAAATACCTAATCTTCTTAATTCCTCGGTATTCCAAATCCCAATCCACACTTCCTTTAAAGTTTCTCTCTTCGATTTTCAACTTATTATTATTTTTATAACGTTTCATTCTTTAATTATTAGCAATCATGTATCTGTTCTCTCTCTCTGATTTGCAATTTTTCACTTCTAACAGAAGATTTACTGTTTCGACAGTTTTGATTCCGCGCCATGGCAGCTGAAACCGATCAAGGCACAACGCTGTGCTCTCACTGGTAAACACTTCACTCGTTCGAAGAAATGGTCTTATATTTAATTATTGATATTCGTGAAATTTGTGAGCTAGGTCTTGTACGTTAACGATTTTACTTATCTATGAGCAAAAGCCTCTGAGCTGAAAAAAAAATTGTGGCTAATTGGGGTTGTTTATTCTTTCTTTAATTGGAGTCAATCGAATATGTTTCTGAATTATTGGGTGGGTTTGTTTAGCTAACGTTACTGGGGATTATGTTTTACTTGTTCGATCACTTTTGAGGGTGATGGAAAACTTTTGTAATTTAATTTCTTTCTCCAATATCTGTAAGATTCTTGATTGGTACTCCATCTACTTGCTTTTATCTGTCACTATGAAAATTTGGCACAAGTGTACGTTGATCCAGTGATGTATTTGTTATTCGGTGGGTGGTGGTGTCCTTGCCCATATTGAAGGGGGTTGATTTCATGTATGTTTTGTCGTTGTGCTTTTTTACTCAAGAAACTTGATGTTCGTTTGTCTTTTTATGTTTTCCTTTATGGTTTTCCTTCTAGCGATCGGGCTATCCCTGCCGCAAATATTGATTTGCATTATGCTCATTGCTCCCGGAATCTTGAAAAATGCAAAATTTGTGGTGACATGATTCCCAAACTACATGCTGAGGATCACTATTTAAGCACCCATGCACCGGTATGTGAAGTTTGCTTATTACTATTTAATAACATTTAGTTTTGAAGAATTTGGTTATAAATATCTGAACTTGAGAAATTATGCAGATACTATTCTAGGTCTAAAACTGATGTCCTAGACACTATAAGTTGCCATTTGGCACTCATTTGAAACCAAATGAGTAAAATGGGTTGGATAGCTTTAATTAGTGGTGTAAAATGATGCAAAATCTTCCAACCATTCAAACTGTTCTTATTAATTGAAGTCAAGCCCACCAAGTATGTGTATAAGTTTAACAGGTTGGAATTGTTGGATCTTACTATTTTTTGCTGGCAGTTAATGGACTACCTGGATAATAATCAGATCTTATCATATTTAGTTCTACATGAACTGTCGATCTATTTTCTATTGATATGCCACTTCATGTGGCACTTAATGCTGCTTACTGTCCCAGCAGCATTGATCATACTGGCGTAGATATAATGCAATAGCTAGACCTACTGGCCCCATCTCTAATATTTGAAGTGCAAATAGCAGTGTTACCCGGGTCTATCCTCCCTGCAAATGTCAACTGTCACAGGCCTACCATAAACAACAAAATTAGGCTAGTAGAGAGCTAGGCATGTGACTTCCTCTCCTGGCACTCCTCCTCCTCCTCCTCCCTCCCCTCCCCCCCCCCCCCCCCCCCCCCCCCCCCCAAAAAAAAAGTCCTGCTTAGAATGCTAGAAGAATCATGAATTCAGAATCAAAATGCAAGATTCAGATATACATTAGATTTTCAAGAGAAAGTGTGAATTTCTGCAGGTTGCTTGTTCAATGTGCAGTGAGACAATGGATCGTGATGTTTTAGATATCCACAGAGGTGAAAATTGTCCACAAAGGATTGTCACATGTGACTTCTGTGAGTTCCCATTGCCAGCAATTGATTTGGCTGAGCATCAGGTCTTGATTATACACTACTTTTGAATTGGGAAGGTTGTATTGATCTATGGATGTTGGCACTAATTACAGATTGATCTTGATAATTTTTAGGAAGTATGTGGGAATCGAACAGAACTTTGTCACCTTTGTAACAAATATGTCAGATTACGGGAAAGGTACAATCATGACAGCAGTTGCAATAGAATCCAAGACAGTGCTGCAGGGTCTTCAAGGTAGAAACTTTTTATTCATTTTTCATTTTTGTTTCTGTTTCATTTTGCTTGTAGCTAAGTGTTGTTTGACCAAATCCTGAAAATTTTCATATTGATGAGCTTCCTTATTGCAAATTAGCACAGTAATCCTGCATTCTGTGTCTAGCTTGTGGATACAGTAAGATAGTGTCAAAAAAATCCACAATAATGAGAAATATCCCAAATCAGTCATTAAGAAATTTAGTCCGACACTTTACTCTCTTTGTTCCCTTTTTTCTATAACGAGCTTGTGAACAATGCACTAGCTTCTGTATTATACTCTCTAAGTGTGTTTGTTTCTCGTGCCCTTTTTATTGAACAATTTCACTTGCAATTTGTGTGAAGGGCTACAAGGCCAGCTGAAAGAGATGAGGGTGCTCATAGAAGGGCACGACCACCACCGCCGCAGAATGAACTCTCTACAAAACGTCTTCTTTTCACAATAGCAATCACTGGAATTGCAGTCATACTCGGATCCATGTTTTTCCAGAGGAAAACAGAGCCCAGTGATGTGCATTAATTAACTGGAGAGAGAGAGAGGGAGAAGAGGGAGCCGGGGGGGGGGGGGGGGGGGGGAGATAGCTTAATAATATTAGGGGCCGTGTAAATGTTGCTGTTGCTGTGTAATTCATTCATCCTGCAACAGAAGTCATGAGAGTACAATTTCTACTAGTGTAACATATCGGCATTGTCATTTCTCAGTGTAGTGGTATATGTATACTTTTTTTTAAGTTATTATTCTAGCTCTGGATTCTGATGGAAAATAACTACTAAGAGATGCCTCATTGATATGCATTGCTGTTCGGAGCCTTTATCATATATACATTTGAGCCTTTATTTTCCCCAAAAATATTCTTTAGGAGGAATCTCCCCCTTCCCCCCTTTTCAAAATTCAATTACATATATATAGGATTTTCTGATGAATATTTGAAGGCCACTCTTTATGAATACTTTTGATCTGAAGTGAAAAGTTTTCTAGTTTCTTTTCATTCTAAGTCCTTGAATTAGTAGTTCTATAAATTTATGAATTGAGTTTAATTGTTAGCGGTTGGTTCAAAATAATATAAGGATAAGTTTGTTATATATATATATAATAAACTAAATCTCTAATAAATTGTTTAGCACATTTAACACAAGGAATTATTAATCTATAATTCTTCTCTAATATTTATTTTTAACATGATTAATATAAACTTTTTTCATATATTCTACAAACAATTATTCAATTATTTATTTTTTTTTCAATTCAATGGTAAAGTCTATTTATTACAGTATTAATGATTTTAAATATTATCCAAACTAAAATAGATGCTAGAGATAAGATTATTTAAACGTTAAAATATAGAAATAATACATAATTTTAAAATAAATAATATTAATAGCTAGATGAAATATTTTATTATTTGAATAAATTTTCTCCTTAAGAAAATCACTCATTTATATTTAGGAAACTAAACTTAAAATTTGATAAAATTACTCATTTTTTCGTCCTTAAGATTTAAAACCAAAATCAAAATCATCCTTGACCTTTTTTGTTATTAAAATCATCTTCAACGTTACAAAACGTTATAAAATCGTCATTTTCTACTTCAATTATATTTTTTTTTTACCAAATTACTCTTAACTTCAATTATATTTTTTTTGACCAAATTACTCTCAAGGGTGCTCTTTAGCTTGAGGAACCATGCACGTGGAGCCTGCTTGAGGCCGTATAGCGCTTTCTCTAGCTTACACACTAAATTAGTACCAAAATTATAGCCGTCAGGTTGCACCATATAGACATTTTCAGAAAAATTACTGTGAAAAAGGCATTGTTAAAGTCAAACTGACGAATTCGCCACTGTCTCGACAAAGCAACTGCCAAGACAGCACGGACTGTTGCAGGTTTAGCCACCGAACTGAATACTTCCCCATAATCAAAGCCTTCCCTTTGACGAAAGCCTTTCGCCACCAGCCGTGCCTTGTACTTCTGGATACTTCCATCTGGCTATCTTTTAATGCGGAATATCCATCGACATCCAATCGGGTCTGCTGCTGTTGAGGGGTCTACAAGCTTCCAAGTTTTGCACTTCATTAGGGTAGCATACTCTTCGTGCATAGCTGCCTTCCACTGTGGTGAGGTAAGAGCCTGAGCAACTGAAGAGGGCTCCACTTGTGTGAGATCAAGTGAGGAGGAGCAAAGCTGGGAAGAGTATGTGTTTGGCATGAAAATACTCGCCTGACTTCTGGTTATCATAGGATGAGTGCGCCCAACCTTTGCTTCAGATGCAGGAATAACACGTGATGATTGTTCAGTTAACCCTACATTACTTAAGGGAAACTCAAAAGTAGAGTTAGAGATACAAGTGTCAGCAGTGAATGGGCAATAATCAGTACAAATAGGACTGGCAAATGACTCAATTATGGTTGGTGGAGAGGTTGAGGTTGGCTCGGATGGAACTGGAATTGGAGGAGGAGATATAACAGTGGCTGACTCTGGAACTCTCCCTTGACGAGTGGACGAATTAGATTGAAGAAGTGAGAACTCACGGGAACTTGATGAGGGTACTGCTGTGGCTAGGGAATCTGTTGAGGGTATTAGTATTGTGGGTGCTGGTGTACTAGGGGGTGACTCATGAGGAATTTCGAGAGGTACTGGTGGATGGCGCACATGAATAGGATTAGTGATAAGTTTGGTTGTATGAGGAACTGACGCCTTTAGATTTGAGTCCTTATTAAAAAAAAGCCACTGATAAGGAAATTCAGATTCATCAAAGACTACATGCCTTGCAACATAGAGTTTTTCAGATGGACAAAGGCACTTGTATCCTTTGTAGTGTGGTGAGTAACCCAAAAACAGACACTTGTGAGTCTTAAAGTCAATTTGTGTGGTTGGTAAGGGCGAAGCTGAGGAAAGCATGAGCATCCAAAGATTTTATGGAACCTATAGTCTGGAGCTCTATTGTTCAAGAGTTCATAGGGTGATATGTATTGTGTGGTGGCAGAGGGCAGCAAGTTAATGAGGTGAGTTGCAGTGAGGCAGGCTTCATCCCAGAATTTTAGAGGCATGGATGCTTGAGAGAAAAGGGTTAGAGCAGTTTCAATGACATGCCGATGCTTCCTCTCGGCTTTCCCATTCTGTTCATGGGTGTATGGGCAGCTAAGTTTATGTGCAATCCCATTCTCAATCAGAAATTTTGTAAAAGCTTGTGAGGTATACTCTTTGCCATTGTCAGTTTGAAGTGTTTTAATCTTATACCCAATTTTATTTTCAATCAACAACTTGTATTGGACAAATGCTTGCAGGGCTTGGCTCTTGTTTTGGAGAAGATACAAACAGGTATATCTGGTTTTGGCATCAATAAAAATAATGTAGTATCGAAATCCCGAAACACTGGTAATAAGAGAAGGACCCCATATATCTGAAAAGATTAACTCTAGAGGGTGGCTATAGACTGTTTGAGAATCAGAAAAAGGAAGATTATGGAGCTTGCCTTGGCAGCATGCATTACACAAGTAGTCTTTAGGTAAAAATTTGCTTTTATTCATATAGCTAACAGTACAACTTTGTAATACTTTTTCAACAATTCGTGCACTTGGATGACCTAACCTCTTGTGCCACATATCAAACTCATACACTGACTTAGTATTACAGACAGTGCCTACATTATTAGTGTTACTTGCTACTGTAGAACTAGATGTAAAAGAACTGAGGTTACAAATTCTATGCGTGGATGACATATGAGGGTTCTTAGACTCCGAATTGCTTGATTTATTGCTTGATGGTGCTGCTCGTGCAAGCACTCCAACATGCTCAAAATGGTATAACCCTCCTCTAAGAGACCCCTTTAATAGAATTTCCTTGGTCTCCTGACATTTTACAAAACAATCAACATGATAGAATTCAAAAAACACATGACTGTCAAGAGCAAACTTGGCGACATTTATTAGATTTTTGGTGATGGAAGGTACGTAAAGCAGATTAAATAGTTTAAAGTAGTGAGGGTTAGTCTCATTGAACAGTATAATTTTGCCAATACTATTTATACTCATACCTTGGCCATTACCTGTTAGCATTTGATCTGTTCCTGCATACTCTGAGCTTGCAATCAAGTTGTTTGCATCAAAGGTCAAATGATGTGAAGCTCCGGTGTCCAAGTACCAGGCTTTGTCAGTGAGAGGTATTGCTGCAGGTGTAGTGACTAAGAGAGATTGAGCTTGCTAGTCTTGTTGTGGCTAGTGGAAGGAAGAGGGAGGTGGTGTTGGTGCATTACCAGTAGTCTGATGTGGATTCTGGAAATTGTGATTGAAGCGGTGGAAGCATTCTCACACAGTGTGCCCAAATCGATTGCAGAGTTGACACTGTGGCGTGGAGTTACCATAGAAACCTGATCTGCCACCTTTAAAACCACCTCTTCCCTAGAATCTTCCTCTAAAATTCTGACTTCTACCTTGAAATTATTGTTGCTACTGTTAAAAATTAGGTTGATACATTTGATAGCTAGGTTGCTGACTTTGTGACCTTAGATCTACATTTTGTGCTAAATTCACCTGCATTGTGCCTAAAACAGTCCTTTTAAAACGCTCTACTAGTTCTTCCTAACCCACTAGTAGCGATTTAACTTCACTCTCAGTTATTTCATCAGCTCTAGCATTAATCATGGTTATAAAAGCACTATAATCCTCATTCAAATCTTGAGTCACAGCTTCTACAAATTCCTCACTTGAAAGAGGTGCACCTAGGGCAGAGAGAGCACTTGTTACCTTTTTGAGCTTAGACATGTACTCCGTTACAGAACCTTGTAGCTTGATGCCTTTGATCTGTGTTTTGAGTTGCTTTACCTTTGATTTCAGCCGTTTTACAAAATATTCCTCCAATCTGTACAAAATCTCACATGCAAATTCACAATTCGCTACTTGACTTGTGAAGCTCGGATCTATTGAAGCAAACAGCCACGACACCAAGAATTGATCGTCCTGCTCCTAATCGAGGAACTCCTGAGTCTCGATCTCTGCTTGGCGATCTCCATCGGTCTTGAATCGCTTTGGTATCTTCATCGAATTAAGGTGTTCCTTGAGTCTGTTGGATTTGATGAACGCCAGCGCTTGCCGTCTCCAAGGTATGAAATTATCTTCATCCAACTTGAATGAAACTGTGTTTCTTGCTCGCGCACTTGAGGTTACAGAAGCTTGAGGCTCGCTTGATGAGTAGCCATGGATCAGAACCTGAATGCTCCGATACCATGTGAGGTATCGAAACTCTTCAAAGAAGAGAATGAGAAATACAAGTGGAGAGAGAGAGAGAGAGAAAGAGAGAAAGATCTAGAAAACCCTTTTCATAGTGTGTGAATCAGAGAAAATGATTTCATTAGCTAATTGTTACATTGACTCTTAGTCATATATAGTAGCTCTTATAGTAACTATTAACAACCACTAACTGTTCTCAATACTAGCTAACTAACTCTGCCAGCTCAGCTTGCTGGCTCAATTGCTATTTATCCCTAACAAACATTGACACTAAACCAACAACATACGCATAGCACATAAATTTTAGTGTACAACACAAATTTTGATACATAATATAAAAATTTTGGTGTACAGCACAAATTTTTAAACCACATGTTCAGCACATTGACTCACCCAATTAACAAAATATATTTATAGTAAAAATTTATGTATTACGTACAAAAACTTTTGTATTATATTAATAAGTTTCTGTATTCTCCAACAAAGATTTATATGCTGAAAAAGCATGAGAATAAAGAAGCGCTGATATATTCACACTTTTTTTCTGCTCGATTTGTACCTACTTAATTGAATTTGATTACAAAAATCGTTGTGCATATGGCATCACCGTATCATATTTTTTTATTGAATTGATATATTAATTTATGTTATAGTTTCAATACAAAGTTAAATTTAACAAGTACTCTTTGAATTCCTCCCAAGGTGCAGTGAAATGGTAAATAATTCTTCATAAAAAAAACATTATTACAAATTAAAACTCCCATGCAGCTTTGTTGTTAATTATTACTTCAATCCCTTTGTTCATACCCTGACCCAACACAATGGCCAAGGTCCAAATACACCAAAAGGCCCAATCCTAAGATTGGCCCTCGCTGTCCACCGACCTCCTTAGGAAAGGTCGGATTCGACACAGACTCCTTCTCAAAGAAGTCGGGCTCGACGGATAGCTGGCAAATAATGCTTATTCAAATAAGTAACTGCCCATAAAATCTCTCAACCCATTTTCAGGAGTCATATCTCAACTACCCTAAGATAAAGGGACGGTTATCCACCCTGAAAAGTGGAACTACTCCAACGGTGGTTACTCCTTTGTTCATACCCTGACCTAACACAATGGCCCAGGTCCAAATACACCAAAAGGCCCAATCCTAAGATTGGCCCTCGCTGTCCACCGACCTCTTCAGGAAAGGTCGAATTCGACACAGACTCCTTCTCAAAGAAGTCGGGCTCGACGAATAGCTGGCAGATAACACTTATTCAAATAAGTAACTGCCTCTAAAATCTCTCAACCCACTTCCAAGAGCCATATCTCAACTACCCTAAGATAAAGGGACGGTTATCCACCCTGAAAAGTGGAACTACTCCAACGGTGGTTATTGGATCACCACTATAAATACACTGACACTCCTCAGGTATCTTTAAGTTCCAATATCTTAAAAACCTGCTTAACCCCTTGCTGACTTAGGCATCAGAGTGTCTTTGCAGGTACCACCCCCATTCTTTCACATACACAAGTCGGACGGCGGCTCTCAGATGCAAACCTAGTCCTTTTGATGTTTGGGCTATCCTTACAAGCCCAATCCACCAATCTCAGGTTACCCCTGTAACATTGGCACCGTTGCCGGGGACCTGAGAGATCAACCTATGATGGCAGACGACTTAAATGAGGACGGAAACACATCGTCCGATTCTGAGAAAGAGAACGAAGACGCTGGTAACAACGACAGAACCATAGTCACTCACCAAGGAGGGACTAATCAGTACAGAGAAGGCACCTCAGGGGTAAAAGATCCAAAGGGAATCTTCACCGAGGTGCACGAACCAGGAAAAGAGGGATAACCACATGCAGCCGAACTAATGGGATAGTTCCACGACCACCAGGGACGGCTGGAATAGCTAAATCAAGAACTGGAACGACAGCGAGAGGCGGAGAGAAGCTTGAGAAGAGAGGTCGAATGACGAAAAGAGCTTGAAGAAAAGATCTTAAGATTAGAATCCACCCTCCGAGGTCGAAACTCTCACAGCGACTGAGAAGATTCCCCCTCGGGTGGGGAAGATCCGTTCAGTGAGGACATAATGAGGGCAAAAGTTCCAAGGAACTTCAAAAGTCTGGATATGGACCTATTTGACGGGACTGCCGATCCAAAGCATCACCTAAGAAATTTTAAAATTCGGATGTACCTAGCCGACGCCTCTGATGCTACTCGCTGCAAAGCCTTTCCGACAACTCTGACAAAAGCAGTGATGAAGTGGTTCGATAGCCTCCCCCCAAGGTAGGTCACCAGTTTCGATGACCTCTTGCGTAAATTCCTTATGCAATTTTCAATCCAAAAGGATAAAGTGAAGCATGCACCAAGTCTCCTGCGAGTAAAACAGGAGATCAGAGAACCTTTTAGGGACTACATGGAAAGGTTCAACAAAGCGTGCCTAGAAATTCAAGACCTACCCACAGAGGCAGTAATCATGGGCCTAGTAAATAGACTTCGAGAAGGTCCTTTCTCCCAGTCCATCTCCAAAAGGCATCCAACTTGTTTAAGTGATGTATAAGAAAGAGCTGAGAAGTACATCAACATGGAAGAAAATGCCAGGCTGCGTGAGCCAAGCTGGCGACATGGGAACTCTCACTCATCAAAGGAGAAGGAGAGAGAGCCCAAGAAAAAAAGAAGAAATCGGACCTGAAAGGTCCAGGAGATATCACTCTCATTCTCCTCTACGAGTTTCCCTAGTTGATATCTACAGGAAAATTTGTCACACTGAAAGGCTACCTCCCCTAGACCCATCAAGAACAAGAAGGGGGGAAGTCGTAGCGAGTACTGCGAGTATCATAAAATATATGGGCAATCAACAAACGATTGTTACGACCTAAAAAATGTGATAGAAAAGCTGGCAGAGAAGGTTGGCTTGACAGATATCTCATGGAAAGGTCGGACCACCATGGCAAGAGGAAGCGAGATGAGGAAGATCAAAGAGACCCACCACCTCAAACCCCAGAAAGACATATACATATGATCTCGAGAGGGTTTGTTGGAGGCGGTCTCACAAGGTCATCTCGCAAGAGGCACCTAAAAGAAGTGTACCAGGTCGGGGGCGAAGTTCCTGACCTTCCAACCATCTCTTTCACTAAAGAAGATGGGCAAGGCATTGTTTCTGGACACGTTGATCCTTGCCAACGCCCATCTACACAGAACCCTGGTCGATCAGGCGAGCTCGGCCGACATCCTGTTCAAACCAGCATTTGATAAGCTAGGATTAGATGAAAAGGAATTAAGAGCCTACCCTGATACCCTATATAGGCTGGGGGACACACCAATAAAACCACTAGGATTCATACCCCTACAGACAACTTTTGGAAAGGGGATGACATCTAAGACTTTGAGTATCGACTTCATAGTCGTCGATGTGAGTTTGGCCTATAATGCTTTAATAGGCAGAACAACCCTAAATCGGCTCAGAGCAGTAGTGTCCACCCCCACCTTTGCATGAAATTTCCAACACCAGAGGAAATCGCAACCATCAGGGGAGATCAGAAGCTGGCAAGGAAATGCTACAATGAAAGCCTAAATCTGAGAGGAAAAGGCAAGGAGGTTCACACCATTAAGCTCGGAAGAGTCAAGGCTAAAGAAGAGCTACGACCACTAGTGCGGTGTTTCTAACCACAGACTAACCGGCAAGTGCACTGGGTCGTATCAAGTAATACCTCAGGTGAGTGAGGGTCGATCCCACGAGGATTGATGGATTAAGCAACAATAGTGTTTGATAGGCTTAGTTAGACAAACAAAAAATAGTGTTTGGAAGTTCAAAGAGCATTAAACAATCGTACAGAAACTAAAATAGTAAAATAAATGGCTTGGGAATAGAATATTGAGAAAGCAGTTAAGGCTTCAGAGTTATCTATTTTTCCGGATTAACTTTTCTCACTAACTATTTTAATTATGTAGGATTTAATTTATGGCAAACTATATGCGACTAGACCCTAATTCCTTAGACCTATCTAGTCTCCTCTAAAATTCATTAACTGCCAATTCCTTGGTCAATTAATTTCAATTAGAAGCTACATGATAAAATTCCAGTTTATATGCCACAAAAACTCTAATTACCCAAGAAATAAAAGGATTATATGTCACGTATCCCGTTAAATCTAGATAATTAAAATTTAGGAGAATATGTTTTCAAGCTGTTGTTCAAGTAAAGAGCTTTCCAAGTTTTACAAGAACTCAAATAGAAAGAGGGTCATACTTCTGTTCCACCCAAATTCATAAGATGAAGAGCAAAAACAATTCTTAAATCATAAATCCATACATGAATTAAAATAGAAAAAGCAATAAAATCAATCCATACAAATAGACAGAGCTCCTAACCTTAACAATGGAGGATTAGTTGCTCATGGTTCAGAGAAGAAAATAAGGATTCTGGTAAAATGTACTGTGTTCCCATCTAATGGCATCTAAATTCCTATTTATAACTAATCCTAATAAATTTAAAATCTAATTATCTAAAATTAAAAATAATATCTTTTTCTCAAAATAAGATTTGAATTTAAATTCGAATTAATTAACAAGTCTTCAGTTGATGGGTGGGGACCACTTGACTTGTCCATTCTACAGCTTTTAATATGTGTTTTTTGGGCTGGAAACTGGGTCAAAACAGCCCAGAAATGGCTCCCAGTGTTTTTCTGCATTTTTCTGCACGTGGCGCATGTCACGCGTACGCGTCAGTCACGCGCACGCGTCGCCATGGATACCTCTAAATCACGCACACGCGTCAGGCTGCGTACGCGTTGCTCCTCGCAGCCATCTCCTTTGATTCTTGTGCTGCAGAAACTCCATCAAATCTAGCCGAATGCTACCTAAAATAAACAGTATTGCACAAAACTCAAAATAGCATCCATAGTGGCTAAAATACAATTAATTCTTAATTAAACTCAACAAATTAGATGCAAATTCACTAGGAAAAGATAGAAAAGATGCTCACGTATCACAACACCAAACTTGAACCGTTGCTTGTCCTCAAGCAACCAAAACTAACATAGGCTTAGGATGTATTTGTACGAGAATGAGAGTTCGGTTAAGCCCATGTCTCTTCTTATAGTGGTGTTTATAACTGTAATCATGGATAGGTTTGGCATCTCACTCTCCTTTGAATCAGGAGGATGTCATTGTCATTCAGAATTCGAATCCAGATAATATTATGAATTCTCTGATCTTTACATTTCAGTTTAATCCTTGAACACAGCAAAATTTACTTTAATTTATTTTTCTTTGGTGCTTTGCACCTTGAGCCTAGCCGTGACTTTAAATGTTTTGTCTCAAGGATTACTTGACACAGAAACACCACAAGCACTTAACTGGGGGACTCTCTTTGAGTCCTAATTTTTCTTTCAGTTACTCCCAGACAGTGGTGCTCAAAGCCTTTGGCATACTCTGTTAAACGCACTTGGTCTCGACTCTAAGTGTTCTGTCTCAAGGATTACTTGACACAATCACACCACAAGCATATGACTAGGGAAATAACTCTTTGAGCTTTTAATCATGTCTGACCTCCCTAGTCATTGATGCTTAGAGCCTTGGACCTTGCTTTTATTATTATTTATTTATTTATTATTTTTTTGTGCTGTTTCTTTTGCTTCAAGGATTAAATTTTTGTTTATTTCAGAGAAGTCATAATAATTCTCTAAATTCCTATTCCTTATACATCAACATCCCTTGATTAAAATTCAAATATGCACTGTTCATATCATGCATTCAGAATTACAATTAATACCACCACATTTAAGTAAATAAGACTACTCTTAAAATTAACTCAATTTCTCATGCAATACATCACTTCTGTATTTTTTTTTCAAGCTCAGTGGGTAATACATGAGACATCTTTTCAGAATTAAAGCATTTAAGGAAAAACTAAACTAGACCTAGGATTCTCACTAATAAAGGATCATGCAACAGACAAAGCAAAATAGCAGAAAATTGGAACATAATATAGAAAAAGAGAGGAGAAATAAAAAATGAAAGGAACTCAACCACCTTAGTTATCCTAGCGGTCGCTTTATTCTTCAGGTTGTGTTCCTCAGTAAAGATGATTCGCCTCCCTTTTGTGCCAGAAAACCCATAAGCGGAGTCAACACCAAACTTAAAAGTTTGCTTGTCCTCAAGCAAATAAGAACTGAAAACAGAAAGAAACAATTATTATAATGAAAGAAGAATTAAAGGATAAAAGAACAAGAGAGAATTAGGAGTGGGAGAGAGAGAAAAAAAAGTGAAAACTGTGCGGCGAAGGCGACGCGTACACGTGGGTCGCGAATTTTCTTTAGGACGCGTTAGTGTCAGGCACGCGTTAGCGTGCCCTGGGTTTTGTGCGATTCGCGCGAAGCCAGCCGCGCGCCCGCCCGACTTTCTGTTCGCATGGCTTGGGAACCAAATTTTCATACGACGCGTGCGCGTCATGCACGAGCACACGTGGATAGCCATATGTGCAATTGACGCGGACGCGTCGGTCACGCGTCCGCATGACCAAATTTGTGCTTCTAGCACACTTCTTGCCCCAAGCCAGCACAACTCTCTGCCCAAACACTCTTTTAGGTCGATTTTTCAGGTCATGCGTACGCGTCAATGACGCGCACGCGTGGATGGCGATAAGTGCAAATGATGCGCACGCGTCAGGGACGTGTACGCGCAACTCTCTGTCAATTTTGTTTTTCACGCACACATGATTGACGCGTTCACGTTAGTGACGCTTGCGCGTCGTGCTCTCTCTCTCTTTTTTTTTCTTTTTTTTTATATTGTTCAGTTCCTGGAATAACATAGCTGCATGATCAGAAAATTAGTGAGAACTCAATAAAAATAGAATAAATAAGAAAACTACTACTACGAAAAAATAGCTAAGGATATGAAATTATCGGGTTGCCTCCCGATAAGCGCTTCTTTATCGTCACTAGCTTGACGGTCAGCTCTACTAGTTCAGCAGATGAGTGGACCTCTGGTGATCGATCTCGCCTCCAAGATAGTGCTTCAACCTCTGGCCATTTACTGTAAATTTTCTGTCAGAATTCTCTTCCTGTATTTCCACATGACCATATGGTGAAGCTCTGATAACCACAAATGGTCCTGACCACCGGGATTTCAGCTTCTGGGGAAAAAATTTGAGCTTTGAATTATACAGAAGAACTCTTTGTCCTGGCTTAAAGACTCTGATGGCAATATTCTTGTCATGTAGTAGCTTGGTTCTCTCCTTATAGAGCTTGGCATTCTTATAGGCTGAATATCTGAATTCATCAAGCTTATTCAACTGAAGCATTCGCTTGATTCCTGCAGCTTCTAAATAAAGATTCAGATACCTGATTGCCCAGTAAGCTTTATGCTCCAGCTCAACTAGCAAGTGACAGGCTTTGCCATAGACCAACTGATAAGGGGACATGCCAATGGGAGTCTTGTACGCTGTCTGGTATGCCCAGAGAGCATCATCAAGCTTCCTAGACCGGTCCTTTCTGGAAACACTGACGGTCTTCTCTAGAATCCTCTTAAGTTCCCTGTTGGAAACTTCAACCTGTCCACTTGTCTGAGGGTGATAGGGGGTTGCCACTTTATGACGGACTCTATATCTCAGCAGAAGAGAGTCCAACTGTCTGTTGCAGAAATGGCTTCCTCCATCACTAATGAGTGTCCTTGGGACACCAAACCGGCTAAAGATATATATCTGAAGAAAGCTCATTACCACTTTGGCATCATTGGTGGGCAAAGCCACAGCCTCCACCCACTTGGACACATACTCAACTGCCACTAGAATATAGTTGTTTGAATGTGAGGGTGGGAAAGGTCCCATGAAATCAATACCCCACACATCAAACAACTCAACCTCAAGAATCTCCTGCTGTGGCATTTCATGGTTGGCAGGGAGATTCGAGGCTTTCTCGCATCTGTCACAGTGCTTGACAAATGCTCTTGAGTCCCTGAAGAGAGTCGGCCAGTAAAACCCGCTCTGAAGGACCTTTGTAGCTGTCCTTTCACCACCAAAGTGGCCTCAATACTCAGAACCATGACAGTGCCAAAGAATCTACTATTTTTCTTCATCTGGGACATACCTCCGGATGATTCCATCTGAACACCTTTTAAAAAGATATTGTTCTTCCCAAATGTAGTACTTTGCATCAGTCAATAGCTTCTTCACTTGTTGCCTACTGTACTCCCTTGGGATAAAATTCATGGCCTTATAATTTGCAATGTCTGCAAACCATGGAGCCTGCTGAATGAGGAATAATTGTTCATCCAGAAACGTCCCAGTCACAGCTGTGGGTGGTTGTACTCCTGCTTCAGGCTCAATTCTGGAAAGATAGTAAGCTACTTGATTCTCTGACCCTTTCCTATCTTTTATCTCAATATCAAACTCCTGAAGGAGCAACACCCATCTGATTAATCTTGGTTTAGAATCCTGTTTGGTTAGAAGGTACTTCAAAGCAGCATGATCAGTATAAATAATAACCTTAGAACCAAGTAAATAGGACCTAAACCTATCAACAGCATACACAACAGCTAATAATTCCTTTTTTGTAGTTGTGTAATTCTTTTGGGTATCATTTAACACACGACTGGCATAGTAAATGACATGTACAAGCTTACCATGCCTCTGTCCTAAAACAGCTCCTATAGCAAAGTCACTAGCATCACACATTAATTCAAATGGTAGATCCCAGTCAGGGAAAGCTATAATGGGAGCAGAGGTAAGGTTTGCTTTTAGAGTTTCAAAAGCATGCAAACAATCAGAATCAAAGACAAAAGGAACATCAGCAACAAAGAGGTTGCTTAGAGGTTTAGCAATTTTAGAAAAATCTTTTATAAATCTTCTATAAAATCCTGCATGACCCAAGAAACTCCTGACTACCTTAACATTAGTTGGTGGTGGTAATTTTTCAATTACCTCCACCTTTGCTGCTCTATCAACCTCAATCCCCTTACTTGAAATCCGGTGTCCAAGAACAATACCTTCTGTAACCATAAAATGACATTTTTCCCAATTTAAAACAAGGTTTAATTCTTGACACCGTTTCAAGACAAGAGATAAATGTTTAAGGCAGGATTCAAAAGAATTACCAAAAACGAAAAAGTCATCCATAAATACCTCAATAAACTTTTCAACCATATCAGAAAAAATTGAAAGTATACACCTCTGAAAAGTTGCTGGAGCATTGCAAAGTCCAAAAGTCATTTTTCTGTAGGCAAATACTCCAAAGGGGCATGTGAATGCTGTCTTCTCTTGATCTTGAGGGTCCACTGTAATTTGATTATATCCAGAATATCCATCTAGAAAACAATAAAATGCATGACCAGCTAACCTCTCAAGCATCTGGTCAATGAAAGGTAGGGGAAATTATCCTTCCTTGTAGCAGTGTTGAGCCTCCTATAGTCTATACACATTCTCCATCCTGTGACAGTTCTTGTGAGAATAAGCTCATTCTTTTCATTCTTGATCACTGTCATCCCTCCTTTCTTGGGAACTACCTGTACAGGACTTAAATAATTCCTACTTCCCATAGTTTCATTACCTCTTTTTGGACCACCTCTTTCATGGTTGGATTGAGTCTCTTTTGTGGTTGCACAACTGGTTTAGCATCATCTTCAAAGAGAATCTTGTGCATACACTTGATTGGACTAATCCTCTTCAAGTCACTAATGGTCTACCCAAGAGCTGTTCTATGACTCTTAAGCACTGAAATAAGCGCTTCTTCCTCTTCAGGCTTTAGGGAAGAGCTAATAATCACTGGATATGAGTTATTCTCACCCAAGAACACATATTTCAGAGAAGGGGGGTAAGGATTTGAGCTCATGCTTGGGGGCTTCCTCCTCTGCTCTAGGCGTGTAAACCATAGTCTTCTGAGGTGGTTGTTCATACCCTGGATCGAGCTGTCCGACCCGGGATGTTCCACAGACAAAGCGACCGACCTCTTCAGGTCAGGACAACCCGACCTCTTCTCAAAGAGCTCGGACAAGTCACAGGAAAGCCCAAACAAAGGGCCCAAATAGAGGAACACGTCCCAAATCCAAGGGCAGCCCAAGCCCGTAGAGATAAAGGCGGTTCCCTTAAAGATGACCTCACTAAGAGATAAGATAAAGATAAGATAAGATAACTAACTTATCTTATCCACAGGAGGCCACATATCACCATTATAAATACACTGGAGCACCCAGGTATAACTCATACTCTGATACTACTAAATACCTGCTTAATACCCTTGCTAACTAAAGCATCGGAGTCCCTTGCAGGTACCTCCCACCCTCCGGGGACGAAGGATCAAGCACCATCATCAAGTCCAATAAGTCAGACACATCAGCTCCGGCCGCTGAACACCTGCCGGACACGTCGGCTCCGACCAACATAGAAGATCTCGACCGAGATCGACCTACGGTTTCAGGTAACCCTCGGAACATTGGCGCCGTTGCCGGGGAACCTGGAAGTCATCCCATCAACATGGCGGATGACCATGACAACGACCACGATTCAGGTTTGGAAGACAGAACGCCGCATAAAAATGCGGATACAATACTAAAAAATACTCCGAAAACCAACGGAGACAAAAATTCATCAAATCCAGGAGTAATAGAAGCACTCCAAAATTGATTGGAGCAACTTGAGAAAGAAGCCCAACATCAACGAGAAAAAGAAGAAGATCTACGTCGGAAGATAAGGCGGCGCCGAGAATTAGAGGATAAGCTTATAAAACTCGTAGCTGATCTCAAAACTAAAGCTACTCGACCATCCACAGAGGATAGCTCTCAGAAAGATCAAGATCCATTCACCAGAGAAATTATGAAGACCAAAATTCTAAAAGATTTCAAACTTCCGGATATGACTCTATATGACGGCACCTCGGACCCCAACCATCATCTCAGCAACTTCAGAAGTAGAATGTACCTCACTGATGCCTCAAATGCAGTTCGCTGCAAAGCCTTTCCAACAACTCTCACCAAGACAGCCATTAAATGGTTTGATAGCCTACCTCCAAAATCCATCTCGAGTTTCGACGATGGTGCGCGAAATTGTGATCACTACAACTTCACACAACTAACCAGCAAGTGCACTGGGTTGTCCAAGTAATACCTTACGTGAGTAAGGGTCGATCCCACGGAGATTGTTGGTATGAAGCAAGCTATGGTCACCTTGTAAATCTCAGTCAGGCAGACTCAAATGTATAATGGTGATGAACGAAAATAACATAAAGATAAAGATAGAGATACTTATGTAATTCATTGGTAGAAACTTCAGATAAGCGCATGAAGATGCCTTCCCTTCCGTCTCTCTGTTTTCCTACTGCCTTCATCCAATCCTTCTTACTCCTTTCCATGGCAAGCTCGTGTAGGGTTTCACTGTTGTCAGCAGCTACCTCCCATCCGCGCAGTGAAAGCTAATGCACGCACTCTGTCACAGTACTGCCAATCACCGGTTTGGTTCCCTCCCCTACCGGAATAGAATCACTCTTTTGCGTCTGTCACTAACGCCCAGTAGGTTACAGGTTTGAAGCACGTCACAGTCATTCAATCACTGAATCCTACTCAGAATACCACAGACAAGGTTAGACCTTCCGGATTCTCTTGAATGCTGCCATCAAGTCCTGCCTTTACCACGAAGATTCCGATTAAAGAATCCAAGAGATATTCACTAAGCCTCAGATGCTTGTAGAACAAGAATGGTTGTCAGTCACCTTGTTCATGAGTGAGAATGGTGATGGGCGTCAATCATCACCTTTATCATGTTGAAGAACAAGTGATATCTTGGACAAAGAACAAGCGGAATTGAATGGAAGAACAATAGTAATTGCATTAATACTCGAGGTACAGCAGAGCTCCACACCTTAATCTATGGTGTGTAGAAACTCCACCGTTGAAAATACATAAGCATAAGGTCTAGGCATGGCCGTGAGGCCAGCCTCCCAATGATCTAAGAACTAGATGTCCAAAGATGATCTAGAGATCTAAAAGTGATCAAAAGATGAAAATACAATAGTAAAAGGTCCTACTTATAGAAAACTAGTAGCCTAAGGTGTACAGAAATGAGTAAATGACATAAAAATCCACTTCCGGGCCCACTTGGTGTGTGCTTGGGCTGAGCAATGAAGGAATTTCGTGTAGAGACCTTTTCTGGAGTTAAACGCCAGCTCTCATGCCAGTTTGGGCGTTTAACTCCGAATTTTATGCCAGTTCCGGCGTTTAACGCTGGAATTTCTGTAGGTGACTTTGAGCGCCGGTTTGGGCCATCAAATCTTGGGCAAAGTATGGACTATTATATATTGCTGGAAAGCTCAGGATGTCTACTTTCCAATGCCGTTGAGAGCGCGCCAATTGGGCTTCTGTAGCTCCAGAAAATCCACTTCGAGTGCAGGGAGGTCAGAATCCAACAGCATCTGCAGTCCTTTTCGGTCTCTGAATCAGATTTTTGCTCAGGTCCCTCAATTTCAGCCAGAAAATACCTGAAATCACAGAAAAACACACAAACTCATAGTAAAGTCCAGAAAAGTGAATTTTAACTAAAAACTAATAAAAATATAATAAAAACTCAACTAAAACTACCAAAAACATACTAAAAACAATGCCAAAAAGCGTACAAATTATCCGCTCATCACAACACCAAACTTAAATTGTTGCTTGTCCTCAAGCAACTGAAAATCAAATGAGATAAAAAGAAGAGAATATACTATAGACTCCAAATTATCAATGAAACTAAGCTCCAAATTAGATGAGCGGGACTAGTAGCTTTTTGCCTCCGAACAGTTTTGGCATCTCACTTTATCCTTTGAAATTCAGAATGATTGGCTTCTTTAGGAACTCAGAATCCAGATAGTGTTATTGATTCTCTTAGTTAAGTATGATGATTCTTGAACACAGCTACTTATTGAGTCTTGGCCGTGGCCCAAAGCACTCTGTCTTCCAGTATTACCACCGGATACATACATGCCACAGACACATAATTGGGTGAACCTTTTCAGATTGTGACTCAGCTTTGCTAAAGTCCCCAATTAGAGGTGTCCAGGGTTCTTAAGCACACTCTTATTGCCTTGGATCACAACTTTATTTCTTTCTTTTTCTTTCTTTTTCTCTTTCTCCCTTTTTTTTTCGTTTTTCTCCTTCTTTTTCTCTCTTTTTTTTTTTTGTATTCACTGCTTTTTCTTGCTTCAAGAATCATTATTATGATTTTTCAGATCCTCAGTAACATGTCTCCTTTTTCATCATTCTTTCAAGAGCCAACAATTTTAACATTCATGAACCACAAATTCAAAAGACATATGCACTGTTCAAGCATACATTCAGAAAACAAAAAGTATTGTCACCACATCAAACTAATTAAGCTAGTTTTAAAGATGAATTTGAAATCCTGTACTTCTTGTTCTTTTGTGATAAAAACAGTTTTCATTTAAGAAAGGTGATGGATTCATATTCATAGCTTTAAGGCATAGACACTAAGACACTAATGATCATAAGACACAAACATGGATAAACATAAGCATAAAAATTCGAAAAACAGAAGAATAAAGAACAAGGAAATCAAGGAACGGGTCCACCTTAGTGATGGCGGCTCTTCCTTCCTCTTGAAGGTCCTATGGAGTGTTTGAGCTCCTCAATGTCTCTTCCTTGTCTTTGTTGCTCCTCTCTCATGATCCTTTGATCTTCTCCAATTTCATGGAGGAGGATGGCATGTTCTAGGTGCTCTACCCTTAGTTGTCCCATGTTGGAACTTAATTCTCCTAGGGAGGTGTTCAGTTGCTCCCAATAGTCTTGTGGAGGAAAGTGCATCCCTTGAGGTATCTCAGGGATCTCATGATGAGAGGGGTCTCTTGTTTGCTCCATCTTCTTCTTAGTGATGGGCTTGAGGTCATGCCTTCTCAGTTGAACCGGCTTTGGATGCCATAAATGGTTATGGAAAAACAAAAAGCAATGCTTTTACCACACCAAACTTAAAAGGTTTGCTCGTCCTCGAGCAAAAGAAGAAAGAAGAGAGTAGAAGAAGAAGAAATGGAGGAGAGGGAGATGGCTTTGTGGTTAGGCCAAAAAAGGGGGAGAAGTGGTGGTTTATGAAGGATGGATGTGAGTGGTGAAGAGAAAGAGATGTTGAGGTGATTGGTGAATGGGTGAAGAAGAAGAGAGAGAGTGGTGGGGTTGGTGGGGATCCTGTGGGGTCCACAGATCCTGAGGTGTCAAGGAAAAGTCATCCCTGCACCAAATGGCATCAAAATCCACGTTTTGAGCCATTTCTGGCGTTAAACGCCGGGCTGATGCCCATTCCTGGCGTTTAACGCCAGGTTCTTGCCCTTCCTGGCGTTTAACGCCAGTCTGGTGCCCCTTTCTGGCGTTAAACGCCCAGAATGGTGCCAGACTGGGCGTTAAACGCCCAACTGCTAGGCTTACTGGCGTTTGAACGCCAGCAGCATCTTCCTCCAGGGTGTGCTGTTTTTCTTCCTGTTTTTCATTCTGTTTTTGCTTTTTCAATGGATTTTGTGACTTCTTATGATCATCAACCTACAAAAAAGATAAAATAACAAAAGGAAATAGTTAATTATAAAACATTGGGTTGCCTCCCAACAAGCGCTTCTTTAGTGTCAGTAGCTTGACAGAGGACTCTCATGGAGCCTCATAAATGATCAGAGCAATGTTGGAACCTCCCAACACCAAACTTAGAGTTTGAATGTGGGGGTTCAACACCAAACTTAGAGTTTGGTTGTGGCCTCCCAACACCAAACTTAGAGTTTGACTGTGGGGGCTCTATTTGTCTCTGATTTGAGGGAAGCTCTTCAAGCTTCCTCTCCATGGTGACAGAGGGATATCCTTGAGCTTTAAACACATAGGATTCTTCATTCACTTGAATGATCAGTTCACCTCCATCAACATCAATCACAGCCTTTGCTGTGGCTAGGAAGGGTCTGCCAAGGATGATGGATTCATCCATGCACTTCCCAGGATCTTGTCTCTTTTGAGGTAATTTCTGCCTAGACAAGTCATCCAGTTCTTTGGTGAGCAAGGGAGGTTCATCTTCCCAAGTCTCATTTCCAAATAACTTGTCATTTAGCTTCATGATTGCTCCAAGGTATTTAGCAACTTGCTCTTCAGTGACATACTCATCCTCTTCAGAGGAAGAATACTCATCAGAGCTCATGACAGGCAGAAGTAAGTCCAATGGAATCTCTATGGTCTCATTTTGAGCTTCAGATTCCCATGGTTCCTCATTGGGGAACTTAATGGAGGCCAGTGCACGCCCATTGAGGTCTTCCTCAGTGGCGTTCACTGCCTCTCCTTCCTCCCAGAATTCGGCCGTGTCTATGGCTTTGCACTCTCCTTTTGGATTTTCTTCTGTATTACTTGGGAGAGTACTAGGAGGGAGTTCAGTAATTTTCTTGCTCAGCTGTCCCACTTGTCCTTCCAAATTTCTGATGGAGGACCTTGTTTCATTCATGAAACTTTGAGTGGTTTTGATTAGATCAGAGACCATTGTTGCTAAGTCAGAGGTATTCTGCTTAGAACTCTCTGTCTGTTGCTGAGAAGATGATGGAAAAGGCTTGCCATTGCTAAACCTATTTCTTCCACCATTGTTGTTGTTGAAACCTTGTTGAGGTCTCTCTTGATTCTTCCATGAGAAATTTGGGTAATTTTTCCATGAAGAATTATAGGTGTTACCATAGGATTCTCCTAGGTAATTCACCTCTTCCATTGAAGGGTTCTCAGGATCATAAGCTTCTTCCTCAGATGAAGCTTCCTTAGTACTGCCAGGTGCATTTTGCATTCCAGACAGACTTTGAGAAATCAAATTGACTTGTTGAGTCAATATTTTATTCTGAGCCAAAATGGCATTCAGAGTATCAATCTCAAGAACTCCTTTCTTCTGATTAGTCCCATTATTCACAGGATTCCTTTCAGAAGTGTACATGAATTGGTTGTTTGCAACCATTTCAATTAGCTCTTGAGCCTCTGCAGGCGTCTTCTTCAGATGAAGAGATCCTCCAGCAGAGCTATCCAAAGACATCTTGGATAGTTCAGAGAGACCATCATAGAAAATACCTATGATGCTCCATTCAGAAAGCATGTCTGAGGGACACTTCCTGATTAATTGTTTGTATCTTTCCCAAGCTTCATAGAGGGATTCTCCATCCTTCTGCCTGAAGGTTTGGACTTCCACTCTAAGCTTACTCCATCTTTGTGGTGGAAAGAACTTTGCCAAGAAGACATTGACTAGCTTTTCCCAAGAGTCCAGGCTTTCTTTAGGTTGAGAGTCCAACCATATTCTAGCTCTGTCTCTTACAGCAAAAGGGAATAGCATCAGTCTATAGACCTCAGGGTCTACCCCATTAGTCTTGACTGTGTCACAGATTTGCAAGAATTCAGCTAAGAACTGATGAGGATCTTCCATTGGAAGCCCATGGAACTTGCAATTCTGTTGCATTAGAGAAACTAATTGAGGCTTAAGCTCAAAGTTGTTTGCTCCAATGGCAGGGATAGAGATGCTTCTCCCATAGAAGTCGGGAGTAGGTGCAGTAAAGTCACCCAGCACCTTCCTTGCATTGTTGGCATTGTTGTTATTTTCGGCTGCCATGGGTTTTTCTTCTTTGAAGAATTCGGTCAGGTCCTCAACAGAGAGTTGTGCCTTAGCTTCTCTTAGCTTTCGCTTCAAGGTCCTTTCAGGTTCAGGGTCAGCTTCAACAAGAATGCCTTTGTCTTTGTTCCTGCTCATATGAAAGAGAAGAGAACAAGAAAATATGGAATCCTCTATGTCACAGTATAGAGATTCCTTGAGGTGTCAGAGAAAGAAGAGAAAATAGAAGACAGAAGTAGAAAATTCGAACTTATCAAAGAAGATGGAGTTCGAATTTTGCATTAAGGGATAGTGTTAGTCCATAAACAGAAGGATGTGAGAAGAAGGGAAGTAATTTTCAAAAATTAAGTAAAAGATTTTGAAAGATTTTTGAAAAACACTAATTGATTTTCGAAAATAAGAGTGGGAAAGAAATCAAGTGATTTTTGAAAAAGATTTTGAAATTAGAAGTTAAAAAGATTTGATTGAAAACTATTTTGAAAAAGATGTGATTAAGAAGATATGATTGGTTTAAAAAAAGATGTGATTGAGAAGATATGATTTGAAAACAATTTTAAAAAGATATGATTTTAAAAACAATTTGAAAAGATATGATTTTAAAAATTAATGACTTGCCTAACAAGAAAAGATATGATTCAAACATAAAACCTTTCTTAACAGAAAAGGCAAAAAATGTTCAATCAAATCATTAATTGTTAGTAAGTATCTTTGAAAAAGGAAAGAAATTGATTTTGAAAACATTTGATTGAAAAGATATGATTTGAAAAAGATTTGATTTTGAAAAACTTTGAAAACTTGAAAAAAATTTGATTTTGAAAACAAAATCTTCCCCCTTTGCCATCCTGGCGTTAAACGCCCAGAATGGTGCACATTCTGGCGTTTAACGCCCAAACTACTACCCTTTTGGGCGTTAAACGCCCAGCCAGGCACCCTGGCTGGCGTTTAAACGACAGTCTGTCTTCTTCACTGGGCATTTTTGAATGCCCAGCTTTTTCTGTGTGATTCCTCTGCAGTATGTTCTGAATCTTCAATTCTCTGTATTATTGACTTGAAAAGACACAAATTAAAAATATTTTTGGATTTTTAATAATAAGGAATAATCAAAATGCAACTAAAATCAAATAATAATGCATGCAAGACACCAAACTTAGCAGTTTGTATACTACTGACACTAACAAAATGAGAATGCATATGAGAAACAACAAAACACTCAAGTCAATAGAATTCAAAGATCAAAACAAGAAAATCATCAAGAACAACTTGAAGATTAATTAAGACACATGCATGAATTCGAAAAATGCAAGAAGAACAGAATCATGCAATTGACACCAAACTTAAAATGAGACACTAGACTTAAAAAAATATTTTTGGATTTTATGATTTTATAAATTTTTTTTTTTTGCTTTTTCGAAAATTAAGTGAAAAGGAAAATAAAGGTATCAAAATTCTTAATGAGAATTCCAGGAATCATGCAATGTTAGTCTAAAGCTTTAGTCTAAAGGAATTAGACATGGCCGGCTAAGCTTCAGCAGGACATTGCATTCAAGAGCTAAATTGATGAGAATCAATCAGCTTTGGTGATGATAAGAACATCACCTTGAAACACTAGAATTCATTCTTAAGAACTCTGAAGAAAAATACCTAATCTAAGCAACAAGATGAACCGTCAGTTGTCCATACACAGAACAATCCCCGGCAACGGCGCCAAAAACTTGGTGCGCGAAATTGTGATCACTACAACTTCACACAACTAACCAGCAAGTGCACTGGGTCGTCCAAGTAATACCTTACGTGAGTAAGGGTCGATCCCACGGAGATTGTTGGTATGAAGCAAGCTATGGTCACCTTGTAAATCTCAGTCAGGCAGACTCAAATGTATAATGGTGATGAACGAAAATAACATAAAGATAAAGATAGAGATACTTATGTAATTCATTGGTAGAAACTTCAGATAAGCGCATGAAGATGCCTTCCCTTCCGTCTCTCTGTTTTCCTACTGCCTTCATCCAATCCTTCTTACTCCTTTCCATGGCAAGCTCGTGTAGGGTTTCACTGTTGTCAGCAGCTACCTCCCATCCGCGCAGTGAAAGCTAATGCACGCACTCTGTCACAGTACTGCCAATCACCGGTTTGGTTCCCTCCCCTACCGGAATAGAATCACTCTTTTGCGTCTGTCACTAACGCCCAGTAGGTTACAGGTTTGAAGCACGTCACAGTCATTCAATCACTGAATCCTACTCAGAATACCACAGACAAGGTTAGACCTTCCGGATTCTCTTGAATGCTGCCATCAAGTCCTGCCTTTACCACGAAGATTCCGATTAAAGAATCCAAGAGATATTCACTAAGCCTCAGATGCTTGTAGAACAAGAATGGTTGTCAGTCACCTTGTTCATGAGTGAGAATGGTGATGGGCGTCAATCATCACCTTTATCATGTTGAAGAACAAGTGATATCTTGGACAAAGAACAAGCGGAATTGAATGGAAGAACAATAGTAATTGCATTAATACTCGAGGTACAGCAGAGCTCCACACCTTAATCTATGGTGTGTAGAAACTCCACCGTTGAAAATACATAAGCATAAGGTCTAGGCATGGCCGTGAGGCCAGCCTCCCAATGATCTAAGAACTAGATGTCCAAAGATGATCTAGAGATCTAAAAGTGATCAAAAGATGAAAATACAATAGTAAAAGGTCCTACTTATAGAAAACTAGTAGCCTAAGGTGTACAGAAATGAGTAAATGACATAAAAATCCACTTCCGGGCCCACTTGGTGTGTGCTTGGGCTGAGAAATGAAGGAATTTCGTGTAGAGACCTTTTCTGGAGTTAAACGCCAGCTCTCATGCCAGTTTGGGCGTTTAACTCCGAATTTTATGCCAGTTCCGGCGTTTAACGCTGGAATTTCTGTAGGTGACTTTGAGCGCCGGTTTGGGCCATCAAATCTTGGGCAAAGTATGGACTATTATATATTGCTGGAAAGCTCAGGATGTCTACTTTCCAATGCCGTTGAGAGCGCGCCAATTGGGCTTCTGTAACTCCAGAAAATCCACTTCGAGTGCAGGGAGGTCAGAATCCAACAGCATCTGCAGTCCTTTTTGGTCTCTGAATCAGATTTTTGCTCAGGTCCCTCAATTTCAGCCAGAAAATACCTGAAATCACAGAAAAACACACAAACTCATAGTAAAGTCCAGAAAAGTGAATTTTAACTAAAAACTAATAAAAATATAATAAAAACTCAACTAAAACTACCAAAAACATACTAAAAACAATGCCAAAAAGCGTACAAATTATCCGCTCATCAGACGACCTGGCCAAAAAGTTCCTGGCCCGATTCTCCATACAAAGAGACAAAGCCAAACACGCACCTAGCCTACTAGGGATCAAGCAAGGAGATCGGGAGAGCCTTCGCAACTACATGGAAAGATTCAACAAAACATGCATGGACATACAAAGTCTACCAACAGAAGCTGCCATTATGGGCCTCATAAATGACCTGCGAGAAGGACCATTTAGCCAATCTATATCAAAGAGATACCCGACATCCCTAGACGAAGTACAAGAATGGGCGTAGAAGTACATTAACATGGAGGAAAATTCTCGACTTGGCGAAGCCTCAAGGTTCAGTTCTGCCTACCGAGACAAAGAATCCAAGAAAAAGGAAGATCGCTTGATGATTGGATTTTTGATGGTATAGAATTTCACAAATGAATTCTCGTTGCAAGTATAGTTTCTAAACCAATCAAGAATCCTTTCATACAAAAAGTTGTTTGTCACTAGTACAAACCCCTAAAATTTATAAACCGAAGTATTCAAACCTCGAGTCGTTCTCCCTAGGAATTACAATAAAGTGTCTTGTTATTGGTTGTGAGTTATTTTGGGGTTTTGATAAGAAGCATGAAAGATAAATGACAAGAAAGTAAACTAAGGCCTAAAAAGATCTTGGCAAGGGTTGGTGGTCAAGGATCTTTATCCTAATCACTAACCACAATATGAGAATTGGCAAGGATTAATCTCATTAAATCATCCTCTAACTAGTAGTAAAGGAAAGTCAAATGAGCTATATCAATCCTAGTCCATAAGTCCTAACTCTCCACTAATTCAATTAGTGAGAACTAGAGTCAATGGATCCCAATCATCAATTACTTGGACATTAGTAACTCAAGAGATCCTAAGTTACCTTTCCAAGCCAAGAGTATAAAATTCTACTCTAAAATCCAACCAAGCATTTCATCAAATACTTGGAAGGCATAAAAGGAAAGCATAGTAAAATTGCAAGAAAAGTAAATCTACACTACTCAATTGCAAGAAATTAAACAACAACAAATCAAATGAACACAATTATTATGAATTACCTCTAATTGAATTGAAAGAGAATAGGAGGAACAAAAGTAGATCCACAACAAAGCATAAGAACAACATAAAGGAAATTACAACAAAAGAATAGAGGAAGATGAATGTAACAACAAAGAATTGAAAGGTAGAAGTAGAAGAAAGCAAAGATTAAAACCTAGATCTAAGAACTAATCCTAATCCTAATCCTAGAGAGAAGTGAGAGCTTCTCTCTCTAGAAACTAACTCTAACTACTAAACTAAGCTAAACTAGACTAATGGTAACTAACATAATGGTAAAAGTCTCTTGATTCCCCTTCAATCCTTGGCTTAAATAGCATCAGAAATGAGTTGGATTGGGCCCACAAGGCTTCTAAAATCGCTGGCCACGTTGTGCTTTAAGTGAACCAGGTGGCAACAACGGCGCGTGCGCGTACTATGCGCATGCGCGCCACCATACGTGTAACAACTATGGCAAATCTTATATCGTTTCGAAGCCCCGGATGTTAGCTTTCCAACCCAACTAGAACCGCATCATTTGGATCTCTGTAGCTCAAGTTATGGTCATTTAAGTGCGAAGAGGTCGGCTTGACAGCTTTCCGGTTCTTTCATTTCTTCATGAGTTCTCCAACTTTTCATGCTTTCTTTCTTCATTCCCTTGATCCAATCTTTGCCTCCTAAATATTAAATCACTTAACAAACATATCAAGGCATCTAATGAACTCAAAGAGAATTAGATTTAGCTATTTTAAGTCCTAAAAAGCATGTTTTCACTCTTAAGCACAATTAAGGGAGAAGTTATAAAACCATGCTATTTCATTGAATAAATGTGGGTAAAAGGTCATAAAATCCCTTAAATGAAGCATAAGATAAACCCTACAAATGGGGTTTATCATCGCTCCGGAGAAAAAATCAAAAAATATCATAACTATACTTCTCTTAGGGTATCCTTGGTAGATGTTTACAAAGAAGTCTGCCATACGGAGAAAATCCCTCCAGCTCGGCCACTTAAAGGCAAAAGAGGAGGAGGAAATCGGAATGAATACTGTGAATATCACCGACTTCGAGGGCATTCCACCAACGAATGCTTCGACTTGAAAAACGTCATAGAAAAATTAGTAAGAGAAGGAAAGCTAGATCGGTTTTTGGCCAATCGGGACGACGAACCGAGAAAAAGAAGAAGGGATGAGGATATCGGACAATCTGAATGATCACCTCGTACACCGGAAAGACACGTTCACGTAATACATGGCGGATTTGCTGGAGGAGGAATCTCCAAATCATCCCGCAAATGACACCTCAAAGAGGTGTACCACGTCGAAGGAAAGAAGGAAGCCCCAAACATCCCAGTAATCACGTTTACCAAGGAAGATGCATCCGGAATCATCTCGGGACACGACGATCCCATGGTCATTACGATCATACTAGCAAACGCCAACCTTCACCGTACACTAATTGACCAGGGAAGCTCTGCCGACATCTTATTCAAAACTGCCTTCGACAAACTCGGCCTAGAAGAAAAAGAGCTAAGAGCATACCCGAACAGCCTGTTTGGACTAGGAGATACCCCAGTTCAACCGCTGGGATACCTATCGCTGCATACAACCTTCAGAAAGGGGAACCAATCCAGAACACTCAAGATAGACTACATCGTGGTCGACGTAAGCTCAGCCTACAATGCCTTAATAGGTCGGACAACGTTAAATTAACTTGGCGCAATAGTTTCAACTCCACATCTATGTATGAAATTCCCAACTGCGGAAAGGATAGCTGCAATAAAGGCAGATCAAAAGATGGCACGTCGCTGTTATAACGAAAGTCTAAACCTCCGAGTCGAAGGAGGAGAGTTCCACACAATTGAGTTCGGTGGAGTTCAGAGGCGAGAAGAACTCCGACCACGACCCGAAGGAGAAGTAGAAAGAGTCCAGATCGGAGACATCTCGGATAAAACAACTAATATTGGCACGATCATGATTGGCACGATCATGAAAGGAGACACAAAGGAATCACTAATACGGTTCCTACGAGATAATGTTGATCTCTTTGCATGGAAAGCTGCCGACATGCCAGGCATTGATCCCAAACTAATGAGCCACAAATTGGCAGTCTACCCGGGATCCCGGCCGGTACAACAAAGACGAAAAAAACTCGGACCAGAACGATCTCAAGCTCTAGAAGAACAAGTACAAGCGCTACTAGAGGCCGGGTTCATAAGGGAAGTTAAATACCCACTATGGCTAGCAAACATCGTCTTGGTGAAAAAGTCAAATAGGAAGTGGCGAATGTGCACCGACTACACCGACCTCAACAAAGCCTGCCCAAAAGACCCTTACCCACTCCCAAGCATCGACGCTTTAGTAGACGCTTCATCAGGATATAAGTATCTCTCGTTCATGGACGCATATTCGGGGTACAACCAAATCCCCATGTATCCACCAGATCAAGAAAAGACCTCGTTCCTAACACCGAAAGCAAACTACTGTTACATCGTGATGCCTTTCGGTCTCAAGAACGCAGGAGCTACTTATCAAAGGCTAATGAATAAAGTTTTCTCAGATCACATCAGAAGAATCATGGAAGTTTATGTAGACGACATGTTGATAAAGACACAAAGCGAAGACACATTATTATCCGACCTGACTCAAGTGTTTTACACTATCAAGAAACACAACATGCGGCTCAATCCCGTAAAATGCACCTTCGCAGTAGAAGCAGGCAAATTCTTAGGCTTCATGCTCACACAAAGAGGAATTGAAGCAAATCCAGATAAATGTCAAGCCATACTCAACATGAAGAACCCAACCTGTGTCAAAGAAGTACAACAACTCAACGGGAGGTTGGCCGCCCTATCCCGATTCTTAGCAGGAGCTGCGATAAGATCTCTTCCCTTCTATGCTACTTTAAGAAAAGGAAAACAGTTCGAATGGACGACAGAATGTGAGCAAGCCTTCCGAGACTTTAAGGAGTTCTTAGGACGGCCACCTATCCTATCTCGGCCACGAGAAGGAGAAGCGCTCATATTATATCTCGCAGTAGGGAGCCGGGCAATAGCCTCAGCACTAGTCAGAGAAGATGAACATGGGCAACAACCCGTCTACTTCATTAGCAAAGCGCTACAAGGATCCGAGCTGAACTACCAGAAAATAGAAAAGTTTGCCTACGCTCTGATCCTCACATCCCGGCGGCTTCGCCCATACTTTCAAGCGCATACCATTAAAGTTCGGACCAACCATCCCATAAAAGGGATATTGCAGAAAACAAATCGAGCAGGAAGAATCCTACAATGGGCAATCGAGTTGTCCGAATTCGACCTCCAATACGAGGCGCGGACAACCATCAAATCGCAACACCTGGCCGACTTCATCGCAGAATTCACAGACATCCCGGAAATCCTCATAGAGTGGAACATATACATGGACGGATCCTCGAATAAAACAGGAAGTGGTGCGGGTGTGATAATCGAAGGCAACCAAGGAACTCAACTTGAGCTCTCCCTTAAATTCGGATTCCCGGCCTCAAACAACCAGGCAGAATACGAAGCACTATTAGCTGGTTTGAAGCTGGCTAGGGAGGTTGGAGCTCGGAAACTCAACATCTACAGTGACTCACAAGTCATCACCTCACAAATAACAGGAAGCTACCAAGCCAAAGATCCGACCATGAAAAAATATTTGGATAAAACCAAAGAACATCTCGGACAACTTGGGGAATATAGGATCTCCCACATACCCTGTGAGCAAAATGCCCGAGCTGACGCCCTTTCAAAATTAGCCAGCACCAAACTAGGGGAAAACAACAGAAGCCTCATCTAGGAGATACTACAGAACCCGTCAATAACGGAAGAAGAAAAAGTCCTAGCCATAATAGGTCGGGATCAAGGATGGATGACCCCCATAATAAACTACCTCAAAACAGAAACACTCCCTACAGATGAAAAGGAGGCAAAGAGGCTGAAAAGGGAGGCACAGTACTACACTATCATAAATAACACACTATACAAAAGAGGGATATCAACACCTTTACTAAAATGCGTACCGACTTCTAACATAAAGGAAGTCTTGGAGGAAGTGCACAGCGACATTTGTGGTAATCATCTCGGAGCGCAAGCTCTCACCAAAAAGGTACTCCGGGCGGGATTCTATTGGCCAACTCTACAAAAGGAGGCTACAGAATTTGTGAGGACATGCCCACCATGCCAAAAGCATGCCAACTTTCATATTGCCCCACCAGAAAAGCTCATCAGCGTGACCTCACCCTGGCCATTTGCGAAATGGGGACTCGACCTTCTCGGATCCTTCCCACAGGGATCGGGACAAGTAAAATTCCTCATAGTAGGAGTAGACTATTTCACAAAATGGATCGAGGCAGAACTCCTAGCCAATGCCATCGCTCAAAGAAGTCGAAAATTCCTATATAGGAACATTATTACGAGGTTCGGAGTACCATACTCCATCACTACGGACAACGGTACCCAATTTACAGATGTAGGCTTCAGAAAACTGGTGGCCGACTTGAACACAAAACACCAGTTCACCTCCGTTGAACATCCCCAAGCCAACGGACAAGCCGAAGCGGCCAACAAAGTCATATTGGCCGTACTAAAGCGAAGGCTACAAGAAGCAAAGGGAGCTTGGGCCGAGGAACTTCCACAAGTCCTATGGGCGTATCGAACAACCCCCCATTCTACTACAAACGAATCACCATTCCGATTAGCATACGGAGCGGAGGCAATGATTCCAATAGAAATCGAGGAAGGATCTCCCCGAGTAGTCCACTACAATGAACGAGCAAACTCCCAACTTCAGAGAGAAGAGCTCGACTTGTTACCCGAAATCCAGGAAAGAGCTCGGATCAGGGAAGAAGCTCTAAAGCGCCGAATGGCTTCCAGATATAATCAAAAGGTAGTACCGAGAAGTTTTGCAGAAAATGATCTCATCCTAATCCGGAATGATATTGGAATAACTCGACCCGGAGAAGGGAAGCTGGCAGCAAACTGGAAAGGACCCTATCGAGTCATAGAAGTACTTGGGAAGGGCTACTACAGACTGTCCGAGCTCGATGGATGAGAGCTTCCCCGATCGTGGCACGCCTGCAACCTACGAAGGTACTACAGTTAGAAAAGGTAAAGGGTCTCACTAAATGGATGCACTCTTTTTCCTGAAAAGGTTTTTTAATGAGGCACCAGGTCGAGACCTAGACCGGAAAATTCTCACATGTATATATTTGCATTTTCCTTTAAATAAAATATATTTTAAATATTCTACAAAGATTTCAAGACGCATTAATCTGAAGCATTCATCGTCCGATTATAAAGCAACAGATCGGCAGGAAGTGAAAAACAGATTTCACTGCATGATCACGGTAAAGACGACCGTCCGATAAAGGTGAAAACACGATTCACCCAAAGGACGATCTAGAGAGGACAACCACTTTCTACAAATTGGCAAAGATGAACACAGAATAATGCAAGAAGTTATCGAAAGTGATCTAAAAAAGAACCTGACGAGGTCTTACGGATCGCTAAAATAATAACTTAAGGACTGGTCGAACGTTAAGAAATCGAACCAAGTCAACCCAAGTTATAAGTAAACCCTGAAAAGAGGTCTGGCCAACCCTATTAAAGAGGATTACTTTAACTTAGAGGGGCATGACATAATAAAGTCTGCCCAAAATGAAAAGTTATACAAGTAGTCCCTGAAAGAGATCCGATAAAGATCCAAGAAAGAGGACTACGAAAAATAACTTAAAGGAGACCGACACAACCAAGTCGGACTCCTATCACTAAAAAAGTTATACAAGTAGTCCCTGAAAGAGATCTGATAAAGATCCAAGAAAGAGGACTACGAAAAATAACTTAAAGGAGACCGACACAACCAAATCGGACTCCTATCACTAAAAACGTTATACAAGTAGTCCCTGAAAGAGATCTGATAAAGATCCAAGAAAGAGGACTACGAAAAATAACTTAAAGGAGACCGACACAACCAAGTCGGACTCCTATCACTAAAAAAGTTATACAAGTAGTCCTTGAAAGAGATCTGACAAAGATCCAAGAAAGAGGACTACGAAAAATAACTTAAAGGAGACCGACAAAACCAAGTCGGACTCCTATCACTAAAAAGTTACCAAAGTAGTCCCTGAAAGAAATCTGACAAAGATCCAAGAAAGAGGGACCAACGCAAAAGACCCATCAAGAAACAAGTTGGACCCCTGAGTCACAACCTCAAAGGATCAAAGCTACAAACCATAAAACAATCCGAGGAGGTCGAGCTGCAAGATCTCAACATCAGCAGAAAACAGAAGAAAAGGCTAAGTCAAAAAACTACTTTTTTTTAAGGCAGTGAAAGGCCACCAAAACCTACTATAAAAAAACAGCAAGCTATTGTCCAAAATATAAAAGTTGCTAGAAGTGTCAGCAATTAAATAAAAAAGTTTCAAAGCCCACAAGCCGGGCCAGCTACAGATCAACAAGCTTCAGGAACCTTCTTGGCATCATCAGGACAAGGAGAAGGAGGACGAGTCTGAATAGGAACGGCATCTATAGTTCTATCTTCCCGGTTCAGAACCTGGCAATCCGAATCAGGCGCAACCAGAGGAACAGAAGAAGTCGACACTTTGGCAGAGGACATAGGAGGAGGATCAGCATCATCATCACCATCGTCATCAGGGACAATCTTACCATCCCTGACAACATTGTCCAGACTGAAAGGGGTGAGATCGGCCTCGGGGGCAATGACCCGAGCTTGCTCCTTTAAGTTCTCGTAAGCAGCAGTCACACTACCCACGAGATGACCTTGAAGCTCAGAATAATCCTCCCGGGCATTGTTCAACTCCTCCCTCAGGCGCATCACCTCCCGATAAGTCGTAACATAACTCTCCTTATGCATCAGGGCTGTGTCCTCGGCCAACCTCAAAGAAGCCGCCAGTGAAAGAGAACTCGCCTTCTCATTTTCTAGATCCTTCTCTAACTTGGTCACCTTTAATTCAAGCTCCTCCTTTAGCCCCTTTATCCGGTCAAACTCCTGCTTTGCCTCCTCCATAAATGCCTTGGTGGCATGAAGAGGGAGACTTTGAGCAGTCCGGTGTATAGCGGCCGCCATATACGCCATCTGTACGTGATTCCGAGCCATAAATTCCAAATGATGGAGGATGGACACGTCGTCCATTGAGAGGGTACCATAGGGCCCAATTTGTTGATCTATAAACTCAATGGCATTGAAGTCAGGGGCATTGAGATCGAAGGGCTCAAACGTCTTTTGTTTCTTACTTGGAGGGGCAGCAGATGGAGCGGAAGAAGTAGGGTGAGGGTCTACCAAGCGGACCCGAGGTGTTGAGATCACCTTCCTCACCCCGGGGGAACTCGGCACTAATGGCTTCTCGCGCACTTGGGAGGACCCCTCCCCAACCGCCTTGGCGGCAATATTCCTGGCAGCAATCGCCTTCTGCGCCCTCTTAAAAGCTTTCATAGATTCGTTATTCTTCATTGCCTCTGCAAATAAAACAGAAGTCAAGCTACAAATCAAACAAGTCGGAAATACAGCTACAAGTAACATAAACAGATAGCAAAGAAAACACAAGATACCCAGTTCAGTTTGAAGAAGAGAAGGATTGGTTAGAAATTTCTTTGTATCAAGATGGGGAGGTTAACCCCAGCGCTCTTCCAAAACAGTCACAAAGGCCCGCTCAGCCTCATCCAACATGTCCCAAGAATACCTAGAGACCCTCACATCTTTTTGCCATTCCAGGGGAAAGGCAGGCTCATCATTTTCATCCAGAAAAAAAGGGGCGAGTTCCTTTAACAGCTTGGACCTTGAAAAAATAGTTTTTAAAATCGCGGAATGACTTGTCAAACATGGAAAAAACTTTCTTTCCCTGGGTGGAACGAAAGGAGACCCAAGCTGCCTTCTTTTTTACCACTCCAGGCTTAGTCAAGACAAACAAATAGAAGAAAAGAGATTGGGAAGCAGGAATACCAAAGCCATTGCACAACAATTGGAAAATTTTTATGAAACCCTAAGAGTTGGGGTAAAGTTGAGAAGGGGCAACATTACAAGACCATAACAGGTCGATTTCAAATTGAGTAAAGGGAATGGTGATACCCAGCTGACCAAAGAAAAAGTCATAAGCATAAAAGAAAGGACGACCATCAACAGCCCGAGTTAAAAAACAGACTCTCTCGTCAGAAGAAGGAAGGACAAGTTCATAGTTCTTCTCATCACCAGAATTGCTACAGACACTATGAAACTGCCTAAGCTGAGTACAAAACTCAGGATCAGCCAGCGAGACACACAGGAGAACCATGGAGTCCACCCAATCGGCCATAGCCGTAGGAACCTGGGAAGGAATCTCTACAACATTATTTCGGGAAGACATGAGGCCAACTAAATCCTACAAAAAGAAAAGAAGAGTGGATTACTTAAAAACATCTCGGACATGGGTCAAAACATCTCGACGGGCGGATAAACCAAAAAGGGAAAAACCCCAAGACTCAAGATAAAAAGTCTTGGAACATCCCTTGGAGGCAGTAAACAAGAAAGGTCTTCAAATCATTTCTACAGTCTACATCTCGGCACTCATCAAAATAAAATCCAGAAAAGAAAACAAAGGAAGCAAAAAACGCAAAAGGTCCACCCTTCTACAGTTTATCAGGAAAAGAATTGCTTCTACAGTTTACCAGCACTACTGCTACAGTTTGTCAGAACACCAAAAAAGGCCAAAATGGAAAAACAGCAAAGGCACAAACTTTTCAAAAACAAGCAAAAATCATCAGCCAAGGCATAAATAGAAACGGCAGCAACATGCAAAAGAAAAAGATTCAAGCAAATAAAAGATTCGCACTGAAAAAGAGAAAAAACCAGAGCATGCAACAAGTAAAGCACGATAAAAACAGAAAGATCCAAACTTTCTCCAAAAGGAAGATCAAAAGGAAAACCCCATCGCAAAATCAGAAATAAACGAGGAAACACGAAATGAGACTAACCTGGAGAATAGAAGGAAACCTCGAAGAAAGCTGAAAAGCAGAAGCAACAAAGCCACCCCCTCGAAGAGGAAGAATGCGAAGACAGAAGGAAAAAATGTGGAAATAGCCCTCTTTCGAAAATGCAGTAGCAAAACAGACGTCACAAAGAAGAAACTACAAACTCTGGGCAAGAAACAGAAAATGAGAGAGTAAAGGAAGGAGTTACGGAGAAGAAGTGAAGAAGAGAAACCATTTTTTGATTAAGAGATTCAAAATAAAAGCCAAGAGAGAATGGGGTAATTAATGCCAATTAAATGCGAATGTTAAAACCGCTTGCATTCCCGAAAAAGCGCTAATGCAAAAGAGCGCGCTTTTAGAGGAAAACGTTCTACATTAAAAAAAGACTCTACAAAGAAAGGAATCGACAAAATGCTTGAGTTCGACTTCACTGAAGAAGGACCGAAGTCAAAGACTCGGCCTCAAAAAAGAAGACCGAGCTCAAGCAGGGGCACTGTTCATACCCTGGATCGAGCTGTCCCACCCGGGATGTTCCACAGACAAAGCGACCGACCTTTTCAGGTCAGGACAACCCGACCTCTTCTCAAAGAGCACGGACAAGTCACAGAAAAGCCCAAACAAAGGGCCCAAATAGAGGAACACGTCCCAAATCCAAGGGCAGCCCAAGCCCGTAGAGATAAAGGCGGTTTCCTTAAAGATGACCTCACTAAAAGATAAGATAAAGATAAGATAAGATAACTAACTTATCTTATCCACAGGAGGCCACATCTCACCATTATAAATACACTGGAGCACTGGTGGACGAAATTGTGATCAACAATAATGGCTCCTTGGCATGTGCCAAAAAAAAACTAACTCAGCACTTTCTTTTCACAACTCCGTTCAACTTAACCAGCAAGTGTACTGGGTCATCCAAGTAATACCTTACGTGAGTAAGGGTCGATCCCACAGAGATTGTTGGTATGAAGCAAGCTATGGTCACCTTATAAATTTCAGTTAGGCAGATTAAATGGTTATGGGTTTTGAAAATTAATAATAATTAGAAAATAAAAAGGGATAGAAATACTTATGTAAATCAATAGTGGAAATTTCAGATAGGCGTGTGGAGATGCTAGAATCCTTTCGAATCTTTACTTTCTTATTGCTTTCATCCAATCCTTCTTACTCCTTTCCATGGCAAGCTGTATGTAGGGCATCACTATCATCAATGGCTACTTTTAATCCTCTCGGGAAAATGGTCCTATGCGCTGTCACTGTACGGCTAATCGTCTGGAGGCATCACCCTTGTTGATAGCTACATCCCATCCTCTCAGTGAAAATGGTCCAAATGCTCTGTCACAGCACGGCTAATCATCTGTCGGTTCTCAATCAGGTTGGAGTAGAATCCCTTGATTCTTTTGCGTTTGTCATCACGCCCAGCCTTCAGGAGTTTGAAGCTCGTCACAGTCATTCAATACCGGAATCCTACTCGGAATACCACAGACAAGGTTAGATTAAGGGTGTGGAGCTCTGCTGTACCTCAAGTTTCAATACAATTACTATTACTTTCCATTCAATTCTCTTTTATTCTTATTCCAAGATATACGTTGCACAACACTTTGATGAATGTGATGATCCGTGACACTCATCATCATTCTCACTTATGAACGCGCGTGACTGACAACCACTTCCGTTCTACCTTAGGCCGGGCGCATATCTCTTAGATTCCCCAACAGAATCTTTGTGGTATAAGCTAGATAGATGGCGGCATTCATGGGGATCCGGAAAGTCTAACCTTGTCTGTGGTATTCCGAGTAGGATCCCGGTATTGAATGACTGTGACGAGCTTCAAACTCCTGAAGGCTGGGCGTGATGACAAACGCAAAAGAATCAATGGATTCTACTCCAACCTGATTGAGAACCGACAGATGATTAGCTGTGCTGTGACAGAGCATTTGGACCATTTTCACTGAGAGGATGGGATGTAGCTATCAACAAGGGTGACGCCTCCAGACGATTAGCCGTGCAGTGACAGCGCATATGACCATTTTTCCGAGAGGATTAAAAGTAGCCATTGATGATAGTGATGCCCTATATACAGCTTGCCATGGAAAGGAGTAAGAAAGATTGGATGAAAGCAATAAGAAAGTAAAGATTCGAAAGGATTCTAGCATCTCCACATGCGTATCTGAAATTCCCACTATTGATTTACATAAGTATTTCTATCCCTTTTTATTTTCTAATTATTATTAATTTTCGAAACCCATAACCATTTAATCTGCCTAACTGAAATTTATAAGGTGACCATAGCTTGCTTCATACCAACAATCTCTGTGGGATCGACCCTTACTCACGTAAGGTATTACTTGGATGACCCAGTACACTTGCTGGTTAAGTTGAACGGAGTTGTGAAAAGAAAGTGCTGAGTTAGTTTTTTTTGGCACATGCCAAGGAGCCATTATTGTTGATCACAATTTCGTCCACCAAATTTTTGGCGCCGTTGCCGGGGATTGTTCGAGTATGGACAACTAATGGTTCATCTTGTTGCTCAGATTAGGTAATTTTCTTTTCAAAAATCTTTTTCAAAATTTTTCTTTTATTTTTCGTTTTTCCAAACTTTATTTTTGAAAAAATTAATAAAAATACAAAAAAATCATAAAATCATAAAAACCAAAAATATTTTGTGTTTCTTGTTTGAGTCTTGAGTCAATTTTTAAGTTTGGTGTCAATTGCATGCTTTAAAAATTTTTCTTGCATTTTTCAAAAACTCTCATGCATTCATAGTGTTCTTCATGATCTTCAAGTTTTTCTTGATAAGTCCTCTTGTTTGATCTTGATGATTTCTTGTTTTGAGTTGTTTGTTGTTTTTCATATGCATTTTTCGTTTGTTAGAATCCATGCATTAAAGATTTCTAAGTTTTGTATCTTTCATGTTTTCTTTGCATCAAAAATTTTTCAAAATTATGTTCTTGATGTTCATCATGATCTTCAAAGTGTTTTTGGTGTTCATCTTGACATTCATAGCATTCTTGCATGCATTCATTGTTTTGATCTAAAAATTTCATGCATTGAGTATTTTTGTTGTTTTTCTCTCTCATAATTAAAAATTCAAAAATAAAAAAATATATATATTTTCCTTATTTCCCTCCAAATTTTCAAAATTTTGGGTTGACTTGGTCAAAAATTTTTAAAAAATTAGTTGTTTCTTACAAGTCAAGTCAAAATTTTCAAAAATTTAAAAATCTTGTCTTTTCAAAATCTTTTTCAAAAATCATATCTTTTCCAATTTTTCCTCTTTTTCGAAAAATTTCAAAAATCTTTAAAAAAAAAAATTTCAAAATCTTTTTCTTACCTTTATATCAAATTTTCGAAAATGAGCTAACAATTAATGTGATTGATTCAAAAATTTGAAGTTTGTTACTTGCTTATTAAGAAAGGTTCAATCTTTAAGTTCTAGAATCTTATCTTTTAGTTTCTTGTTAGTAATTAATTTTAATTTTAAAAATTAAATCTTTTTCAAAATATCTTTTTCTTAAAAATTTTTTTTTATCTTTTTATCTTATCTTTTTCAAAATTTGATTTCAAAAATATCTTATCTTATCTTATCTTCTTATCTTTTCAAATTTGATTTTAAAATCTTTTTCAACTAACTAATTAACTTTTTGATTGTTTCTTATCTTTTTCAAAATCAACTAACTACTTTTCCCTCTTTAATTTTCGAAAATATCTCACCCCTTTTTCAAAAATTCTTTTTAATTAACTAATTGTCTCATGTTTTAATTTTAATTACATCTTATCTCTAATTTTCGAAAATTACTAACCCTTTTTTAAAAATTATTTTTGAATTCTCTTCCTCTTCTCTTCTTCTATTTAATTATTTAATTACCAACACTTCTCTTCATCTCTCTTCATCTAAAAAAAAAAAAACCCGAACCCACTCTTCTTCACTCTTCCCCCCTTTTTCTTCTTCTACTAACATAAAAGAATCTCTATACTGTGACATAGAAGGATTCCTCTTCTTTTCTTGTTCTCTTCTCTTTCATATGAGCAGGAACAGGAAAAAAGGCACTCTTGTTGAAATTGATCCTGAACCTGAAAGGACTCTAAAAAGGAAACTAAGAGAAACTAAATTACAACAATCCAGAAACAACCTTTCAGAAATTTTCGAACAAGAGAAGGAGATGGCAGCCAAAAATAATAATAATGCAAGGAGAATGCTTGGTGACTTCACAAAGCCAACATCCAAATTTGATGGAAGAAGCAACTCCATTCCTGCCATTGGAGCCAACAACTTTGAGCTGAAACCTCAGCTAGTTGCCTTAATGCAACAAAACTGCAAGTTTTATGGACTTCCATCTGAAGATCCTTATCAGTTTTTAACTGAGTTCTTGCAGATCTGTGAGACTGTAAAGACGAATGGAGTTGATCCTGAAGTCTACAGACTTATGCTTTTCCCTTTTGCTGTAAGAGACAGAGCTAGAATATGGTTGGATTCACAACCTAAGGATAGCCTGGACTCCTGGGATAAGCTGGTCACAGCCTTCTTGGATAAATTCTTTCCTCCTCAAAAGCTGAGCAAGCTGAGAGTGGATGTTCAAACCTTCAAACAAAAAGATGGTGAATCCCTCTATGAAGCTTGGGAAAGATACAAGCAGCTGACCAAAAGATGTCCATCTGACATGTTTTCAGAATGGACCATATTAGATATATTCTATTATGGTCTATCTGAATTTTCGAAAATGTCATTGGACCATTTTGCAGGTGGATCTATTCACCTAAAGAAAACGCCTGAAGAGGCTCAAGAACTCATTGACATGGTTGTAAACAACCAATTCATGTACACTTCTGAGAGGAATTCCGTGAATAATGGGATACCTCAGAAGAAAGGAGTTATTGAAATTGATACTCTGAATGCCATATTGGCTCAGAACAAAGTGTTGACTCAACAGATCAACATGATCTCTCAAAATCTGAATGGATGGCAACATACATCCAACAGTACTAAAGAGGCAACTTCTGAAGAAGCTTATGATCCTGAGAACCCTGCCATGGCAGAGGTTAATTACATGGGTGAACCTTATGGAAACACCTATAACTCATCATGGAGAAATCATCCAAATTTCTCATGGAAGGATCAACAAAAGCCTCAACAAGGCTTTAACAATGGTGGACGCAATAGGCTGAGCAATAGCAAGCCTTTTCCATCATTTTCTCAGCAACAGACAGAGAATTCTGAACAAAACACTTCTAATTTAGCCAATCTAGTCTCTGATCTGTCAAAGGCCACTTTCAGTTTCATGAGTGAAACAAGATCCTCCATTAGAAATCTGGAGGCACAAGTGGGCCAGCTGAGTAAGAAAGTCATTGAAACTCCTCCCAGTATTCTCCCAAGCAATACAGAAGAGAATCCAAAAGGAGAGTGCAAGGCCATTGATATAATCAATATGGCCGAATGCACAAGGGAGGAGGGGGACGAAAATCCTAGTGAGGAAGACCTCCTGGGATGTCCCTCAAGTAAGAAGGAGTTTCCTATTAAGGATCCAAGGGAATCTGAGGCTCATATAGAGACCATAGAGATTCCATTAAATCTCCTTCTGCCATTCATGAGCTCTGAAGACTATTCTTCCTCTGAAGAGGATGAAGATGTGACTGGAGAGCAAGTTTCTCAATATTTAGGAGCTATCATGAAGCTGAATGCCAAGTTGTTTGGCAATGAGACTTGGGAAAGTGAACCTCCCTTACTCATTAATGAACTAGATACCTGGATTCAGCAAATTTTACCTCAAAAGAGACAAGATCCTGGCAAGTTCTTAATACCTTGTACCATAGGCACCATGACCTTTGAAAAAGCTCTATGTGATCTGGGGTCAGGGATAAATCTTATGCCACTCTCTGTAATGGAGAAGCTGGGGATCATTGAGGTATAACCTGCCTTGTTCTCATTACAATTGGCAGACAAGTTATTGAGACAAGCTTATGGAATAGTAGAGGACGTGTTAGTAAAGGTTGAAGGCCTTTACATCCCTGCTGATTTCATAATCTTAGACACTAGGAAGGAAGAGGATGATTGCATCATCCTTGGAAGACCTTTCCTAGCCACAGTAGGAGCTGTGATAGATGTCAATAGAGGTGAATTAATCCTTCAATTGAATGGGGACTACCTTGTGTTTAAGGCACATGGCCATCCCTCTGTGACAAGAGAGAGCAAGCATGAAGAGCTTCTCTCAGTTCAGAGTTAAGAAGAGCCCCCACAGTCAAACTCTAAGTTTGGTGTTGGGAGGCCACAACCAAACTCTAAGTTTGGTGTTAAGACCCCATATCCAAACTCTAAGTTTGGTGTTGGGACTATACAACATTGACCTGATCACCTTGTGGCTCCATGAGAGCCCACTGTCAAGCTATTGACATTAAAGAAGCGCTTGTTGGGAGGCAACCCAATTTTATTTATCTAATTTTTATTTTATTTTATTCTATTATTATTTTGTGTTTTATTAGGTACATGATCATGTGGAGTCACGAAAAAAATATAAAAATTAAAAACAGAATAAAAAATACAGCAGAAGAAAAATCACACCCTGGAGGAAGCACAGACTAGCATTCAACGCCAGTAAGGAGCATCTGGCTGGCGTTCAACGCCAAAACAGGGCATGAAACTGGCGCTGAACGCCAGAAACAAGCAACATTCTGGCGCTGAACGCCAGGAATGTGCCTAGAAGAAAAGCTGGCGCTGAACGCCAGTAACAAGCATGAAACTGGCGTTCAACGCCAGAAACATGTTACATATGGGCGTTGAACGCCCAGAATGTGCACCACTCGGTGTTTAAACGCCAGAATGGTGTGCAAAGGCATTTTACATGCCTATTTGGTGCAGGGATGGAATTCCTTGACACCTCAGGATCTGTGGACTCCACAGGATCACCTCAGGATCTGTAGACCCCACAGGATCCCCACCTAACATATTCCCACCTTACCTCCTAATCCTAGTTTACTCTTCCTCATATCACACTTCCCAAAAACCCTTCACCAATCACCTCAATCTCTCTTCCCAATCACTTATTCACCACTCACATCCATCCACTCTTCCCCATAAACCCCACCTACCTTCAAAATTCAAAAACATTTTCCCACCCAATCCCACCCTAAATGGCCGAACCTACCCTCTCCCCTTTCCCTATATAAACCCCTCCATTCCACTCCATTTTCACACAACACAACCCCCTCTTCTATACCTTGGCCGAATCCATCTCCCATCACTCTCCTCCATTTCTTCTTCTTCTTCTTCTCTTATTTCTTCTCTTGCTCGAGGGCGAGCAATATTTTAAGTTTGGTGTGGTAAAAGCATAAGCTTTTTGTTTTTCCATTACCATCAATGGCACCTAAGGCCGGAGAATCCTCTAGAAAAGGAAAAGGGAAGACAAAAGCTTCCACCTCCGAGTCATGGGAGATGGAAAGATTCATCTCCAAGAGCCATCAAGACCACTTCTATGATGTTGTGGCAAAGAAGAAGGTGATCCCTGAGGTCCCTTTCAAGCTCAAGAAAAATGAGTATCCGGAGATCCGACATGAAATCCGAAGAAGAGGTTGGGATGTCCTAACCAACCCCATGCAACAAGTCGGAATCTTAATGGTTCAAGAGTTCTATGCCAATGCATGGATCACTAGGAACCATGATCAAAGTATGAACCCGAGTCCAAAGAATTATCTCACAATGGTTCGGGGGAAATACTTAGATTTTAGTCCGGAGAATGTGAGATTGGCATTCCACTTGCCCATGATGCAAGGAGATGAACGCCCCTACACTAGAAGGGTCAACTTTAATCAAAGGTTGGACCAAGTCCTAATGGACATATGTGTAGAAGGAGCTCAATGGAAAAGAGACTCCAAAGGCAAGCCAGTCCAACTAAGAAGACTGGACCTCAAGCCTGTAGCTAGAGGATGGTTGGAGTTCATTCAACGCTCCATCATTCCCACTAGCAATCGATCTGAAGTTACTGTGGATCGGGCCATCATGATTCATAGTATCATGATTGGAGAGGAAGTAGAAGTTCATGAAGTCATCTCCAATGAATTCTACAAAATAGCCGAAAAGCCCTCCACCATGGCAAGGCTAGCTTTTCCTCACCTTATTTGCCATCTATGTTACTCAGCTGGAGTTATCATAGAAGGAGACATCTCCATTGAAGAGGATAAGCCCATCACCAAGAAGAGGATGGAGCAAGCAAGAGAGACCCTCCACGGTTCTCAAGAGATGCATGAGGAAGCTCATCATCAAGAAATTCCTGAGATGCCTCAAGGGATGCACTTTCCTCCCAACAACTATTGGGAACAACTCAACACTTCCTTAGAAGATTTGAGCCACAATGTGGAACAATTAAGGGTGGAACATCATGAGCACTCCATCATTCTCCAAGAAATAAGAGAAGATCAAAGAGCAATGAGGGAGGAGCAACAAAGGCAAGGAAGGGACATAGAAGAGCTTAAGAACATCATTGGTCCTTCAAGAAGAAGACGCCACTAAGGTGGATTCATTCCTTGTTCTTATTTCTTTTTGTTTTTCAGTTTTTTATGTTGTGTTTATCTATATTTTGTGTCTCTACTTCATGATCATTAGTATGTAGTAACCATGTCTTAAAGCTATGAATAAAATTCATTAATCCTTCACCTCTCTTAAATGAAATATGCTTTAATTCAAAAGAACAAGAAGTACATGAATTTCGAATTTATCCTTGAATTTAATTTAATTATATTGATGTGGTGACAATACTTTTGGTTTTTTGAATGAATGCTTGAACAGTGCATATTTTTTATCTTGTTGTTTATGAATGTTAAAATTGTTGGCTCTTGAAAGAATGATGAACAAAGAGAAATGTTATTGACAATCTGAAAAATCATGAAATTGATTCTTGAGGCAAGAAAAAGCAGTGAATAGCAAAAGCTTGCGAAAAAAAATGGCGAAAAAAAATAGAAAGAAAAAGAAAAAGCAAGCAGAAAAAGCCAATAGCCCTTAAAACCAAAAGGCAAGGGTGAAAAGGATCCAAGGCTTTGAGCATCAATGGATAGGAGGGCCCAAGGAAATAAAATCCAGGCCTAAGCGGCTAAATCAAGCTGTCACTAACCATGTGCTTGTGTCATGAAGGTCCAAGTGAAAAGCTTGAGACTGAGTGGTTAAAGTCGTGATCCAAAGCAAAAAGAGTGTGCTTAAGAGCTCTGGACACCTCTAACTGGGGACTCTAGCAAAGCTAAGTCACAATCTGAAAAGGTTCACCCAGTTATGTGTCTGTGGCATTTATGTATCTGGTGGTAATACTGGAAAACAAAGTGCTTAGGGCCACAGCCAAGACTCATAAGTAGCTGTGTTCAAGAATCAACATGCTTAACTAGGAAAGTCAATAACACTATCTGAACTCTGAGTTCCTAGAGACGCCAATCACTCTAAACTTCAAAGGAAAAAGTAGATGCCAAAACTGTTCAGAAGCAAAAAGCTACAAGTCCCGCTCATCTAATTAGAATTAATATTCATTGATATTTTGGGATTTACAGTATATTCTCTTCTTTTTATCCTAATTGATTTTCAGTTGCTTGGGGACAAGCAACAATTTAAGTTTGGTGTTGTGATGAGCGGATAATTTATACGCTTTTTGGCATTGTTTTTAGGTAGTTTTTAGTAAGTTCAAGCTACTTTTAGGGATGTTTTCATTAGTTTTTATGTTAAATTCACATTTCTGGACTTTACTATGAGTTTGTGTGTTTTTCTGTGATTTCAGGAAATTTCTGGCTGAAATTGAGGGACTTGAGCAAAACTCTGAAAGAAGGCTGACAAAAGGACTGCTGATGCTGTTGGAATCTGACCTCCCTGCAATCAAAATGGATTTTCTGGAGCTACAGAACTCCAAATGGCGCGTTCTCAACGGCGTTGGAAAGTAGACATTCAGAGCTTTCCAGCAATATATAATAGTTCATACTTGATCCGGAAATTGACGACGTAAATTGGCGTTGAACGCCAAGTACATGCTGCTGTCTGGAGTTAAACGCCAAAAACACGTCATGATCCGGAGTTGAACGCCCAAAACACGTTATAACTTGGAGTTCAACTCCAAGAAAAGCCTCAGCTCGTGGATAGATCAAGCTCAGCCCAAGCATAAACCAAGTGGGCCCCGGAAGCGGATTTATGCATCAATTACTTACTCATGTAAACCCTAGTAGCTAGTCTAGTATATATAGGACTTTTAACTATTGTATTAGACATCTTTTGACCACATTTCATCTTTGGTCTCAATTTTGCTTTATTCTTCATCTTAGGAGGCCATTGAGCACATTTTAGGGGGCTGGCCATTCGGCCATGCCTGAACCTTTCACTTATGTATTTTCAACGGTGGAGTTTCTGCACACCATAGATTAAGGGTGTGGAGCTCTGCTGTACCTCAAATTTCAATACAATCACTATTACTTTCTATTCAATTCTCTTTTATTCTTATTCCAAGATATACGTTGCACAACACTTTGATGAATGTGATGATCCGTGACACTCATCATCATTCTCACCTATGAACGCGCGTGACTGACAACCACTTCCGTTCTACCTTAGGCCGGGCGCATATCTCTTAGATTCCCCAACAGAATCTTCGTGGTATAAGCTAGATAGATGGCGGCATTCATGGGGATCCGGAAAGTCTAACCTTGTCTGTGGTATTCCGAGTAGGATTCCGGTATTGAATGACTGTGACGAGCTTCAAACTCCTGAAGGCTGGGCGTGATGACAAACGCAAAAGAATCAATGGATTCTATTCCAACCTGATTGAGAACTGACAGATGATTAGCCGTGCTGTGACAGAGCATTTGGACCATTTTCACTGAGAGGATGGGATGTAGCCATTGTCAAGGGTGATGCCTCCAGACGATTAGCCGTGCAGTGACAGCGCATAGGACCATTTTCCCAAGAGGATTAAAAGTAGCCATTGATGATGGTGATGCCCTACATACAGCTTGCCATGGAAAGGAGTAAGAAGGATTGGATGAAAGTAGTAAGAAAGTAGAGATTCAAGAGGAGCACAGCATCTCCATACGCCTATCTGAAATCCCCACTATTAATTTACATACGTATTTCTATCCCTTTATTTTGCGCTTCTTCTTTAGGCACACATCTACGGATTACTCCGTCTGCACATCTCTTGAAGAGATATGGTTCATCCCAAAGATAGTATTTTGCATCCGTGATCAATTTCTTTGATTGCTGCCTACTGTACTCTTTGGGTATGAATCTCACTGCCTTGTAGTTTGCAATGTCTGCAAACCATGGCACTTCCCGGATGGCAAAGAGTTGTTCATCCAGAAAGGTTTCAGAGATCTCAGTGAGAGGGAGGGACGCCCCTTCTACTGGTTCTATTCGGGACAGATGATCTGCTACTTGGTTTTTTGTCCCTTTTCTGTCTCTTATTTCTATATCAAACTCTTGGTTTTCTGTCCCTTTTCTGTCCCATCAAGCAACACAATCACTTTTGATCCTACTAAATAGGATCTGAATTTGTCAATGGCGTAAACTACTGCAAGTAGCTCTTTTTCTGTGGTTGTGTAGTTCTTCTGTACGTCATTTAGAACACGGCTGGCATAGTAAATGACGTGCAGAAGCTTGTCATGCCTTTGTCCCAACACTGCACCAATGGCATGGTCACTGCATCACACATTAGTTCAAATGGCAATGTCTAGTTTGGTGCAGAAATGACTGGTGCTGTGACCAATTTAGCTTTAAGAGTCTCAAATGCCTGCAGACACTCCTTATCAAAGACGAATGGCGTGTCAGCAGCTAGCAGGTTGCTCAGAGGTTTGGTGATTTTTGAAAAATCCTTTATAAACCTCCTATAGAATCCTGCATGCCCCAGAAAGCTTCTGATTGCCTTAACATTGGCAGGTGGTGGTAATTTTTCAATTACCTCTACCTTAGCTTGATCCACCTCTATTCCCTTGTTTGAGATTTTGTGCCCAATGACAATTCCTTCAGTCACCATAAAGTGGCATTTTTCCCAGTTTAGAACCAGGTTAGTCTCTTGGCATCTCTTTAAAACAAGTGCTAGATGGTCAAGACAGGAGCTGAATGAGTCTCCAAATACTAAAAAGTCATCCATGAAGACTTCCAGAAATTTTTCCACCATATCAGAGAAAATTGAGAGCATGCACCTCTGAAAGGTTGCAGGTGCATTGCACAGGCCAAATGGCATCCTTCTGTATGCAAATACTCCAGATGGACATGTGAATGCCATTTTCTCTTGATCTTTTGGATCTACTGCAATTTGATTATAACCTGAATATCCATCCAGGAAGTAGTAGTATTCATGACCTGCTAGTCTTTCTAGCATCTGGTCTATGAATGGTAAAGGAAAATGATCCTTTCTGGTGGCTGTATTGAGCCTTCTATAATCAATACACATACGCCACCCTGTAACTGTTCTTGTAGGAACCAGTTCATTTTTTTCATTATGAACCACTGTCATGCCACCTTTCTTAGGGACGACTTGGACAGGGCTTACCCAGGGGCTATCAGAAATAGGATAAATAATCCCAGCCTCTAGTAACTTAGTGACCTCTTTCTGCACCACCTCCTTCATGGCTGGATTCAGCCGCCTTTGTGGTTGAACCACTGGCTTGGCATCACTCTCCAGTAAGATCTTGTGCATGCATCTGGCTGGGCTAATGCCCTTGAGATCACTGATGGACCACCCAAGAGCTGTCTTCTGTGTCCTTAGCACTTGAATTAGTGCTTCCTCTTCCTGTGGCTCTAAGGTAGAGCTTATGATTACAGGAAATGTATCACCTTCTCCCAGAAATGCATATTTTAGGGATGGTGCTAATGGTTTGAGCTCGGGTTTAGGAGGTTTCTCCTCTTCCTGAGGGATTTTCAGAGGTTCTATTATTCTCTCTGATTCCTCCAAATCAGGCTGAACATCTTTAAAGATATCCTCTAGCTCTAATTCGAGACTCTCAGCCATATTGACCACTCTTACCAGAGAGTCAATGATATCAACACTCATGCAGTCATTTGGGGTGTCTGGATGTTGCATGGCATTGACAACATTCAACTTGAACTCCTCCTCATTGACTCTCAGGGTTACTTCCCCTTTTTGGACGTCAATGAGGGTTCGGCCAGTTGCTAGGAAATGTCTTCCTAGAATGAGAGTTGCACTCTTGTGCTCCTCCATTTCCAGCACCACAAAGTCAGAAGGAAAGGCAAAAGGCCCAAACTTGACAATCATGTCTTCAATCACGCCTGATGGGTATTTAATGGAGCTATCAGCAAGTTGAAGACATATCCGAGTTGGTTTGACTTCTTTAGTCAAACCGAGCTTTGTGATAATAGATGCAGGTATTAGGTTGATACTTGCCCTAAGGTCACATAGAGCTTGCTTGGTACAATTACCCTCTAATGTGCATGGTATCATAAAGCTCCCGGGATCTTTAAGCTTCTCAGGTAAGCTTTTCAGAATGACTGCACTGCATTCTTCAGTGAGGTAAACTTTTTCAATTTCCCTCCAATCCTTCTTATGACTTAAGATCTCTTTCATGAACTTAGCATAAGAGGGTATTTGCTCAAGTGCTTCTGCAAACGGAATCTTTATTTCAAGAGTCCTGAGATAGTCTGCAAAGCGAGTAAATTGCTTATCCTGTTCCGCTTGGCCGAGTTTTTGAGGATAAGGCATTTTGGCTTTATATTCCTCAACCTTAGTTGCTGCAGGTTTATTACTTATAGAAGTGGGTTGGGAAGCCTTTTTAGAAGGGTTGTTATCAGCACTTGTATGTGACTGATCCCCCACTGGCATTTGAATGCCAGGGGTGGAAGCTGGAGTGGCGTTAGTCACCAACTCCTTATCTGTTACTGGCGTCTGAACGCCAGAACTGTGCTTCCTTTGGGCGTTCAACGCCGGATTCATGCTTGTTTCTGGCGTTGAACGCCAGGAATGAGCATGGTCTGGGCGTTCAGCGCCAGCATTATTCCTCTCTGGGCTCTGATTGTCCTCAGAGGGATTTTGAGTAGCCATTTGTTCATTTCTTGGCTTCCTGCTGCTTTGAAGTGAAGTATTTAATGTTTTCCCACTTCTTAATTGAACTGCTTGACATTCTTCTGCTATTTGTTTTGACAGTTGCTTTTCTGTTTGCTTTAACTGTACTTCCATATTCCTGTTAGCCATTCTTGTTTCCTGTAGTATTTCCTTGAATTCGGCTAGCTGCTGGGTTAGAAAGTCTAATTGCTGATTGAATTTATTAGCCTGATCCATAGGACTGAGTTCAGCAGTTACTGTTTTAGCTTCTTCTTTCATGGAAGATTCACTGCTTAGGTACAGATGCTGATTTCTGGCAACTGTATCAATAAGCTCTTGAGCTTCTTCAATTGTTTTTCTCATATGTATAGATCCACCAGCTGAGTGGTCTAGAGAAATCTGAGCTTTTTCTGTAAGCCCATAGTAGAAGATGTCTAATTGCACCCACTCTGAAAACATTTTAGAGGGGCATTTTCTTAGCATCTCTCTGTATCTCTCCCAGACATCATAAAGGGATTCATTATCTCCTTGTTTGAAGCCTTGGATGCTTAGCCTTAGCTGTGTCATCCGTTTTGGAGGGAAATAGTGATTCAAGAATTTTTCTGACAGCTGTTTTCATGTTTTTATGCTGTTCTTAGGCTGGTTATTTAACCATCTCTTAGCTTGATCTTTTACAGCAAATGGAAACAGTAATAATCTGTAGACATCCTGATCTACTTCCTTATCATGTACTGTGTCAGTAATTTATAAAAATTGTGCCAGAAACTCTGTAGGTTCTTCCTGTGGGAGACCGGAATACTGGCAGTTTTGCTGCACCATGATAATGAGCTGAGGATTCAACTCAAAGCTACTAACTCCAATGGAGGGTATACAGATACTACTCCCATATGAAGCAGTAGTGGGGTTAGCATATGACCCCAAAGTCCTCCTGGACTGTTCATTTCCACTTAATTCCATGATGGAACAAGGGAGATGATATGTATGTTGATATTATTTATTTTATAGAAATGGAATAAATAAAAACGGAAAAAAAATTTGAAAATATTTTGTGAAGATTTTTCGAAAAATTTTCTGTTGGGGAATCTAAGAGATATGCGCCCGGCCTAAGGTAGAACGGAAGTGGTTGTCAGTCACGCGCGTTCATAAGTGAGAATGATGATGAGTGTCACGGATCATCACATTCATCAAAGTGATGTGCAACGTATATCTTGGAATAAGAATAAAAGAGAATTGAATGGAAATTAATAGTAATTGTATTGAAACTTGAGGTACAGCAGAGCTCCACACCCTTAATCTATGGTGTGCAGAAACTCCACCGTTAAAAATACATAAGTGAAAGGTTCAGGCATGGCCGAATGGCCAGCCCCCTGAATGATCAAAAGACCGAATGATCAAAGACTAAACAGTCAAAAGATTAAACTGTCAAAAGATGTCTAATACAATAGTTAAATGTCCTATATATACTAAACTAGCTACTAGGGTTTACATGAGTAAGTAATTGATGCATAAATCCACTTCCGGGGCCCACTTGGTGTATTCTTTGGCTGAGCTTGATCTATCCACAAGCTGAGGCTTTTCTTGGAGTTGAACTCCAAGTTATAACGTGTTTTGGGCGTTCAACTCCGGATCATGACGTGTTTCTGGCGTTTAACTCCAGACAGCAGCATGTACTTGGCGTTCAACGCCAAGTTACGTCGTCAATTTCCGAATAAAGTATAGACTATTATATATTGATGGAAAGCTCTAGATGTCTAATTTCCAACGCCGTTGAGAGCGCGCCATTTGGAGTTTTGTAGCTTTAGAAAATCCATTTTGAGTGCAGGGAGGTCAGATTCCAACAGCATCAGCAGTCCTTTTGTCAGCCTTCTTTCAGAGTTTTGCTCAAGTCCCTCAATTTCAGCCAGAAATTACCTGAAATCATAGAAAAACACACAAACTCATAGTAAAGTCCAAAAATATGAATTTAGCATAAAAACTAATGAAAACATCCCTAAAAGTAGCTTGAACTTACTAAAAACTACCTAAAAACAATGCCAAAAAGCATATAAATTATCCGCTCATCACAACACCAAACTTAAATTGTTGCTTGTCCCCAAGCAACTGAAAATCAATTAGGATAAAAAGAAGAGAATATACTGTAAATCCCAAAATATCAATGAATATTAATTCTAATTAGATGAGCGGGACTTATAGCTTTTTGCTTCTGAACAGTTTTGGCATCTCACTTTTTCCTTTGAAGTTTAGAGTGATTGGCGTCTCTAGGAACTCAGAGTTCAGATAGTGTTATTGACTTTCCTAGTTAAGCATGTTGATTCTTGAACACAGCTACTTATGAGTCTTGGCTGTGGCCCTAAGCACTTTGTTTTCCAGTATTACCACCAGATACATAAATGCCACAGACACATAACTGGGTGAACCTTTTCAGATTGTGACTTAGCTTTGCTAGAGTCCCCAGTTAGAGGTGTCCAGAGCTCTTAAGCACACTCTTTTTGCTTTGGATCACGACTTTAACCACTCAGTCTCAAGCTTTTCACTTGGACCTTCATGACACAAGCACATGGTTAGGGACAGCTTGATTTAGCCGCTTAGGCCTGGATTTTATTTCCTTGGGCCCTCCTATCCATTGATGCTCAAAGCCTTGGATCTTTTTTACCCTTGCCTTTTGGTTTTAAGGGCTATTGGCTTTTTCTGCTTGCTTTTTCTTTTTCTTTCTATTTTTTTTCGCCATTTTTTTTCGCAAGCTTTTGCTATTCACTGCTTTTTCTTGCCTCAAGAATCAATTTCATGATTTTTCAGATTGTCAATAACATTTCTCTTTGTTCATCATTCTTTCAAGAGACAACAATTTTAACATTCATAAACAACAAGATCAAAAATATGCACTGTTCAAGCATTCATTCAGAAAACAAAAAGTATTGTCACCACATCAATATAATTAAATTAAATTCAAGGATAAATTCGAAATTCATGTACTTCTTGTTCTTTTGAATTAAAGCATATTTCATTTAAGAGAGGTGAAGGATTAATGGATTTTATTCATAGCTTTAAGACATGGTTACTACATACTAATGATCATGAAGTAGAGACACAAAATATATATAAACACAACATAAAAAACCGAAAAACAGAAAGAAATAAGAACAAGAAATGAATCCACCTTAGTGGCATCTTCTTCTTGAAGGACCAATGATGTTCTTAAGCTCTTCTATGTCCCTTCCTTGCCTTTGTTGCTCCTTCCTCATTGCTCTTTGATCTTCTCTTATTTCTTGGAGAATGATGGAGTGCTCATGATGTTCCACCCTTAATTGTTCCACATTGTGGCTCAAATCTTCTAAGGAAGTGTTGAGTTGTTCCCAATAGTTGTTGGGAGGAAAGTGCATCCCTTGAGGCATCTCAGGAATTTCTTGATGATGAGCTTCCTCATGCATCTCTTGAGAACCGTGGAGGGTCTCTCTTGCTTGCTCCATCCTCTTCTTGGTGATGGGCTTATCCTCTTCAATGGAGATGTCTCCTTCTATGATAACTCCAGCTGAGTAACATAGATGGCAAATAAGGTGAGGAAAAGCTAGCCTTGCCATGGTGGAGGGCTTTTCGGCTATTTTGTAGAATTCATTGGAGATGACTTCATGAACTTCTACTTCCTCTCCAATCATGATACTATGAATCATGATGGCCCGATCCATAGTAACTTCAGATCGGTTGCTAGTGGGAATGATGGAGCGTTGAATGAACTCCAACCATCTTCTAGCTACAGGCTTGAGGTCCAGTCTTCTTAGTTGGACTGGCTTGCCTTTGGAGTCTCTTTTCCATTGAGCTCCTTCCACACATATGTCCATTAGGACTTGGTCCAACCTTTGATTAAAGTTGACCCTTCTAGTGTAGGGGCGTTCATCTCCTTGCATCATGGGCAAGTGGAACGCCAATCTCACATTCTTCAGACTAAAATCTAAGTATTTCCCCCGAACCATTGTGAGATAATTCTTTGGACTCAGGTTCATACTTTGATCATGGTTCCTAGTGATCCATGCATTGGCATAGAACTCTTGAACCATTAAGATTCCGACTTGTTGCATGGGGTTGGTTAGGACATCCCAACCTCTTCTTCGGATTTCATGTCGGATCTCCGGATACTCATTTTTCTTGAGCTTGAAAGGGACCTCAGGGATCACCTTCTTCTTTGCCACAACATCATAGAAGTGGTCTTGATGGCTCTTGGAGATGAATCTTTCCATCTCCCATGACTTGGAAGTGGAAGCTTTTGTCTTCCCTTTTCCTTTTCTAGAGGATTCTCCGGCCTTAGGTGCCATTGATGGTAATGGAAAAACAAAAAGCTTATGCTTTTACCACACCAAACTTAAAATATTGCTCGCCCTCGAGCAAGAGAATAAAGAAGAGAAGAAGAAGAAGAAGAAGAAAATGGAGGAGAGTGAGGGGAGATAGATTCGGCCAAGGTAAAGTAGAGGGGGTAGTGTTGTGTGAAAATGAAGTGGAATGGAAGGGTATATATAGGGAGAGAGGAGAGGGTAGGTTCGGCCATTTAGGGTGGGATTGGGTGGGAAAATGTTTTTGAATTTTGAAGGTAGGTGGGGTTTATGCAAAAAGAGTGGATGGATGTGAGTGGTGAATAAGTGATTGGGAAGAGAGCTTGAGGTGATTGGTGAAGGGTTTTTGGGAAGTGTGATATGTGGAAGAGTAAAACTAGGATTAGGAGGTAAGGTGGGAATATGTTAGGTGGGGATCCTGTGGGGTCCACAGATCCTGAGGTGATCCTGTGGGGTTCACAGATCCTGAGGTGTCAAGGAATTCCATCCCTGCACCAAATAGGCATGTAAAATGCCTTTTCACACCATTCTGGCGTTTAAACGCCGAGTGGTGCACATTCTGGGCGTTCAACGCCCATATGTAACATGTTTCTGGCGTTGAACGCCAGTTTCATGCTTGTTACTGGCGTTCAGCGCCAGCTTTTCTTCTAGGAACATTCCTGGCATTCAGCGCCAGAATGTTGCTTGTTTCTGGCGTTCAGCGCCAGTTTCATGCTCTGTTCTGGCGTTGAACGCCAGCCAGATGCTCCTTACTGGCGTTGAACGCCAGTCTGTGCTTCCTCCAGGGTGTGATTTTTCTTCTGCTATTTTTTTGATTCTGTTTTTAATTTTTATATTTTTTTGTGACTCCACATGATCATGTACCTAATAAAACACAAAATAACAATAGAATAAAATAAAATAAAAATTAGATAAATAAAATTGGGTTGCCTCCCAACAAGCGCTTCTTTAATGTCAATAGCTTGACGGTGAGCTCTCATGGAGCCACAAGGTGATCAGGTCAATGTTGTATAGTCCCAACACCAAACTTAGAGTTTGGATATGGGGTCTTAACACCAAACTTAGAGTTTGGTTGTGGCCTCCCAACACCAAACTTAGAGTTTGACTGTGGGGGCTCTTCTTGACTCTGAACTGAGAGAAGCTCTTCATGCTTGCTCTCTTTTGTCACAGAGGGATGGCCATGTGCCTTAAACACAAGGTAGTCCTCATTCAATTGAAGGACTAATTCACCTCTGTTGACATCTATCACAGCTCCTGCTGTGGCTAGGAAAGGTCTTCCAAGGATGATGCAATCATCCTCTTCCTTCCTAGTGTCTAAGATTATGAAATCAGCAGGGATGTAAAGGCCTTCAACCTTTACTAACACGTCCTCTACTATTCCATAAGCTTGTCTCAATGACTTGTCTGCCAATTGTAATGAGAACAAGGCAGGTTGTACCTCAATGATCCCCAACTTCTCCATTACAGAGAGTGGCATAAGATTTATTCCTGACCCCAGATCACATAGAGCTTTTTCAAAGGTCATGGTGCCTATGGTACAAGGTATTAAGAACTTGCCAGGATCTTGTCTCTTTTGAGGTAAAATTTGCTGAATCCAGGTATCTAGTTCATTAATGAGTAAGGGAGGTTCACTTTCCCAAGTCTCATTGCCAAACAACTTGGCATTCAGCTTCATGATAGCTCCTAAATATTGAGCAACTTACTCTCCAGTCACATCTTCATCCTCTTCAGAGGAAGAATAGTCTTCAGAGCTCGTGAATGGCAGAAGAAGATTTAATGGAATCTCTATGGTCTCTATATGAGCCTCAGATTCCCTTGGATCCTTAATAGGAAACTCCTTCTTACTTGAGGGACGTCCCAGGAGGTCTTCCTCACTAGGATTTTCGTCCCCCTCCTCCCTTGTGCATTCGGCCATATTGATTATATCAATGGCCTTGCACTCTCCTTTTGGATTCTCTTCTGTATTGCTTGGGAGAATACTGGGAGGAGTTTCAATGACTTTCTTACTCAGCTGGCCCACTTGTGCCTCCAGATTTCTAATGGAGGATCTTGTTTCACTCATGAAACTGAAAGTGGCCTTTGACAGATCAGAGACTAGATTGGCTAAATTAGAAGTGTTTTGTTCAGAATTCTCTGTCTGTTGCTGAGAAGATGATGGAAAAGGCTTGCTATTGCTCAGCCTATTGCGTCCACCATTGTTAAAGCCTTGTTGAGGCTTTTGTTGATCCTTCCATGAGAAATTTGGATGATTTCTCCATGATGAGTTATAGGTGTTTCCATAAGGTTCACCCATGTAATTAACCTCTGCCATGGCAGGGTTCTCAGGATCATAAGCTTCTTCAGAAGTTGCCTCTTTAGTACTGTTGGATGTATGTTGCCATCCATTCAGATTTTGAGAGATCATGTTGACCTGTTGAGTCAACACTTTGTTCTGAGCCAATATGGCATTCAGAGTATCAATTTCAAGAACTCATTTCTTCAGAGGTATCCCATTATTCACGGAATTCCTCTCAGAAGTGTACGTGAATTGGTTGTTTGCAACCATGTCAATGAGTTCTTGAGGCTCTTCAGGCGTTTTCTTTAGGTGAATAGATCCACCTGCAGAATGGTCCAATGACATTTTCGAAAATTCAGATAAACCATAATAGAATATATCTAATATGGTCCATTCTGAAAACATGTCAGATGGACATCTTTTGGTCAGCTGCTTGTATCTTTCCCAAGCTTCATAGAGGGATTCACCAGCTTTTTGTTTGAAGGTTTGAACATCCACTCTCAGCTTGCTCAGCTTTTGAGGAGGAAAGAATTTATCCAAGAAGACTGTGACCAGCTTATCCCAGGAGTCCAGGCTATCCTTAGATTGTGAATCCAACCATATTCTAGCTCTGTCTCTTACAGCAAAAGGGAAAAGCATGAGTCTGTAGACTTCAGGATCAACTCCATTCGTCTTTACAGTCTCACAGATCTGCAAGAACTCAGTTAAAAACTGATAAGGATCTTCAGATGGAAGTCCATAAAACTTGCAGTTTTGTTGCATTAAGGCAACTAGCTGAGGTTTCAGCTCAAAGTTATTGGCTCCAATGGCAGGAATGGAGATGCTTCTTCCATCAAATTTGGACGTTGGCTTTGTGAAGTCACCAAGCATTCTCCTTGCATTATTATTATTTTTGGCTGCCATCTCCTTCTCTTGTTCAAAAATTTCTGAAAGGTTGTTTCTGGATTGTTGTAATTTAGTTTCTCTTAGTTTCCTTTTTAGAGTCCTTTCATGTTCAGGATCAATTTCAACAAGAGTGCCTTTTTTCCTGTTCCTGCTCATATGAAAGAAAAGAGAACAAGAAAAGAAGAGGAATCCTTCTATGTCACAGTATAGAGATTCCTTTATGTTAGTAGAAGAAGAAAAAGGGGGGAAGAGTGAAGAAGAGTGGGTTCGGATTTTTTTTTAGATGAAGAGAGATGAAGAGAAGTATTAGTAATTAAATAATTAAATAGAAGAAGAGAAGAGGAAGAGAATTCGAAAATAATTTTTAAAAAAAGGGTTAGTGATTTTCGAAAATTAGAGATAAGATGTAATTAAAGAGGGAAAAGTAGTTAGTTGATTTTGAAAAAGATAAGAAACAAACAAAAAGTCAATTAGTTAGTTGAAAAAGATTTTAAAATCAAATTTGAACAGATAAGAAGATAAGATAAGATAAGATATTTTTGAAATCAAATTTTGAAAAAGATAAGATAAAAAGATAATTTTTTTTTAAGAAAAAGATATTTTGAAAAAGATTTAATTTTTAAAATTAAAATTAATTACTAACAAGAAACTAAAAGATAAGATTCTAGAACTTAAAGATTGAACCTTTCTTAACAAGCAAGTAACAAACTTCAAATTTTTGAATCAATCACATTAATTGTTAGCTCATTTTCGAAAATTTGATATAAAGGTAAGAAAAAGATTTTGAAATTTTTTTTTTAAAAAAAGATTTTTGAAAATTTTGACTTGACTTGTAAGAAACAACTAATTTTTTAAAAATTTTTGACCAAGTCAACCCAAAATTTCGAAATTTTGGAGGGAAATAAGGAAAAGATATATATTTTTTTTTAATTTTTGAGTTTTTAATTATGAGAGAGAAAAACAACAAAAATATTCAATGCATGAAATTTTTAGATCAAAACAATGAATGCATGCAAGAATGCTATGAATGTCAAGATGAACACCAAGAACACTTTGAAGATCATGATGAACATCAAGAACATAATTTTGAAAAATTTTTGATGCAAAGAAAACATGCAAGATATCAAACTTAGAAATCTTTAATGCATGGATTCTAACAAATGAAAAATGCATATGAAAAACAACAAACAACTCAAAACAAGAAATCATCAAGATCAAACAAGAGGACTTATCAAGAACAACTTGAAGATCATGAAGAACACTATGAATGCATGAGAGTTTTCGAAAAATGCAAGAAAAATTTTTAAAGCATGCAATTGACACCAAACTTAAAAATTGACTCAAGACTCAAACAAGAAACACAAAATATTTTTTATTTTTATGATTTTATGATTTTTTTGTATTTTTATTAATTTTTTCGAAAATAAAGTTTGGAAAAACGAAAATAAAAGAAAAATTTTGAAAAAGATTTTTGAAAAGAAAACTACCTAATCTGAGCAACAAGATGAACCGTCAGTTGTCCATCTCGAACAATCCCCGGCAACGGCGCAAAAAACTTGGTGGACGAAATTGTGATCAACAATAATGGCTCCTTGGCATGTGCCAAAAAAAACTAACTCAGTACTTTCTTTTCACAACTCCGTTTAACTTAACCAGCAAGTGTACTGGGTCATCCAAGTAATACCTTACGTGAGTAAGGGTCGATCCCACAGAGATTGTTGGTATGAAGCAAGCTATGGTCACCTTATAAATTTCAGTTAGGCAAATTAAATGGTTATGGGTTTCGAAAATTAATAATAATTAGAAAATAAAAAGGGATAGAAATACTTATGTAAATCAATAGTGGAAATTTCAGATAGGCGTGTGGAGATGCTAGAATCCTTTCGAATCTTTACTTTCTTATTGCTTTCATCCAATCCTTCTTACTCCTTTCCATGGCAAGCTGTATGTAGGGCATCACTATCATCAATGGCTACTTTTAATCCTCTCGGAAAAATGGTCTTATGCGCTGTCACTGCACGGCTAATCGTCTAGAGGCATCACCCTTGTTGATAGCTACATCCCATCCTCTCAGTGAAAATGGTCCAAATGCTCTGTCACAGCACGGCTAATCATCTGTCAGTTCTCAATCAGGTTAGAGTAGAATCCCTTGATTCTTTTGCGTTTGTCATCACGCCCAGCCTTCAGGAGTTTGAAGCTCGTCACAGTCATTCAATACCGAAATCCTACTCGGAATACCACAGACAAGGTTAGACTTTTCGGATCCCCATGAATGCTGCAATCTATCTAGCTTATACCACGAAGATTCTGTTGGGAAATATAAGAGATATGCGCCCGGCCTAAGGTAGAACGGAAGTGGTTGTCAGTCACACGCGTTCATAAGTGAGAATGATGATGAGTGTCACGGATCATCACATTCATCAAAGTGTTGTGCAACGTATATCTTGGAATAAGAATAAAAGAGAATTGAATGGAAAGTAATAGTAATTGTATTGAAACTTGAGGTACAGCAGAGCTCCACACCCTTAATCTATGGTGTGCAGAAACTCCACCGTTAAAAATACATAAGTGAAAGGTTCAGGCATGGCCGAATGGCCAGCTCCCTGAATGATCAAAAGACCGAATGATCAAAGACTAAACAGTCAAAAGATTAAACTGTCAAAAAATGTCTAATACAATAGTTAAATGTCCTATATATACTAGACTAGCTACTAGGGTTTACATGAGTAAGTGATTGATGCATAAATCCACTTCCGGGGCCCACTTGGTGTATGCTTGGGCTGAGCTTGATCTATCCACGAGCTGAGGCTTTTCTTGGAGTTGAACTCCAAGTTATAACGTGTTTTGGGCGTTCAACTCCGGATCATGACGTGTTTCTGGCGTTTAACTCCAGACAGCAGCATGTATTTGGCGTTCAACGCCAAGTTACGTCATCAATTTCCGAATAAAGTATGGACTATTATATATTTCTGGAAAGTTCTGGATGTCTAATTTCCAACGCTGTTAAGAGCACGCCATTTAAAGTTCTGTAGCTCCAGAAAATCCATTTTGAGTGCAGGGAGGTCAGATTCCAACAGCATCAGCAGTCCTTTTGTCAGCCTTCTTTCAGAGTTTTGCTCAAGTCCCTCAATTTCAGCCAGAAATTTCCTGAAATCACAGAAAAACACACAAACTCATAGTAAAGTCCAAAAATGTGAATTTAACATAAAAACTAATGAAAACATCCCTAAAAGTAGCTTGAACTTACTAAAAACTACCTAAAAATAATGCCAAAAAGCGTATAAATTATCCGCTCATCAAGCACCCAGGTATAACTCATACTCTGATACTACTAAATACCTGCTTAATACCCTTGCTAACTTAAGCATCGGAGTCCCTTGCAGTTACCCCCCACCCTCCGGGGACGAAGGATCAAGCACCATCATCAAGTCCAATATGTCGGACACATCAGCTCCGGCCGCTGAACACCTGCCGGACACGTCGGCTCCGACCAACATAGAAGATCTCGACCGAGATCGACCTACGGTTTCATGTAACCCTCGGAACAGTGGTGATTTATCAACTTCAACTAATTCATACTCAGAGATAGGATCCAGAATGTCATCAAGCACCTCAGCTTTCAGTACCTCGTGAACAAGTGGTTCAATAACATCTATTTTTATACACCCTTCATAATCATTAGGGTGCTTGAGAGCTTCAAAAACATGAAGGACCACCTGTTCTTCATTGACCCTCAGGGTTAATTCACCATTTTGTACATCAATCAGAGCTCTACCTGTAGCTAAAAAGGGTCTACCAAGTATGATAGAGGATTTTACCTCCTCTTCCATGTCTAATATAACAAAATCAATAGGAAAGATGAATGGTCCTACTTTAACAAGTAAATCCTCAACAACACCCACAGGTAATTTAATAGAAAGATCAGCAAGTTGAAGAGAAATACGAGTGGGTTTTACCTCCTCAATTTGAAACTTTTTCATCACTGAAAGTGGCATGAGATTGATGCTAGCTCCAAGGTCACATAAAGCTCTCTGAATGGTGAGATTTTCAATGGTGCAAGGGATTACAAAGCTCCCTGGATCTGGCATCTTCTCAGGAAGGTTGTGTTGAATAATGGCACTGCACTCCTTGGTTAACACCACTGTTTCTTGTTCCTTCCAATTCCTCTTGTGGATCAACACTTTTTTCATAAATTTAGCATAGAGAGGCATTTGCTCAAGAGCCTCTACCAAGAGAATGTTGATCTGTAGCTTCTTGAAGACATCTAAAAATTTAGAGAACTGTTTTTCCTTGGAAGTATTTTAAAGTCTCTGAGGATATGGCATTTTTGGCTTGTATTCAGGAGCCTTTGGCAATGTAGGATATGTGTCTAAAGAGTCAGGAAACGGGTTGTCTGCACGCTTTGGAAGGGCGTGCTCCACTTCTTTCTTTTTCTCCTTTGGAGCTCTCTTTTCAACTAGCTCTTCATTGGCCCTTATCTCAGAACCAGTTGTCTTACCACTTCTAAATTGAATAACCTTGCAGTCTTCTCTTAGGTTCACCACTGTATCACTTAGAAATGTACTAGCAGACCTTTCAGGTATTTGCTTTCTCAGCTGGCCCATTTGCACTTCCAAGTTTCTAATGGAGACTCTGGTTTCCTGCATAAAACTCCTCATCATCTCCCAATTAGAATCTTTCTTGGATTTAGAGTTACCCTGCTGAGGCTGAGATTGGCGGTTATTGTAATTGTTCTGTTAGAAACCGCCCTGAGAATTATTGTTGAAATTTTGAGGTCTCTGAGGTTGGTCTCTCCACCCAAAATTTGGGTGATTTCTCCATCCTTGATTGTATGTCTGAGAATAGGGGTCATTATTGGGATTTCTAGAGCCACTCCCCATGTAATTGACCTGTTCAGAAGAGGATTGAGCATAATCATAATTATCATTTTGCACTAAATTTCCTCCTATGTCATAAGAGATCTCTTGAGGTGGATTTTGGGTGTTAATAGCTGAGACTTGCATGCCACCCATGTGTTGAATAAATAGATTTATTTGTTGAGACATAAGCTTGTTCTGAGCAAGAATAGCATTAAGAGCTTCTACTTCCATGACACCCTTCTTCTGAGGAGCCTCAGAGTTCACAGGATTTCTGTTAGAGGAGTATAAATATTGGTTGCTAGCAACCAATTCAATAAGCTCAATAGTCTCATCTGGTATCTTCTTCTTGTGCAATGAACCTCCTGCAGAATTGTTTAAGCACATCTTGGACATGTCACCCAAGCCTTCATAAAAGATATCTAGTTGATTCCATTTGGAGAATATGTCTGGAGGGCATTGCCTAATCAGTAGCTTGTATCTCTCCCAAGTTTCATACAGAGTATCTCTATCCTTTTGCCTGAAGGTCTGAACCTCCACCCTAAGCTTAGTCAACTTCTTTGGTGGGAAAAATTTAGTGAGAAACTCAGTAACCACCTTGTTCCAAGTATCCAAACTCTCCTTGGGTTAGAAATCTAGCCATAGCTTTGCTCCACCCCCAGAGCAAATGGGAAGAGCATGAGTTTGTACACATCTGGGTTTACTCCATTTGTCTTCACAGTATCACAAATTTGCAGAAAACTAGAAATAAATTGATTTTGGTCTTCGTGGGAAAGACCGTGATACTGACAGTTTTGTTGCACCAGAGTGACCAATTGAGGCTTCAACTCAAAGTTGTTTGCAACAATAGGAGGCACCACAATGCTCTTTCCATACAGATCTGCTGTAGGAGCGGAGAAAGAACCAAGTACTCTCCTTTGTTGCTTATTTCCATTCTGGCATTATCAGTATTATTCGGATCCATAGTGGATTCGGCAGCCTTGTAAAGTCTTGCTTGTTGTAAACGCCGCCTGAAAGTCCTTTCAGGTTCAGGATCAAAGTCTAAGAGATGTTCTTTGACACTATTCATGTGCATAAACAAACAGAAAACAAGCAAGAATGGGAATCTCTACGTCAGAGTGTAGAGAATTCCCAGTGGGGTAACCTGTGAAAAGAGATAAAAATATTGAATAAAATAAATAGAAAAAAATAATAAATAGGTAATACCAAACTTAATTTCAGAAATTAAGAAAAATATTGGTGCTATTTATTTATTAAAAAAATTTGAAATAATTTTTTTCGAAAATTTTTAAAAATAGATTTTAATAAAATTAAAATAAAACGCCTAATCTAAGCAATCAAACAACTGATAGTTGTTAATCACAGTCAATCCCCGGCAACGGCGCCAAAAATTTGGTACGGTGTTTCTAACCACAGACTAACCGGCAAGTGCACTGGGTCGTATCAAGTAATACCTCAGTTGAGTGAGGGTCGATCCCACGAGGATTGATGGATTAAGCAACAATAGTGTTTGATAGGCTTAGTTAGACAAACAGAAAATAGTGTTTGAAAGTTCAAAGAGCATTAAACAATCATACAGAAACTAAAATAGTAAAATAAATGGCTTGGGAATAGAATATTGAGAAAGTAGTTAAGGCTTCAGAGTTATCTATTTTTCCGGATTAACTTTTCTTACTAACTATTTTAATTATGTAGGATTTAATTTATGGCAAACTATATGAGACTAGACCCTAATTCCTTAGACCTTTCTAGTCTCCTCTAAAATTCATTAACTGCCAATTCCTTGGTCAATTAATTCCAATTAGAAGCTACATGATCAAATTCCAGCTTATATGCCACAAAAACTCTAATTATCCAAGAAATAAAAGGATTATATGTCACGTATCCCGTTAAATCTAGATAATTAAAATTTAGGAGAATATGTTTTCAAGCTGTTGTTCAAGTAAAGAGTTTTTCCAAGTTTTACAAGAACTCAAATAGAAAGAGGGTTATACTTCCGTTCTACCCAAATTCATAAGATGAAGAGCGAAAACAATTCTTAAATCATAAATCCATACACGAATTAAAATAGAAAAACCAATAAAATCAATCCATACAAATAGACAGAGCTCCTAACCTTAACAATGGAGGATTAGTTGCTCATGGTTTAGAGAAGAAAATAAGGATTATGGTAAAATGTACTGTGTTCCCATCTGATGGCATCTAAATTCCTATTTATAACTAATCCTAATAAATTTAAAATCTAATTATCTAAAATTAAAAATAATATCTTTTCCTCAAAATAAGATTTGAATTTAAATTTGAATTAATTAACAAGTCTTCATCTGATGGGTGGGGATCACTTGACTTGTCCATTCTGTAGCTTCTAATCTGTGTTTTTTGGGCTGAAAACTGGGTCAAAACAGCCCAGAAATCACTCCCCGCATTTTTTTGCACGTGGCGCATGTCACGTGTAGTTGATGGTCTTTTCTGCGAGTCACACGGGTCACGTGGACGCGTCGGTCAGCAAATCTTCAATTCACGCGTACGCGTCAGTCACGCGCACGCGTCGCCATGGATACCTCTAAATCACGCGCACGCGTCAGGCACGCATACGCGTCGCTCTTTGCAGCCCTCTCCTTTGATTCTTGTGCTACAAAAACTCCATCAAATCTAGCCGAATGCTACCTAAAATAAACAGTATTGCACAAAACTCTATATAGTATCCATAGTGGCTAAAATATAAGTAATTCTTAATTAAACTTAACAAATTAGATGCAAATTCACTAGAAAAAGATAGAAAAGATGCTCACGCATCAACCACAGCCCAGGGGAAAGACTGAAGAGGTGCATGTCGGAAAGGAGGAAGGAAAAAATATCAACATAGGATCCAACTTGAAAGAAAACTTAAAGCAGAAGCTTGTAAGGCTCCTACAAAAAAATTTTGACCTATTCGCTTGGAAGGCCTCCGACATGCCAGGGATAGATCCCGAGCTTATGTCGCATGAGCTGTCAGTGTACCTTGGATCACGACCTGTTTAGCAAAGAACACGAAAGCTCGGACCTGAACGAGCTCAAGTGGTAGAAAAACAAGTGCAAGCTCTCCTAGAAGCCGGCTTCATCTGAGAGGTCAAATATCCGGCCTGGCTGGCAAATGTGGTGCTAGTCAAGAAGCAGAACGGCAAGTGGAGGATGTGCGTTGACTACACCGACCTAAACAAGGCATGTCCAAAAGACCCATATCCACTTCCAAGTATTGATACCTTAGTAGATTCCAACTCGGGGTATCAATAGTTGTCGTTCATGGATGCATACTTGGGATATAACCAAATCCCGATGTACAAGCCGGATAAAAAAAAAACATCATTCATTATGCCTAGAGCAAACTATTGCTATGTGGTTATGCCTTTTGGACTAAAAGATGCAGGAGCCACATATCAAACGCTGATGAATAAGGTGTTTACACCTCACATTCAAAATCTAATGGAAGTATACGTGGAGGACATGCTAGTAAAAACCAAGGATGAGGCCGACCTCTTGACTGACCTCTCGCAAGTCTTCAACACCATCAGGATGCACGGGATGAGACTGAATCCTGTAAAGTGCACCTTCACGGTGGAGGCTAGAAACTTTTTGGGATTTATGCTAACACAAAGGAAGATTAAAGCCAACCCCGACAAGTGTAGAGCAGTCCTATAAATGAAAAGCCCAACTTGCCTAAGGGAGGTTCAACAGCTGAATGGCCGACTTGCAGCCCTCTCTAGGTTCTTGGCGGGATCAGCATTAAGATCTCTACCACTTTTTGCTCTACTAAAAAAGGATGCCAGTTCGAATGGACTTCTGAATGTGAAGAAGCATTCCAGGAGTCCAAAAGGTTTTTAAGCCAACCTTCGATTCTGACCCGACCTAAAGTTGGAGGGGAACTTGTCCTATATTTGTTCGTAGCCGACAAAGTTGTAGCCTCACCTTTAATACGGGAAGATGAGGTCGGGCAGCATCCTATGTACTTCACCAGCAAAGTTCTACAAGGTCCCGAGTTAAGGTACCAAAACCTCGAGAAGTTTGCGTACGCCTTAAGAGTAGCCTCTCAAAGGCTACGACCTTACTTTCAAGCTCATACAATAAGAGTTCGAACGAACCAGCCCATGAAGCAAATTCTTCAAAAGACAGACATTGTGGGTAGAATAGTTCAATGGGCTATAGAGCTATCCGAGTTCAACTTTAAATATGAGACTCAGACTATAATCAAAGCCCAATGTCTTACCGACTTCGTAGCAGAGTATGCAGGAGATCAAGAAGAAGCCTCCACAGAATGGGAGTTATACATGGATGGCTCCTCCAACAAAGTCGGAAGCGATGCATGCATAATACTGGCTAACAAAGAGGGAACACAAATAGAAGTTTCCCTCAAATTTGAATTTTCAGCTTCTAACAACCAGCCAGAATATGAAGCCTTGATCGCCGGGTTGAAGCTAGCAGAAGAAGTCGGTGCGGCCAAAGTACTTGTATTCAGCGACTTTAAGGTGGTGACCTCCCAAATAAATAGAGAGTACTAGGCTAATGACCTTAATATGAAGAGGTACTTAGATAAAACTTTGGAATATCTTAGGCGATTCTCGGAGACCGAGGTCAAACACATAACTCGGGATCTCAATAGCAGAGTAGACGCCCTTTCCAAGTTAGCAAGTACCAAGCCAGAAGGGAATAATAGAAGCATAATCCAAGAAACTCTCCAAGAGCCCTCTGTCACAAAAACAGATACTAGGCAGGATGTCCTTGAAGTATCTAGTTTGGACCTCGGATGGATGAACCCACTAATCGAATACATGAAATTCGACATCCTACCTAAAGAGGAAAAAGAGGCCAAGAAAATCCGGAGGGAAGCATAAAACTACACCTTGGTAAAGAATATCCTCTACAAAAGAGGAATATCCACACCATTGTTGAAGTGTGTCCCGACCTCAAGGACAATAAAAGTCCTAGAATAGGTCCACAATAGAATCTGCGGGAATCATCTTGGAGCAAGGTCTTTGGCTAGAAAAGTCATACGAGTCGGGTTCTACTGGCCAACATTACAGAAAGATGCCACTGAGTTTGTAAAAAAGTGCCAACCATGCCAAATGCATACAAACTTCCACGTCGCTCCCCCCGAGGAGCTCATTAGCATAACTTCTCCATGGCCTTTTTTGAAATGGGGATTGGACCTATTAGGACCCTTCCCCCAAGCGCCTGAACAAGTGAAATATCTAATAGTGGGAGTAGACTACTTCACGAAGTGGATCAAAGTAGAACCATTAGCCACCATCACAGCCCAGAAAAGTCGAAAGTTCCTCTACAAAAACATTATCACCAGGTATGGAGTCCCCCACTCCATCACCACTGATAATGAAACTCAGTTCACCGACTCTGCATTCGAAAATCTAGTAGCCAGCATGAAGATCAAGCATCAGTTCACCTCAGTAGAACACCCACAGGAAAATGGGCAAGTTGAGGTAGCCAACAAGGTTATACTGGCTGGGTTGAAGAAAATGTTGCAAGATGCAAAAGGAGCCTGGACTGAGGAACTCCTTCAGGTACTATGGTCATATCGGACTACATCTCAGTCTGCCACAGGAGAAACACCCTTCCGACTTGCTTATGGCATAGAAGCCATGAGACCAGTTGAAATCAATGAGCAAAGTCCAAGGGTGAGCTTCTACGACGAGGTTGGCAACATTCAGAGACACAAAGAAGAATTCGAGTTACTCCCTAAAGTCCGAGAACAAGCCCAGATAAGGGAAGCAGCATTAAAGCCAAGGATGACAAATAGATATAATAAGAAAGTCATTCAAAGAAGCTTCATCCTCGACGACTTGGTTTTTATCAGAAATGACATCGGCGTCAACAAGTCAGGGGAAGGAAAGCTCGCTGCTAATTGGAAAGGGCCATACAAGATAAGCAAAGTCTTAGGAAAAGATATTACAAGGTAACTGACTTGAGCGGTACCGAGCTACCTAGTTCGTGGCATGCTTGTAACATGAAAAGGTACTATAGTTAAAAGCGAACTCCATTCCCTGATGTACTCTTTTTCCCGACTTCACGGTTTTTTCTCAAAAAAAGGGTTTTCCTGAAGGGGGTTTTAACGAGGCATCAAAGTGGAGGTTAAGGAAACACAAGTCTTTAAAATTCCGCTAGTAGCAAAAGGTACCTTCATCAATAAATAAAGATATTTTCATTACATCTCTTTATAAGTTCCTGCATTGTCATCATTATTCTACGAAACACACCGATTTAAGCTAAAAAAAACGTGTCATGCCCGTCCTAAGTGGTCGGCAGGATAAAACGATGAGGTACAAGTCGGTGTAAAGAGGTTACAAAAAGACAATCATAATAACTTGGGAACATTTCGACCAACTAGTCAAAAATCTCGAGAATATCAAAATGCATCGCAAGAATAACCTAAGTTATAAAACAGTTCAATAGGCGAAAATTGAACGCAAAAGGGAACACAAAAAGAGATAAGGAAATCCATCGAAAACAAAGGCAGAAGCTGTCCCAAGTCTTCGAAAAATTTGCAAGTAAGTTAGAGACAAAAAACAGCCTGCCCAAATAAAAGGTTTTTTTCAGAAAGATCAAAAGGGATTTCATGGAAACCTTATATACAAAGCATGCACATGCAAAATATACCCAAAAGCCCTTATCCAAAAAAGGGCAAATAAAAATAAAGCAATTTTTTGTTAATGGCCAAAAGGCTAGAAGAGTCAGGAGCAACCATTGCAAACACAAGAAATAAAAATTGTTCAAAGAAGGGCCCACAAGCTGGGCCCTAATATATAGTTAAATCATTGGGAAGGTAGAGGGGAATTACCAACAGGAAGGGAGCTCGGATCTGCATCAGGAAGGGTCGGAGCGGTCTCTTTAGAAGCAAAAGTTGGAACCTCCGGTTGCTCCTCGCGGGGAGGAGAATCAATAAGCCTTTGCCCTCGAGTCTTCAGCTCGGAGTCCATCTCGGGACGAGGAGGGGAGACAATAGCTCCATTAATTACAATCTTATCGAAATGGAGGGGAGAAAGGTCCAAGTCGAGGGCAATCACTCCGACCTGTTCCTTGAATATCCTCCACGCCTCCTCCAGTTCTCCGCTACAGAATCCTCCAAGTCCGGTTCAACTCCAACTGCTTATGAAGGTCAATATTCTCAGAAAAAAGCTTAACATAATTTTGCTCCGCCTTCTCCTTGAGGCCCTCTGCCATAGCACAATGAGCCATCAGCTTTTTCTCTCTCTCCTAAAGTCAGGCCCGTCCTCCCTCAGCCTGGCAACCTCCTCCTGAAGCCTCTTCTCTTACTCTTGATAAAGGACAATTCTCCCCTCCAGCTCCTCCACAACCCTTTGAGAAGAGCCCAAAGAACTAAGAGGATTTTTGTCCAGAATATCAAGGAGAGCAGTGCAGACCCCAGTAGTCTGAACACTCCCCGGAACCATAATTTGAAGATAATTTTGAAGGGAAGCATCATCCATACTGATTTGAGTATGGGAGAAGTTGTGATTCCGAATGAATTTGGGACCATCAAAATTGGCCTCCCCAGAAGGAGAAGAGCCAGAGTCCAAGGTCCTGCGCTTCTTCTTCTCGGGCTCGGAGGGAGGTCGGACTGGAGGGATAGGAGGAGGAAGAGAAGAAGCAGAGGCAGAGGTTACCGTAATGGGGCGAGAAGAGGTCCCCAGATCACGAGGAAGACGAGAAGGATGAGGAGCGCCAACAGCCCTTGCAATATCAGCCCGGGCCCGAGCCCTTCTCTTGGCATCTTGAACTTTCTGGTAGGAAGCATTGGATCTACTCTTCACAATCTCTGAAAAGAGAAAACAAGCAATTAATTTACAAGTCAGAAAAGTATCATAAATTGGGAGATATTCTACAAAAAGAAAAAGCTACCTAGTTGGGTCCGCACAATACTCGGAGAGCCCAAGAGAAATTTCTTGGTATCTAAATTAGGGGCCCTTCCCCAACCATCTCGGAAAAACCCCACCACAGCCTCCTCTACCTCATCCAAATCATCCAGACCATATTTTTCTACAGGAGAGGCCTTTAACCAATAGAGAGGAAATCAGGAGTTGGAGTTCTCATCAAGGAAAAATGGATGGTGACCCTCTACAGCTTGGACTTTGAAGAAAAAGTTTTTAAAGTCATGGAAAGAATCGTCAAAAATAGAAAAAACTTTTTGACCTTAAATGGCCCGGAAAGAGATCCACTGCTGCTTATTATTTTGCCCACTAAAGGGCTTGGTCAGATGAACAAGATAAAAAAAGATCTTTGTAGAGGTCGGAAAGTCCAGCTCTCAACTGACAAGTTGATAAATCTTCATAAAACCCCAAGAATTGGGATGGAGTTGAGTGGGAGCAAGTCGGCAATGGGACAATACTCCTATTTCAAAGTCAGAAAAAGGCAAAGAAACCCGCAGACGGGTAAAGAAGCAATCGTACATAAAAAAATGAGGGTCAGTATTAGTAACCCTGCCACAACAAACCCAGTCTTCAGGACCCGGGGCCAACAACTCGTACTTGGGCTCATCTTCCTCTAAAATACAAATCCTATGATGAACACAAAGTTCGGAAAGGTAGTCGGTATCTACTAAGGGTTCCTTCTCAAGGACAGTATCATGTACCCATTTGAAAAGAGACTCAGGAATATGGGAAGACATGGTTCTAATGAAAAAGAAGTAGGTATAAAAGTGACAAAGACCTATAAAGAAAAAATGGAAAAAGCATAAAAAACAAAGCAATCTCCCCCTAGAAAAGCAAAATTACTAGACCAACAAGCTGACTCACAAAGGTACTAACATCACGCATTACGAATAAGGAATTGTAAAGAGCGTGTAAACACCCTCCAACATGCAAAACAAAAATACGACACGAGCAATAGTAGAAGAAGAAAAGACTAACCTTTAGTCGTAGACACAAGGAGAGGCAGGCACAACGACGATAAAGTACTCCAAGAAGGAAGGCTCAGTTTTTCTTTTAAGTGAGAAAGAACAAGGATTGTAGGCAAGAAGTTTCCAGAAAACAAAAGAAAACAGTGAAAAGAGAGGAAAAAGTATTTATAACACGCTGGGGGCATAAGGGTAAATTGATGCGATCATTAAAGAAACGCGCCGTTACCAATGTAATTGCTTCCACGTGTAAATACGAAAACCCCAACGGACGCGACGTTTGATTAGACACGACGGTTGAGAAATTTAAATCACGTCGGTTTTAAAATCACGTCGGCTACATTTCCAAGTTCAAATACTCGAATCCAACTCATAATCAAAAGAGATCAGACTCGAATAGGGGCACTGATCATACACTGGCCCAACACAATGGCCCAGATCCAAACACACCAAAAGGCCCAATCTTAAGATTGGCCCTCGCCGTCCACTGACCTCCTCAGGAAAGGTTGGATTCGACACAGACTCCTTCTCAAAGAAGTCGGGATCGACGGATAGCTGGCAGATAACGCTTATTTAAATAAGTAACTGACCCTAAAATCTCTCAATCCACTTTTAGGAGCCATATCTCAACTACCCTGAGATAAAGGGACGGTTATCCACCATGAAAAGTGAAACTACTCCAACGGTAGTTATTGGATCGCCACTATAAATACACTGACACCCCTCAGGTATCTCTAAGTTCCAATATCTTAGAAACTTGCTTAACCCCTTGCTGATTTAGGCATCGAATTGTCTTTGTAGGTACCACCCCCATTCTTTCACATATATAAGTCAGACAGCGGCTCCCAAACGCAAACCTAGTCGGAGACCACATCTTTTTGACGCTTAGGCTATCTTTACAAGCCTAATCCACTAATCTCAAGTTATCCTGTAACACCCTTCTCACACAAGTAAAACCAATTTTATTTCTACTACCACAAAAATTGGTAATTAATCTTATACGTATTATGAAAAAGTAGTATCCAACTATTATTAATAAAAAGAGACAAAAGAAAAAACACGATTTATCTTAAAAATAAGACTTAAGTTACTTTTAAACTAAAGCTAAATCTGTAATTTCATTCGATGACCAAAATTTATTCAATTTGTCTGAATTGAACATATCATTATTCCTTTGCTATATATTTATAAATCTATAACTATTAATATTTTTTAATATTTTAGTGGAGGAAAGTGTCTCTATTTTAGTGGAGACTATTTTAATAAACGAGATTAAAAATTGGAGATATATTTAAATATTAAATATTTTTGGGACTAAAGTTTTTCTTTTTAAAATAATTTAATTTTGATTTATTAATTAATACGAAAAAAATTATATAATTATTCAATTAAATTTATTTATTCAGATAATTTTTAAATAAAATTATAAAATTAATTACTTTCATCATTATATAATTATAATTATTAAAACTCTACTTCTAGCAATACCAATTAAATTATTAAGAAAATCGTTGGGACTTAATTAGGTCTTACTCAAGTTTCCAATGACCATAAAGCTTCTCTCCAATCTACAGAAGCCACGTGTCACCCCGCCTTTTTCATTTTTCCAGCTACTCACTCATTTTTCGTCGGAAAAAAATTGCGCCAGCGATGAAACAAAAACAACCACACGACACCGTATTAGAACTGATCCATGGCTCCTCCTCCGTTTTCGTAAATAGCTTTCTTTGTCATCGATATAATTCCACCGAACGTTAATTTCTCGCTGCATTCAAAAGTTTCTCTTTCTTTCTCTCTCTCCGAATAACTAACTCCGTATGGCTGTTAAATCATCTCATTTAATCGCAATCCAATCACTTTCAAGTCAATTAAATGAGAACTTAAACCTCTTCTGTATTTATTTGTTTGAGAAATGTATGCACCTTGCATAGTAACACGATTCTCATAATTCGCGCTTGTTCTCATCAACTGGTGAAATCGTTCTTCACATTTCGTTGAAAATTTGGAGTGAGTACTAAAATATCGGTTCATGTTCTAATTTTTTTTTTTTTTTAAACTCGGACACTGAGATTTTTGTGGTGTTGGTGAGAAGAAGAAAAAGGAAGAAGGATCACTATGTCTACCCAAGGGGTGCGGTTGCACATTCAAGATCGCTATGTAAGCTCAACACAATTAATTGCTTCGCTTTCTATTGTTATGTTTTTGTTTCTTGTTCTAAATGTTTAGCTATTTGGAATGAGCAGGTGGTGATGGATAATGGTATAGTTCAAGTGACGTTATCGAATCCAGGTGGAATTGTTACTGGGATAGCATATAATGGTGTTGATAATTTGCTTGAAGTTCTCAACAAGGAGACTAATAGAGGGTATGTGCTTTCAATGATGCATAAATTTCATTTAGGTTCTCTGTTTCTATCTCTTAAGTAGTTTAGACTTTTGGACTATTTGGTTTCTGTTTTCGATTTGAAGTAGTGTTATTGGTTTCAAAATTTTATGAAGTAAAAAAAAAAAGGAATTTAATGGAATTGTCTCTTTTGTTTTTAGTTTTTTGTTTTTTCTTCAGAGTCTTGAAAACATAAACCATTATATTTTTGGAAGGTCTGAAAACACCAAAAAAGAAAGAACAAAAGACAATATATGTGTTGGTGAATTTGATTTGCTTTATAGAGAGAGCAGTGCAAATTTACTTGATGACCTTTTTGAAATTCAAGTAGCTGTTACCTTTTTCAAGTTGGGAACTAATTTTGTTTCAAATTGGATTTTTAGGTACTGGGATCTTGTTTGGGGTGCACCAGGAATCAAAGGAACCTTTGATGTGTATGGCAACAGTACCTTCTTTGTAACTGCATGGTGTCAGTGTTTGATATTATGCCACCAAGTCAATTCTCAATAAAGCTATATTCAAATGCGACTACTTACTAGATTTCATAATTAAATCGGGAGTGGCTTTTATGTCGCACCTGAGTAGAAATATATACAATTTCCCTAACCTCTCTGTTTTGCTGTGTGTTTCTTTCTTCAATATTATGTGTTCAATCATTTCCTATAAGGATAATATTTGAAAGGAATGTGAACTGAAGATGTTATGCTCCAGGATTCAAGGAACGTTTTTCAGAGTTATAGTTCAAAATGATGAACAAGTTGAGGTTTCATTTACAAGAATGTGGGATCCTTCTCTTGAGGGAAAGTTTGTCCCCTTAAACATTGACAAAAGGTCTCTTGCTCAAAATTTTACTTATTATTCATTACCTTCTTGAAATCCTAAGTTCAGGATTAATTACTGTGGGTGATCAATTTCAGATTCATACTGCTCCGAGGTTCATCAGGCTTCTACTCTTATGGAATTTATGAGCACTTAAGTGGATGGCCAGACTTCGATCTTAGTGAAACAAGGATCACTTTCAAGCTTAGAAAACACATGTAAGATTGTCCTTCTCATTCCATGTGTTTGCCATATTTTTATATGTTAACAAGACTTTGTAAAGTTTTGTTTAGTGAAAACTGAAAATTTTAATTCCAAATAATTCTTTAGGATTTAACCATTTGCCAATAATTTAGTTATTTCAAATATTGCTATTTTTGTGCAACTCTAGGGACAAAATTAGCAGAAGCATGTACATCAGTTCAGTAGAGATGGTTGTAGCAGACAACATTCAATCATCTTTTATTTTGAATGTTCATCCAATTTAACAAGCAAGTATACAGGTTTCAATACATGGCTATGGCAGACAACAGGCGAAGGCTTATGCCTCTTCCGGATGATCGATTACCAGGGAGATGCCAAACCTTGGCATACCCAGAAGCTGTCAAATTAGTCAATCCCAAGGATCCTCAACTGAAAGATGAGGTACTTATTGTACTCATTTTTTCCTGTACAAACCTTCTAATTGTATGTTTCTGTAGTAATCTACTTCTTATAGGTCTTATTTGCATGTATGCACATCTGATCTTACATTTGCAACTGATATTTGAAGCAAGGAATGAATGCTGCAGTAGTGCCATGTGGAAACTTTAAAAAAAGTCCTTTTGATGCTATTTAGCTAAATTAAGTCAAAATGTTTGTTACTCGTTTCCTTGAACAACTTGAACATCAGTTTGCCAAATTCACTGTCACCCATTTGGCATTGGAACATTGAAGTTTTTTCCTTCACACCCAATTTAATGATAATTATGGTTAACTTTAGTTTGCTCCTTCCCATTTGTGGAAATCACTTTGCCTACGTGTATTACAGTTTTCAAATGGTCTCATCATGTGGCTAGTTGAGGAGGAGATACATATTTTTCCTTTGCATGTAGTATGAAGAGTTTTATTGTCTTTATCTATGATTCTTTGGTTCCCAGGTGGATGACAAGTATCAATATTCCTGCGACAACATAGATAATAAAGTCCATGGGTGGATATCTTTCAATCCACCAGTGGGATTTTGGCAGATCACACCAAGTGATGAGTTTCGTTCTGGTGGACCGCACAAGCAGAATTTGACCTCACATGTAGGCCCCACCACACTTGCAGTAAGTTAATAAACTTAAGTTTGATGACATTTTCCCTGCAATGCTTGCATACAATGAGTGTTACTAGTTGAGATCATTTGACCTGATTATTATCAACTATAATATGTTTCGTTAAATTTGCATGATCAGATGTTTCTTAGTGGTCACTATGCGGGGCAAGATTTGAACCCCAAATTCAAAGATGGTGAACCATGGAAGAAGGTTTTTGGTCCAGTATTCATATATCTTAATTCTGGACCAGTTGGTGATGACCCACATTGGCTCTGGGAGGACGCCAAAATACAGGTATGCTCATTTTCCTCTTATACCATTGTTATGAAATAGATGATATCATTCAGTTGGATGAAGAAGTTGTAAGATAAATTCTTCTATGAGTTGATATTTAGATGATGAATGAAGTTCAAAGCTGGCCATATTCTTTCCCAGCTTCAGAGGATTTTCCAAAGTCGGATCAAAGGGGCAACGTTGGTGGCAGACTGCTCGTCTTAGACAGGTAAGCATGGAAGATACTCCTATTTTGCGACATAGAACTTCTTGAGGTTTTCACTTTTGATTATTGGATGTGAATCTTATTGTTACAGTGGTGCTTTGTATACTTGCACAGAATGCTTCCAGTTTATTTCTTAACTACTATGATATCTTAATAAACAATTTTTCGTATCCTGAGAAATCTTTTATTGTTCATTGTCTCATATATGGAAAGTTGATTGAGCTGTTCTAACTATAATGTCCAGATATGTCAGCACAGACTTAATATCTGCAAATGGTGCTTATGTTGGTCTAGCCCCGCCAGGAGATGCCGGGTCATGGCAAAGAGAATGCAAGGTGTTTTTCCTTTGCACTTATTGAAGGTTTAAATAAATAAAACAACAAAAAAATACATGCAGTATTTATAAGCCTAATTTAGTTGCATGAGCACCTGATCAGTGCACATTTCTCTTCATGCTTAACTGTCATTTTTTGTTCTGCTTATTTTTATTATTATTTTTGAAAATAATATTGGAGTGATAGGGGGGCTATTGAAGTTTTCTTAAATATTCTCTCATTCGCTGTGATGTTCCTGATTTACTTTGAACAAGTGTTGCTCTATGGTAAGGGCTAAAGATGAAATTGGGAGTCTCTTTGATATAAAGATTTGTTACTTTGATTGAGTAGTTCGAAACAACTAATTAATGTTTTAATAATGTATTAATATTCATCAGAAAGAAAGTAACCTTAACGCACAAATCACTTGCATTGGTAGTCACAGGATAGGACAAATGCTCTGAGATGTAACTTCTTCCTTTTTGACTGAAAATTTTAATTCATGAATCAGGTGAATCAAGATTCAAAGAAATGGAATTAGAGTGTTTCATTATTCCAAAACTTCCTCATTTTTATTTCTTTAATGCTTCTGAGAAACAATAATGTTGACATATACTTATTTAAAATTTCATCCTGCCAGCACTATCAATTCTGGACCAGAGCAGATGAGAATGGATTTTTTACAATCAGGAACATACGTGCTGGCGACTATAACCTTTATGCCTGGGTTCCTGGTTTTGTTGGGGACTACAAATTGGATGATTTGATGAAGATAACCCCAGGTTCCATAGCTTAGTGAAACTTGAAATATTTTGCCATCTTGCCAAAAATGTATGCTTACTAGAATTACTGGACAGGTTCTAATATTGAAGTGGGTGAACTGGTATATGAGCCTCCAAGGGTTGGTCCAACATTGTGGGAAATAGGTATTCCTGATCGAACTGCTGCAGAATTTTATGTTCCTGATCCCAAGCCAGAACATATTAATAAGCTTTTTATCAACCATCCTGAAAGGTTAGCCTCTATGTCTCCTTTCTAAATTGGTTGATTAAGTTTTCTTTTTCTTTTCTTCAAATTTTAAATTGATCTATTCTTTGATCTTCCTTTTTTTTCTCTCAACTTGTAGGTTCAGACAGTACGGATTATGGGAAAGGTATATAGAATTGTATCCGGAATCAGATTTGGTTTACACAGTTGGTGTCAGTGACTATAAGAGAGATTGGTTTTATGCCCATATTCCCAGGTATAATTCTTTGAACATTGTTCATCTTAATAGGATGGCTAAAGATGTTCCTAGTGACCTCACATCTACAAAAGAAGTTTCTTTTCTTTGTTGGAAGTGACACTCTTACATTATATATTAATTTTTCAAGCTTGTATATAACTGCAGAAAGAAAGAGGATAATAGCCATCAAGGAACAACTTGGCAAATCAAGTTTGAACTCAATGATGTGGTTCAAGGAAGTACTTATACACTGAGAGTTGCAATTGCATCTGCAACATTAGCTGAATTGCAGGTAAAACTTTTTCCTCTTACATATATGCATAATGCTTTGTCGGATGTAAACGATATTTGGATTGACAAAAGAATAAGTACTCAATCTCGTCCCTAACCAAAAACAAGAGGCAAAATAATCTCTTAAAAAATTAGTACAGACATACTAGTTCTTCCACAGATGTATGAAACAATGACTGTCTCCCTTTTTAAATGGTAGGCGCAATTTTGTTACATTTTTAAATTCTCAGGGATGATTTTGTCCTCCATATCTTTGTCACAGAAGAGATTGAGGTTGTAATAAACTTGTCTTTTTGCATATTTTTTTGCGAAGATTCGAGTAAATGATCCGAATGCAAGGCGTCCTCTGTTTACGACTGGGCTAATAGGGAGGGATAACTCGATTGCAAGACATGGAATTCATGGACTCTATTGGCTGTACAGTGTGAATGTACCTGGTTCTCTTCTTATAAATGGCCCCAACACTTTATATTTTACTCAACCACGTTGCAACAATTGTTTCCAGGGTATCATGTATGACTATATTCGTATGGAAGGACCTCCTTGATTCCAAATTAAACATCTTTAAGCTAAGTGTTGGAAACTGATTAAATGGAACAACATAGTAATGCATGTATGTATTGTATTTTCAACATATTGGTATGTATATTTTTGTTATTTTTTTCTTTTATTCTGTAAGTAGATTTAAGATGTAGAAACGTTCTAGAATGACTTTATACGTGATAAATTAATATTTATGTTTATTTGATTAGTTTTGACTAGTTCATCCACCATCATTCATGAAACAGGCAGATCGAACGTTGATTTTTTTTTTTTTAAATACAGATCATGAATAATGTGGGATTTTATCCTAGGTTGTGACTTTTTTTTTTTTAAAGATATCTAAGTTCACATAATTTGACATTTTCCATTATTGATGTGAATATTTTAATAGAGTGTGCAACATGAGAATTTCTAATTTTAGATTTTTTTTTAATACTGGAAATGGAAATCTTTCATTCAATTGGTGCCAAGATGTCAACCATGGCCGGATTGGACACATGAGAATTTCTGATTTTAGATTGTTATATTATATTTGAAATACTTAAAACTAGAAATTGATTTGATGTTTAAACTTTCCCTTAAGGGTAATGTTTATTTTTTGTCCATGAAATTTGGTAAAAGTTTTAAAAATATTCATAAATTTTATTTTATTTTAATTTTGTCCTAAAAATTTTTATTTGCGTCATATATACTCCCAACAGCTAAATTTTTAAAAAATTTAAAACCAATCTAACAACAATGCATAACAATTATGTTCGATTTGCTTGCATTGAAGGTTGTTCTTATGAAATTGTTATTGAATTGGTCCTAAATTTTTTGAAAAATTAGTCGCCAGTGATATATTTGGTGCAAATCAAAATTGAAACAAAATTAAATATAAGAATATTTTTAAAATTTTTGCCAAACTTCAAGAATAAAAAATATACTTTACCCTTCAGTTTAATACACAGTAAACAACTTACATTTCCTTAGGTGTCCTAATGTTTACATTTATGGGTGGTTTTTGACCCCTTATTTATTAATTGAAGTTCACCTTCTATTAAACCTTGGTATTGCATTTTCTGTGTCCCTTTGCATTGAACAAGAAGTCACCTACCTCCAACATTGTGTTTTGAATTTTATTAAAAATACATATTTAAAAAGTGCTTTGTAAAGCGACGATGAAGGATGTGGCTCAAAACTTCCCCTCAGCAAAAAGAAACCAAAACAAATGAAGAGACACATAATATTTATATCTTAGTCTTAATCCCCATAATACCACACACTGCTTCTTCAATCGCACGCCTTTTATCTATTAACTGTGGCGACTAAGTAAAGAGATTATTAAACAACAATATTGCTTTCTTTTCGGTCCAAGGAACCTACACTAATAACCAATCTATTTAAGTTCCTCTTCATCATGAATTCATGGCGTACACTATATATGTAATAATAACTATACAAACTCTTTTATTATTTTCCAAACCCAGTTCATTATATTCTTTCTATTCATATTATACCTTATAAGAAAGATAATTCATTCTCAACCACTTTCAAACTACTCTGAATCTGCGTTTCGTTGCTCAAATCAAATCTCTGAGGAATCGTATTATCACCATGACAACACTCCTCGGGGTGCAACTCACCATTCAAGATCGTCATGTATGTATGCATTAATATTATATTAAAAATTTCATTATTTATTTATTTATTTATTTTCATTTTGTTCATTGCTGTGCAGGTGGTGGTGGAGAATGGCATAGTAAGAGTAACGATTTCAAATCCAGAAGGAATAGTGACTGGAATTCAGTATAATGGAATCGACAACTTGCTTGAAGTTTTGAATGAAGAATCTAATAGAGGGTATAGTATAAAAATACTTTATTTACAACCTAGTTCTTCATTTAGGCTGCCTTGTTTACGGAGATAGGATACTAAATAAGGGATAAAGAGAAGGCATGTATTGAAGTATTGTGTTCAAAAATACTGAATTAGTATATTTTGTATTCATCTTAATAAAAAAAATACACGGAGACACAAACAAAAAACAAAACTTATTTTTTATTTTTTTATTATTCTTGTTAATTTTTTATAATTATATTTTTTATTATTATATTTTTCGTCTTAAATTTTTTAAATAAAAAAATAAAAATAAATTAAATATTTATAATTTGTTCTAGTTTATTACCAAATAGAATATAAGAACACAAAAAATTGTGTCTATATATTTTATTTTCAGAAACAAACGCAGTCATATTGTTCTTTTTTAATACATAAATTTGTTTGAAATTGATATGTGTAAGTAGGTATTGGGACCTTGTTTGGAGCTCACCAACAAGTACAGGAACCACTGGCAAATTTGACGTGTATGTTCATCTTCATTTTATTTTCATTTTCATATAATCTATTTCATTTCTATGTATGAACAAGCCATGCCAATTCGTCGTTATAAGAATTTCGCTTTTTTTTTTTAGTAAAGAATTGATTAATATAAATTTTAGATATATATATATTTTTTTTCATGAATTATTGATTGAGAGTTGAAAAAATAGGACTAAGTTATTAAATTGAGTTATTATTATGTTATGTGAAATTGTGAATGCAGAATAAAAGGAACCGCTTTCAAAGTAATAATGGAAAATGAGGATCAAGTTGAGATTTCTTTCACAAGAACATGGGACGTGTCCCTCAAAGACCAGCTAGTTCCTTTGAATATCGATAAAAGGTCATATAAATAAATTGTCTTCTATATTATTAATAGGAGGAAATGTTTAGTTTGGTTCCTAAATTTTTTAATGTTCGTTAAAATAGTCTTTGATTTTTAAACATGAAAAAAATGTCACCTCTCCTATTTTCAAAAATTATTTTATTATTTTTATTTAATGTATAATTTTAAAACAAGAATTTTTATAATAATTTTTCAAACACAAAATAACTTATTTAAAAATTATTATTAATAAAAATTTTTATATTTTAATCCGTTTAGAAAATTTTAGAAGTGACTTTTTTAATTTTTGACTTATGAAAAGTAGTAGTATTAATGTCTGATGCAATTTTCAAAACCAAATTACAACTTTCTAAGAAGCTATTTAGAAACTTATAGAAAAGTTAAAAAAATGACTTCTCTCATAATACTTCTATTTTTCATCACATTTCTATAAAATAAACACTTTTAAAGTTAAAAATTCAAACACAAAATAACTTATTTATAAGTTACTTTTAACAGAGTCATTTATTATTTAAGTTATTTTATCAAAATGAGCTTAATTAAGTTGGTTACCCAAACTGAGCTAAGTTTCTTTTTCAAAAGAACTTATTTAAGAAGTTTAGGCAAACTGGCCTTAAATTAGTTTTTGAATTTACAAATAATAAATTTTTTTTTGTTCGGCCTATAAAGCACGGACACTTTACTGAGTTATCGTGTCTGATACGACACTCATCGACACTCGTTCGATACGCGTGTCTGCTGGGTTCAATCGTGTCTTAATAAAAAGTAAAAAAATTATTTTTCGGATGTTTAGACACACATAAATACCATAACGTGTCAGCATGTTTAATCTTATTCTTAACATATATTTTTAAAATACATTTAGATATAATATATATTATTATTTATTAAAACAAAAATATTTTAAATACTTGATATAATTAAAATAAGACATTAAAAATAATTAAAAAATTAATTCATATTTTAATATCAATAAAATATCAAAATATCATTACAATTTATCTAAAAAATACTTTATATTTTATATGTACGTGCGTTTCCGTATCTTATAAAATTTTAAAATTTGCGTGTCAATCTGTCCCATATGGTGTCATGTCCGTGTTCGTATCAGTGTTGGTTGATCATAATTGTTCCTAATTCAACTATAGTAGAACGTTAAAATGTAAGTGTGACATTTCCAACGAAAAAAGGTGACATAGTTAAGACTTTAATGTGATTAAATATGAATTTTAAATTAGTTAATTAGACTCGTTTCAATTAATTAATTATACATTGATATAGAAATTAAAATAAGTCTAATTAAACAATTTAGATCACAAATTTTAGTCACATTATCTTACTGTTGGAAATATCACCCTAGCAGTGTAACATTTCATAACAACAGGGCAGTTAAATCAAAATTATTTTAATAAATATTGAAAATTTCAGAAGTTAAATTAAACATTAATTACGTTATTAGTATTTATAGTTAATAATAAGTTGCATATATAATATAGGTTCATAATGCTTCGTGGTACTTCGGGGTTCTATTCATATGCTATTTACGAACACTTAAGCGAGTGGCCTGCTTTCAATCTTGACGAAACGAGAATTGCTTTCAAGCTCAGAAAAGACAAGTAATTATTAATTATGAACCTTATATGCTATGCTTTAATTAATTAGAGAGTAGCTATAACTGAATAGTGTGTTATTTTTTTGGAGGTTCCATTATATGGCAATGGCGGATAACCGACAAAGAAACATGCCTCTTCCTGATGATCGAGTGCCACCAAGAGGCCAACCCCTTGCATATCCCGAAGCAGTTCTTTTTGGCGATCCTCTTGAACCTGAATTCAAAGGGGAGGTAGATAACACTTTCAACATTATGAAATTTAATCAAATTATTTAAATTATTTAAGGAGTCTTGACTATCAACTTCACGTAAAATTAATTATACCGAGTTTTTATTATATTTTATATTAAAAATAAAATTTAATTTTAATACATAATTAATGTAAAATAATTTTATACATATTTAATTATATATTATTAAGTAAATAAATAAAAGAGAAACTTATAAAAATTAGTAATTTTGAATATTTTTATTATTATTTAATTAATATAATTACTAAATTATTTTTAATAAATAAATTTTATTTATTTATGTGTGTAAATTTTAAAAAAAATATAAATATAAATTATAAAGATTTATGTGTATAAAATTTTAATAAATATAAATATAAATTATATATTTTTTATATATAAAATTATATAAATTATTATTGGTTAAATACTGATTAAAAATAATAATATTTATTGATTATGTAATATTATTTTTATATGAATTACATAAATAATTATTAAAAAAATATAATTAGATAATTTTATAAAATATTTTATATTAAAAATACGTTAAAATTAAATTATTAAAAATAAAGTTTGTTTCTTAACGTGATTAAGTGGTATTTGAATATATAGGTAGATGACAAGTACCAATATTCATGTGACAACAAAGATAGCAAAGTTCATGGGTGGGTGTGCATGGATCCTGCCGTTGGATTTTGGCTAATTACGCCCAGCAATGAGTTCCGTTCTGGTGGGCCCCTCAAACAAAACTTAACCTCCCACGTTGGACCCACCACGCTCGCTGTAAGTATGTGCTTCTATAAGAAATTAACACCAGAAAATGGTAAATAAGGTAGTGTTTAAAAAAAAATAGAGAGAAAGACTGAGACTAAGAGATAAAAATTGAAATAAATTTTAAGATTATATTTGGTGTAAATTAACAAATAGAAACGGAAATAAGAAGAAAATTTTAATTTAATTTGTATAAAAGATAAAGTTAAAATTAATTAATTGAAATAGAGATATTTTAAATATAAAATATTATTAGTTTTCATTCTCAAAAATTTCAATCTCCTATTTTTACTTTTTGGAAGTACTGAAATACTAAAATTTTGAGAAATAAAAGATTAAAATTTTAATACCAATCTGTAAACTAACAAACATGATATTAAATCACAGTCTTTCATCTCTGTTTCATTACCTCAAAACAAATACTACCTAAATCTCTATTTTTTAGTCTCCTTTAACAATTAAGTTTCTTATCAAATTTTAATTATAAAAAAATCTAGTTTTATAAATGAAAGACACGTAAATTCTTCTATACTAAATTTAAACTATCATTAGAAGAATTTGTGTGTCTTTTATTTACAAAAGTGGGAGACCTATTTGTATTTTAATTTAAAAAAAATTATTTGTCTTTGTAAAAAAAAAAAATTCAAAACTCATATGTCATTTTCTCTAAAAAATAAAAATAAGATATATCCATTTTGATGAAATTTTTTTATGAAAGTTTATACTCTTGGTTAAAAATATATGCATATAGTAACATCGACTTAGATTTGGATAAGAGACTAAGTATCAGAGAATAAAATACTTAACTAATCTCCCATTACTTAATATAATTACACACATTAAATAATAAATATAGATTAGTATCTATAATTTACTTGTATACTTGATTTATAGCACATGAAAGAGTACTTTGTATCCCAAATAATGTTTGGTGCTGAAAACTTGTTCGGTTCAAAACAATGTAATCATTATAGGTGTTTCTAAGTGCCCATTATAGTGGAGAGGACTTGGTGCCAAAATTCAAAGAAGGAGAAGCATGGAAGAAAGTTTTTGGTCCAGTTTTCATCTATTTGAATTCTCCTAATGACAATAATGGTGATGTTGAACCCCATAAAATGCTTTGGGAAGATGCTAAACTTCAGGTTTATTTAGAATAATCAAGCTAAATTATGTATAATATCTAACAATAATTAATTATCCTTTTAATTATTAATTGATCTTTCTAATGCAATAGATGAATGTAGAAGTACAAAGTTGGCCTTACACTTTTCCCGAATCAGATGATTACCCAAAGTGGTACGAACGGGGTATTGTTACTGGCAGGTTATTGGTTAGAGAGAGGTATGTTATGCGTTTTCTAATTGTTACAGTAATTAATAAATATTAAATAAAATAAATTTTGATTGATTCTAATTAAATTTCTTTTGTTTCTAAACATTTCTATTTTTAATTTTAGTGTTGTGGTTCTGTAGTATTTTCTAACAACGTAAGAATTTGGTGTATGTTTTTGTGCTGATACCACAAATTTGACTCAGATTTGTGGTTTTCAATTTTTTTTAAATATGTAAATTTGAAGATTAGATTTTTTTATTTTTTAAATATATAAATTTAACTTTTATATTTGTATTTTAGTGTTAAAATTTTTTTTAAACATGCTAATCAAACTCTTTGATTTGTTTTGGAACGAAAAAAATATTTCGCTACAAATCAAACTTTTAATTTGTACACTATAAAATCTGACTCTTAGATTTAAAATTTAAGGGTAAAAATTATATAAAAAATATACTAATTAACCATGATATTATATTGCACACAATTTTTTCTATTTTTTAAAAAAATTAGCCTGTTATATATACCTCATCACCTTATGCATTTTGATGAAATTTATTTATAATGAGTTAATATAATTTAGTGTCTAAAAATACTAATGAGTCAAATTAGTGATATTTCTGTTAATTTTTTGTTAACATATCATCGTTAATGTATAATGTAAGTCACGTTTTAAAATACTATATAATATTTAACAGTGACAGTATACCAACTATGTTAGTATTTTCAACGATTAAATAAATTGAGATGTTGAATTTTTTTAAAGTAAAATTAATTCATGTGAGATTTTATAAGAATTAATTGATTAATCTAATAATAACATATATGTTTTGGTAAATAAAAAAGGTATATAAGCGATGATGACTACATAGCAGCAAAAGGTGCATATGTTGGTTTGGCTCCCCCTGGAGATGTTGGATCATGGCAAAGAGAATGCAAGGTATAAAAGAATTCATCTTCTAAAGATACAAAATTAAATTAGTAAAGTTAAAAAAGAAGAATTTAATCATCTAACTTACATTATATAAAATATATTAATTATTTTGTGAATATGTAACAGAATTATCAGTTCTGGAGTGAAGCAGATGAAGATGGGTATTTCTCCATCAGCAATGTACGTGCTGGTGACTATAATTTATATGCATGGGTACCTGGTTTTATTGGAGACTACAAATACAATAATTCAATTATAACCATAGCGGAAGGTATATATGGCTCTTTTTTTTTTGGTATGAAAATAAAAATAGTGATATGTTCTAATATTGTAATTTTTTGTATTTTTTAAAATTGTGAAAGGTACACAGATCAGAAAGTCTGATTTTTTTGTACTTCAAAATTTTTAATTTTTTAACACAGATCGGACGGTCCGATTTCTGTACCTCTTACAAATTGGACAGTTCGATTTCTATACCTTTACAAATCGAACCGTCTAATTTCTGTACCTCTAACAAATCGGACAGTCTGATTTTTACTTCTTTGATTAAACGGTTTCACATTTAAAAATAACACTCCAACAAAACACATTTCAAAAAAATACTATTACCACTTTAATATCAAAAACAAAAAATGTATATATGACCAACCAACTTCACTATTTTTCTTTTTGTTTTTGGGCTTTATTATTTATATGTGGAAATTAATTAAATTAAACAGGGTCTACTACTTTCATTGAATTGGGTGATCTTGTTTATGAGCCACCAAGAGATGGACCAACACTTTGGGAAATAGGGATTCCAGATCGTACAGCTGCAGAGTTTTATGTTCCTGATCCAAATCCCAAATACATCAACAAACTCTACGTTAATCATCCTCAAAAGTTAATACCTTAATTATTTATGTCTCCTTTTTCATACAAACATGAAATATGTTTCCTTTTTTTAACTACCAAAAACATATTTGAACATCTAATAATAATAATAATAATAAGAGAAAAGGATAAACAGGTTCTTCACCTTTTGATATGCAGATATTTAAGTTTTTAAGAATCTGAAAATACATTTAAGTATCTGATATTTTCAAAACTTGGACATATCAATCCTCATGTTCATTTGGATTTGTCAGACTTAACCGAAAAATCAAACATGACTTCTGTTGTACTGACCTGGTTAGTTGTTACGATGAAAGAGTTTTTAAAATTGGATAAATTAGACTCAGGAAGTCTAAATTTTAAAGAGATCAGAACTTAAATGTATTTTTAAATCCTCAGAGACTTAAATATCTACGGACCAAAAAATCAGAATCAATTTTTCCTTTTTTTCTAATAATAATAATAATAATAATGGATAGTCAAAATAATCCTCAAAGATGAAATGTTTTAAATTGATTTCTAAAATATACATCTGTAAATCAGATTTATTTTTTCATCTATTAGATGATGACATATAACATAATTATTTTGTGACACATCATTGTTTAATCAGCAGAAAAATTAATTTAATTTATTATTATATATTTTTCGAGACCAATTTAAAACATTTGATCTTTGGAGAACTAAATTGACGAATAATACCATGTTAATTATTAAACCATTAATATAGCATCTAAAGGGAAGCATAATTATTGACAGATTTAGGCAATATGGATTATGGGAGAGATATGCAGAATTGTACCCCGACAAAGATTTAATCTACACTGTTGGAGTTAGTGATTACACCAAAGATTGGTTCTTTGCCCAAGTTACAAGGTACTTATACTAATTTTGGAATTGAAATTTTCTTTCCAAATGTGTTATCTATCTCTCCACCATTGTTTATAGGAAGAAAGATGACAATGCATATCAAGGAACCACTTGGCAGATCAAGTTTCAGCTTTCCAATGTAAACAAAACCGGCACCTATAAACTGCGCCTAGCTTTGGCTTCCGCTACATTTTCTGAACTCCAGGTCTACCCATTAATATTTCTGCTTGAATAACTTAGAACATGAGATTTTTTTCATATACATTAACTTGATAAATAAAATAATTTAATTTATTTAATTATAGGTGCGAGTTAATGATCCAAAGGCAAGTCGTCCTCTATTCTCAAGTGGGTTGATAGGAAGGGATAACTCAATTGCAAGGCATGGAATTCATGGACTCTATTGGCTTTTCAATGTGGACATTCAAGGAACTAAACTTGTTGAAGGAGATAACACCATTTTTCTAACACAAGCTAGAGGCAATACCCCATTTCAGAACATTATGTATGATTACATTCGTTTGGAAGGTCCACCACAACCATCTAGTTTAAATAAAAACATTTAAGATATACTTGACTTTCGTTTGTTGCATTATTATAGCATAGTCTTAATTATAGCTGATTAATTTAATCGAACCATAAAATGGAATTATGGTGCTGTGGGAAATCTTCGTTTCATTTTTTTCTATTAGTTTTTCAAATGAAGTTATGCATTTTAATTTGAGAATTGTTTAGTTTGGTGGGTGAGAAAATTCTAATATAGTAATAAAGTAGAGTCTTGATGATTACCTAGTATTTTTTTTATATATTTTTAAAAAGGAGATAATATTCAATTTGGTTCATGAATTTTTACGGAAGTTTTAATTTAATCTCCTAAGTTTCAATTGTTTCTATTTAGTTTTTTAAACTTTACAAATGTGATTTACGTTAGTCTTTGGAATAATTTTTGGTACACAAACGTTAATAAAGTATTAACACAGACAGTCACAATTTCACGCTAAAATTTGTAAAATGATGCATTTTTAGTTTTGGCACTCAAATAATCTAAAAATTGAAGCTATGTCACTTATTTTGTGAGAAAAAAATTTAATAAAGAACACTTATAATATTTTTGGACTATTTAAGTATCAAAATCAAAATACGTCATTTTACAAAATCTAACATGACATCTAGACTTTCACATCAATATTTCATTAGGTCAGTGCATCAAAAAATATTTCAAAAATTAACATAAATTTTGTACATAAAATTTGAAGACTAAACAAAAATAACTAAAATTTTGATTAAATTGAAACTTACTTACAAATTGAGATATCAAATTGAAGACACAACATGCGAATAAGGGCCAAAAGTTATAATCATGATCTAATTGTGATTATTAGCTTCTTATCACTCATCATTTGTAATATGGACTTGGGCGTTGGACATAATGGTGGTATACAAAGAAATTAGTCAATCATATAATAAAACTATACGCAAAATATTAAGTGGCATCATTATCGTTATAATTATCCAGGTTGTTTTCACTATTCAAATTATTACAACTCATGAATTGCACGATTAGTAGAAAGTTTCGCATAAAAGAAGAAAATAAAGGAGAACCACAAATTTTATTGCTCTGCTAAATAAAATAGCGCTGTACTTTTTATATTGGAAGTGCAATTGAATTCTCACAAATCAGGAGCAAATTGAGTGGGTAATATAATAATTGTGCAAATATATATAGCTAGGAATTTTTGACTGTTTCAATATCAATAATGAATTCACATTTCACAGTGATCCAAAGGCCAACTAGTACAAAATCAATCACTCTTAGATTCTGTTCGTTTGTTTTGTTAATAAAATTGAATGTAGCTACCAAAATAGTTTTCGGGCTGGGATTAAATTTGAATTTTTAAATTGGATTGGATTGGAGTTAAAATCAAGATTTTAATTAAAGGTAAAATTAAAAAAAATAATTGATTAATTATTGATTATCAAAAACATAATGATAAGAATATAATTAAAAAATTATTTAAAATATTAAGGATAAAATTTTTTTTTTGAACAAAAGAGGCTCAACACAATAAAGTGGAGCAAAGGAACTAAGATAACCAAATAAACACAGACATAACTGAAAAGCTGGTATCCGTTGTCATCTCCGGCATTGCCATCAACAACCAAACGGATCAACTCCACACCACTCCTTGTAACTCAAGAAGGACATGATCTTAATTCCTTCAACACTTGTCTCTACCTGCTGGAAGACTCTGTTATTTCGCTCCAACCAGATGTTCCAAATAACCGCACAAAATTCTATCAGCCATTTTCTTTGCTCTGACTTCCCACCTGTTGCTTCAATCCAGCTCTCATAGAACTCTTTAGTGGTTCCCGGGATGGCCCAAGCTCTATCAGAAAATGTCAGCCAAGCACACCATACCTGCCACGTGAACTCACATGCAAAAAATAAATGATGTACAAATTCTATATTTTTTTACACAAAACACAAATGTTGTCATGATGATTAATAATTCCAAGTCTGCTCAGCCTCTCCTTCGTATTTACCCTTCCTACTAGCACAAACCAAGCAAAGAGTTCAACTCTTGGTGGAACCAAGCCTCTCCATATGGAGCTTGTGAAGTTGTAACTTGTGATGTCTGCTGGGAGCATCTCATTATGTAGCACCTGCACAAAAGAATTAGTAGAAAACACTCCATTTTTATCAAATTTCCAACTCACTAAATCCTCTCTATCAAGTGATAACCTCACGACCCTCAACCGGTCATGTAATTGATTTAGCAACTCTAACTCCCATTGGAAGAGTTCCCTCCTCCATTGGAAGTCCCATACCCACTCTAGCCCATCCCAGAACCCACAGTCCCCTATTACGGATCCTTGTTGATTTGAAACCGAGAAGAGTCTTGGAAAATATTCTTTCAAGGAGCCATCTTGTAACCACGCATCCTCCCAAAAGCGAATGTTTCTGCCATTTTCCACCTCCATCGACAGACCCCTGATCATCATATCTCTTACCTGTTGGTCCTTAATATTAAGCTGGCATATATCTTTCCACGGCCCCCCTCTTGGTCGCACAAGTTGGTTTGATAACATTACAGTTGGGTCCAACTGATTACAAGAGCAGACAATCTTCTTCCAAAGCGGGCAGTCCTCCTTTGAAAAACACCACCACCATTTGAACAATAGTGCCGCATTCCTAATTAGAGCATCCCCCACCCCCAAACCTCCTAGTTTTTTCGGAGCCTGAACTACCTCCCATTTCACCATTGGTATCCCATTATTCCCATCTTCTTTACTCCACAGGAACCTTCTTTGGAGCCCAATAATCCTTTCTGCAACCCCCTTTGGCATCTTATACAAGCTTAAGTAGTAAACCGGCAGGCTATTGAGAACAGATTTTATAAGGACCAACTTACCCGCTTTGTTGAGGGACTTAGCTTTCCATAAACTCAGCTTGTCTTCAACCTTGTCTATGATAGGTTTCCAAGTCTTCACCAATCGAGGATTAGCACCAAGAGGAATCCCTAAGTACTTGACAGGTAAAACTGCTTCGCCACAACCCAACAGACCACACATATTCGTCACCCATTCCTTCTCACAGTTGACTGAAATTAGGCTCGATTTTTCAAAGTTGATACTCAGGTCAGACATTAGCTCAAAACAACACAGGAGCCTCTTGTAATTCACTAGCGTCTCCGTTTCCTGAGGACAAAATAAAATGGTGTCGTCTGCAAATTGGAGATGCGACAATTCCACATTATTCATTCCCACCAGTAGTGGAGATATTCTGCTATTTCTAACCGCCTCCCCCACCATCCTGTGCAGAACGTCAACAACGAGAACAAACAGGAAGGGGGAGAGAGGGTTGCCTTGCCTGAGGCCCCTCTGTATCTTGAATGGCTTGGTTGGTGACCCATTGATCAAAATTGACATAGATGCTGTAGTCACACTCTCCTTCACCCAGGTCCTCCATCTACTACCAAAACCCATCTTCTGTAGCACTATATCCACAAAACTTCATCTCACTCTGTCATAGGCTTTCTGGAAGTCCAATTTAACGATTGCCGCTTGCTTCTTCCGCAGCTTAAGCCAGTGAACTGTCTCACAAGCAATGAGGGCACCATCATGTATTTTGCGACCCTTTACAAAAGCAGATTGAGTCTCTCCCACTAGATGCGGCATCACTGATCGCATTCTTCTTACCAGCACTTTAGTTATCACCTTATAGACACATCCAACCATACTAATCGGTCTTAAGTCTTTGATCTCCTTAACTCCCACAAATTTTGGTGCTAACGCCACCCAAGTAACATTAGCATCTGCTGGTAACTTTGCATTCTGAAAAAAGTTCAACACAGCTGCAGTAAACTCCTGACCAAGCTCATCCCAGCATTTCTTGATAAAATTCATATTGTAGCCAACACTACCTGGAGCTTTACTGGACTCGCAATCCCAGACTGCCTCTCGTACTTCATCTGTCGATGGCATCTCCTCTAACATTGCTGCCTCTTCGTCAGTAATCTGCTTAACCAGCCCATCACGGATCCCAATCAAAGGGGCATGCTCCTGTCTATAAAGATCTTTATAAAAGCCCACAATCTCAGATTTTATTCTAGCCTGATTCCGTACCAGCCTCCCATTAATCATTAAAGAATCTATTCTATTGTTCCTCCTCCTTGCCGAAGCTAAGTTATGGAAGTATCTAGTGTTCCTGTCCATATCTCTAGCATGCTTGGATCTGGACATCTGCTTCCAATGCACCTCTTTTCTGACATACCACTTTGCACAACAAGTCACCAGCGCCTTACGTCTAGCCTCCATTGTTCCATCATAACTACCAGCACTGACCTTGTCATCAATCTTCTTGATCTCCTCCTCAAACTTCTTTATTCTGTTATCCATATCCCCAAAATTATCCGTATGCCATCTCCTGAGCGGTACTGTCAACGCCTTCAGCTTGTTTGTAAACATGTCGTCTCCCAGTTTCCTCCACTCATCCTTTACCAACTTCAGAAATCCCTCATGTGTAAACCAGGAATCCAAACTGCGAAAAGGTATTGGGCCCGCACCAATTCTAGAGTCTTCTAGAATCAAAGGATAATGATCTGATAGGCCTCGTGGTCCTCCTCTCAAACGAGTGTCTGGGAACTCCTCAAGCCACTCCAAACTGACCAGGACCCTGTCAATGCGGCTACAAGATTGACCTCGAAACCATGTGAACTTCCGGTCAGTTAATGGTAAATCAACTAACTGCAGATCTTGTACCCAATCCTTAAAATCCTCCACAGATGCCGGTAGACTAGTAGCCCCTTTCCTTTCTTCCAAATGTAGTATCTCATTGAAGTCTCCCATGAAGCAAAACGGAACCTGACAAAGACCCACCATGTAGCTTAACTCCTCCCACATTACCAGTTTTTCACTCCTAACATGTGTACCATATATCAAGTAGAAAACACATTTGAAATTGTTTTTTGTCAGAATACCCTCCATGCACAGCCAGCCGTCCCCTTTAAAGCAATTCAGTCTTGTAAATAGAAAATTATCCCACATTAACAGCAAACCACCCGATGCACCAACAAACTCCACACACTCCCAGTCCACCGTATCACAACCCCACAGACGTGCTACATCAAACCTAGACACAGCCTCCTTCTTGGTTTCAATCAAGCCTAGCATATTCAATCTATATTTTTTCTTCAATTCTTTCACCATACACCACTTTCCATTCCCTCCTAGTCCTCTAACATTCCAGCAACTATAAATCATTTAAAATAGTTCTTACACACCTTGTTATGTTGTTTGGGCCTGCTTCTTCTAGCTTTCTCCTTCTGTTTTGCCATTTTTCTTTTTGCTGCAATTACTTCATTCTGACTTTGTAGAATCGCCATAAGATCTTCCTCATCGTCATAGAAAACTGCACCTGACTCCACTGCTAGCTTCAACATTTCCTTATTCTCTATTAACTGTTCTGCCTGCATATCCCTCTGCTCAGTATCAGGTGGTGCGTGTTCAGGTTCTGTCTCGGAACCCGCATCCTCATTATTCCAGTCCTTCAAATTCCCTTGACCTACACCTTCATCTTCGCCTTCTTCCAATTCGCACTCCTTTCCCTGGCTTAGTAAATGTTGGTATCCTTGGCCAGACCGGCTGGTTCCTTCCTTAGTGAGACTGTCCACTTTCGGTTCGGCATCAACAGCAACCGGACTTCTTCGGACCACCATTCCGTCAGTCCCTCCATCGGCGTACAGAACCTCCGCATGGCCTCGTCCCTCTGTTCTCTCGCTAGTACAGTCGTCAGCGGTGCCCGGCCGTTCAGGCGCTCCCCTCTTCGATGCACAGGCATGGAAGACACCCCGGCTATCCACTTGATCTCCCAGGGTAAGCGTCACGCAGCCAGTCTCATGAACCGCGTCCCTGGCAGAGCTAGCTTCAAAGTTTCTCAACCCTGCAGCGCTGGGAACCGACAGACCTGGATCAGATCCGTGTTGATGCTGAGGGTTCTCCCTACCCAGCTTCTTCGACCCGGTTCCACGAGGAAGTGCCTGGCCCAGCCCATCTTCCTTTCCACATTCTGATTCATTCCTTGCCTCATTTTGCTTTCCAGGCCCAATTCCGAACGGAGGCTCGTGACCCAGCCTCTCCTCACAGCCGTCCCCTTTTTGGAGAGATGCCCCATTCAGATTTTCTTGGATACCACCTAGTTGGAGCTGTTTGATTCCACACAGCAGGCCTTTACTCCAATAATCTTCTTGAGGCCCAGTTGTTGAATGGCCCAAAAGCTGTCCATCATTTTGAATAACCTTGTGGGCCTCTCTACTTTGTAAGCACCCATTAATCTCAACCTCTCCGTGAATTCTTTTCTCGCCATGTTTGGTCCCACTTCTTTTTTCAATGCAAATCTGAGTGACTGTTCTCTCCGATCCAGACTCATCAAAGCCCCCAAGATCAGCATCGTCATTAACCCCCTTTAATTCATATTGATTCGATATCCGTTGCCTCTTCAAACCAATTAAATTGTCTTTATTACAATCATTCAAAAAAATGTCTACTGTGACCAAACTACCCTTATTTTCACCACCGTCGTTAGGACTTGTTCCGATTAGGTCAGCCATCGGATCCCACATTGCCGCCATCAACAACTTTTCTCCGGCTTGTGAACTTGCGTTTGCACATATTGACTTCATGCCTGTGGTTCCCAGAAAGCAATCATCTCCGTATATTTCGCGTCCTATTTCCTTCACAAAAACATCAAATCCACTAGTCCCAACCGTAATATGAATCCTTTCCTTGATTTCGTCAAAAACACAGGTATCAATTAACACTCTCCCAACACTGAAGGATGAAGCAGACTTTGTCATGTCGTCACACTTGACTACTTCTCCCCATAAGCCGCCTATTGTATTGAATGTCTTCTCTGACCAAACATGTAGAGGGACTCCATGACATTCTAACCACACTCTTCTGGTCCCACTACGTTCTGTCTCCTCCCATCTCCACACCTTGTAAAATAATTGTAATAGTCTGTTCATGTTAAATGTAAACGCTGCCTCCGCATTCTTCACAGAATCAAACACTAGTAGTGCTTTGTAAGCTCCAAGCTCCCTGACTTCGACAATCTGTGGGAAGTTGTGATCAATGGCTCTTCGTAAAGCTTTAAAGTCCATGGCTCTTGTAGAATCGCCTACCAAACTTCTCAACAGCCAATCGAAATTCTCTTTCGCTACTGGCACTTCAACCTTTTTCATCCTACCATTTCCTTGGTTGTTCTCGACTGGAGCTATCTTCTTAGCTTCTTCCACTCTCGTGGAGCTTTCACCTTTCTCAAGTTGTCTGACCTCTGCCGCAGATCTTACGGAGTCCCCCTCGCGTGCCCCATTGTTCTCCCCTTTCATAGTCCTTCTGTATTTGGCTTCACCTACATAGATGACCTTTCCCCTTATTCTTGTGTGATGCATCTCGGCTATGTCCTTCATCGCTCCCCCTCTTGTTGTGTATCGTATAAATGCAAACATGTACACAATTCCATTCTTCAGCTTCCGAGCCAGATAGATGTCGTTTATTCGTCCTGTCCAATGGAACAAGTGAAAAAGTTCCTTCTTCGAAATATCAGTCGGCAGATTGTTGACAAAAATTGAAAAAGAAACGTTTTCCAATCGTTGGTACTCTTCTCGATTCCAAATCCTAGGATCTCGTTCCTGAAGATTTCTAATTCTAACCCACTCAGTGTTTCCCCCCCTCTCACTCTCTCTCCTCCTCTCTCTCTCACTTTTTCTCATAGTTTTTTTATTACAAGCTTTCTATTAAGGATAAAATTAAATTAAATTAAATTAAATATTAAAAATAATTTAAAAAAGTTTTAAAAGTGTTAGCCAGTTAGAGACATAACATACTTTACCTTATATAATAGTTTACCTTACAATAGTTTTTAATGGGTAATGTTATACAACTAATATTATATCAGTCAATTTTAGACAATATTATAGTAGATTACTAAACAAATTCATTATAAAACTATCAAGGATGAGTTTTTGTTGAGTTTAAAGTTTAGATATTTTTCTTTCTTCAAAATTTAGGATGTTTTTTACTTGGGTTGACGGTTGGCTGAAGTGTTAGTCATGTAATATTGATTCTAAGAGGATCGGGAATAAAGTTTCAAAGTGATTATTGAAATTGGCGTTGTGCATCAAAATTATTTTTGAGATTTAAATTATACTAATTACGTTTCTAAATTTGGTAAAAGTACGCCACGTTAGTTACTGGCCTATTTTTTTAACGGTGTACTAACGTGACTTGATGATATGGACTGTTAGGCTGTGTTTGTTTACAGGTACGAGACACTGAGACAAGACAGGAACACAAAAACACAAAATTGTGTTTGGTAGATGAGATATAGACAGAAACACTGTGTCCAAAGATATTGAATTAGTGTATTTTATGTCCATCTTAACAAAAAGGACACAGAGATACTAACAAGAGAAACTTAATTTTTAATTTTCTTTCCAAATTTTTTAAATAAAAAAAATAAGAATAAATTAGACTTTCATAATTTATTTTGATTTATCACTAAAAATATAAAAATACTAATTTTTATGTTTCTATTTTTTGTGTATTCAGTGTACAGATATGCCATGTGTCATAATACTATTTGTCTATATATCAATTTGTGATATGTGTCACGATATTATTCATCTATATATGTATCATTTATTATATCATTATTATATGTATACCTAATTGGTCTTTCAACTTTGTACTATTATACACCAAATGTAATTACTTAAATTTAAACTTTAAAAATGATTTTTGATGCACGACTTAAATTTAGAGGCTATTTTAGGGTTTTAGTAACAGTAAGAGTATGATTTCAGGCTTTTTTATCTAAATAAATATTAGAAAAAGATTATTTCCGGAAATACGCACCGCATGAATCTGTTCCACAAATGCGCAGGACCACTTTTTGGGAGGCGCCTGTGAAATGGGTTTGCACTTCAACTCAAGGGTAGAGTCAACGAAATGGAGCTGATACTAGCAGGCATCACCATTTGTAGCGGGCATCCACGAAATGTAGCATTCCAAGCTTGGCGCGCACAAAGTGGAGCATATCACGGGCAGCGGCAGCGAAATGGGCCAATGCGCCGGCGGATTCCACGAATTGGGGAGCTTCATGCGTGGTGCCCACAAAGTGGCTGGTCAAAGCGGCAAGAGCTCAGGAAGCAACAGGAACCGTACCTCACATGCATTGGGTGTGTTGGGTGGTAGGAGACACTTGGGAAGGGAGCCAAGAAAATTATAAAAGGGTTGTGGGGAGAGGACCTCATGCACGGTTGAAAGGAATAGGGGGTAAAAAAAATGTGTGAGTGGTAAAAGAAAGCTGAGAAGAGGTGTTTCTATGGTGCTGAGTTTGAAAAAAAAAACTTAATATGAGTGGGGGTGAGGTCAACGTGGAGGAGAACCTGAATCGGTTGGACGAACTTCATATAGCGGCACATTTGCTCCATAAGGTTAGTTTACGTCGTTAAGCTTATTGATCTTGTTAGTGATGATGTTAGAATTAATTTTTTCGATATTAAAAATTTGTTATAGTATTTTTAATTATTGTCTTTCTTGCTACCTTATATTGCAGCCCACGTGTGTTCTTACTCCTCATGGCACACTCGTCGATGTTTTCATGTTAGATCCTGCAGATCCAAGCATGGAAATTAGGTGGCAGAGGCTTGAGCCTTATCTGAGACGCACATGATTTTACCATGCCTCTTTGATAAAGCGCTTTGAGTATGACAATCCACTTATTAGCGCCTTTGTCGAACGATGGAGACCTGAGACTCACACATTTCACCTCCCTTGGGGTGAGTGTACCATAACCCTAGAGGATGTTGCAATGCAGTTAGGTCTACCTGTAGATGGTCAGCCTATCAGTGGTACTTTGAGGTCATGGAGCAAGTTTCACCAAAGAGATATTTAGGAATGGTGTCATGAACTTCTAGGTGAGGTTTCCGCCGGCCACGTAGGGACAAACGAAATTCAACATCAAGTTGAAGTGGCTCAGGACTCGTCTTCAATAGATACCGCTTAACTTAGAAGATAATGGCCTCATGCAGTATGCACGTTGTTACATACTTTACTTGTTGGGAGGCGTGCTTCTTTCGGACAAGGCCAACAACACGGTGCATGTTCGATATCTGCTATTATTGGCTGATTATGATGCCATCCGTACTACAGTTGGGTAGCACTGTGCTCTGTTGGTTATATCGTGTTATGTGCCTAGCAACAGATTACAGTGTTGAAGGTATGACCGGGTGTCATACATTGCTTTTGTCGTGGATATACTACAGATTACCTTTCTGGGCACCGAATGTCATGACACCGTAGAATTTTCCTTTAGCCACAAAGTATGTTATCAGTCTTCCCACTTTGTGACTTTTTCAGTTATCCTTTAAGGTTGGAAATAGATTTATGTTAAGGTTGTCGTTGTCTAACAGGTGGGCGGGAAAAAAGGACAAAATGACTATGCTGAGCAGCGCCTACTGAGGCACTGTCTGAGGTTGGACAATCTGCAGGTGGATGAGGTTAGTGGCAGTTGTTATTAATATCTATTCAATAACTGCATATATACCTGTAGTGATGGGATTTCTTTTCTGTGTAGTTTGTTTAGCAGCCGTACATGGACTCCCGAATTTTGTCTAGAATTCCGGCTGAATTTCTTGGCCACCCACATGGAGATTTTTATATCGCGGTTGTGCCTCTCATATTTTTCAGGTGGATTGATATCCTAAATGTTGACTGGGTGTTGCGTCAATTTAGGGGAAAGCAAGGACCTCCAAACCATCCGCTTAATATTGATACCTTCTATCGACAATTGGCCCGCAATGATGATGGATGGTGGCTGGTTCGACTAACCGAGTGGTTTGAGGTATGGGCTAACCGGTGCACTGATGTATACTGGCTGCAGATTGATCATGCAGATACATTGTGTCCCAGCCAAGATTACTATAGGTGGTACTGCGATAGAACAAGGAGGATTTTGTCTGTCCCTGATGCATTGCATGATCCGCGGGTTGACGTTGTCCCTACAGACACACCGACAGAATATGGAAGAACCCCGTGGTTATTTTGCCGCCGGTCCTACAAGACCATCGGCGTTGCCGTTCACGCAGAGGCAGAGTTCAAGGTCATGCTGACCTTGGGGAGGATGAGCCAAATTTACCGAAACAAGATCGACCCAGTTTAGAGCCAGAGATGGGATACCATGCTCCACCATAGGCTGCTCAAGTTCCCGGAGACTACTACTACCCGCAACCTTTTGTACCAGCAGTTCAGCATTTTATGCCATATCAAAGTAGCTACGAGGTTGGCGGTTCATCCCAGGGAGGTACTCAAGACTTAATTGATTCTATGGATAGAGTTGGATGGACAAATTTCTCTTCGTTATTCGACGGGTTGGATCATTTCATCCCTCAGCAAGCATCCCCGCATACACCCACAGATCTTGCACTCGCCCTGCCCCGCTCCGACACTGACATGCAGTCTGCTGTTACGGGGAGAAAGTTCGCTTCTATCGGTGACACAGCCGGCTCTACACTCTGACCATACGATGCTATGCAGATGCAAGGCCGACGTCTTTCTTACACTGGGACTGATGCTAGAATGGACAAGGACGAGGGACATGCAGGTCGTCCCCACCGGGACATTCGAGCTCCTGCGTATGGCATAGGCGCCAGATTGGGTCACGAGCACCATTAGTGTTATGTTAGCTGTTCTCTGTTATATGTTTTACCATTCAGTATTGTTGTGACTTATTCGATGTTGCTTTCATTCACTGTTTCGTTACTTGTTCGAAGTTGATGTACTGTTTCCATTATGTATTGTTTTACTTGCTTCTATTAAGTATGGTTTTAGTTTCTTATCATCATTTGATGTACATATGTAGTTTTAGTAATGATTGCCCCTCATTTTATTATGATTACACAACAACAGCAACACAGCCGTAAGGTAAACAACACACGCAAATAGCATTAAATACAACAAGAAGAAACATTTGACATTTTTCAGTACAACGAAACTCAAATACTGCACTAACATACTACAATAAACCGAATTGGTGGCATTCTAGGTGGCAGAAACATGCGGACAATGTCACCTTGTATGTTCTGGTTGCCTGCAAAGGCCGCACCGCTTACCTGGTCCCTGCTCAACCTCGTCCATCTCATTCTGAATCCTCGTAGACACCGGACGTCCTTCCATTGTACGTCATAAGAGGGGGTTGGGACGGACACGTTGTCCTTCATATGGGGGCCACATCTCCTCATCCAGCATTGGCAGAAATTCCATTTCGTAGACCCGAAACACGTTCTCAATCCGGTAAACCACATTGACATACTGCTGCCAGTCCAGCCTCGCATATGCGCAAGCGGCTAGAGCATGAGCACAAGGGTAGTGTAACGCTTGGAAGTAACCACAGTCACATCTGCGACGCTCAAGGTAAACCCAAAACCGAGACTGCACCCCTACAACTACTATCTCGTCGACTGTGAATATGGAAGTAGCTCTGTCGTATGACATCACTAGCATCTGGGAAATTCCCTCACGGTTCGCTAATATGGCTTTTTGCAAGAACTATGAGAACACCTAACCGCACGCAATCTACGCTTGTGCTTGTCGACCCTTGATGACGAATAACTCATTCAGGCGATGGTAGGTAGACTTGACAATTGCACAGATTGGTAGATTTCTAGTGCCTTTGAGGACAGAGTTGATACACTCAGAAAGATTGGTCGTCATATGACCATATCATCGCCTGTTATCACGGTGCTGGAGCCATTTAGGTGGTTCTAACCCTCGGATCCAGGCCATCGTCTGCGGAGATATTACGGAATCCTCGCTACTGATTAACTCCAGGTAGTACTGTGCCTGCTCTTGCGTCTTCGAATACGCGGCATTAACCATGTGTCTTTTGACTTCCTTACTCTTGAAACTGGTTGCAAAGTTGGAGGCAATATGCCGTACACAGTAAACATTGTGTTCCCAACCACACCCTTCACGCTCCAATGTGGCGTTTATTGTCGCATGCCTATCAGAGATAAGCAGAACTCCTAGCCGAGTCGCTACATGTCTCCTCAGATTGGTAAGAAAGAAGTACCATGGATCTGTATTCTCTCTTTCCATAATTGCGAAAGTGATGAGCGGATAATTTATACGCTTTTTGGCATTGTTTTTAGTATGTTTTTAGTATGATTTAGTTAGTTTTTAGTATATTTTTATTAGTTTTTAGTTAAAATTCACTTTTCTGGACTTTACTATGGGTTTGTGTGTTTTTCTGTGATTTCAGGTATTTTCTGGCTGAAATTGAGGGATCTGAGCAAAAATATGATTCAGAGACTGAAAAGGACTGCAGATGCTGTTGGATTCTGACCTCCCTGCACTCGAAATGGATTTTTTGGAGCTACAGAAGCCCAATTAGCGCGCTCTCAACGGCATTGGAAAGTAGACATCCTGGGCTTTCCAGAAATATATGATAGTCCATACTTTGCCCAAGATTTGATGGCCCAAACCGGCGTGGCAAATCAGCCTCAGAATTTCCAGCGTTTAACGCTGGAACTGGCATAAAACATGGAGTTAAACGCCCAAACTGGCATGAAACTGGCGTTTAACTCCAGAAAAGGTCTCTACACATGAAAGCTTTAATGCTCAGCCCAAGCACACACCAAGTGGGCCCGGAAGTGGATTTTTCTGTCATTTACTCATTTCTGTAAACCTTAGGTTACTAGTTCACTATTAATAGGATCTTTTGACATTGTATCTGTACCTCATGACATTTTTACACATTTCTTTGTGTACTTTCCACGGCATGAGTCTCTAAACCCCATGGTTGGGGGTGAGGAGCTCTGCTGTGTCTTGATGGATTAATGCAATTACTACTGTTTCTTATTCAATCATGCTTGCTTCCATTCTAAGATATTACTTGTTCTTAAACCGGATGAATGTGATGATCCGTGACACTCATCATCATTCTCAACTATGAACGTGTGCCTGACAACCACCTCCGTTCTACCTTAGATTAAGTAGATATCTCTTGGGTTCTTTAACCGGAATCTTCGTGGTATAAGCTAGAACTGATGGCGGCATTCAAGAGAATCCGGAAGGTCTAAACCTTGTCTGTGGTATTCTGAGTAGGATTCAATGATTGAATGACTGTGACGTGCTTCAAACTCCTAGCAGGCGGGGCGTTAGTGACAGACGCAAAAGAATCAATGGATTCTATTCCGGCCTGACCGAGAACCGACAGATGGATAGCCGTGCCGTGACAGGGTGCGTTGAACATTTCCACTGAGAGGATGGGAGGTAGCCACTGACAACGGTGAAACCCTACATACAGCTTGCCATAGAAGGAGCCTTGCGTGTTTGAAGAAGAAGATAGTAGGAAAGCAGAGATTCAGAAGACAGAGCATCTCCAAAGCCTCAACCTATTCTCCATCACTGCAGAACAAGTACTTATTTCATGTTCTTTTGCTTTTCACAATCAATCCTGATAAATTCTGATATCCTGACTAAGATTTACAAGATAACCATAGCTTGCTTCAAGCCGACAATCTTCGTGGGATCGACCCTTACTCACGTAAGGTATTACTTGGACGACCCAGTGCACTTGCTGGTTAGTTGTGCGGGATTGCAAAAGTGTGATTGCAATTTCGTGCACCAAGTTTTTGGCGCCGTTGCCGGGGATTGTTCGAGTTTGGACAACTGACGGCTTATCTTGTTGCTTAGATTAGGACTGTTTTATTTTTGTTGGTTTAGAGTCTTTTATTTGAGTCTAGTTTCATATTTTAAGTTTGGTGTCAATTGCATGCTTTTGTTTTCTTTTAGTTTTTCGAATTTGCATGTCCTTAATCTCTTTTTGATCTTAAAAAATTTTAAGTTTGGTGTCCTCTTTGTGTTTTCCTTTAAAACTTTCGAAAAAAATTGTGTTTGATTTTCTAAAAATTTTAAGTTTGGTGTCATTTTGTTGTTCTTCTCTTTCCTCATTTCAAAAATCAAATCTTTTTCATAAATTTTTTCAATCATATCTTTCTAATTGCTGATTTCAAAATCTTTTTAATTAACTAATTGATTCAGTTTTCAATTTGCTTTGATTTTATTTGTTTTTGTTTTGATTGTTAAGTTTCGAAATTTTATTTTTTTTCTATTTATTTTATTTTATATTTTCTTTTAATTTTCGAATTTTTATTCTATTTTTCTCTTGTTTTATTTTATTTTATCTTTTTCGGTTAATTCAAAAAAAAAACAAAAACAAAATTTATCTATTTGCAATCCATATCATTTCCCTTTATCCATTATGGAACTAAGTGGGATTGATCAGTCCAGAAGGACTCTGGGGTCATATGCTAACCCCATTACAGCTGCATATGGGAGTAGCATCTGTACACCTCCCATCAAAGCAAGCAGCTTTGAGCTAAATCCTCAACTCATTATCATAGTGCAGCAAAATTGCCAGTATTTCGGTCTTCCACAGGAAGAACCTACTGAGTTTCTGGCACAGTTCTTACAAATTGCTGACACAGTACATGATAAAGAGGTGGATCAGGATGTCTACAGACTATTACTGTTTTCATTTGCTGTAAAAGATCAAGCTAAAAGGTGGTTGAATAACCAACCTACAGCAAGCATAAAGACATGGAAACAGTTATCAGACAAATTCCTGAATCATTTTTACCCTCCAAAGAGGATGACACAGCTAAGGCTGGACATCCAAGGCTTTAAACAAGAGGATAACGAATCCCTGTATAATGCCTGGGAGAGGTATAGAGGTATGCTAAGAAAATGCCCCTCTGAAATGTTTTCAGAGTGGGTACAGTTAGACATCTTCTACTATGGGCTTACAGAAAAAGCTCAGATGTCTTTAGACCACTCAGCTGGTGGATCTATACACATGAGGAAGACAATTGAAGAGGCTCAAGAGCTTATAGACACTGTTGCTAGAAACCAATATTCGTACTCTAGCAATGAGTTCTCTCCAGAAGAGGAAGTCACGACAGTAGTCACTGACCCTAATCCTCAAGAACAGATGATTGAGCTTAATCAACAATTGCTCCTGATGACAGAACAGTTAGCAGAATTTAAAGAGATGCTCCATGAAACTAAAGTTGCTAACAAGAACATAGAATTGCAGTTGAATCAAGCAAAACAGCAAATATCTAAACAGATAACAGAGGAATGTCAAGCAGTTCAACTGAGGAGTGGGAAAACACTGGATAACACTGCCCAAAAGAGCAAAAGACCAAATAAGGAACAATTGACAGAGGATAACCAACCCACTGTTCAAAATCCCTCTGAGGACAGTAAGAGCCCAGAGAGGAATGCTAGTGGCGTTCAAACGCCAGAAAGGGAGGGAAAGCTGGCGTTAAACGCCCATTCCCTGCCCAGTTCTGGCGTTCAAACGCCAGAAAAGGGGGAAAAGTTGGCGTTAAACGCCCATTTTCCACCCAATCCTGGCGTTCAGACGCCAAGGGGAGATCAGACACTTGAGAGTGCTGACAGTAATCCCTCTAACAAGGCTTCTTCAACCACTTCTGTAAGGAATAAACCTGCAGCATCTAGGGTTGAAGACTATAAAGCCAAGATGCCTTATCCTCAAAAACTCCGCCAAGCGGAACAGGATAAGCAATTTGCCCGCTTTGTAGACTGTCTAAGGACTCTTGAAATAAAGATTCCGTTTGCAGAGGCACTTGAGCAAATACCTTTTTATGCTAAGTTCATGAAAGAGATCTTAAGTCATAAGAAGGATTGGAGAGAAACTGAAAAAGTATTTCTCACTGAAGAATGCAGTGCAGTAATTCTGAAAAGCTTACCAGAAAAGCTTCAAGATCCAGGAAGCTTTATGATACCATGCACATTAGAAGGCGCTTGCACCAAGACAGCCCTATGTGATCTTGGAGCAAGCATCAATCTAATACCTGCATCCACTATCAGAAAGCTTGGGTTGACTGGAGAAGTCAAACCAACCCGGATATGCCTCCAACTTGCTGATGGCTCCATTAAACATCCATCAGGCATAATAGAGGATATGATTGTCAAGGTTGGGCCATTTGCCTTTCCAACTGACTTTGTGGTGCTGGAAATGGAGGAGCACAAGAGTGCAACTCTCATTCTAGGAAGACCTTTCCTAGCAACTGGACGAACTCTCATTGATGTACAAAAAAGGGGAAGTAACCCTGAGAGTCAATGAGGATGAGTTCAAGTTGAATGCTGTGAAAGCTATGCAGCATCCAGACACACCAAATGACTGCATGGGCGCTGACATTATTGACTCTTTGGTGGAAGAGATCAATATGACTGAAAGCCTAGAATCAGAGCTTGAAGACATCTTCAAGGATGCTCAGCCTGATCAAGAAGAACCACAGGAAACAAAGGAATTTTCGAAAATTCCTCAGGAGGAGGATAAGCCTCCCAAACCTGAACTCAAACCACTACCACCATCCCTGAAGTATGCATTTCTGGGAAAGGGTGACACTTTTCCAGTGATTATAAGCTCTACTTTAAATCCACAGGAAGAGGAAGCACTGATTCAAGTGCTAAGGACACACAAGACAGCTCTTGGGTGGTCCATAAGTGATCTTAAGGGCATTAGCCCAGCTAGATGCATGCACAAGATCCTGTTGGAGGATAATTCCAAACCAGTGGTCCAACCACAAAGGAGGCTAAATCCAGCCATGAAGGAGGTGGTGCAGAAAGAGGTCACTAAATTACTAGAGGCTGGGATTATTTATCCTATTTCTGATAGCCCCTGGGTGAGCCCTGTCCAAGTTGTCCCCAAAAAGGGAGGCATGACAGTGGTTCATAATGAAAAAAATGAACTGGTTCCTACAAGAACAGTCACAGGGTGGCGTATGTGTATTGACTACAGAAGGCTCAATACAGCCACCAGAAAGGATCATTTTCCTTTACCATTCATAGACCAAATGCTAGAAAGACTAGCTGGTCATGATTATTACTGCTTTTTGGATGGCTATTCAGGTTACAACCAAATTGCAGTAGATCCTCAGGACCAAGAGAAAACAGCATTTACTTGCCCTTCTGGCGTGTTTGCCTACAGAAGTATGCCTTTTGGTCTGTGTAATGCTCCTGCAACCTTTCAGAGATGCATGCTATCCATCTTCTCTGATATGGTGGAGAAATTCCTGGAAGTCTTCATGGATGACTTCTCAGTATATGGAGACTCATTCAGCTCCTGTCTTAATCACCTAGCACTTGTCCTGAAAAGGTGCCAAGAGACTAACCTGGTTTTAAACTGGGAGAAATGTCACTTTATGGTGACTGAAGGAATTGTCCTTGGGCACAAAATTTCAAGCAGGGGAATAGAGGTGGATAAGGCAAAGGTAGAGGTAATTGAAAGATTACCACCACCTGCCAATGTTAAGGCAATCAGAAGCTTTCTGGGGCATGCAGGATTCTACAGAAGGTTCATAAAGGATTTTTCGAAAATTGCAAAACCTTTGAGCAACCTGCTAGCTGCTGACACGCCATTTGTGTTTGACACACAGTGTCAGCAGGCGTTTGAGACCCTGAAAGCTAAGCTGGTCACAGCACCAGTCATCTCTGCACCAGATTGGGCATTGCCATTTGAATTGATGTGTGATGCCAGTGACCATGCCATTGGTGCAGTGTTGGGACAGAGGCATAACAAGCTTCTGCACGTCATTTATTATGCTAGCCGTGTTCTAAATGATGCACAGAAGAATTACACAACCACAGAAAAAGAATTACTTGCAGTGGTTTATGCCATTGACAAGTTTAGATCTTATCTAGTGGGATCCAAAGTGATTGTGTACACTGACCATGCTGCTCTTAAATACTTACTCACAAAGCAGGATTCAAAACCCAGGCTTATAAGATGGGTGTTGCTTCTGCAAGAGTTTGATATAGAAATAAGAGACAGAAAAGGGACAAAGAACCAAGTAGCTGATCATCTGTCCCGAATAGAACCAGTAGCTGGGACGTCCCTCCCTTCTACTGAGATTTCTGAGGCTTTCCCAGATGAGCAACTCTTTGCCATTCAGGAAGCTCCATGGTTTGCAGATATTGCAAACTACAAAGCTGTGAGGTTCATACCCCAGGAGTACAGCAGAGTGCAAAGAAAGAAATTAATTTCAGATGCCAAGTACTACCTATGGGATGAGCCATATCTTTTTAAGAGATGTGCAGACGGAATGATCCGCAGATGTGTACCCAGAGAAGAAGCACAAAGGATCCTATGGCATTGCCATGGATCACAGTATGGAGGACATTTTGGAAGTGAGCGAACAGCCACTAAAGTCCTCCAATGTGGCTTCTACTGGCCTACTCTCTATAAAGATTCCCGAGAGTTTGTGCGTAACTGTGACAGTTGCCAAAGAGCTGGTAACTTGCCTCACGGATATGCCATGCCTCAACAAGGGATATTAGAGATAGAATTGTTTGATGTATGGGGAATTGACTTCATGGGTCCATTCCCACCATCATACTCAAACACTTACATTCTGGTAGCAGTGAACTATGTATCTAAGTGGGTAGAAGCAATTGCTACACCCACTAATGATACCAAGACCGTTCTGAAATTCCTCCAGAAACACATCTTCAGCAGGTTTGGTGTTCCCAAAGTACTAATCAGTGACGGGGGCACTCATTTCTGCAATAGACAGCTATACTCTGCTATGGTCAGATATGGAATTAGCCACAAAGTGGTAATTCCGTATCATCCACAGACAAATGGGCAAGCTGAAGTCTCTAACAGAGAGCTAAAAAGAATCCTAGAACGAACTGTGATAGCCCGAAGAAAGGATTGGGCAAAGAGCTTGGATGATGCTCTGTGGGCATACAGAACAGCATTCAAGACTCCTATAGGAACCTCTCCATACCAACTGGTGTATGGGAAGGCCTGTCATCTGCCCGTGGAACTGGAACATAAAGCCTACTGGGCAACCAGATTCCTAAACATGGATGCGCAGTTGGCTGGTGAAAAAAGATTACTCCAGCTAAATGAGCTAGAGGAGTTCAGACTCAATGCCTTTGAAAATGCAAAAATTTATAAGGAAAAGGCAAAGAAATGGCATGACAAGAAGTTGTCATCCAGAGTCTTTGAGCCAGGACAAAAAGTTCTGCTCTTCAACTCTAGGCTCAGATTGTTTCCAGGAAAACTTAAATCCCGGTGGAGAGGTCCGTATGTGATTACAGGGGTGTCACCATATGGATATGTTGAGCTTCAAGATATTGATTCTGACAAAAAGTTCATTGTTAATGGACAGAGAATCAAGCATTATCTTGAAAGCAATTTTGAGCAGGAATGCTCAAAACTGAGACTTGAGTGATTCTCAGTAAAGGTCCAGCTAAAGACAGTAAAGAAGCGCTTGCTGGGAGGCAACCCAGTCAGTATGAGGTTATATGATTTGTTTTTACAGAGGCAAGTATCAAAAATGAAGGAATTCACAGAGTTATAGAAGGATTCAGCTCAAAAAGCAGAGAAAAAGAGCTTACTGGCGAAAAAAAACGCCAGTAAGGGGCATTTTGGGCGTTAAACGCCAGAATGGGTACCATTCTGGGCGTTTAACGCCAAGAATGGTGCCATTTTGGGCGTTAAACGCCAGAATGGGCGCCATTCTGGGCGTTTAACGCCCGGTGTGCAGCATCCTGGGCGTTTAGCAAAACGCCCAGTGACAAAGGGGATTCTGGCGTTTAACGCCAGCCAGGGCACCTGGCTGGGCGTTAAATGCCCACAATGGGCAACAATTGGGCGTTAAACGGCAGAATGGCTGCCATTCTGGGCGTTTAACGCCAGAAAGGTGGGGGACCCAGATTTTGCTTTCCAATCAAATTTTTTCAAACTTTCCTTTTCTTACTCATACATTTCCACATAAACACACTTCAACCTTTCATCATTCACTTTCAAATCTTCAAAAATCAAAACCATTCTTCAAAACTCTCTCAAATCAATCCCAAATCTTGTTCAAAAACTCACCCTTCTCTCAAATTCTCTCCATATCTTCTCAAATCTCTTTTCAATTTTTTCGAAATCTCCTTCCCCCCCTTATAAAAACATGTTCGGCCTCCTCATTCCCCCACACCATTCGAATTTGCTCTTCTCCTCTCTCTCTTCTTTCCTTTCTTTTGCTTGAGGACAAGCAAACCTCTAAGTTTGGTGTGCTTTTCCGTGATCACTAAGACAAGATTCATCAAGATCATGGCTCCTAAGGGAAAACAAACCAATTTAAGAGGAAAGAAAGAGAATAATCCAAAGAATCTTTGGAATCAAGAGAAGTTCTTAACCAAAGAACATGAAGACCATTATCACAAAATAATGGGTCTGAGGTCAGTGATCCCGGAAGTTAAATTTGATTTGAAAGAAGATGAATATCCGGGGATCCAAGAGCAAATTCGAAACAGAGGATGGGAAGTTCTAACCAATCCTGAGATAAAGGTTGGAAGGAATATGGTTCAGGAATTCTACTCAAATCTGTGGCTAACAGATAAGCAGAGAATGACTGGAACCGCTTACCATACTTACAGAACCATGGTGGTCAGAGGAAAAGTTATGTACTTCCATCTGGACAAAATAAGAGAAATCTTCAAATTGCCTCAACTGCAAGATGATCCTGAATCCTTTAATAGGAGAATGGTGAGAGCAGATAAAGGGTTGGATCAAGTTCTAGAGGACATATGCCTCCCTGGAACTAAGTGGATAACCAATTCAAAGGGTGTCCCAAACCAACTCAAGAGGGGAGACCTCAAACCAATTGCAAGAGGTTGGCTAGACTTTATTGGGCGTTCCATATTGCCCACTAGCAACCGTTCTGAGGTCACTATCAAGAGAGCAGTGATGATTCATTGCATTATGCTTGGAAAAAAAGTGGAGGTCCATCATGTGATTGCTTGTGAGATCTACACAATTGCAAATAAAAATTCCACTGAAGCCAAACTGGCTTACCCTAGCTTGATCTCCTTGCTCTGTAAAGAGGCTGGGGTAAAGATGGGAGTAGATGAATTCATACCCATTGAACATCCAATCACCAAGAAGTCAATGGAAGGACAAATGCAAGACAACTCTATCAAAAGGAGGGCGCAGGAGTTCCTCCCTGAATTTCCTGAAATTGGCTACTGGGCCAACCTAGAAGCATCTATCACCAAGTTGCAAGAGACTATGGAGCAACTTAAGGAAGAACAGCAGAATCAGAACTGCATGCTCTGCAAATTGCTGAAGGAACAAGAGAAGCAGGGGCGTGAACTTCAAGATCTAAAACGCCAAAAGTTCTCCCCTCAATTTGAGGGAGCATCCACTTCTCAAAATCAAGGTTGTTGAGTCCTAACTCTGTGAAAACCTCTATCATTAGGAGCCTATTTAAATTTTTTTGTTTTCTAGTTTCATCTTATATATATCTATTTTTGAGTCTTGTTCTTAATTCATAATTAATAAAATTTAAATTCATGTCTTAAAGCTATGAATGTCCTATGAATCCATCACCTCTCTTAAATGAAAAATGCTTTAATCACAAAAGAACAAGAAGTACAAGATTTCGAATCTATCCTTGAAACTAGCTTAATTGGTTTGATGTGGTGACAATACTTTCTGTTTTCTGAATGTATGCTTGAACAGTGCATATGTCTTTTGAATTTGTTATTCATGAATGTTAAAATTGTTGGCTCTTGAAAGAATGATGAAAAAAGAGACATGTTATTTAGGATCTGAAAAATCATAAAAATGATTCTTGAAGCAAGAAAAAGCAGTGAATACAAAAAAAAATTGCGAAAAAAAAAGAAAAGAAAAACATTAAAGTTGTGAACCAAGGCAAAGGAGAGTGTGCTTAAGAACCCTGGACACCTCTAATTGGGGACTCTAGCAAAGCTGAGTCACAATCTGAAAAGGTTCACCCAATCATGTGTTTGTGGCATGTATGTATCCGGTGGTAATACTGGAAGACAGAGTGCTTTGGGCCACAGCCAAGACTCACAAAGTAGCTGTGTTCAAGAATCATCATACTTAACTAGGAGAATCAATAACACTATCTGGATTCTGAGTTCCTAAAGAAGCCAATCATTCTGAATTTCAAAGGATAAAGTGAGATGCCAAAACTGTTCGGAGGCAAAAAGCTACTAGTCCCGCTCATCTAATTTGGAGCTAAGTTTCATTGATAATTTGGAGTCTATAGTATATTCTCTTCTTTTTATCTTATTTGATTTTCAGTTGCTTGAGGACAAGCAACAATTTAAGTTTGGTGTTGTGATGAGCGGATAATTTATACGCTTTTTGGCATTGTTTTTAGTATGTTTTTAGTATGATTTAGTTAGTTTTTAGTATATTTTTATTAGTTTTTAGTTAAAATTCACTTTTCTGGACTTTACTATGGGTTTGTGTGTTTTTCTGTGATTTCAGATATTTTCTGGCTGAAATTGAGGGATCTGAGCAAAAATCTGATTCAGAGACTGAAAAGGACTGCAAATGCTGTTGGATTCTGACCTCCCTGCACTCAAAATGGATTTTTTGGAGCTACAGAAGCTCAATTGGCGCGCTCTCAACGGCATTGGAAAGTAGACATCCTGGGCTTTCCAGCAATATATGATAGTCCATACTTTGCCCAAGATTTGATGGCCCAAACCGGCGTGGCAAATCAGCCTCAGAATTTCCAGCGTTTAACGCTGGAACTGGCATAAAACTTGGAGTTAAACGCCCAAACTGGCATGAAAGCTGGCGTTTAACTCCAGAAAAGGTCTCTACACATGAAAGCTTCAATGCTCAGCCCAAGCACACACCAAGTGGGCCCGGAAGTGGATTTTTCTGTCATTTACTCATTTCTGTAAACCTTAGGTTACTAGTTCACTATTAATAGGATCTTTTGACATTGTATCTGTACCTCATGACATTTTTACACGTTTCTTTGTGTACTTTCCACGGCATGAGTCTCTAAATCCCATGGTTGGGGGTGAGGAGCTCTGCTGTGTCTTGATGGATTAATGCAATTACTACTGTTTCTTATTCAATCATGCTTGCTTCCATTCTAAGATATTACTTGTTCTTAAACCGGATGAATGTGATGATCCGTGACACTCATCATCATTCTCAACTATGAACGTGTGCCTGACAACCACCTCCGTTCTACCTTAGATTAAGTAGATATCTCTTGGGTTCTTTAACCGGAATCTTCGTGGTATAAGCTAGAACTGATGGCGGCATTCAAGAGAATCCGGAAGGTCTAAACCTTGTCTGTGGTATTCTGAGTAGGATTCAATGATTGAATGACTGTGACGTGCTTCAAACTCCTAGCAGGCGGGGCGTTAGTGACAGACGCAAAAGAATCAATGGATTCTATTCCGGCCTGACCGAGAACCGACAGATGGATAGCCGTGCCGTGACAGGGTGCGTTGAACATTTCCACTGAGAGGATGGGAGGTAGCCACTGACAACGGTGAAACCCTACATACAGCTTGCCATAGAAGGAGCCTTGCGTGTTTGAAGAAGAAGATAGTAGGAAAGCAGAGATTCAGAAGACAGAGCATCTCCAAAGCCTCAACCTATTCTCCATCACTGCAGAACAAGTACTTATTTCATGTTCTTTTGCTTTTCACAATCAATCCTGATAAATTCTGATATCCTGACTAAGATTTACAAGATAACCATAGCTTGCTTCAAGCCGACAATCTCCGTGGGATCGACCCTTACTCACGTAAGGTATTACTTGGACGACCCAGTGCACTTGCTGGTTAGTTGTGCGGGATTGCAAAAGTGTGATTGCAATTTCGTGCACCAAGTTTTTGCAGGTGCTGACCTTGAGTTCACCCCGCGCATTTGTGGAACAAATTAATGCGGTACGTATTTTCGGAATTAATGTTTTTTAAATATTTATTTATATAAAAAAGCCTATAATTTCATGTGTCTCATTTTTAATGCAAGACTAATATTTTTAATGCAGTAAGACTATATTGACAGAAATTATTTTTGTTATGGTTCTATGGGTGGTGTTTTGGCCGAATATTGGCCAAGGAGGAGAATTACCAGAGGGTGGAGGCTACCCTCAACACGCCGGGGGCGTGGTGCATTAGCTGGAGAGCGACGTGGCGTGCGCCCATTCAACACGCCAGGGGCGTGGTGAGTCACCACGGGGGGGGTGCCTCGAAGGCCGTGACGCCGCGGAGTTCCAATGCTGCTGACTCAGCACATGGGGGGCGTGGTGCAGGCCTGCCTGCATGCAGGGGACAGCCCCCCTCCTCCGGAAACCAGCGCAAGTGTCCTCCTTCATGCATATATATTGCTCACTCTTCTTCTCCCATGGCTACGCTTTAAACATAAAAGAAAATAAGAGAGAAGGTAAGAAAGAAGTGTATCTGTGTAGGAGAGTGTGAGTGATAGTGTTTACTATTGAGGAGTAGTAGTGAGTATTAGTGAGCTAAGTTTATACGGTAAAAAGAAAAAAGTTTTAGCTTAAGAGTTAAAAAAAATAGTACGTAATTATTTGGCGCCTGAAGAGCATATTATCAACTATTTGGATCATCCCATTTATGTAAGTTGGTAAATTTTAATTTTTTTTCTGTGTTTAAAATGTATTTATATTTTATATGTATTTATATTTTTTAATGTATATATATTTTGTAATGAAAATATTATTATTGTGTGTATTTTATAAATATTTTATAAATATTTAATAATATTATAATAATTTTTATGAAATAAACTTTAACAAAAATAATGCTACTCCTTCCTTCGTAATATTTTATAAATATTTTTTAAATATTTATTAATATTATAATAGTTTTTATAATATGTAATTTTTTAATAATTTTTTTTAATTTTTGTTGTTATGAATATTAAAAGAATACGTATATTAATAAATAAATGTTATAATAAATAAGGAATTTAAATTTTTAATAAATAAATATATAAGGTATGTTGAATATTTTAATAAATAAGATATTAAAATAAATATGTGAATGTTTATTAATATATTTATAAGGATTATTATTTAATTAATCTAACAGATATCTTTGTTGATGCAGCCTAACAGGAATTTGTTGGTGCGTAAACTGGATCCGCCACAAACGTGGAATCCAATGGTGGAGAACTACTTACGCGCCATGGGATTCTACCACGTCTCTAGAATTGGAGTCGTAAGAGGATTTCACCCCATGTAAGCTGCTTTGGTTGAAAGGTGGAGGCTTGAGACTCACACCTTTGTATTGCCGATCGGTGAGGTTACAGTGACATTAGAGGATGTCGCTAATATATTCGGCCTACCCATTGATGGAGAGCCTGTCAGTGGATGGACAGATAGCAGTAACGACTTCGTTCAAAGTCAGGGCATAACTATATTCGGTTGTGTGCCATCAGTTAGTCAGAATGCGAAGTCCTATATAAAGTTGGGTTGGGTTCGACGTATTAGAGACGCAGAGCTGTTCGACACTGAGGAGTCCATCAGGCGATACGTCAGATTTCAGATCTTCTGTTTATTAGGGTCGACTTTATTCACGGACAAGTCGACCGCATATGCCCATGCGAAATATCTACCATTGCTTTGCGATTTCGATCGAATCCATACTTATAGTTGGGGGTCAGCATGTCTGGCACATCTTTACAGAGCACTATGTCGTGCATCACGATATGATACAAAGGATATGGATGACCCTCTGAATCTGTTGTTTGTTTGGGCATGGGAGCGAATGCCGTGTCTTGCTCCCGTACCGAGACAAACGCTTCCACCGGCCGAGATACCAGTTGCCAGGAGGTAATAAGTCTTATTTTAGTTATGTGTTATATTCATGATGGATGTTTGACATATGATGCGTTATTTAAATTTTTTCAATTAACAATGTTTCAGATGGAGTCATTCGGAACGGACCACAGCGTGGTCATCGAAGACAGTAGAGACATTCAGGCATGATATAGACTACATGCAGCAGGTAAATAGTTATGTTTCTTCTGATTCGTTTCTTCAACCATTATTATTAGGGTTATAATATACCAATAATACTGTGGCAGTTTGAGTGGCGGCCGTATGACGGGTTGATTGTCCCCGACGACTTGCATCCTCATCTTGAGGTGTGTGACATCGTTGCTCCGTTGTTGTCGTTCGAGTGTGTCGAGTGGCACCCTGCAGACCGAGTGATGCGTCAGTTTGGATATGTACAACCTCCTCCGGGGGTACCAAGGGATATTCCAGTTGACCAACATTGCATCGTTCTACGCGGAGTACAGCTTCATGACTGGACAGTTTTGCATGGACCATGGATAGTGGAGTGGGCCAACAGGCGACACAGCCGACTGCGAGACCTGCACCCCCTTCCGACCTAGGATTTTTTACCGACGACTGACTATCGGGATTGGTACATGCGATCCTACGAACATCTGTTGAGATTGACGGCGTATGTTCCTCATCATCCACAGCCACCTGCCCCACAGCCACCTCCCCCTCAACCACCTCAGCATGCAGTGTTTCAGTCGTTTCCTTATTATATACCACAGCCACCTCCCCCTCAGCCACCTCAGCATGCAGTATTTGAGCCGTTTCCTTATTATATACCAAAGCCACCTGCCTACAATCATGGTAGCCATGACACTCAGAGCAGCCACCACTCTCAGCAGTCTCAGCACACCCACCACTCTCAGCAGTCCAAGCACAGCCACCACTCTCAGTATCATGATCCCATACTTACCATTCCTTCCGGTCATGATTAGTTTGACTTCTCCAGCAACGGACCTGGAGATCAGCAACTACAGCATTGGACTGACGCTGGTTTGGGTGGCTGGTCAGATTTTAGTGGTATCCCTTCACCGTCAGTGCCAGCTGATCCACGTAGGGCATCAGTAGATATGGGACATGGTTTGCGGGGTCGTACTACCGACCACACGTCAGAGAGTGCGTCATGTGATAGTGGTTATATCCAGCGTCAGCGGGCATACACAGTTGTTGACACGTTCAACCCCGGTCCATCCGCTCCGACAGATGCAGGTGGGTCGGCCGCTCCGACTGTTGCAGGTGGGTCAGCCGCTCCTACAGAGGCAGGCGGTTCGGGAGCTCCGGGGGTGGATGACTCAGTTCGAGGTCACCCATATGACCTACGGACGGAGCGAAATCCACCTGATAGGTATACTCCATCGCGGGTAGAGACGGGCATTATGCGTAAGGGACTGCACTGGTTCGTTGGAAAGAAGTGAGTCGGTTGTTAACTTAATGTAAATCGTGTTTAATGTTAGGTTGGTTAACTTATGTAAATCGTGTTTAATGTTTGTTTTATTAAGTCATGTAATCAGTTAATGTTTGTTTTGTTAACTTAATGTAAATCGTGTTTAATGTTTGTTTTGTTAACTTATGTAATCAGTTAATGACAATGTAAACCTACCATTTTAATATCAATGGATAGACTTCAATTGAAAAATACAAATACGTCTAATTTCAAAAGCATCGACTAACAAAATACAAATTAAAAAATACAAACATGACAATATTAAACTACGAAGCAGCACCACTCGGTCCAGCATGCTGAGGACACCTACTCCGACTATGACCCTGAGCACCACAGAGACGGCATATCCGAGGACCACGCATGTCGCGTGAGTCCATTTCATTCAAGTATCGGGTCAGTTTGGGCCTGCCTTTAGACGTTCGCCTCTGCACGGGATTAGCGACCAATGTGGGTCCCTCATAAGGGGGCCATGTATCGGGATCACCTAATGGTGTGAACTCAAACTTATATATTTTACGAACCTCTGTCATCTTGTACACATCATGCAAATACAACTGCCAATCGAGACGCTGGTTAGCATAGCAAGCAATAACATGGCGACATGGTATTCGTTCAACCTGAAAGTGCCCACAATCATACGTCCGTCGTGCAAGATCAACAACTAGCACATTTCCAGTAGTCATTTCGCGCACCTCAAACACCTCATTTCGTCTATCAAAGCGGTGCACAACTATATTCCCAGCCTGTTGCATACTTGCTTCTATCCGCTGTTGCGCAAATGCGGAGTACGTATATCCAGCACGCTTGCGTTCGTGAGTCTCGGCACTCTTCCGCATAAAAAGTTCATTTAACCTATAATATGTTGCTCGGACCAGCGCCAACACAGGTAGATTACAAGCACCCTTCAAGACTGAGTTAATGCACTCGACAAGGTTCGTTGTCATATGGCCCCATCGATGTCCCTCATCGAATGCCAATACCCAATGTCTGAGTCCAATGGCATCGCACCACCTGGCATATGCCTCACCTCGCTCTTCCAACCTCTTATAGTTGATATTGTACTCCTTCACCGTTCTTGAATACCCTATGTTGACAACAAGCTTTTGCAAGTGAGGGACTTTGAATGCCCTTAAGAAGTTACTGCCGATGTGTCTTATACAAAACATGCACCATGTTCTTGGAGGTTGCCAGTCGCCACCGGAACGATTTATTGCTGCCCGTATTGACTCATGTCGGTCTGAGATCATACCCACACCATCTTTTCTAACAACATACATTCGCAGATTCCTTAGAAAGAAGTGCCACGCATCAGCTGTCTCCCCTTCCACCAACGCAAAGGCGATAGGCACAATGTTCTGGTTCCCATCTTGTGCAACAGCGACTAGAAGTGTACCTTTGTATTTTCCGTATAGGTGTGTGCCGTCAACCTGAACCAGGGGCTTGCAATGCCTGAATGCCCTAATGCATGGATTGAAACTCCAAAATACATGATGAAGTATTTTTACACCTTGTGCCTCCTCATTTCCGTTGTACAGTGGTCGTGTTTCTATTTGGACAACTGAACCAGGCATCTTCTGCACCATGACCGATAGCCACCATGGCAAGGCTTGGTAAGAATCCTCCCAACCACCGAAAACGTTGGCTATGGACTTCTGCTTTACCAACCAAGCCTTTTGGTAACTAATGGTATAGTTGAACCTTGACTCGACTTCCGCAATTATAGATTTCACCTTGATGGACGGGTCCGTCTCGACCAATGGCCTTATAGCATCAGCAACTGTATCTGAGTCCAACTTGGAATGATCTTGTGAAATTGTTCCAATCGTGCACGTGTGGCTACCGTTGTATCTTCGTATCTCCCAGCAACCTTTTTTCCGTACCAAGCTAGCTCGGATAAGCCAGTCACATCCGCGCCCGTACATCTTGCATTTTGCATAGAACGTCTGTGGCTCAGACTCATACACCTCATAGTCAACTCCTTTAGCAATAGTGAAACTTCTAATTGCTGCGACGACCGACTTTCTAGAACTGTATTCCATTCCAATCCAGAACTCCCCGTCTTCACCATCGGCAACACCTATGTCAACAAAATTAAAAAATAGTAAAAAAAATTCAAGTTAAAATTTAAAATACATATCTTTACTAACATTTTAAGAATATTCAACTATTTTAATTTTCAGCGGTTCGGTTAGACCGGTTTACCGAGATTGACCGGTTTTCATCGGTTCATTTCCGGTTTCACCGATTCATACTGGTTCGTTTCCTTATTCGGTTTAATTAACGGACCGGACCGATTTAATATTTGGTTCACCAGTTTTCTGATCGAACCGGCTGGTTCAGTCCGGTCCGGTCCGGTTAAGACAACACTGTTTATTACTCAATCGAACGTATAAACTAACAAAAAATTATTATTTAGTCACCACGTACCTATGTTTGTATATTCCAGAAACTCGGGGGCATGCATGGCCTCGAGATCCAACTCACGCATAAAAGGTGGAACGTCCATCGGTTGACTACTCGACGGACCCACCACTACATTCTCTGCTGCTGCCTCAACTCCCACATTACCATCCTCATCTTCGTCGCCGGCCTCATAAGTGGCTTCGAAGTCATCTTCGCTGTCACTATTCATTTCTTGGTACACTGCAGCTCTATCATCATGTATATCTATATCATTCTGAACCGCCACTGCCTTTACAGTTTCAAAATCAACGTACACCTCAATCTGTGGGTGTCGCATCTGATTCTGCTGGTGAATTTGAAACATCTTCTGCATACTCGCTTCATCAGTGATCGGCATGGCATCAAACTGTATTAGACCACCAAAAACTACAACCGGATTTCGGTAAAGAATTCTGCTCACTCTCATTAACGTACCATTCTCCATGCTTTGACAGAGGCCGTTCTGCAGCTCCATTAATGTCATCGTACATGGAACCACAAACGAAAACGGATTTTGGGACACAAACCTCATTCCTTCATGAGTATTACGTATTATCTCATCGTTGCGATACACCACCAAATTTGCAGTTCCCTCCATTACACCAACAACAGCCTCAAAGAGTCTTCACAACACACTCAAATCTCACTCACTATGGAAAACACTCTCGAGCTCTTCCTTATATAGAGCAGTGCACTTAACACGCCCCCACGTGCTGCCTGTCTCAACCAATCACGCTTTGACACGTGTCAGAACGCTCCTGCGTGCTGACTCATCATGCTCCCCACGTGCTGCACCTCCTGGCCAATCACTCGTCGCCACGTCAGCACGCCTCCCACATACTGACTCACCACGCCCCTGCCACGTCAGCACGCCCCCTACGTGCTGACTCAGCACGTCCCTTGCGTGCTGCCACGTGCTGCACCTCCTGGCCAACGACATTCTGCCACGTCAGCACGCCCTCTGCGTGCTGACTCATCACGCCCCTTGCGTGCTGCTTACGTGGCTCAACCACAGTATACCACTTAGCCTCTACGCCCCCTGTGTGTTGAAGGCACCACGCTCCCTGCATGTTACCCCTTCATCTAACACGTCCATATATTTGTAATACACACAGAAAGTCTATTTTCACCTAATACACCAAAATATTTCCCATATTTAAATTAATGAGCCCTATATCGAGGTTTTAACACATGGGGCTTATTATGCAGTTCAAAAATCAAAGCTTACTAACTCCGAAACTAATAACGACCCGTGAAACTGTGGCAGGTAGAAAAAACTATATTCCAACAAGATTCTTAAAGAGTATGATTTCACATGACCTTATGTATACTTTGCTTCCTTCCTTGTTATTTCTTAATGTTACCTAATTCATTTGCTGACACAAACCTTTAACTAACTACCTAATCACCTTTCTAATTTAGTCTATCACGTCAATATTTAATAATCATAAAAATTTAGATTGTATTGTTTAAAAAATTTTGAAACTAAGATCAAATTTAGAAAGAAAGATCAATACTAAAAGCATATATTTTATAATTCAAACAGTATTTAAACATTATTATTATTATTATTATTATTATTATTATTATTATTATTATTATTATTAAGACTATTTCTCTCTACTCCTGCTTTATTTCCAACTGCCACGTGGTTCTCTTGTTAACCATGGCCACCTTTTTCATGACAAAGTCAAAGCTAGGTAAATAAATTAGAATAGCTTGCCTAATACTTATGGTTTAATTTAGAGGTTTGGTAATTGGTATATATAAGAGTTAGGTGATTATTTATTTATTTATGATAGAAATATATTTTTAACTTATCTTTTTTTAAAAGAGGAATATTAGAGAATTAATATTTTTTTAACAAAAGTAAATGCTGGTTTAAATACAAGACAAATTAAAAAAAAATGTTGATTGCTTAATATGTATTTTTAAAATTGTATTTTTTTTTACTTTTGTTTTAAAATAAATCAATACTCACTTTCAATAATTTCGAAACATTTCAGATTTCAGAGAGTTAGGGAGTAGCTAGTAATGCAAGAATAATCAATTATTTATTGAAAATTTTAAAATAATTATCTAAATCAGTTATTAAAAATTTAAAAATTAGACATTTTAGTTTTTTAATTAAAAAAATTAATATAAAAAACATCTTCAAGATTTTATTTTGGTAGATAAATTAGTCTCTAATTCATTTTTCGGCAGAGTAATTATCCATAACAGTTTTCAAAAATTTTAAAAGCAGACATTTAAATCCCAAGAAAAATTAATACACAAATAAATTCTCAATATTTTTTTTCGTCAGACATAACAGTCTTCTGTCCAAAAAAAAATTATTATTATTATTTACACAAAAATATTGCACCATAATTTTTGGTATTTTTTGGACAAAAATAATGATAAATTTATTCATTAAATTCTTATGTATATATTTATAATATAAAAAGTATATATATAGTCACTCAATAATAATAATAATAATAATAATAATAATAATATTCAATAAAATTATTAAAGACTATTTTACAGAAAATTTAAAGTTAAAACTATTTGATATTTTTGTATTTATTATAATTAAAAGGTATCTTATTTTAAAAAATAAAATATATTTGTATAAAAAGAAAATATTTTAATTTGGATTTCAAAGCATCATTATTTACCTTATTTGTTTTTAATAAAAAGAGTGTATTAATATATTAGTGTTATCGTCCACATGCACAAAGCTAAATTAATAATAATAAAAATTGATATATAGTAAAAATAAAATAAACGAAAAACAGTTATGTCTAACAGAAAGAAATATTAGTTGGATCTAATTTAGGTAATTACTCATAAGTTTGAGATACGGATAGGAGAACGTTAATCTTTTACTTGTTTAGTTTTTAGAATGATAAAAATCAACTGTGAAAAAAGGATAAATATCAAGAAACTTTCTTCAATAGAAAAAGTATTTTCAAGACCTTTATGATCCAAGATTCTTTATAAATCATTGTCATTGAATTTTTGAATCAATGGCTAAGATTTAAAATGTTTATTAATAATATAATAATTATATTTATATTTAAATATTTTTAAAAATTACTACTCTATTTTAAAATGTCAAATTTGTCCTTGTCCCCCTCTTCCTTTCAGCCATTTTTCGATGACCAGAAGCTTTGGCAGCGGCAGAGGGACGGCAACGTCAGTGATGCACTCCGGTGTCTAGAGGAGTGGCGACGCAACCCCCAGCCGCTCGACGGCAGTGTAAGTTTCCTCCTCTACGCAACCTGCTTCTCCCTCGACGTCTCCTCTTCCTTGCGTGTCTTCTCCTTCCGGCGAAGTCGACGGCAACGACAACCCAACAGCGGTGAGAGGTCGGTGGCGCTCTTTAAAAGACAATGCGTGCGACGGGACCAATGGCGGTGGGAACAGCCGAGGCGACAGCGATACAGACTCCCCGATGGTGAGTTCGCAGCAGCTCCCTCTGGCGCTCTCTCTCGGACGCATCTCTCTCTCTCTCCCCTTTCATGGCTTTGCGACGACGGCAACAGCTCAACGATGAAACGGCAGCAACGGTACGGTCAGACGCGACGAACAATGACGGCGACACCCTCCCTGATGGTTGTTAAAAGATGTAAAAAAAAAAATAAAAATATTTATGTAATTTATTATTTTATTTTATAATTTTTTTTATCTAAACCACAAAAAATCTAAATATACTTTTCCCACCTAAAACATTTCCTAAATATCAATTAGTACATATTACATAGAGTCAAACTAAATCAAATGTTTCATATGCATGTTACGGTGTATCTATCTTTCTCTAAAAAAAAAAAAAGTTAAAATGTTAGAATAAATGTCCATGTCTAATCAAAATAATATTAAAATTTCCAATAACACCGTTAAATAAATTATTATGGCTAATAATTATTAATACCATGTATTCAAATATTTACGAATAATTATATCTACTTATATACCATTATTATTATTATTATTATTATTATTATTATTATTATTATTATTATTATTATTCTTTTAACAGATAAGTTGAAAGAAAATAACTTAATACTTGATAGTAATTATTAAGAAAATAAGTAGGAATCTAAAAAGTAAAAAATATTTGTTTTTTATATTTATTTTCTTGAATTAATTTTTATGTACTGTAAAAAAAAATTAATTTGATTTATTTTTTAAATTCACTATTTAAATATTATCTAATGACATAAATCTAATGAGATTTTCACAAAAAGGAAAACAATAAATATAATATATTCAGGTATGTCTAAAATGCTTACCCTTAAAGGAGGAGTTTCCATATTTTTCCGCCATAGCCATAGCCATGTGAATGAAGAAGACATAAATGGCTTTTCTTCAGAGTTCAGAGCAACAGACAAAATGAAAATACAAAGACAAAAACAACGGTAACGAGGAACAACCAGAAAGCAACGTTTTTCAACCACCAACAACCATGAACAACTACTTCTTCTTCCTCTTCCTCTTCTTCATCTTTTCTTTTACCTATTCATCAGGTTTCTCTCTTTTTTTCTTCTTCTTTCTCTTTTTCATCAGAATTTGAAGAGACTAATTTGTGTGATCCTCAGGGGTGCGCTTGGACATTCACGATAAACATGTAATCCACCTCCTTTCATCAATGTCTTCTTCTCTCTGCGCTTTCCTAATTTTTTTCAAAATTATTTATTTATTTTCAGCTTAATTATGATTTGATTTGTTTCACTAATTTAAATTTAATTTTTTTTGGAGTGGCGCAGGTGGTTATGGATAATGGCATAGTTGAGGTCACAATATCAAATCCTGAAGGATTTGTTACAGAGATTCGGTATAATGGAATCGACAATTTGCTTGAACTTCTTAACAAGGAATCTAACCGAGGGTAACAATTAATATAGTTTTCAAATGTTACTCGATAAGTGCAACAACAATTCTTCTTTTCTTTAGAAATAAGAAATTAATTAATTTTTTCTTGGAATCAATGTGTTTAGGTACTTCGATATGGTGTGGGATGAAGGTAAGTCAAAGAGGAAAAAAGGTGAATTTGACAGGTGAGAATGTGAGATTATTCAATTCACGGCTTTATATTTTATATTTTGTATTATTTTTTTAATTTAATTTTAATGCACGATCGTGTAAAATAATTTTACACGTGTATTCAATTACATAATGTTATATCAGTAAAAATAATTACATTTTATATTGACTGCGTGAATGGTAATTCAAAAGAACAAATATAATTACACGACTGTATAAAATATTTTATATTATCAGTGTATCAAAATTAAACTCTATTTATTAAGAAATATAATAAGTCATGTGTAATTAAGTAAAACTTTGAGAATGTTTTCTGCAGGATGGAAGCTACAAATATGAGTGTGATAGTGGAAAATGAGGACCAGGTGGAGCTATCATTCACAAGAATGTGGAATTCTTCCCTTCAGGGATTGTATCCCCCACTCAACATTGATAAAAGGTTCTTTAATTCGACTTTATATCTTGCATATACATTATTGATTTAATTACTTTGTTGGTCCTATAATTTCGTAAAATTTTTAATTAGATCTTTATATTTTTTTTAATTGGATTTTTGTACCAAATTTTTTTTTCAATTCAGTTTCTACATTTTTTTTTATTTGAGTTCCTGCACCAATTTTTTTTAGTTAAGTCCTTATATAATTAAGCTAATTACTATCAAGATAGACATAATTGAAAAAAAATTTAGTACAGAAAATTAATTAAAAAAAAGTATACAGATTTAATTAAAAATTTTATGAAATTATAAGGACTAACAGAATAATTAAACCTATATTATTGCATTTTTCATGTTAAATATATATTCGTTTATATATTTTTATTTATTTTAAAAAAATGGATTTATCCATAATATTAGAGTTTTTATGAATAAATATTTAAAATTTAATTATTATGCTTCCAAAAAAAATTTAAGATACGATTAACAGAAAAAGAAAGAAAATCTAAAATTTAGTGTTTAAACCCAAAAAGCTTTTTCTGATAAGTAATTTTATTATATACATAAGTGTATCAAAAAACATTAATGTGTGTGTTGATTCACTTTTTATTTATTAAATATATATATAATAGTAAAAATAGAATTCATTGGGATGGTGAATTGTTTATAACTTAGTCAAAAGGTGTTGGATTCAAGTATTTAATATAATAAAAAGTTTTTTTTTTATGAATTATATATAATAAAATATATTTTAAAATAGAAAATTAGACACCAATCTATGTCATATTCCCTTTATATATAGTTAAGAATAAGATAGCATGCATGTCTCAATATTTTTTAGTTACATTTTACATTGACTCTTAATCACTTATTGTAGTATAAATTAGTTTTTAACATAAAAAACTGACGAATTAATCTCTTAATTTTATAAAATATTAGATAAGTTAGTCCATGATAAATAATAAATTTTAGACAATTTAATATTTTAAAAAATACTAGAGACTTAGAGTAAAAAAAAAAAAAAATAAATGTGAGAAAGAGAAAGAAAGAGTAAAGTGAATCAAAGAAAAAATAGAATCATATTGTTTTTATAAAAAGTATATTATTCACACTTATTACAATAGATAGCAGAGTATTTATAATGATAAATATAGTGGTTTATGTCTTGTGTGTAACTCTAACAAACTTTGTCAGTTTACTAACTGTCTAACTTCTTTACCTATACAACTCTTAACATTCTCCCTCAACTAGAGGGTGGTGGTGAGGCTACCCAAAGCTTAGGTCTGAAACTGAGAAACTGCGCCTAAGACACTGGCTTGGTTAGCACATCAGCCATTTGATCATGAGAAAGTATATGAACCACATGAGCTTGTTGTTGGACAATTCTAGTACGAACAAAAGTACAGATCTATTTCAAAGTGTTTGGACCTATGGTGAAGGATGGAATTCATTGACATCAGTACGATGTTTCGATTATCACAAAAAAGAATGGGATAGGACCTGATGGAAGATGCATTTCACATAGCAGCTTTTGTAATCAAATGGACTCAGTCATTACCTATGCTAAAGTACGAAATTCTGCTTTTGCACTTGAGTGTGAGACAGCAGCTTGCTTCCTACTCGACCAGCATGTGAGATTATTGCCTAGGAAAACACAGTATCTGGTAGTGGATCTTCGATCATCAAGATCCGCTACCCAGTCTGAGTCACAGAAGGCAATGATGTAAAACTCCAAATTTTTATGAATATGGAGCCCTATTTTAGATGTACCAACCAAGTATCGCAAAATGCGTTTGATTGCCTTCCATTGCAGCTCAGACGGCAAGTGCATATACTACGAGACTTTGTTGACTGCATAGGTAATATCCAGTCGTGTGATCGTGACATACTGAAGTCCCCCGACAACCGAGAGATAGAGAGAGGAATTTTGCAGGGAGTGTCTCTAGCTGCAGATAGCTTTAAGATACTCATCATGGGTTGCAACTGGTTTCACATCAACCAAGTGTGCTCGTTTCAAAAGATCATTAATATATTTAGACTACCGCAAGATCATACGCTGATTTGAGGTTGTTACTACCTCAAGCCCCAGAAAGGAACTCATTTCACTGAGATCTTTTAGTGTAAAAACTGCATCAAGTTGCTTTATAAGAGTATTGACTTCAGAGAGATTGTTTCCTATTACAAGAATGTCGTCAACATAGCTGAGTAGGTAAATGGTAGAGCTGGAGCAGTGATGAACAAACAGGCACGGGTCTGACATGGTGCTGGAGAAACCGAACTTATTTAAAGCCTCACTGAGCTTGAGGAACCAAGCCATAGGAGCCTGCTTGAGGCCGTAGAAGTTTGCAAAGCTTGAACCAAACACATAGCTGTCAGGTTGAACCATGTGAACTATTTCAGACAAATCCCTATTCAGAAACGTATTGTTGAAGTCAAACTACCGAATTTTTCACCCAAAAGTCATGGCAACTGATAAGATAATCCGCACAGTGGCTGGCTTGGCCACCGAACTGAAAACCTTATCATAGTCTAGCCCCTCTTGTTGATGGAACCCTTTTGCGATGAGTCTTGCTTTGTATTTTGTACTCAACCATTGGGTTAACATTTCACCCGAAAAACTCACTTACACTTGATGCAGCAATAGCAGGTGTGGTTGGAACTAACGTCTAGGTTTTGTGGCAAATGAGAGCAGCATACTCTTCATCCACTGCCGCCTTCCAATGGGGCATGGCTAGTGCTCTGGAACCAGAGATGCTAGCACTTTCGGCTTGAAAATACCAGCTCTAAACCTAGTCTCCATAGGGTGGATGCGGCCAGGATCCATGGCTGGTGCAGCTCTAGCTTTAGTAGCTAACCTTGCAGTATCTGAGAAAAACACAGAAATACAAGGAACAGAATTTGTATTGCTAGGTAAAGAACAAGTATCAGCATAATCAGTATTGTCAATAGTCTCCGAAACCTAGGATTGGGTGGAAATGGCACTAGATACTAAAGAATAACTTGGATGACCTGGGGATGGGTGAAGGGTCAAATACACAGACAGGAGGAGTAGGATATGGAGGTGGAGAAGGTAGAGTACTCGGGGATGCAGCTGGTATGGAAGAGATGGTGGTGAGGGTGGGAAGATGCAGAACTGAGCTGGAGAGTTTGTGGTTGGTATGAGGGAACATAAAGTTATAAAGAAAATCAGTTTCATCAAAGGGCACATACCGAGAGATGTAGACTTTTCTGAAGTTGTCCATGCATCTATAACCTTATAGAAGGATGAATAACCAAGAAAAAGACATTTTTGGGCTTGAAACTAAATTTTGAGGTTGGTAATGTCTGAGTTGATGAAAACATGCGCAACCAAAAGTTCTGAAAAAATTGTAGTTCAGTGTCAAAGGTTCCAATGATGTGGCTTTAGAGGAGGCCGATCCAATTTCTATTGCTCTAGAAGTGTTAGCTGTGCGGGAGAGTTGGTCACACAGTGTGGGAGTGCTTCCATAGGTGCAATCAAGACTATTTGAATCCACATGGCTCTGTGTCTCATTCACCTATATCTACATCTCACTCATTCCATCAACCACATTCATCACACGGCCAGCAGGCCAAGGCTCTCATAACTGCTGCACCACCTACCACTCCTCTCACCGATAAGGCTTGGTACCTGGACACTGGCTCCTCACATCATCTGACCTTCAATAGCAACAATCTCATTACAGGCTCAGACTATGAGGGATCAGGTCAGGTATTGACAGATAACAGACAAGGTATGAACATAAAAAGTGTTGGCAAATTTGTATTATTCTCTGAGTCTCATTCTTCCTCTGAAGCCTTGACCTCGATCTTGATAGACTTGCTATTCCTAAAAGCCTTAATGTTGATAATCGTGGTGCTGTTGTTGACCTTGTTGCCTTTCACTTGAATCTAGCTTAGTTTCACTAGACTAAGATAGATGCACCAGCGTAGATCCTAATTTCACCTTTTTGAACCTCTAAACTAGCTCATTTTGATTCACCGGAAACACTTCTACTTCACTTTCGGTGATTGTCTCTGCTTTAGTGAGAAAGGCGCTATAATCCTTGGTTAAACCTTGAGCCACAACATCAACAAACTCTTCATTGGGCAGAGGTGTTCATAGGGTTGAGAGAGCATTGATAATTTTTTTGATCGCCATATAGTCGGACACCGAACTTTGGAATTTCACAGCCTTTACTTGCGTTTTTAGTTGTTTCACCTATGATTTTAATCTCTTTGAAAAATATTCATCTAATTTGGACCAGATCTTGTATGTGAATTCACACTCCACCAATAAGCTTGTAAAGTTCGGATCTACTGAGGTAAAGATCATGCCATTAGGAATTGATCATCATGCTCCCACTGCAAGAACTCTTTTTATTCAATTTCGGCGAGCTTATCCCTTCAGACTCGTGTCTCTTAGAAATTTTCTTCATGTTAAAATGATATTTGAGGCCATTTGATTTAAAAAATGCAAGAGCTTGGTGCTTCCATAATATAGAGTTGTTGTCATATAATTTAAAGGAAATATTGTTAATTGCTATCCTCGATTTCACTGAGACAGTAAAAAAACTTGAATTTGCAGAAGTTATAGTTGGATTAACAGGATCGATGGATCAGAACCTATGCTCTGATACCAAGAAATGTATTAGAGACTTAGCGTTGAAAGAAAACAGAGGTGAGAAAGAGAAGAAAAGAGTAAAGTGAATCAAAGAGAAAATAAAATCATATTACTTTTATAAGAAGTATATTAATCACACTTGTTATAATAGAGAGTAAAGTATTTATAATGGTAAGTATGGTGATTCATATCTTGTGTGTGATTTTAACAAACTTTGTCAACTCACTAAGTGTCTAATGGTCTCCTCTATACAACTCCTAATATATTTTAATCATGATGATTATAAAAAAAAATTAAAGACTAATTTATCACTTTCTTAAAATATTAGAGATTAATTTGTCTTTTTATATTATTAGAGGCTAATTTATTTGATATTCTAAAAAAATAAAAAATTAATTTCTCAATTTTTTTTGTGAAAGACTTTTTTTAATACAAAAATTATTAAAGATCAATTTGAGATATTACTCCTTTTTTATTGTTTTTTACGGCAATATTTAAAACAATTTTGGATCGTGTAAACATTTATTAGTAAGTAGTTCAGCCTATATTTTAGTTGTTAGATAATAGATATCTTCAAAGAATACTTTCTAATTCATATTTGATTTAATCTGGTATTATATTTTGGAAAATATCTGACTTTACACTAAAATTAAAATGAACATTTTTAAAATATAATAATTATATAAACTTTTTATATTAATTATTATTGGTCCATAATACATAAATTGTCTATACAAAACAAATCAAAATAAAACAGGTTTGTAATGGTTAGTGGATCGTCGGGGTTCTATACCTATGCAATATACGAGCATTTGGATGAATGGCCAGGATTCAATCTCTCCAATACAAGGATTGCTTTCAAGCTTAGAAAGGACAAGTACGTCAACGTCACACTCTCAAAACTTTATTAATTTATGAATTTAATTTATGAATCAGCAATCAAATAAAAAAATTCAAAAAATGACATGAAATTATTTATTTTAAAAAATTTAATTATTTTTTTATTTTTATAATTTAATCAAATTTATAATTAAATTTTTATATTTTTTTTGATAAAATTTTTACACTACTTTTAATTTTATAATTAAGTTATTTTCGTGTTAAAAATATTAAAATTAACGAAATATTTTTCTCAAAAAATATATGATCAAAAATTTAATTAGATTTTTAATTGTGGATATTTTTAATTTGTAAAGAATTATTTTATTAACTCTAATATTTTTTACAATAATAATGACCTAATTACAAAATTAAAAATAATATAAAAATTTAATTAAAAAAATATAAAATTTTAATTACAAATTTAATAAAATTATAAAGATCAACATATTAATTAAACCTTTTAAAAATGAATAAGATGTATATAAATGTTGTCTTTTCACATAAAAGCCACTATTTTTTTAGTTTTGCGTACAAATTTTGTATAAATTTACTTTATCCTTTATTTGTCTTTTTGTTTAAATTTTTTTAGGATAACAAAAATTAAATCTAAATGTTTAACACCAGATTATGAAATTATTTATTCTAGGATAGGTTTTGGGAACAAATATTTTTATGATAAGAAAAAAGCTAATTAAGGCTCGTTTATATTGTAATTAATAATTTTGATAATTGGTAAGGTTCCATTACATGGTGGTAGCAGGGGACAGACAGAGATTTATGCCTCTTCCTGATGATAGAGAAGAAGGAAGAGGCCAAGTTCTTGCTTATCCTGAAGCTGTCTTGCTTGTCAATCCTATTGAGCCTCAATTCAAAGGAGAGGTAATAATAATATTCATTTCTTAACAAATAATTCAAGGTTTCTTCTTTTTATGTGTTGGTAATTTCTTTTGTTTTTAATTGATTAATTTATATTTCAAAAATTTTAATTTTATTTTGTTTAAATTACTAAATTCTAAAACATGCTTACCCCACTAATTTGCAGTGTCCTAGGTTTTTTTTTTATTATTATTAAGGGCTCTTTGGGCTCCAAAATTAAGTAATTTATCTTAATAAAATGAAAAGGATTCTTTACTTTAGTGTTTTATACTTAAACTCAATTTAGATAAACAGTTTAATTAATTTTTTTTAAAAATAATTTAAATAAAAAATATTTATATTAAAAAAATAATAAATTATTTTATATTTAATTTTTTTAGTTCTAAAAGTACGTATTTTAAACGAATTGTAATAAAAAAAATTTATTACGAAAGAAGTTTTTTTTTTAGTTTTTTTATAAACACTTAAATAATTGTTTAAAAAGTTATAATTTAATTTTAAAAATTATAACAAACATTAATACTACTTTTTTTTATAAATTAAAAAGCTCAAAGAAAATAATTTTTAAAATTTTTTAAACAGATCCTTTTTTAATCACATTTTCACTTTTATTGAGTGAAAAATTTTTTTTTTGGTTGTGGACCTAATGCTTTGTTTTATTTATTTATTTATTTATTTATTTAAATTTTGCTGGTTGAACTTAGGTGGATGACAAGTATCAATATTCATGTGAGAGCAGAAACAACCAAGTTCATGGTTGGATATCCATGGAACCACCCAAATCCACCGGCTTCTGGATCATCACCCCAAGCAATGAGTTCCGATCCGGCGGGCCCCTCAAACAATATCTCGCTTCTCACGTCGGCCCCACTTCTTTATCCGTAAGCTCTCTCATCTTACCACACTACGAAAAAGATCATGTAAAGCAAAAAAAAATGAATAACTAACTTAGATTGATCGAGTATTATTTATTTTCTATTGAATTTATTAATCTATCGAACTGAAAAATACATTACAAAAATTGAAAAAAATGAGTTTATTTTTAATTGAATTTATAATTTTTATTATATAAATCTTTGTTACATTGGAGTATTATTTACGTTTGATCCTACAAATATATTATGTATACATACGAGAATAAAATGTAAAATTCTGCTTAAATTATTTGATTCATGTTTCGTTGAAGAATGGATAGAATATGAGTTGATATAATATTTCAAATTTTATACTATTTGTAGGTATTTCATAGCACACACTATTCCGGGGTAGATCTGATAATGAGGTTTGGGCCCAATGAAGCCTGGAAGAAAGTATATGGGCCCATATTTATATATCTTAATTCACTCTCTAATGGAGAAAGCCCAACCGGGCTCTGGGACGACGCCAGACAACAGGTAGATTTTTGAAAAATTCATACATTTCTAAAAAAATAATTTCTAGGAAAACTATTTTATGTTAGATTTATAGATTGTTGAGTGAAAAAGATATTAAAAATGTTTTCAAAAAATAGGATAAGTGACTAAAGAAGAATAAAATGTTTTCAATATCCTATAAAATCTATTTTTTTTTTCAAAAACATTGAAGCGATTACTCTTGTTTTATTTTACTCTATATAAGAAAAAACTGAAAAATCAAAACAAAATAATAATGTTCAGATGGTGAATGAAATTGAAAGCTGGCCCTATAAGTTTCCAGCTTCAGAGGATTTTGTGAAAGCTGGGCAAAGGGGTCAAGTTGAAGGAAGATTGCTTGTCCGTGACAGGTACTCATTTATTGAAATTTGGATCGTTTAAATTTTAGATTTTTATTTTAAAAACTAAAATATAATTTTTTATTATCGAATGCTTTTTTTATTTTTTATTTTACTTATAAAATAAATAGTAAAATATCATATTTTATTTTTTAAAATAAAAATTTAAAATTTAGAGAATTCAAATCTTATTCAATATTACCTCTTCTTTTTGCTGAACTCATGTGATAATTTAAAAAAAATTAATTTTAATTAGTCAAATAGTTAACTTATTTATCTAGTCAAGTAAATATTGAAAATTTAATTTCTGCACGTATAATAACTATTGATTTGCAATAACTTATTAAATGAAATTTAAATCCGCAACAAATAAATTCTTAACCTATTAAATTAAAAAATAGCGTGAAAAATTAAAAAATTTAAAAAAGGTATATTTTAATTGTAATTGTCCAATATTTACTAACTAAGAACGGATCAGGTATTTATTGATATCCTTTTCAAATTCAATGAATTTTACATGTTAGGAATTAAAAATTCCACGTTTTTCTTATATCCGATAATGAATTCACGCGAATTAATCTCAAATTATATCAGATAATAGAAAGTATTTTGACTAAAATACAAAAAAAAAAAAAAGAAATTAAAGTACAAAGAACATAATTGTTATTGGAAATGGAACTTTATAAAGCTTAATTTTGGGTGTATTGATGTATAATTAAAAATGCAAAGGTACATGAGTGATGCATTCATCCCAGTTAGCAGTGCTTCTGTGGGATTAGCTTCTCCAGGAGAGCCTGGCTCTTGGCAAAGGGAATCCAAGGTAACCAACTTATTTGCATTTATTTTTTCTCTTTAAAAGTAATCATCAATTTAAATAAAGTAGTGTATTACATGATTTGATTTTATTTCAAATAAGTTTAATTATTCTATTAGCCTTTATAGTTTTACTAAATTTATAATTAAATATCTATATTTTTAATTAAATTTGTACACTGTGTTTAAGTTTATAATTAAGTTCTTTTCATGTCAAAAATGTTAAATTAACAGAATATTTTTTTTAAAAAATATGTTGCCAAACATTAAAATAGGTTCTTAATTATAGATACATTTAATTTGTAGAAAAATATTTATTTAACTATAATATTTTATACTAAGAAGGACCTAATTAAAAAACTAAAAACAGTGTAAAAATCCAATTAAAAGAAAAAAAATTGAAACAAAGGAGTTCAACACAATAAAATAAAGCGAAAACAGAACAAACACATAAAGCAACAACCAAACAATCAAATAACATAACAACACCAAATTGTCACAAACAGGATATTATTAAAAAGAAAAAAAGAAAGTAAATTAACATGCCTTAGAGACATCCTCTTTTCTTGTAAGTTCTGCTAGGGTAACACCCGACAGCTTCAAGTAGTGTAGTGAATAATGCCGTTTGCCCCCACAAATCGTGATTAATCGCCTTCGTGTTGATCTCCACGGCCAAGTCCTGACAATAGAAACATTAGCAATCGAATATGAAAAGGAAAATACAATACACACAGAAGACACACCTGAAGATGAAGATGTAGAGGAGGGTATAGAAAAATGCAAACACAGTATGATAGAAAAGCTAATCACAGAAAAGTCCATCAACCCAATATGGGTGCAGACTGCTATGTACAACATCTGAAAAAAATCAAAAGGTTTTAGAATGGAAGAAATCAAGCCAAAACTGTACCAATTCTTCTTTCAAAAGGAAGCTGACATGAAGAGAGTGCTAAAAGGAAAACCTTGGACTTTCAAGAACTCATGGCTACTGACCAGAAAGTGAGAAAGAAGAACCAATCCAGCAGATATGAATTTTTCAAAAGTACAGATCAAACTTTAGATTTGGAATATGCCAAAACACTGCAAGACCACAGTTTTGGGAAGGAAGATAGCCGCTCGAGTAGGAGATGTCATTGACTGCGAGTTATTTATAGCCGGCCTTGGCAAAGAAACTTTTATCAAAGCGACAATATGGATAAAACTAACGGAACCTATCAAGAAGGGCATACAGATGGGGAGAAAACAAGATAGTCAGACATGGATGGACTTCAAATATGAAAGATTACCCACTTGCTGCTATTTTTATTGAAGAATAGGATACGATGAAGCATCCTGCAAGAATGCAGAAGAAGTGGACAACAGCTCAAAGACAAAGGGTTGGGTCCCTAGATCAGAGCTGAAATTACAAGAACCAAAATAGAGCAAAAGGAACAAAAACAAATGGCACCAGGAAGGAACAATGTCCAAATAGAAAAAAAAAACACAGATAGAGAAAGGGAGTGTGCAGGAGCAAATGGCCAACCTAACAGTGAAAGAGATAAAGAATCCATCAGAAGAAAAAGAAGCTGAAGTAACCAGGAAAGAGACGAAGAAAAAAGCAGAAAAGCAAGAAAAGGTGCAAGAAGAAAGCAAAAATGCAAAAAAAGTTAGGCAGGTTGACAGAGCAATAAAACAAAAAGAGATTGTAAAGGAGAAAACAGAAAGTGAAAAGAACACAAATGACAAAAGAAAGAAAAGAGAAAATAAAGAGGTTGCCCAAGTAGACAGTAAAAAAAGATGGAAGAGACTCGCAAGAACAAACCAAGCCAAACCCATAATTCAAGCAAAGCTAGAAACTGAATCAAAGAAAAGAAGAAATGAAGAGAAAGATTTCATGAAGTCTGATGAAGAGGAAGGCCCCAACAAAAAAAAAAACAAAAAAGAGAATAAAATGGAGTAGAGGCAGAGGTTGCAAGGTAGCAGCCCTGCCTAAACCAATGAAACTTATAAGTTGAAACTGCCATGGACTTGAGAACCCATAGACAGTGAGAGCCTTAAACAAGCTCTTAAAACAACAAGCTCCCAACCTGGTGTTCCTAATGGAGACTAGGAGAAAAGTAGATGAATTAAATAGGATAAGAAACAGAGGAGGAATGATGAACATTGCAGAAGTTGACTGTTCCAGGAAAAATAGAAGTAGAGCAGGGGGCCTTGCAGTTCTGCGGGACAATTCTATTCAGATTAATTTTCTTCCATGTCCCTAAATCACATAGACATGGAGGTTAAAGCAGAAGAGAGTGAGCATATTTGGAGAGTTACGGGATTCTATGGCAATCCAGAAACAACAAATAAACATGAATCATGAAATCTTTTGAACATCCTTGGACAAGCCCGAAACATGCCATGGCTTGTCTTTGGTGATTTCAATCAAGTTCTTGAACAAAAGGAGAAGTAAGGAGGTTTACCAGTCACTTACACTCAGGTAAAAGGATTTCAAGAGACTTTGCAGATCAACTAATTACTTAATTTGGGTTTTGTAGGACACGCTTTTACATGGTTGAACAACCAAATAGGAGTTGCAAGCATTCAGGAAAGACTGGACAGGACAGTGGCATCTATAGACTGGAAAGAAGCCTTCCTAGAAGTGGTAGTACAACATCTTCAAAGATACCAATCTGATTACTGTCCCATTCTCATTGATGTAGAAGGAGAGACATTAAAGAGAAGAAAAAGGCTCAAACTGTTCAAGTTTAAAGAGGTGTGGCTAGGGAATCCGGAATGCAAAGATGTGGTGAAAAGAGCATGGAATAGCAACTCAAATCAGATCAATGGAAGAATAGAGAATTGTGGAAGAGTCCTAACCGAATGGGGGAAGGCAAGTTTTGGGATAATTCCAAAGAAAATAAATGAGAAATAAAGAAGACTAGATTCGCTAACAGCTCTCACTCAAACCGAGGACACAATGAAAGAAGTAAAGGAGATTCAAGCTAATTTAGATGACCTTCTGCACCAAGAAGTTTGGTGGGCACAAAGATCCCGGGCTACTTGGCTAAAGTCCGGTGATAAAAATACCAAGTTTTTCCATCAAAACGTAGCCCAAAGAGGAAAGAGAAATCAGATTGAAAGAATCGCCGATGAGGCTAGAATTGATTTTGAAAAGGAGGAAAAGATGAAAGAAATCATGGTTGACTTCTACAAAAATCTTCTCAGGGCAGAGAGCACAGAAAATGTGGAATAGATGGCTGATGTAGTGAGGGAGAGAATATCACAAGAGGTGTTTAATGCGCTAGATAAAAAATTCACAAAAGAAGAGGTCAAAAGAGCATTAAACCAGATGCACCCATCAAAGGCCCTGGGTCCGGATGAATTACCAGCTCTGTTCTACCAAAAAAGGTGGGATGTAGTTGGAAAAGATAAAACTAATTGGGTGCTAAATTATATTAACGAAGGAGGTGACCTAACAGAACTAAACAAGACTCAAATATGCCTAATTCCCAAGACAAAGAATTTGAAGCACACAAGAGAATTCAGGCCAATCTCCTTAGGCAATGTCATTTTCAAGATAGCAACGAAGACTATAGCCAATAGACTAAAGCTAATCCTACCTAAAATTGTGGACGGTTTTCAAAGTGCTTTTGTTCCCGGGAGGCTGATCACTGACAATGGGCTGATTACTTTTGATATTTTCTATTTCATGAGGAAGAAGAAAACGGACAGCAAAAGTTATGTGGAATTAAAACTGAACATGACAAAAGCCTATGATCGACTTAAATGAAATTTTTTGATAGAAGTTCTCAGGGCCATGGGCTTCCCAGATTGGTGGACAGAACTAATTGAAAGATGCATCAACTCAGTTTCTTTTTCAATTCTCATAAACGGGACACTATCTAAGCAGTTCACCCCATCTAGGGTATTAGATAGGGTCGGGGGACCTGCTATCCTCTTATCTGTTTATCCTTAGTACTGAAGTATTTTTGGAACTGCTTATAAAAGCTCAAGAAAGAAAGGATATTCGAGGTATCAAGATTGCAAGACAAGTCCCAGAGATCTCTCACCTTTTCTTTGCGGTAGCATAATTTTTGCGAGAGCATCAAACCAAGACATAACAGAGATCAAGAACATCCTTCAATCCTACCAAATGGCTTTCAGACAAAGAGTTAACTTGGAGAAATTCAAACCCTCCTTTAGCCGAAATGTGCCTCCTTTCAGACAAAAGCTTATACAAGAATGGTTAGAGATAAAGTCAGTGGAGAATCACTCAAAATATTTGGGAATTTCAACCTTTGTGGGTAGGTTAAAGAACCAAATTTTTTATTTTGTGCAAGATTGAGTTTGGAAGACGTTAAAAGGATGGAAGGAAAAGTGTCTCTCTAGAGTGGAAAAAGAAGTGCTCATCAAATCTATTGCCCAAGCCATACCCTCATACATTATGGGGTGTTTTCAACTTTTCAAGAGTCTTTGCCAACATATCGAAAGCCTCATTAGCAAATTCTACTGAGGGAGCAAAAACGGAGAGAGAAAGATTCATCGGATAAAGTTGTCAAACCTATGTGCATCTAAGGAGGAAGGGGGAATAGGACTTAGAAGTTTTGAAGCTTTCAACCAAGCGCTCTTAGCCAAGAAAGGTTGGAGACTCATCAAGAATTCCGACTCTCTAGCTGCAAGGACCTTAAAGGATAAATATTTTAACAGAAGAAATGTTCTGAAGTCTGAAATTGGGTATATGTTAGCTATACTTGGAGGAGCATTTGGTCTGCTAAGTGGGTTCTTGATTTAGGAGGGTTGAGAAGAATTGGTTCGGGCAGAACAAGAATTTGGAGTGACCCGGCCCATGGCTTTCTCATCAAAATGGTTTCAAAATCTGAAGTCCTTGCTCTAATTTTGATCAGGAAGCCACAGTGAAAAACCTCATCGATCAAGACTCATTAATATGGAAGGATGAGATAATTAAACAGATTTTCTTACAATTTGAGGACGAACAAATTCTAAAAATACTTCTTGACATTAACCAACAAGAATATTGCTACTATTGAAAATATTCTAGAATAAGAAAGTTTGAGGTTAAAAAGGTATACCATCTCATTAGGTCCCAACCCGAAAATTCAGCATAAGGAAGCAATCCAAACCAACATCTGAACTTTTCTTGAAAACAACTTTGGAAAACCAAAGAAAGGCAAAGGACTTTAAATTTTGTTTGGAGATTAATCTCACATGCTTTACCCACAAAATCCAACTTGAAAAAAAGAGGAATCAAAGACATAAACCTTTGTTTCAAATGCTGGAAGGAAGAAAAGATAGATATTCACCTATTCAGAGACTGTCCTTAGACACAAAGATTTTGATTTTTATCGCCTTCCAACCTGAGAACAGATCAAAAAATAGAACAATCAATAGAAAGGTGGATTGAAAAGATGTTAGGGAGAATTCATAAAGAATTCAGGGGTCTCTTCCTGGAGTGCCTCCATGGATTATGGTGGGAAAGGAACAAATTAACTTTTAAAGACAAATTAATGGGCATGAAGGAGATCATTGATATGGCATCATCTAAATTTCGGGAGTTTACCAGGCTCAGAGAAGCCTCTGCCACGACATCCACAGAGCCACCTCCAGGTAGCAATAGTGTGTCATCTTGGGAGACACCACCGCCGAATCTCTACAAGCCCAATTTCGATGCATCTTGCACAGAAGAGGAAAAGATTAGAGTAGGAGCAGTTATTAGGAACCATGAAGGAGTTATTATGTTGGCAGCCATGTTAGATATTTCAACTACCTATTTGATAGAGGAGGCAAAAGTAATGGCATGTTTTTTGGGTTTGAATCTGGCTTTGGAAGGCTGTTTTTTTTCTACTTTTTGGTGAAAGGGGATAGCATAAACGTAATCAGGGCTATAGAGAAAGACACCCCCTTCTTAAGCAATCTTGGGCTTATAGTGTCAAACTACAAAAGACTTTTGTATAAGTTCAGAAGTAGACAAATCTCTCATATTAGGAGAGATGGTAATTGAATTGCAAATAACTTAGCAAGATTAGCTCTATCCGCACCAAATATAATTTGGGTGGAAGAATCTCCATCAGTTGTAACTAATTTGGTCTTTTTGGATATTACGGGTCATCTCTAATTTTAATAGATACTCCCTTTCACAAAAAATAAAAAATAATAACACCACCAAATTTTATCCCATTGTTATTTTTGTCATTATCTTCAACAAAAGAGATCCACACTCCTCCACTCCTTGTAGCTAAGAAAACATATATTAATGATTTCATGAACACATTTTCCTTCATTCTGGAACATCCTTCTACTCCTTTCCATTCAGATGATCGCAAAGAAACACATTGTTGCGCTCTTTCTTTCTATTTGTTACTTCTGTCCATCTTTAAAAATATTCCTTCAACGTTTCCGAAAAAGACCATTGTTTGCCAAAATTCGATATTTATGCACACCATACCTGCCAAGTAAATTCACGGCCAAAAAACAAGTGATGAATATATTCAACATCCTTGTTACATAATACCCATACATTATCTTTCTAATTAACAATTTCGACCCGACTCAACCTTTCCTTCGTATTCACCCTGCTTATGAAAACAAACTAAATAAACAACTATACTCTTGGTGGAACTAACCCTTTTCAAATAGACCTAGTAAAACTGTAACTTGTTACGTTCTCCGGAAGCGTTTTTGCCTATAACACCTGCACAAATGAGTTTGTAAAAAATACTCCTTGTCTATCAAACTTTCATATAATTCTATCCTCTCTGTCATTTGCTAGCTTAACTGGCCTCAAAATATCATGTAATTGATTCACAAGTTTCAAAAAGCTCTCGCCTTCATTAGAAGTTTCAAACTCTCTCTAATCCATTCCAAAATTTACAATCTCCTATAAAAAAAAATTTGGAAACTGATCTTTTAATGAACCACAAAGTAACCAAACATCCTCCAAGAATCGAGTTCTTCTTCCATCACCAACCTTCATAAACAAACCAGTAACCATCTTATCTTTTACATATTGCTTCCTAAATTGTAGTTGACAGATATTCTTCTATGGACTCCTTCTAGTAGGTAATTCTTGAAATGATAACAGCTCATTAAGATTTATATTATTACTGGAACATATCACCTTTTTTCACAACAGACACTCCTTTATAAACTGCCACTACCACTTAAATAGAAATATTGTGTTATGAATCATTGCGTCTCAGACTCCACCTAACATTTTAGGAGCTTGCACCACTTTCTATCTTACCAATGTTATACCATTCCTCCAATCTTCTTTACTCCATAAAAAAGTTCTCTATATTGAAATTATTTTTTCAGTAATAGTCTTTGATATTTTATATAAAATCAAATAATATATCGATAGACTATTTAATACTATTTTAATGATCACCAACTTACTAATTTTATTAAGTAGCTTAGCTTTTTATAAACTAAACTTCTCCGTTTTATTTATTATTGACTTTCAAGTCTTGACTAATCTCAAGTCTGTTCCTAACGAGACTCCAAAATATTTATAAAAATCTAATTGCAAATTTAATAAAACTACAAGGACTAACATAAATAATTAAACCTTTTAAATATACTATTTTATTTAAATTATCAATTATGTAGAAACTAACTTTCTTTTAATCTAATTTCTTGACAGGGTTATCAATTTTGGACCATTACTGATGATAAAGGCTATTTCTCAATTACTAACATACTCCCTGGGGAATATAATCTCTACTCCTGGGTCAAAGGATACATTGGTGACTATAAATATGATAAAATCATTAACATAACTTCAGGTAATAAACAAATTATTACTTTAGGCTTTTGAAAGCTTTTGTAATTAATTTATAACTTCTTAAATAAATAAAAAATACAAAAAAAGTTTTCCAAAATTTATTGTGATTGATTTTTAAAGTCCTTAAAAAAAGTAAGTCTTAAAAAATATTTTAATATTAAATATGTTTTATTATTTTGTCAGGGAGTGAAGTTAATGTGGGTGAAATTGTTTATGAGGCACCAAGAGAAGGTGCTACTTTGTGGGAAATAGGTATACCTGATCGTTCTGCTGCTGAGTTCTATGTTCCTGATCCTAACCCCAAATACATTAACAGAATTTATGTCAACCATACAGATAGGTTTGTTCATATATTCTTCTTTAATTTCTCACAATTGGCATGCAATATAATAGTATAATCCCTCTGTATAACCTTTAAAATTTATTACTAGTACTTTTTTAGACAAATAATGTAATTAGTATATTTTACTTTTTGTTTTTTATCCATCCTTTTAAAATTCATAGAATATACTAAACTTTTAATAGTGACAATTAGAAAAAAAAATTGTACATCTAAAAAAAGTTTTTTTTTTTAATTTGTATTTTATCACTACTAGGTTCGATAAACTATAAACTCACTCTACTCAATTTTTACTAATTTATTAAATATTTAATTTTTAATACACTGTCAATACAAAAATAATTTTATATATACATTTAATAATAATATATTGTCAAAAATAATTATCTTTTATGTCGATCGGTGAATAGTCATTTAAAAAAACAGATGTGATTGAACGACTATATAAAATACTTTATACTATCAGTGTATTAAAATTAAACTCTTTTATTATATCTACATTTGAATTTAAAAAATGTGTAAACAAGTTGATCAAGGGCGGAGCTATATACATAGAAAGGGGGATAAAGGCTCCCCTAATTTTAATTTTTTACATGTAAATTATATGTAAATTTCAGTTTAGCCTCCCTTAAAATTTTATTTTAATTTTATTTTATTGTATAAATATTTTTGGCCCCCTCTAATATTTCATCTAACTCCACCCCGAAATTGATTAACATGAAATTCTAATAATTGATTGGGTAGCAGGTATAGGCAATATGGGTTGTGGGAGAGATATGCTGATTTGTATCCAAAAGAAGACTTAGTATACAATGTTGGCACAAGTGACTATACAAAGGATTGGTTCTTTGCTCAGGTTAACAGGTTTGTTTTATTTTTCATGTCTTTTATTTTGCCAATCTCAATTTGAGGATAAGATTTTATTTTCAAATATGTTTCATGTGATTATATTCTCATTTATAATTATTGTTAAGATTTAACCAACTTGTGTTCTGATCCACATTTTAAAAATATAATAATATTTTTTTAATATTTTTTATGTATTTTAATGTCAATTTGAGGATAAGATTTTATTTTGAAATTAGTTTCATGTGATTATAGTCTCATTTATAATTATAATTAGAAAAAATTCTACTCTCCTCTCTTCAGAAATACTAAAAACCTAAAATAATATTCTCTTTTTTTCTATTTATAAAATATATATTTCCTTCTCTTATAACTTTAAAAAAATCTCTTCTTTAATTTATTTTAAATTTTTTGTGTTAACTAAGACTAATTTTATCTATTTTTAAAAAAAATAAATTATTTTTTATAAAAATATTCTTTAACAAAAAATTTATTTTTTTATTATTAAATTTTATTTATTAAAATATCTTTTAATAAATTATTTTTTTATTAATTAAATTATATTTTTATTAAAATATTTTAAAAAAAATAATAATTAATTTTTTTAAAAATCTTTTTTAATAATTTTTTAATTATTAAATTATAATTTTATCAAAATTTTCGTTAACAATTATTTTGATATTTGTTAGGAAGAAGGGAAATAAGACATACCAAGCAACCACTTGGCAAATTAATTTCAATTTGGAAAATGTGAATGCCAATGGAACTTACAAATTGCGAGTGGCTCTGGCCTCTGTACATTATGCCGAGTTACAGGTATATAAGTTTTCAACTTTTCATTCATATTAAAATATGGATATCTAATTTATATTAACATGTTAGGTAAGTAATAATGAATAAAACAAAAATATGCTTCAGTTTGTTTAATTGATGTATTCATTACAATTTTAGAAGTCTTGTATATCAAACATAAAATTAATCATATAACCCTACTTACTAATTTAAATTTGTAAATAAAATTATTTAAGGCTAATAACGTTTATAACGAAAAAAATTTTAATTTATAAACAATAATAACATGTGATCAATTATTTGTGTAAAAGTTAACACAATTACATAAAACAAAAAGATTGATTATTTTGTTAACTATGTAGTTTTATCAAATTTGTAATTAGATTTTTATATATTTTTTATTTGAATCTTTACATTACTTTTAATTTTATAATTAAGTCATTTTTAGTGTAAAATATGTTAGAATTAACTGAATATTTCTTTGCAAATTGAAGGTATTCATAATTAAAAACCTAATTAGATCTTTGATCACATATTTTGAGAAAAATATTATGTTAATTTTAAAATTTTTAACATGAAAATGGCCTAATTACAAAATTAAAATCAGTGTAAAAATTTAATTAAAAAATATAGAAATTTAATTAAAAATTTAGAAAAATTATAGAGATTTACAAAATAATTAAATCAAAACAAAATTATAGTAACCAAGTTGGATCCGGTTAAAATAATAACTATGCATGCTTAATGATGTGTAATGAACATATTGAATTAATACTTATTAAGTACTTTTGGATTATATATTATTATTTATTTTATTTTATTTATTTATTATTTATTTATTTTTATTATTTTTTTTTTTTTGCTTTTATGTAATGAGCTAGATTCGGGTGAAGAATTCATCAGAAGCAAATCCACCATTATTTACAAGTGGAGTTATTGGATCAGAAAACACCATAGCTAGACATGGAATTCATGGGTTCTATTGGCTTTTCAACGTTGATATAAAAGGCACTCTTCTTGCACAGGGAAATAATTCAATCTTTTTTTCACAACCCAATAATACAAGTCCCTTTCAAGGAATTTTGTATGATTATATTCGTCTAGAAGCACCACCCCATCACACAAATTTCACACCAAAATTAAATATTCTTCCAAATTAAGAATATTCATAGAAAAAAAATCTGATATAGATTATTTCTTTATTTATCAAATATGAATGAAAATTTAAAAAAAAAAAAGACGATTCTTTATGAGTCTATGAGATTTGATTGCTCAACTAAAATTCTGAGTTCTCTTCAAGAAATCATAGAAAGGAAAATCATCGTGTACCGTAATTGCTGCTTTAAGTTATGGAATGCTACTATCTTATTTCTAACTTTACCATTATTATTTTTGACGTGACAATAAAAACTAATTTGATTTAGGTGAAATTATGTAAACGTATTTTTTTTAACTAGAAAGTAACAAAAAAAATAAATAAGAAAGAAAAAAAAATAAAGAACAAGAAACTACTTTAAGAAGTAAGGCAATTTTGCTGAGTGCTACTTTTAAACTTCTTTTAAGGTAACTGAAGCTCTACTTGATGAGTATGAATCTTCATCGCAATTTTTATCGTGATATCTGCCACTTTGTTTGCATCTCTTAAAATCAATTAGAGGTCAACACACCATTTTCAAGACATGATGTCTTAGATTTTCAACACTAAAGGATCAACAAAATCATATTTTCAAGACATGATGGTTTATAAGTGGCTAAGAGAAGGGGGGTTGAATCTTAGCCCCTTTTTTGCTTAATAACACTTGCTGTTCTTTTAAAAAACTTGAGAAGATATTTCTTGTTTTTGTCTTGTGCCTGATCAAGAGACTTTCTTTTTGTCTCGTAACCAGTCAAGAGATATTTTTTAGATTTGTCTCCTATGCAGCAGAAACTAAAATCGAGTAGAAGAGAGAGAAAATCACACCAAGATGTATCCTGGTTCAGCTGCTAAGTGCAATGCAGCCTACATCCAGTCTCCATCACAATAATGATGGAATTTCACTATAATCATGATTACATACACCAATTCTCCTTAGGAACTACCCTTCCTATCCGGGACAAGTCCAGAATCTAGCCCCAATCCTAAACTTGACTTGGTAACCCACCAAACTTTCAACTGCAAAGTGCTAATCTAACTTGCAAAGGGATTCTGATCTCACAGAATCATGAAACACAACACAGATGTACAAAGGACCTCTAAGGACATCTATGGCTTTTTCTTTTAATTTTGTGCACTCTGCCTTTTTTTGCTCTATGACTTTTTCTTACAAACCTCACTGTTTGCCTTTTTTCATGAGACTCAAGACAGACAAAATTAAACAGAAAGATATAAAATGAAGAACATTGAAGGAGAAGAACTTCTGTTAGTTGAGGTAGCTATAGGAACACTGTGCTTTTACTCTTTTCCTTGCTTCAAGCCTTGGCTGTTCTCCCTTATTTATAGAAGGGGAAGCCTCCAAGGTTGAAATTGTTGAACCAAGCTAATCTTCTTCTTCTTTAAACAAAACCGGTTTGGCCAGAGAGAGAGAAGAGGAAATCGAATGTAAAACTCAACATGCAATTACCTCTGTGTCTTCTCTTGTCACCAATCTTCATCAATCCGGGCCTTCCATCTTGACTTGCACTCCAAGAAGAATTTCTAGTTCTTGATGAGTTCTTGATGATGACAGCTCCATCTGCTCTAACTTCTACCTCTTCCTCTACGTATCTATAGTAGCTACCTCCTGTGGTGGTTGATCAAAAGTTGAGACGAGTCATGCCTCCAAGGATCTTCTTCCTCTGACCGAATGGATCTCCACTATTTTTGGTATGGAGAGCTTGAGATCACCTCACCACATCTTACCTTTTGTGGTAAAAATCTCAGCCACTCCATACTTCAGAATTTTTCTTTTTCTTGATGTCATCAGCATAATGGCATTGCTACTAGCTTCTTCTTCTTTCTGATGGTAGCTTGCATTAGCTTCCATATTTTCTATGAAGTGACCAAAGCTTGAAGAAAGAAGAGAGAGAAGAGAGAAATTGAAATGCTTTTGGTGGAACTAAGAAAGAGAATGAAATGAATTAATGTTCCAAAACCCATTCCTAGAAGCGTGTAATACATTGAAAGCTATTAAATCACTTTTTCACTTTCTTTTTCTTATTTCCAATGTTTGAATTAATATGCATTTAATCAAAATTTGAAATCCATCAAATGATGAATGTGGATATCCGTTGCAAGCATGCAATCTTTGCTTTCTCTCTCTTTTCAATTCGGACCAATCCTTTTGGTCTTGTAGCAAATACTAATTTTTGGGCTTGTTTAAATAAATCTGGCCCAATAAACAAAACAATGATACAACCACACAATGTAATGCAAAATTAGGCAAGGCTGAATGTTTGGCTTCACATTGGGCTACCCAATTTTTCGGCCTAAAACAAAATCTGCACAACAAAATTATTAATTAACAAATATTAAATGATGATCAAATTAATAATTTTACAATTAATTATTTTAATAATGTTTGATCATCATCAATTTAATTTTGGAGTTTTCCAAACTCATCATCTGCCACTTTGTTTGCATCTCTTAAGATCAATTAGAGGTCAACACACCATTTTCAAGACATGATGTCTCAGATTTTCAGCACTAAAGGATCAACAAAATTAGAGATATCCTCAAAATTATTGACAAGAATAAAGGCATCCACACAATCTGTTTTACAAATAACATCAATTTGCCTAAAGTCCTAGAGTAGAAGATATGTTCTCCAAATAACAAATAACTCTCCTTGCAGAATATTACCACTCTCAATTGTTTCCAAACAGCCTCGTTGCCAACTTTCATTTCAATTTCTGCTAACATAGGCAAAACCAACACAATCACCAGTACCAGAATAATTTGCATCAATAAAACCATGAGCCATTAGTGGTAGAGAGGATAGAAACTCGTTACAACTCAAGAACATTCCAAAGCTCTTTTTCCAAAAGATAAAGCTATACTAGTCACCTTATTCAGGGGTCAAGACTCGTGTGGATGAAAGATTTTATAATTCCTAAAATGCCAAATCAACCATAGACAATAAAAGAATCTAAAAGGGCACTCTTTGCTATGAACCAAGAACCAGTTCATTAAATCCAGAGGTTGACCAAGAATCTCCAAAATTTGCCAAACTAGATGAGCTTTCGGACAATCCTGAATACAATAAACAACTGATTCCTGGCCAGAAAAACATTATGGACAGCTGTCCGTCAGCGAGACGTCCCTTCTGAAATGAAAAGCAGCAGTGGGCAGAGCCTCTCTAAGACAAAGTCAGGCCAAGAATTTATGTTTTTTCAGAACAAGCTGACGTCAAAGATAAAGCCAATTTCCCTGGTCCTCCCAACCAAACTTCTTCTTACTGAACCACAAGTAACCACTATGAGAGACATAAACCTTTGACGTCGTACCAGCTCAAAGCCATCCTACCACTGAACCTGCTTGCACATTCAATTATAGGAAAGAATGTTACCTTGCAGAAATTGGTTTATAGGAGAATAAATATTCTGAAAGTGCCACTGTCCAGATGACCAAAGATCCAAGATTCGGAGATCTGAATCAGAAATGTGAACATAATCCATCTCATGACAAAGTTGTCCCCTCTTCTTCAATTAGAAAACCAAAAAGTTTGGTTTAGATTCCCAATGCAATAAACAAAGTCATCCTTCAAGAGATCCTAAGTTTTACATATACTCTTCCAAACATAAGAGCCTATGTCTCGAGACCGACTGAAACAGTCTTTGAGAGAGGAACCGTATTTTTTTGTCAATAATTGAACCCATAACTTGTTAGGATGATGAAAAAATTGCCATACTAGCTTTCCAAGAAGAGCAACATTAGCACAAAATGGATCTCGAATCTCCAAATCTCCAAACTTTTTATGGGTGACCAACACCTTCCAAATAACCAGATTAACGCCTTTACCATCAACTTGACTTTTCTAGAGAAAGCTCCGCATCATAGATTCTATCTTATTGAATATCCTTTTAGGGAAGAAAGATACTTGCATGTGGTAAGAATGAATTGCAGCCACTGCTGAATTGATCAAACATAGTCTTCCCGCCTTGTTAAGCAATCTCCCTTTTTAACTAGCCAGCCTCCACCAAATCTTGTCTAGAACAACATTGAACTCTGCTCGTGTCACCCGAGAGTGACTAAGGGTAACTCCTAAATTCTTGCCCAAGTTCTGGACGAATCTGATGGATGACACCCCAGTAAAAATCTATTTTCTTGTCGCTGAAACATTCTTGGAGCATAGCGCTTTAGATTTTTTCATATTAACCTTCATCCAAAAGGCTCTGCAAAAGTTATCCAAAGCTACCATTACATTTTAAACTTGCCATTTTTCAGCTTTATAGAACAGAAGCAAATAATCGGCGAACATCAAATGAGAAATTCTTGGACACCCATTAGAAACAGCAATCGGCTTCCACAAGCCCCTATCAACTTGATGATTAATAAAGCAAGACAATCTCTCCATACACAACACAAACAGATATAGTGACATCAGGTCTCCTTGCCTAAGTCCCCGGCTAGGAATGAAGCTATTTAATTGATCCCCATTCCATAGGATAGACAATGAAGAGGCAGTGACACAACGCATAATCAGATTGATTGTAGGGATAGGAAAGCCAAAATTCACAAGGGTATGTTTCAAAAACCTCTAATCAACTCTGTCATAGGCTTTCTCCAGATCAATCTTAAAGGCCAGGGTGCCTTTCTTAGACTTCGTCTTCTTCATGAAGTGAAAAATCTCTTGCACAATAATAATGTTGTCAAGAGTTTCCTTTCCTGAAATAAAACCTCTTTGAAGGGGCCCAACAATGTCCGTGAGACGAGAACGAAGTCTATTGACCAGGACCTTTGTTATAACTTTGTAAACTACATTACAGATACTGATAAGTCTGAAATCTTTCATGAAAACCGGGGTTTCTACTTTCAGAATAAGAATCAGTTGAGTTTCCATCATTCTCGAATCAATATCCATACCAGAGAATGTTTGACTAACCACAGTACAAACATCAAAACCAATAATCTCCCAATATTCCTTGAAAAAGAAATCTTGAAACCCATCAGGACTCAGCGCCTTAAAAAAATGCATACTAAAAATAGCCGACTTAATTTCCTCCAATGTAACTGGCGCTGTAAGGTTACAGCAAGCGTCCTCATTCAGGGAAGGAAGCAGTACTTCACCAAGACATCCCAAATTCACATCCTTCGACTGGTGAAATAAGCTTTTAAAAAAGGACTTAGCTTTCTTGCAAAGGACATCCGGATCCGTTTCTCACACTCCATCCTTAAGAAAGAGATCATGATGCTTCCTCTATACCAAAGTCTGAACATGAAAAAAATTGGTATTTCTATCCCTGAATTTTATCCACTACTCTTTGGATTTCTGAAACTATAGAAGTTCCTCTTGTACAAGAGTGTTATTATAATCCTCAATCAACTGTTGCTCTTTTTGCCGCATAGAAGAATCTTTTATCACTTCCAGCCACTTCTGTAGGAAATTAATTTGGCGCTCCAACTTCCTTTTCCTAACAAAAATGTCGCCAAACACTTTAGAATTAAACTCTAGAGAGTTCTTCTATACTTCTGAAAACTTGCCATGCACCTCTCTATAGCCAGACTGCTACGACTGGTTCGCATTATCTCTGTACCCCAGATGGGTAGTCCAAGCTGTAATAAATAGAAAAGGTCTGTTCCTTTTCAGCTGGGGCCAAGCCTTACAGTGAATTAGGATGGGACGATGATCAGACTGAAGTATATTTAGTATTTTCGCATAAGCCTTCGAAAATATAGATAACCATCCACTATTGATACAAATCCAGTCAAGATTTTTTGCCGCCTCAATATAGTTGTTCACCCTTATGTACCAAGAGAAGTGTCTTCCAATAGTTTTTAAGTTAAATAGGTCGCTATCCCCCTAATGAGGCATCAAATCGATTTATGCATCGACTCAAAAAAAGACAACCCTTAGATTTATGAGAGAAGAGAATTTCATTAAAATCACCAAGAATGATCCATGGCCGACGAAAAGATGAGGGCTACCATAAACCTTGGTATTAAAATGAGGACTACCATAAATACCGCTACACCTCCAAATCACATTATCTAACTGAACCTCCACTGTAACACACTGATCAAAAGCATCTACCTATCTGCAGCAAGCATCCGGCATTGTAGAAAGGAACCATATACTCCCTTTATGCCCTATTGCCTCCACTGTACCAATAGAATGATAAGCAGGCCTTTTCCAGAACATTTTCAAGTGTTGAAAAGGACAATGAATCTCAACCACAATAAAAAGACTGGTTTAAATTTTCTAACAAGCTCTTTGCAATTCACTCACGCTAACCTATTAGATGCACCTCTAATGTTTCAAATTATTATATTTAAACTATCCATAATATAAAGATAGAATAATAGAACAATAGTGAATATAAAATTAGTTCACCAACCTCAAGATGAGGCTTGAATTTTGGGACAAACTCCCTCACACTTTGTTGTCGTCAATCTCTCATGGGAGGTCACCCCATCCATGCCTTCTCTTGTTGCATCCTTCAGCGTCGAGACTTCCATCCATGGCAAAACTGCCGTTGAAGCAACCTTCGCGGAAACATCCACCATCGAGCATCCATTCTTCTTCGTCGGCGAGCTCTGCAAGGACGGCGGTCTTAGCCGTTTCTGAAGGGAGGAGCCGCAGGGCACTTGGGTCTGTTGAGAAGATGGCATCGCAGACGCATCTCCATTCTTCACACGCGACCCACGCTACTGGAGCATGGTTCGAGATCCAACCTTGGCTCGTGAAGAAGCGGACCTATTAGCATGAGAAACATGCAACGTGGGCCTTGCTTTCCAGCGATATAATGCCCTCTTTATCAACCACGAACCACCAAACATGACCTTATCACGCTTCTCAGCGGCATCGAATTTCACCCGAAAATACCCAAATCCCATGTCTAAAAGATCGAAGCCACCTTTGATGTGCTTGACCATCCGAAGCTTATGTGAAAGAGCTGTATAACTGTAGTTCTTGTCCAAGACCTTGATCACTAAGGCATCTCTATAAGATTTTGCAAAGCAGAGCTTTGTCTCTTTTGTGAAGCTAACACACGGAGGTTGAGAATCACCCTGCTTACCTACCACCGTCATTATGCTATCCTCAGAAAGAGATCTTACAAGTACAAAGGCCTTAGATTTTTCTGCACCTATAACTTTATCTCTAAAGGAGACTTTTGAAGTCTTTGAAAAACTTCCTAAAAAATCCTCTTTAACACCAAGTGCACACCTACCCTCACTCTCTCCCTTATCTCTTTTGACGGCATAGCCATCATCCTCCCTGTATTTTGTCCTTAAACCCTGCTCCTGCTCTCTCCTTTGCTCATTTCTTACCCTTTCCATACCACGACATAGTAAACGTACTTTATTTGTCCTTTATTAATAGAATTAATTAACATTAAGGATTAAAAATGATAAGGTTTATTTGGATACTGATTGTCCCAAACTACTTACATATATATATTGTTTAATAACTCTTGAATTTACATAATTTCCTCGGAAAAAATTACCAGAACTTATAAAAGGATTTTGTTATCTTATACTCATAACTATAAGTTAAATTTAATTTTAATGTATTAATAGTATAAAAAATTTTACATAATTATTCAATTAGATTTATTCATTTAGATAATATTTTAATTAACGCATTTAAAAATAAATTATTTTTATTGATGTAACAAATATATAATTAGTTGTTTATATAAAATATTTATACTGAGAATGCATATAAAATAAATTTTTATAATAAGTTAATGGACTTAATCAATAATAATAAAGATATAATTAATTATTTTGAGCAATAAATCAAATTAAGTTACTTGAAATAATTATTATGCTTTACAATAAGCTTCACATACAAATGATTTAACCAATCAAATCCAACTAAGTCTTTTAGATTCACGCGTTTTTTTTTTCATGCTTTCTTCTTCTTCTTCTTCTTCTTTCAAATTCATGCACGCACATTCTTTTTCACCCATGGTATTATGTCTTCTTCTTCTTTTTCTCTTCCTCCTTCATTTTCATCCTTCTCCTCCATCATCATGATCATCAACATTATGATCATCATCGTTATCGTCATTGTTGTCTTCTTCTAACACGTATCATTGTTATCGTTATCGTTATCATCGAATTTTTGCCATATTGATGACATTGTCTGATCTAAAATTGATTTGGATGTGTTTTTGTTCAAAATTGACTTGGTTCGTACTTATTTTGAAATGAGTTTGTTTGTGTATCGTCATCATTAAGTAATTTCGGTTAATTCAAAATTCAATTTTTGGTTTATTCTGGATGTAATTTCGGTTCATTTTTAAGTGAATTTTTTATCATTCAATTTTATTTTTGTGCTTGTTTTTTTAATGCAATTATTAAGTTATTTTATTTTATTTTGAATTTAAATAAGGTGAACTTGGTCTGTGCTTATTTTGAAACGAGTTGGTTTGTGTATTGTTATCATTAAGTAATTTCGATTTATTTAAAATTTAATTTTTTGTTTATTCTGGATGTAATTTTGGTTCATTTCTGAGTGAATTAAGGTGGATTTGGTTTCGTTGTTCTACATAATTCAAAACTCTTCCTCCTCACATTCTCTCTTGAGAGGAATAAAATCAAAAAAAGAGAGGAAAAATCAAACAAAAAAGAATAAACAAGAATAAAAAAACTTTTCAAAACACATCATCATGTTCTTCTTCTTCTTGTCTTGTTCATCTTCTCCTTCTTATTTTTCCTTCTCATAATTTTTCTTATTTTATCCTCTTAACAATAATAAAAACATGAAAAAATCAAACAAAGATTAAGAAACTCATAATGCTGTAAAATCACTTGATGGATTTGGATGTATTTTTGTTCATGATTTAATTTTGTTTGTGTGCTTGTTTTTTAACGTAATCATTCAGTAAGTTCGGTTCATTCTGAATTTAAATAAGGTGCAATTGGTCTATGCTTCTTTTGAAAAGAGTTTGTTTGTGTACAATCATCATTAAATAATTTTGGTTCATTCAGAATTTAATTTTTGATTCATTCTGGATGTAATTTCGGTTCATTTGAAATTCAAGTTTATTTGTGTGCCTTTTTTCGAACACAATCATTAAGTAATTTCAGTTTATTCTGGATTTAAATAAAGTGCACTTGGTCTATGCTTGTTTTAAAACGAGTTTGTTTGTGTATCGTCATCATTAAGCAATTTTGGTTCATTCGAAATTTAATTTTCGCTTCATTTTGGATGTATTTTCGGTTAATTTTTGAGTGAATTAAGGTATATTTCGGCTCGTTGTTCTGTACAATTCAAAACTCTTCCTTTCTCATCTTTTATTACTGCTTCTTCTTCTTCTTCTTCTTCTTCTTCTTCTTCTTTATTTTTTTCTTCTTCATCTTCTTCTTATTTCATTTTATTATAATTTTTGTTTCACTTTCTTGAAAGGAATAAAACCAAGAAAAAGAGAAGAAAAATCAAATAAAGAAGAAGAAGAAATACATACTGCTGCAAGATCATCAAAGAGATGAGGAGAAAAAGTAAAAAAATGGGTTAAGTACGATTTTAGTCCCTAACGTAGAGGCCAAAAATTTTTTTGTCCCTAACCTTATTTTGCATATAAAATCGTTCCTAAAGCTCGTGTTGCTTTTAAAATGGTCCCTCGGACAATTATGCCCCTCAGTTCGTTATTGTCCGTTATTGAATTTTTATCAAATAATAATAATAGTAACAACAACAACAATTATCAAAATAAATAAAAAAGGGATTGTTGTGTGTAAAGGAAAAGAGGATCATCCTTTTTGAAAGCTCAGAGGAAGGAAGCAGCGCTAGGGTTCAACAAAGCAGAGGAAGGGTTCAAAATGGCTGCATCAATGGCTTCCTAGAGTTCCAGATCGTGTCGAGTTTGTTCACCTGCGAAGGAGTTGGTATGTGAACACGGAGACAGGCCAATTCTACAAACCTCAATGACGAAGGATAACTTAGGCCGAAGATTTTGGGGTTGCGTATACTATGAGGTATGTTGTCATGATATTACCCTGGTATAGCTGAATCCTGCAAGAACAATCAGAAGCAGCCAGATCCACAACAAATTTATCTAGCCCACACATCACCACATACTTATTAGCAGCTGACCAATATGGCCTCCGGTCCCTAGCAAATTTTGCCCTTTTTTTTCCAATTTCTTCCTAATTATTGGTATGATATTACCCTGGTACAGTTGAATCCTATCTCTATTGGCAGCCCATCTCGTCATTAGATACACCCCAATGTCCTCTAACACAATTGGTTTTTCTCTTGCCTCAACTATGACAGCATTAAAACGTTCACTCATGTTATTAACAAGGGATTAGAGTCACATTTTGAATGAAATGTAAATATAGAACGGGACCAAAATCTGGGTAGAATGCCGTTCAAGTGTCAAAATGCCCCCTCATTCTTGAGTCTTAGTGATTTCATCTCCTTCTCCCAATCCTTCCAATGAGTTGACTTTGCACACTGCCACATTCGGTTCTTCAGCTCCAATCCAGAGAATTTCTTCCTGAAATTGTTATACAGATGCCTCACGTAGAATCTGTTGTCCACCCCTGGAATGACCTCCTCAAAAGCTGGTAACAAACCCTACAAAATGAAGGTGATCATGCCAATGTTAGTCCAGTAGTCATTGTTTTTTAATTTCAACCAATAGGCTTTCTGCAAACAAAATACTAATGTCAAATTAATCATTACCTTCTGCTGATCAGACATGAATGTGCATCTTTCAATTTTTTCTTATCCCAAATCGTCAGCAAGATAGCGCAGAAACCAAACCCAGGAGTCCTTTGTCTCAGCTTCAACTACCGTATAAGCAATCGGAAGGATCTGGTCATTGGTGTCTCCGGCCACCCTGAGGAGTCTTTAAGAAGCACCCATCCAAACTAATAAAGGGTCTACAATGTTGGAAGCTTTTCTTGCATGCATCAAAGCATACATACAATCTTTGGAATACACAGTAGTTCATCAAATCTGGGTTCTGGATCTCCTGAGCAAAATCCAGGGACCGAATCGACAATGGATGAACCCGGATTAGCTTTTAGAAGTTTAGCATAATAATCATTAATCCTCTTATACTGCTCCTAAATCTAGCTTAGTGCCTCGCGCTTGGTTTTGGCTACAATGGATTTGGTCACAGTCAGATTCCACTTCTTGTATGCCTTTGCCACCAACTCCTATTCTAGGATTAGACTCCACCTTCTTCTTAAATTAGTTGCCTAGCCATTTGGAGTGCATTATGCCAACTCTGTGTGTTTGCATGCAAGTGTGTTGCATATTCATGCTCTTTAATTGCCATGTTGACTCATCCCTAACCCTGTGTGCATAGAGCCAAAAAGGGGCAGTCTTTCTAACAAAAAACCCTAACCCTCACCAAATTACACTTCTTAAACTTGATACTTCTAGCTGTATGAACTGCATAAGCCAAAACAGTGTCCTTAAATTCTTGCCTAGATATATAAAGTGTTCCTACCTCTCATCTATAGTTGGTCATGTCCTTTTCACGTTTATGAACTGGAAACCTTTGACCCCCCACGATATGATCCATCATCAGCATCCTCCTCAGGATCATCATTCTCCACCTCATCTCCACCAATCATATGGTTTATTTCCAATTCATCACTATCTGCCCCTTCCTCATCACTTAGCTGACTTGTCCCAATCCCCTTTTCCTTGGTAGCAGTATCTTTCTTTGGCATATAATTAGTTTTTCCAAATCCACTGTCATATTCATATTCATCCTCACTATTAGTGAAGTGTATGTCACATGCACTGTCCCCCTCCTCATTGGATGGCAAATATTCGAGGTCATCACTGTCTTCATCACTGGTTTCACGTCGATCTCCTCCAATCTGTCCTCCACCTACTAACTCTTCTGAATCTCTCTCATTATGTGCCCCGCTTCTCTCAACTACTTCAGTCACATGGTCATCAAAAACAACTATATGAAGACCAGCAGCATTACGTTCCTCACTTTCAACACCCCCAGCTACTCCCCCTACGTCAATGTAATCCACTTTCGAACCCCTCTGCATCCCCAACATCATGGACCACAAACAACTATACCAAGCCCCTCATCCCAGCTATTTTGTACATTTCAATTGCATTTGAGTCACCTTTCAACATCTTCAAGTTATTCTCCAAATCATCCACAGTTGGATCTTTATACCATAATGCTCCAATGTTGGACTGCAAGTATCCAAACTATCTTATCTCTTCATAGGCCTCAAATACAGACCACCGATCGCCATCAATGTCTTCGATAATTGTAGTTTGTCCCTTCAAATACTTAAATACCCCGTCCTCATATCCGAATGCACCACTATGATACACCCTCATGTTAATATACACCATCTTCTGCTCAAACAACCATGTTATTTAACACAATACATTACTACAACAAAGAAGAATGAAAAGAAATAGATCATCACAAACCATAGCTTTAGCAACAGTCACTGTAGCCTACATTAAACCCTAAACAGCTCAAAGGCAGCAACATTGTTGTCAACCTCAAACCCCCCAAATACAATAAACAGATGATGTGAAGTGACAATGCACGAAAAAAAATCATACCTCAACAACCACTGTTTGCAGCGATGAAGATGGGTCACGAATGTCACACCGCACTGACGGTGGAACTTCCAACAACCAAATCTCTTCAACTACTATTGTAGACTCTCTTCGCAGGAACGATTTTTAGAGTTTCACACAAATGTTTCAGATACCAATTGTGTTCAGGAACATTGTGAGTTATTTGAGGAGTAGAAAATGATTTTGCGAAAATGAAATTAAGGGAAACAAACCACGGGGAAAAATTGTCTTTAAAAATTATTTTTTTTGTCAGAAAGGACCATTTTAAAACTAACACGAACTTTAGGGACGATTTTGTATGCAAAATAAGGTTGGAGACGAAACAAATTTTCGGCCTCTACGTTAGGAACTAAAATCGTACTTAACCCTAAAAAAATGCAGCAACAAAAGAATGATGATGAGAAGAAAACACACCAAAAAGGAGGAAGAGAAACGCGAAGAAAAAGATGACGACGATAACGTAAAGTCTCGCGCGTATAATCACACTCTTTTAATGAGAGTGATTTTTGTTGGTGTTGAATCTATTTAGTTAAACTTGGATGACAATAATAATTGAAAATGTGTAACAAATCTGTATTCTTTAATTCATGACATACATGATTAATAAATGTTGAGAAGTATACATATAATGAATAAAATTTTCCAAGGATTTAATGATAACGTTACATGATTTTGCCGTGCAACCAACGAACATCACAACACGTCTTCATTTCATTCGATGTACTCTTTCTATTTCCATCATTTTCTAATTATTACTAATTATAACATAACCATGTTTTTTTCAATCTATAAATCATGTAGAGAGGTAAGATTGCAGCATCAAATCAAATCCCTCACTACTATTTCACCAAAGGGGCTATGTCATACAATTCCTTTATTTTGTTTCTTATATTTAACCTTTTCCTTTACGAGGCTTCAAAAGTTGCATGCAAATTGAGAAGTGATGAGATTCCATCCATTTTGTCCCCTTGATATACCATATCCCATGATGCACTTTCAGAGCTTGTTCTATGGTTAGCCATGAATAATATCCATTAAATTTCTTTTGGGGTATAATCCACATTATTGATTAATGCTTTTATTTAGTAATTTTGATTGTGAAATTAAGAGTATTCTAAAAAGAGTTTAATTTTGATGCACTAATCGTGCGAAACGTTTTACACAAGCGTGCAATTATATCCGTTTTTTATGATTATTCTAGTGGTAAATATAAAAAGTAGTTATTTTTACTGATATGACGTTATATAATTAGATATATATACGTGTAAAACTATTTTACACTAACAGTATATCAAAATTAAATTCTTCTAAAAATACTAGTTTGTTTGTCTAATTAGCTTAGTTTCTTCAACTACTTCTATAGGTTGCTAGTGAAGTCCAAATTGAAGGTGGCCAATATTGCTTCTTTGCTTTTGTCTTGTTGCTAGTGAGATCTTTGCCGCCGGCGGCCGGATCCATGTCGTCGCAGGCAGTGAAGTTGCGTGCCGACGACAATTATGTGAGACATTATTAATTATTCTTTAATTAAGGATTGAATTTTGGATCCTCTCATGTTTTTCTTCTTTCTATTTATAGTTTTGAAGATAAATTGCTTTGATTTTATGGCAAATGTTAAATTAATTGAATTGAATTGAATTGGTTTGGTAGGTTGTGATGGACAATGGTATACTTGAAGTGTATTTATCCAAAAAGGGTGGATTTATCAGTGCAATACAATATAATGGTGTTGATAATTTGCTTGAAGTTCTTAATGAAGCAGATGATAGAGGGTGAATGATGAGCTACAACTATATTAAACTATGTTTTTTTATTAAAAATTTTGGATATAAATTATTAATTTATATTCATATAATAATAATAATGAATGATATATATATATATATAGGTATTGGGACATTGTTTGGAATGAAGCAGATAGCACAGGAACAACCGGGATATATGAAAGGTTCGTCATGAATTCATAATTAGCTTTCATCTTTTACATTATTATTATTATTATTGTTATTATTATTATTATTAATGCTAGTAATATTTCTCTCATGTAAGACAAATTAAATTAAATATAAGAATAATATATATTCTATTTCATTTGCTAATTATTATTTAATTTACTCAATTATTTTTCCCTAGTTTATCAGGATCTTAACATTAATAATTAATTACTTGTTAATTAGAATCAATATATGGGAATTGGACACTGCCGCAAAACTTTTTGTTTTCCTTTCTAAAAACTTAAGTGATTGGAGGTAGAATTACATTTAGGGAGCCACTCACAGATAAACACATTAAAAATAACTTTTTTTTTAAGATATTTTTTAGTAATTAAATTCAATATATATAACAGATTAAATTATATTATTTTTGTTAAAATTAGATCAGATAAATTGATTTAATCAAAAAATTAATGACTTAAATCTTAAACCGGTCTAAATTAATATTTTTTATAGAAAATGACTACAATACTCTTATTATAAAAAATGACAAAATATTCTTATATATATTAATTTTGAGAATCATAAATCCTAACCTTTCTCTTCTCTCTAAGTCGTCATGGGGTTAAGATTTAGGGTTATATATATGAGTATTTTATTCATTTTTTATAATAAGGGTATTGTATTTTTTATTAAAAAAATATTAATTTATATCTATTTAAAATTTAGTTCATCAATTTTTCGGTCAAATAAATTTATTCGATCTAATTATGACAAAAATAATACGCTTTAATCGATTACATATATTAAATTTTAATTGTTAAAAAATATTTTTAAAAACTGACATTTTAGATATCTTTATCTGAGTGGCTCCTTTATAGAATATAACTCTTGTGCAAAAATTACTTTTGAGACCAAAGTAATGTAAACAATACGTACGTAGATTCACTTGTGATAAATTCAATTTTCTATAGAAGAATGTGGCAACAAATTATATTTATGTGTCTTCCAAAAGATTAAAGAAGATGGAACTTGAATTGGAAGGAAATAACTTGCAACATAAGAATCACACTATTTGATATGAGAAGGTTTTCGTGAAAGAAATGTAAGAATGTTGTCGTATTAACTAATCAAAAGTGGTGATGAAAAATGCTACAGTTTGAAGACTACAATTGGCGATAAGCTAAGGGTATATATGTGTATGAAAAATTGCATGACAATCCATTTAGGTGAAACTGATATATAGTTATTAAACTATAAATAAATATTATATTAAATTATTTTTATAAAAAAATTCATGTAAATAATAATAATCTTAGTAATAATAAATAGATGTAATATACCATCAATGTTATATGGAGGCCACTCAGATAAAGACGCTTAAAACGTCTTTTTTTAAAGATGTTTTCATGTTGTATTTTAATTAGTTTCTGTATAATTCATTCAGTATTCCTCACCACATATTATTAAATTCCTCAAAAGATTTTCTTTTCAAAAATAATAAAAAAATATTTAATTTGGACTAAAACAAAAAAGATAATAGATTAACTATTAAAGTTTTGTTAAAAGATTATTTACATAAAAAAATATATCACGTTCATAAAATATATATATATATATAACAAGCTCTTAAAATTTTTATAAATAAAAAAATAATTAATTTTTATTCGTATAATATTTAAAATAATTACTATATTATTATTATATTATAGATTAAAATTTACTCATTTAAATTTTGTTTTTATTTTTAATATAAGCATTAGAAATAAATAAATTTTTTATAACAAGATGTAATGTAACAAAATATATATAATATTAATTAGTTTTTAAAAAATTCTGAAAAGATGATTTTTCTAATAAAGTGTTATTAAAAAATTAACATTATAAAACTAATTTCAACCAATATGATATAATAGGTTATTAAATATATTTAATACAAAACACATTGAATATAAATTTTTATTGAGTTTAAATTTTAAATATTTTTTAATTGAATTTCGAAAATTTTTATTTTAAAGAATTAGAATATTTTAACATCATTTTTTCGTATCTTTTTAATTGAGTCTTTGATTTTTTAAATTATAAACCTTATTTATAATTAAGAGTAATGTTTTAACACCACCAATTAGTCACACATATAAAAGTACAAGAACAATTCTATTGTCATAATTATAATCTAACTTTATAAGCAATACAATACAATGAAACTATATATATAAGTAATATAACTAAATTTTATCTATATCTATAGTCACATTTTATAAATAATATAATTAAATTATATTTATGTTTATAATTAAAATATAAATAAAAATACAAAAATTATCAGGATGGTTAATTTTTTTCGTTCATAATTTTTTTATTATTTTTGTTGTGAAAAATTTAATTATTTTAATAATTAATTATTTTTTAAAAAAGATAATTGAATAACACAAAAAAGCCTTATTAAGAGTAATTTATTTATATATGATTCAAAAATAATTGAATAATTATATATGGTAAAAAATTAATATTATTAAAAAATAAAAATAAAATTTATTTTAAAATTAAAAATAAAATTAAAAATCATGGTTTTTTTTCTTTTTTCCAAAATTTATCTACTAGTAATTCTATAAATATTTTATGATGAATAAAAATATTAAACTTGTACTAAAATTTATTCTAATAAAATTTATTTTTATTCTACTAAACATTAAATAAACTATTGAAAAGAATTTTGTTTCCTCCATTAGAGAAGAATGATAAACTTCCATACTTCTATTATGTTATGGCAATAATTTGACCTGTTATTTTTTAATGTACATAATAATAATAATAATAATAATAATAATAATAATAATAATAATAATAATAATAATAATAATAATAATAATAATAATATCACAGTAAAAAAGGAAGCCTATCACCAAATAATTTATCATCCGAATTATATATGAATCAAATTGATAATATGAGGGCTAACACTACAAAAATCGATAACAAGGTTAGGGACTTACAAAACCTTTCTTAAGATCATAGAAAAAAAAAGGTTTATATTTGTGTGATATATAAAACAATTATCATAATAATAATAATAATAATAATATTATTATTATTATTATTATTATTATTATTATTATTATTATTACATTATATATATATATATATATATATATATATATATATATATATATATATATATTTATATATATGAGCAAAAAAAGTCCAACTGTTTTAAAGTAAATTTTTTTTTTAATATTTGATTAAATATTCTTGTATTTAGTACTTTTTTTTTGGGCACTTCCTCTTAGTTAAAAATATAATCATTATAATTTTTTAGTTATTATTGCTAGGGGTGTTTACAGATAGGATATGGCTGAAATTTCAATCTAATCCGCACTAAACTCATTAGATCAAATTCGATATTCGCACTTTTTATGTTTGGATCATATATCAAATATATCCATAAAATAAAAAATATTAAAAAATTTTATTTTTATAAAAAAAGTCAATAATTTTTTTTGTTTACTTTTTTAAACATATTTACTTCTATCTAATTAGAGTGTGGATCCGATTCGATCCAATCCGATCATCTTACAGATCAGATCATATCCTCAAATTACAGATCAGATACGGATAAATACTGTGGATTTATATGGATATGATCTAATATATGAACACCCCTAACTACTACTATAGGTTCATTGTTGCAAAAGAATGCTTCTTTTATTATAAATCATTATTAGATCTTAATTACCATTAAAACAACTTAATTGTCAACAAAGAGATAATACTTATTGGTCTCTGAAATTATGTTCGTATTTCAATCTATAGTTGTAAAAATCGAACTGGATCGGCTGGTTCGACCGAAAAACTAGTGAACCGGACTAGAATCGATTCGGTTTACTTCTTGGACCGTCTAAGGAATAAAACCGGTGTTAATCGGTAAGAACCGGTCTAATCGAACTGCTTAAAAAATTTTTTAAAATGTATCCACAAGGTCTCGAACCAAAAACCTTGAAGCAAAAGCAACCTTTACTTGTCACTTAGCCATTGCACTTCTAAGTACTATATTTGACAAATACTAATTATATAGTATACATAAATATCTAATTTAATTTAATTTTTGTTTTTTCTATTTTTAAAATTAATTACATTTTAATTATATACCATTATTAATATAAATATAAATTTCACTAAAATTTTATTAATTTACTTGATCTATTTTATTGTTAGTATTGTGATTAATGTTATTTGTTTTGATGTTAGTGTTAAAATTTACTAATATTATAGCTAGATGATAGGCTTTGTGAATTAATTATTTTTTTATTGTGTCAAAATAAGATACTATTGTAGTATTAAAATTTTATGGTTTTTTTATATTAGTTATTTTTAGAAGTTGAGACTTGATTCTTCATAAAATGTTAGTGAAGATATGTATTTCAAATTTTAATTTTAAGTTTTTAACTATTTTATATTTTATATTTATGTGAGACCGGTTTTATCGGTTCAATCAGTGATTTATCGATTGAACCAATAAACCAGTGAACCAGTAGTTTGACCGGTTTGATCAATGGTTCGGTTCTAACAACTATGTTTCAATCTAATTTCAAAAATTTCGATTTACTCAATTAGTCTCCCAACTTAGTAGTTATGACTCACATTGGTTCCTAATCTTATTTTTGTCACTGTCTCACAAAATCGTTAACGATATGTTGAGATGGACTAACGACTGTTACATTATACATTCTAGCGACTATTTGATGTGACAATTGAAATTTTTTTACCTTTTTTTTTCAACTAAACACTTAAAACCCTAATATGAGTCATGGATACCTAAGTTAAAAAATAAAACTAAGTAAATTGAAACTTTAAAAATCAGATTAAAGCTCGAATATAACTTCAAAACAGAATTTTAACTTATGTAGTGATTAATTTAAATGAGAATCAAATAAATCAAAATTCAACATAATTTTTATCAATGTTTTCAAATTCGAAATTTCTATACCAAAATTAACTAGGATTTCTCTTTAAATTAAAAATTTAATGAAATAGTGACTTTAATTATCTTAACCAATGTCCTAATTAATTACTTTTATGTCTTAAAAAAACTGTATATGAGAAGAAAATAATTAATTTGTCTACTTTAATAAATAGTTATTTTACTAAAATGAAAGAAACTAATTTTTTAGAATTTTTTAAGAATTAATTAATATTATATATATTTTGTTACACTATATTTAATTATAAAAATTTTATTTTTTTCTAATGTTTATATTAAAAATAAAAAGAAAATTTAAATTAGTGAATGTTAATCTATAATATAATAATAATATAGTAATTATTTTATATATTGTACGAATATAAATTAATTATTTTTTTATTTATAAAAATTTTAAGAGGCTTGACCTTGTTTTATATATATATATATATATATATATATTTTTTTTTATGAATGTGATATATTTTTTTATGTAAATAATTTTTTTAAAAAAATTTAATAGTTAATCTATTACCTTTGTTTCAATCCAAATTAAATGTTTTTTATTCTTTTTAGAAAGAAAATTTTTTGAGAAATTTAATAATATGTGATGAGAAACACCGAATAAATTATATAGAAACTAATTAAAACACAACATGAAAATATCTTTAAAAGACGTTTTAGGCGTCTTTATTTGAGTGGTCTCCATGTTATATATATAATGTCTGATATATTGAAGTAGTTAGTTGTGAGTTAATATTTAATTTGACTTCTGAAAATTAAGGTCGAATTTAATTTGATCATTAAAATTCTAATCAACTCAAATTGAGTTCTAAAATTTGTAACCGTAACTCGCATTAACTCTTGATCTGATTTCCGTTCACGACACGTTGATTTGATACGTTAATTTGTTGTAATTTAGGTTTTTCGCTCAAGTTCTATATAATCAAGACTTATTAGAGCATTTAGAAGCTTGATTACTGCTTTCAAATTAACATGCAATTTTAACATGTCAAAAATTATTTCAGAGACTAATATAACTTATTATTATAAATTTTAGAGTTTAAATTAAGTCAATTATAATTTTAGAGGTAAATTTAAATTCGATCTCAAATTTTAGAGGTAAATTGAATATTAAGTCGGTTGTTAATTGCGTGGCAAATTAATATCTCATGCAGGGTCGTGGGGACAAGTTATAAAGTTATAGTGCAAAATGATGAACAATTGGAGATTTCATTTACCAAAACATGGGATCGATCATCCATGGAGGAAAAGCAGTCTCCTCTAAATATTGACATTAGGTACCATTAAATTCGTTCATCAATACATACATGGTCGCAACCATGTTTTTATAAAGTAAAATTAATTAAAAAGTATAATTTAGAACCATCTACATCTATTATTATGTGAATTTATACACGGTCGAGATTAAATTTTTTTTACATACATTTAATTACGTATTATTAAGATTATTTTTTATATTCATTACATAAAAGGCCATAAAAAAAGGAATATAATTGACCTAAAACTAAAATCATTATTGCACATATTTGAATTAACATGCGCACTTTTTTTTAAGATAAAACACATATGAATATACAATGTTGAAGAAACATTTACCTTGTTTAAATTTTGTGCAGATATGTGATGCTACGCAATTCCTGTGGCTTGTATTGTTATAGCATCTTTGAACACCGAAAAGAATGGCCTGCTTTCAACGTACCTCAAATCAGAATGGTCTTTAAGCTTCGAAAAGATAAGTATGGTCTTAATTAGCCCTATTTTATTTCATTTTTAGAACAAGAAAATAAATAATCTGGAGTTTATAGTAATTATTTTTGGAAGCTTATTATTATGAATCTCACTAGGGAGATAATGGAATATTTGTACAATATTTACAATAGGTTATTTATTTGGCTCAATATGAGTTAAAAAATGAACATCCAGAGTAAAAAAATACTACTAATTTCTCAAACACATTACACTCATACTATCCATAATAACCATCCGGATACAAGAGATAATAAACATCTGATATCCTATTGAATCGAACATCCCTAAACTTCTATTATACATATTGTACCGATCCTCTATTGGCTCCCTATACTTCCTCTATTATTATTATTATTATTATTATTATTATTATTATTATTATTATTATTATTATGCAGGTTTAATTATATGGCTATAGCGGATAATAAGCAAAGGCTAATGCCTGTTCCAGATGACCGGTTACCAACAAGAGGAAGAACACTTGTTCCCCCTGAAGCTGTGTTGCTTGTTGATCCTATTGAACCACACTTCAAGGGAGAGGTTTTTCTTTTATTCTCTCTTCTTTTTATTTCTTTCTTGGAAAGTGAAAATGATTTGAGAAAGAGAGAGAATTGGATGATTCTAGGATAATAGTGTCACTATGATTTTATTGCACGATTTCAATTTATTATAATGATTTATATAAATGGGTTTAACCGGTAATTTAGGTAGCGTTTGTTTTAAGGTATATTGAGACAGTGACTGAGATTCAATATCATATTTGTTGATTTAGAGACTGATATTAAAATTTCTGTCTCTATTTCTAAAATTTCAGTATTTTAGTATCTCAAAAAAGTGAGGACACAGGGGGCTAAAATTTTTAGAGATGAAGACTAAAACTTTAATAATATTTTCTACCTAAAATACCTTTATTTCAATTAATTAATTCTAATTTTACTCTTTGTACAAAATAAATTAAAATTTCATTCTTATTTCAATTTCTGTCTCTTAGTCTCTGTCTCTCAATTTCAGTCTTTCCATTTCTGTCTCTCCACCATACGCTACCTTAAAGCCTTTATATTGTGGTGCAGGTCCTAGATATTAAATAAAACGAATATGCTTAATATTTCACTGAATATTCTAATTTATACGTGTTATATTTGATGCTATTGGTTTAGCCTTCTTGAACTCATGATATAGAACTCCATTGCTCTCATCTTTCATCGATCGAAATCGCATCAAGACATTCACTCCATTGACATAATCCATGAGTTCATGAGCTTCGATCAAAACTTCAACTTGATCTCTCCATAGAAAATAGTTCTCTTCATTCAATTTGATGGAAATTAAAACTATAAAATTATGCACCACCATTGCTTGATTCACAATCTAATTTGCAACTGAGTTTGTTGCATTTTCCTCTAGCATTGCTTGAATTGGCTCTGCCATTGATATTTCTGAAGCTCTGATACCATGAAAATGGTACTAATGGTTTAGGAATGAGAGTAAGAGTTTGAGAGAGTTAAAGAGAAAGAAATTTGGATAATTCTAAAATTGTAGTGTGATTATGATTTCATTGCAAACTTTAGCTTATTACAATGGTTTATAATTTATATAGATAGATGTAACCGGTAACTTGCTATATAAGTCATCCTACAATAATAATTCTAACTACCTTTTTAACTGACTATAACAAACTCACTAACTGTTACTAATTACTTTATGACTTTATATCTTTTCAGAAAAAAAAATTAGATGTAGAATTCTTTAAGTTCGATTGATTTTTGACTTTTGTTTTTATTCTATGATATTAGTGTTATATTAAAATTTTAAAAATTACACCAATTATTTACTAGAATCTAATCATATATAAAAGGAATAAAAATCGATTAATTAATTTTTATTAAACTTTTAAAATTGGTTAACCATAAAATAAATTTTGAAAAAAAAAAACACCAAAGATAAAAACAGAAATCAATGAATTTGTGTAAGAAATCATTATATATAGCAGATATGATATTTGTAAAAGAATTTTAATAATTGGTTTAAATATGTTATTGATTTAAGGTGGATGACAAGTATCAATACTCAAGCAATAACAAAGATATTAAGGTGCATGGATGGATAAGCTCCAAATCTGAAACTAATCCTGCAATGGGGTTTTGGGTAATTATACCTACCAATGAGTTCCAATCAGGTGGCCCTCTTAAACAGAATCTCACCTCTCATGTTGGACCTATTACTCTTGCAGTAAGTCTTTTTTTTAATAAATTATATTCATTTTATATAAAATACTATCTATGTAGATTGATATATTATTTCATAATATTTACAATTACATTTTTAAGGAGGAGGATAGGAAGAATTCATGGTGAATTGTTTTGTGATTTATGAAATTTTGGAGTATATACGGGTCTTAATTTTAGAGAGATTTTTAGGAGGGAGTAATTTAGATAAAAACGTTTAAAATGTTTTTTGTTTTAAAATATTTTTTAGTAATTAAAATTTAATATATATAATTAATTAAATTGTATTATTTTTGTTAAAATAAGATCAGACAAATTAATTTGATCGAAAAAATGGTGATTCAAATCTTGAATCGGCCTAAATTAATATTGTTTTTATAGAAAATAACTACAATACCTTTATTATAAAAAAATGACTAAAATATTCATATTATATACATATATATTAATTTTGAGAATTCTAAATTCTAGTCATTTAATTCTCTGTCGTCATATGGTTACGATTTAGAGTTTCAACAATATATATATATATATATATATAATATATATATTTATTATATATATAGGTATATATCATTTTCTATAAAAAATAATATTAATTTAGACTAGTTCAAGATTTGATTCATTATTTTTTGATCAAATTAATTTATCTGACTTAATTTTGATAAAAATAATACGATTTAATCGATTATATGTGTTAAATTTTAATTATTAAAATATATCTTTAAAAAAAGACGTTTTAGACGTCTTTATCTGAGTGACTCCCTTCTTAAAATCCCTTGTTAATCAAAAGATAAATGATTGAGAATCTTAATTTATCTTTTTAAATATTCTCTTAACTTTTAAATAAAAAAAGTTTTTTTAATATTTTAAAAAAGTAATATATATATATATATATATTTAAATTTTACAGTTTTAAGTATTAGGAGGACGATAATGAAAAAGATGAATTAAAATCTTAAATTATTACTCTAATTGAAATTAAAATTGTCGCTAATAAATCTTCAGAAATACAGAAGAGACATCTGATTTTTAAGTCTATTTGTGAGTTATTTACTTATTTTAGAACTTCCGTTATAAAATTCTGGTAAAATCACAACTTTTTTTAGAATAATATGAAATTTAATATAATAAATGAAAAAGTCTCCAGAGCCAATACTTTTATTAAAATTTAGTCAATATTTAATTATAAAAAAAATATATAATCTCATATTATTAGATGTAATTTTATACTATTAAAAATATTAATAATAATTAATTAATAATTACAAATTACAAAATATATTCACCTTAGAACTGATAATAAATTACTTCATTTAGTAGAACAGGGAGACCAAGATAAAATAACATGGTTGCTACATATTTTTGTATGTGACAGATGTTTCTGAGTTCTCATTACGCAGGAGAGGATGTTGTTATGAGAGTCCAAAGAAATGAGTCATGGAAAAAGGTTTTTGGGCCAATCTTTATTTATCTCAACACTTCATCAGAAAACCAAGTCCAACCATCACTATGGAAGGATGCCAAAGACCAGGTTGCTTTACCATATTTATTTTAGGTCGAATTGTGATAAATGTAATTTAAGCTGCGTTTGTTTATATGTATAGGATATTAAAACAGGAATACAAAGACATAAAATTATATTTAGTAGATAAAATAAAAATAAAATATTATATTTAAATACATTAAATTATTGTATTTTGTATTAAAAAAATAGAAACACTAAAAAGAGATATAACTTATTTTTTTATTATTTCTATTAATTTTTCATAATCATATTTTTTTTCTAAACTTTTGTATGAAAAAAAATAGAATGAATTAGTCTTTAACTTTCATAATTTATTCTAATTTATCACCAAATAAAATATAAAAACACTAATTTTTATATCTCTGTTATTTGTGTCTTGTCTTATTTTATTCTATTTTGAGGACCAAACACAACTTTAAGGACTTATTTAGTACAGACTTTTTTTTTTTTCAATAACTTGCTTAATATTTTTTTCTTAAAAACCTATAAATCTAAGTCAAAATTTTTCATGAATCTATTTTGTCATATTACATTAAATCAAATCATAAGGTATCATAGATATTATTTTATTATACTATAACAAATGAATATATAGCACTAACTAAAAGCAGATGAGCAAAGAAGTTCAAAGCTGGCCCTATGATTTTCCAGCTTCAGGGGATTTTCATAAGTCTCACCAACGAGGCAGTGTTTATGGCACATTAAAAGTCCAAGACAGGTAATAACAATAAATTAGAGTTAATAATTAGTAGAAGTAATAATTTGAAGGCTAATCTGATTCATTATTATTACATCTTTCATTATCATTTTGAGGTATTTATTAATCTTTTGATGATTAAATTAACAAATATACGACCTTTGAAAAATTATTTTGACTATTAATCCTATAAATAAGAAAGTGCACTTTCAGGTTCATAAGTGATCACCACATATTGGCAGAAGGTGCATATATTGGTCTGGCACCACCAGGAGAACCTGGATCCTGGCAAACAGAATGCAAGGTTTGGATCTTTGATTTTCTAAAATAAATACTATTTTGGTCATTATAGTCTAGGTTTAAAATCCAAATAGTTTTTATTTTTTTAGTAAATGTTATATTTAATATTAAAATTTATTTTTTTGAAAAAAAGGTTTAATTATTTCGTCGGTTGTTATAGTTTCACCGAATTTTTAATTAAATTCCTGTGTTTTTTTTTAAATTGAATTTTTATATCATATCAGATTTTGTAACTAAGTCTCTGCTGTAATTTCTCTCTATGTCTCATTTTCTCGTCTTTCTCTCTCTACACATATTGACTCTATTATTTGTTGAGTGGTTGTTGTTGTTGATAGATTATGAGTGGTAAGATGAAAAATTTTGAGAATAATTTGGTAGATTTAGGAATTTGAGTGAACAGCAAGTTCATTGGTGATGGAAAAAACGGTGTAAAAAAGATTTAGGAAATTAAAAAAAATATATATTTCTATCATTTAAAAATTTATTGTGTTTAAAAGAATAATTTTAATACTAAATATAACATTTAGAATTATTTTTAACAAAAAAAAAATTAGAAGTGATTTTGATTTTGATCACAAATGTTAAATATCAAAATAATACAACTTATTCCTTAATTTTCTCAAAGAAAAATTTGGAATATATAAATTTATTTGAAGTGTTTATTTTGTTTACAATTTTTTTTTCAAAAAATGCTGTTTATCCTTTAAAATTCAGTCTTTGATTAGTTTTTTTAAGGATTTATTATTATTTAATTAATTTAAATACCCATTTTTATATATTAATTGTTCAAAAAATTAGAAAATTTATTTATTTTTTATTTATTTTTTTTAAAAAAACTGAATAAATGATAATATTTAAAGATTATCTAGTTACACTAAATTCTCATATATACTTTTCATTTTTTTCTCCTATGGTGCAGGGATATCAATTTTGGACTCAAACCAATAAAAGAGGCTTTTTCTCTATCAACAATATACACAGTGGGAATTACAATCTTTATGCTTGGATCCCTGGTTTCATTGGAGATTATTGTAACAATGTTGTCCTCACCATCAAGCCAGGTTTTATTTTTTCATATATTATTTTCTTTGGTAGTGTAGTAGACAGAAATATAGACACAAACTGACACAATATATGTTTGATTATGGAGAGAAGTACATAGACAAAAAAGATTTGGTTCTCTTCAGATTAAATCATAACTAATTAAATGATGTGTTTTTACTGTTTTTTGAACTTTCAATTAAATTAGAATGTATGAATATTTATTTTTTTTTAATTATTTAGACACTTCAATTCGATGATGATTGATGAGGAATATAAAATATTTTTTCTATTTGTTTATTTATTTATTATTATTTTTATATTTTTATTTTCGTTATCTTCTTATTTTTTCATGTGCTTCTATTTTTCTCCCTTAATCAAACATTATTCTTGGCTAAAGAAGAGTTGCTAATCTATATTAATGCACTTCTTGCTAACTGAACAAATTTTAACTTTTTATTTTTTATATTTTATATAATAATTTGAATTTAGAATTTAAAATGCTTTATTTTTTAACTTTTCTTTTTTACACCTATAATAGCCGATTAATTTAAAGAAAATATACTGCATTTCTTACTTTTTGGGGATCATATTATTAGCATTCACCAACAAACTAACTCTTCTAAAGTTTGGTAAAATTCAATAGGATTCCTTTATATTTGTCCAAAGTGAAATTCACTCAAAGATAATGTTCTATACAGAGAAGAAGGGATCAATGTGATATTTTATGAAATATAAAAGTTTATACCTAAATTTAATTGAGGTTATAATAACATAATTTGTACTTAAAAATAAAGAGAAATGGAGTCAATTAGATTTTATTTAATTACTATTACCTTATTACTACTAATTGAGATAGATTGAATAATCAGAATGTAAGGGTACGTTTGATTTGCGTTTTATTTTCTGTTTTTATTTTTAGTGTTTTTTATTTTAGGATTTTGTGAAAAAAAAATTATTATTTTTGCTATTTTTTTTCTTTATAAAATCTAAAAAACAAAAAATACTAAAAATAAAAATAAAAAATAAGAATACAAACTAAACACATTCTAATTCTAATAATGCAGGTAATAAAGTAAATGTCGGTGAGATTGTATATGAAGCCCCAAGAAATGGACCAACATTATGGGAAATAGGCATTCCTGATCGCACTGCAGCTGAATTTTATGTTCCTGATCCTAATCCAAATTACATTAACACACTTTATCTCAATCATCCAGATAGGTTCATCTCTATTTAATATATGAGCGAGTGTCGAAGAAACAAAAATATATTTGAGATTTTAAAATAGTTCGGTACACCCAAAAAATTATTTATACAAGTCAAAATTATCATTTTTTAGGTTTAATTACTGTGGTAGTTTTTATAATTTTATTAAATTTATAATTAAATTTTTATTATCTTTTTTTCAATTGAATTTTTATTCTGGTTTTAATTAATTTTGTAATTAAGTTTTTTTTATTTTTTAGTATAAAAAATATTAGAATTAACTGAATATTTTTTCGCAAATTGAAAATATCACAATTAAGAACTTAGTTAGATCTTTGATCACATATTTTTTTGAGAGAAATATTTTATTAATTTTAATATTTTTTATATGAAAATGACCTAATTAAAAATTAAAAACAGTGTAAAATTCTAATTAAAAAAAATATAAGAATCTACTTACAAATTTAATAAAACTATATAAAATAATTAAACTTTTTTCTTATTTAACATTTTGTTAGTCTAAGATAAAATTACAATCATACACTATATATATATATATATATATATATATATATATATAAAATTGAAATGATAATTTTAACTTGTCTAAATAGTCTTTGAGGTGTATCAAACTATAAAATTTTTTACTAGCAACCATTAAAAACTGTTGACAAAAATTGTGGCAGGTTTAGGCAGCATGGATTATGGGAAAGATATGCAGATTTATATCCAAATGAAGATTTGATTTACACAGTTGGACATAGTGACTATACAAAACATTGGTTCTTTGCCCATGTTACCAGGTTCATTTATTAATAATTTTTTTTTCATTTTTCTTAAAACAACATAGGATTGTGTTCTATAAAGGTAGCAGCAACATGAGACATGAAAACATTGTTGCATAAATAAATTACTTATTACAGGAAGAGAGATGATGGCACTTACCATGGAACAACATGGCAAATTAAGTTCAAGCTTCATAATGTTCAGAAAAATGGAACTTATAAACTGCGACTAGCACTTGCAGCCGTTAATTTCTCCCAATTACAGGTTAAGAACCACATTAATTTAAGATTTCAATATACTACATCACTTTTTTTCTTTTTTCTTTTTTTAGATTAAATAATATTACATACAAGTTGAGTGATTTTTTGACCGATTGCGGATTTGTCTTTAAATAAATAAAATTTAAATCTCGTTATAGAGCCAATGGAGTACTTGTACAATGTGTATAATGAGCTATTTATTTGGTCCAATATAAGTTAAAAAATAAACATTCACGATAAAATATTACTATTTTCTCAAATACAGTACACCCATATTATCTAGAATAACCATCCGGATACCAGGGATAATAAATATCTGATATAATTGAACATTCTTAAATTTCTATTGTATACATTGTATAGATACTTTTTTGACTCCCTGTACTTTCTCATAAAATTTAGCCTTATATGCGCTTTTGAAAATATTTACATTTTTTATAATTTGAAAATTACTTACGGTGGTAAATTTTTTATTTGTTTTAAAAAATCCCAAACTATGCAGTGTTATCTAAATGCAGGAGTCATTAGTTGTGCAAATTAATTTTCTTAACTAATTTCCCATCTTTCTCAACATGAATTATTCGTTGAATGGTTTCACTTTTTTTTATGTAAAAATATTTGTTGGCCTAGAGACTGGTACTAAAATTTTAATTTTATCTTCAAAATTTCAGTATTTCAGTATTTTTAAAAAATGAAGGTACAGAAAATTAAAATTTTGGAAATAAAAACAGAAACTTTAATAACATTTTATACCTAAAATACTCTTATTTCAATTAATTAATTTCAACTTTATTTTTTGTGTAAATTAAATTAGAATTTCATTTTTATTTCCGTTTCTGTCTTCCACTTTACACCAAATACAATACTGAGATTTAATTCTTAACTATCAACTTTACATAACTGCAAATTCTTATTTTTTTATTTTTTATTTTTTACTTTGAAGGTTAGAGTGAATAATCCAAAAGAAGATCCACCAATGTTTACAAGTGGGTTGATTGGGAAGGACAACGCCATAGCTAGACATGGAATTCATGGACTCTATAGACTATACAACATTGATGTGTCATCTCATTTACTAGTCAAAGATGATAACATTATATATCTTACACAAACTATAGCTAATGGTCCCTTTCAAGGCATAATGTATGATTATATTCGTTTGGAAGCTCCTCCTTCTCATAAATAAATAATGTTAATTTCATATTTTTGTTTGTTAAATATCAATGATTTCATCTCAAAATTTATTTATATATTTGTTTTTTCTTGTACCCTATAATTTATAGATGAATATGCTTATATGCATGTGAGACTATATTTTGTAAGAACTTTATTAGAGATAAGTAGACAGCACCTTGCATTGTACCCTGTATAGTTTTTATATTCTCAATTTATTAATTGTGTGTTTATTCGTTTTAAATATGTGTCACCCTTAATTTGTACTTTTTTTTCTATATATTTTAGTCCTTTTCTTTAATTTTCTATTGTTATCTTCGGTATGTGTAAAATAAGCACAATAATTATGTACTTATTACATATGCTACATTTATATAAATCATTAAATTATATTAGATAGAGATCAAAGGTGAATATAAAAGAAGAGTATTGATAGATTCTAATAAATATAGAATATCCTAATACATAGCTAAATGTTTTAAAAGACAATATTTTAATACGTAATATTTTAAATGGCAACAGAATCTTATATTTTTAAATAATTAAATATAAAATATATAAATACAAAATATATGAATATTTTTAATTCATTAAAATTAATTATTATGAAAAAAATTTATAATATTAAAAAGTTATATTAAAATAATATTTTAAACTATAACATAAAAAATATAAAATAATTAAAATTTTATTTATATTACTTGACAAATAATTAGATTATTATATTCAAAATTTATTAACTAACTATTTTTGTTAAAGATAATATTATATAATATAAAAATTTTCATTAAAATATTTTAAAAATATAATTTATTTAAAATATTATATATAATACAAAAGATATAAATATTTTTTATTCATTAAAATTAATTATTATGTAAAAAATTTTCTATAATATTAAAAAATTATATTAAAATGATATTTTAAACTACAATACATAAATATAAAATAATTAAATTTTATTTTATATTACTTGATAAATAATTAAATTATTATATTCAATACTTAACTAACTACTAACTACTTTTGTTAAAAATATTATTATATAATATAATTTTTCATCAAATATTTGTCTAAATATAGTTTATTTAAAATATTATATATAATACATAAAAATATTATTTTATAATTTTTTAAAAAATTGAATAATAAATAATATGTATCAACTACATATATGAATCATATGTGTGTGTAATAGTGACTAATATAATAAGATTGATATATATTCTTTTTTTTAGACTTTTTAATATATATGTCACATCATAGTTCTCTCCTCTAGTCTTTCTTATTTATATTTATTTTGTTGTAATATTAACTAAATAATAATTTAAAATTATTTTTTAAATTTAACATTATAGTTTCATATATATAATATTTATAATTATATATTTATAATAAAATTATTTTTTATTTTTTATTTTTTTAAATATTTTTTTATTTTTTTAGTGTGTATTTCAAAGAAAAATTGGTGTACAAATATATTTCACAAAATATTTTCATTATATGTAATTTATTAAAAATATATTTTGTTAAATTCAAGAGTAAAATATATAATTTTTTAGTTTTAATGTAACAAATTTAATATGTTATTTGATTTTAATGTTATTATATTATTATAATTATTTAATATATAAAAAAATTAATAGATATTTTATATATATATTAAGAAAATTACTACATAGTTTATTATATAAATATAGAAATTTTTTGTTTTAAAAAATATAAAATAAATACAAAAAATATAAGTATTTTTTATTTATTAGGTTTAATTATCATACAATTTTTTTAAATATTAAAAAATATATTAAAATTATATTTATTAAGTAGGAGTACATAAAGAGCACATAATAAATAAAGTGTAATAACCAAGGTTCTGAAAATCAGACGGATGAAAATCGGTTGGTTGGACTGGATCGGTGACTGACCAATTTCTCTAAAAAGTAAAACGGCGCCGTTTTAATTGTTAAAAAAAAAAATTGAAACCCGATCCTGTTACCACTCGTGAACCCTCCTTCTTCCCCCATTCATTCATCTCAGTCTCACACTCTCACTAACATGACCTAACCCTCTGAAGCCTTCCCAAATCCCAGCCCAATCGCCACCGCTGTCGCAGGAGTTCTCAGGTCCTCAGCGCCACCACCGCCGCCTGGTTAGAATGTATGGTTCTGATTTCAGAACGCCTAATGTTGATGTTTTTGTGTTTTGCTGCTTTGTAACAGTTAATTTGTTACTCTGTTTTAGTGTTTTGTTAAGGCTGTAAAGTGAAAACTTATTCTATTTTGTATTATTGTTGAATGGCTGAATGTTGTAGTTAAAAACATGATGTTAAGAACATGCTGACAAGAACATACTGTTTTGCAATATTGTGAAAATTTACTCTCTTCTCCTTGCTGATATGGTCTTGTGTTGTGGAAACTTACTCTCTTCTTCCTTTCTGAGGTTGGTGGAAATGGGATTACTAATAACTCAATAGGATTGTCGTAATATGTTCTTCCAATAAAAATTGGATTAAGAATTTTATTTTCATTGGCAAGCGCTCTCCAATTAGAACGTTGGAGGCTAAGATTGTCTGGAACTATTTTACTTATCAGTAGTTAAATATATTATGGCAAATACTCCAAAGCATTTTATGTAGAAATGAAATACTCGAATTTTTCCATTTAATTTGATACATATAGATGATGCCAAAGTGTATCCCAAAATTTTCTTCTCTAGATGTATTTAAGGAAAGATTCCAATCTTTTAGAGAGTGGATTAACACATTTTTACAAGGAAAAAAATAAGTTATTGTTATTAGAAAAGAGAATGAAAATTTCCTTAAAAATATCTATTGAGTTATTACATTTTATATATTTTGTACTCTTTATGTACTCTCACTAAAAAAATTATAACAAATAAGTCTACATGTATTGATAAAAAATAATCTAGATTAAAGTTAAGAAATCCATTAAAAGTAAAAAAAATTGTGAACGATTTTCCCATAAATGCTATTGAGGTTGACGCATCTAATTTTTCTCTCAAACTAGACAAAGATTTAGTAGCCGAACAAGAATTTTGTTTACGAAGATTTTAAATTTTTAAAATTAAAATGGGATAATACAAATTTAGATGAAAACAAATTACGAACCTATATATTAGACTATATGGCAAATATATATAGAGGAGAATTTAGATGGGATAATTTTGTCATATATAATAATAAAAGCCGTTTGTTGGGGTTGTAAAAAAATCGTTAGAGGCCACACTACACCACAAAGGGTGAAGAAGCGATATGATCTGTATTTCGCAGCTAAAGTCATTTAAAAGTGTGTTAATCTACTCCCTACAAGATTAAAATCTTTCTTTAGATACATATATAGAAAGAAGTCATGGAATACACTTTCGCATCATCCATATGTATCAAATTATATGGAGAAATTTGAGTGTTTCATTTCTACATAAAATGTTATGAAGTATTTTGCCATAATATATTCAACTGCTGATAATTAAAATAGTTATGGATAATCTTGGCCTCTAACATTTTAATTGGAGAGCGCGTGCTAATAAAAATAAAATTTTTAATCCAATTTTTATTAGAGAAATATATTACGACAAGCCTATTGAGGTATTACATTTTATATACTATGTACTTCTTATGTACTTCCAATAAATAAATATAATTATTTTTATTATATTTTTATATTATAGTTTAAAATATTATTTTAATATATTTTTTAACATTTAAAAAAATTGTATACTAATTAATCCTAATGAATAAAAAATACTTATATTTTTTGTATTTATCTATTTTATATTTTTTAAAACAAAAAACTTCTATATTTATATAATAAAATATGTAGTAATTTTTTTAATATATATATATATATAATATCTATTAATTTTTTTATATATTAAATAATTATAATAATATAATAACGTGAAATCAAATAACATATTAAATTGGTTATATTAAAATTAAAAAATTATATATTTTACTCTTGGATTTAACAAAATATATTTTTAATAAATTATATATAATAAAAAATATTTTGTAAAAAATATTTGTACACCAATTTTTTTTTACACAATCACACACTAAAAAAATAAAAAAAATATGATTTTTTAATTTTTTTAAAAAAATTTTATGAAATAATATTTTTATATATTATATATAATATTTTAAATAAACTATATTTAGACGAATATTTAATAAAAATTTATATTATATAATAATATTTTTAATAAAAACCGTTAGTTAAATATTAAATATAATAATTTAATTATTTATTAAGTAATATAAAATAAAATTTAATTATTTTATATTTTTATGTTGTAATTTAAAATATTATTTTAATATAATTTTTAATATTATAGAAAATGTTTTACATAATAATTAATTTTAATGAATAAAAATATTTATATTTTTTGTATTATATATAATATTTTAAATACATTATATTTTAAAAATATTTTAATAGAAATTTATATTATATTATATTATCTTTAACAAAAATAGTTAGTTAATAAATTTTGAATATAATAATTTAATTATTTGTCAAGTAATATAAATAAAATTTTAATTATTTTATATTTTTATGTTATAGTTTAAAATATTATTTTAATATAATTTTTTAATATTACAAGTTTTTTTCATAATAATTAATTTTAATGAATAAAAAAGACTCATATATTTTTATTTATATATTTTATATTTAATTATTTAAAAATAAAAGATTCTGTTGCTATTTAAAGTATTGCATATTAAAATATTGTCATTTAAAATATTTAGCTATGTATTAGGATATTCTGTATTTATTAGAGTCCATCAATGTTCTTCTTTTATATTTGAGGTCTGCTACACATACAAGCCTTTTTGGCTTATAAGCTATACAAGTTAGGTTCAAGTCCAAGAAAAAACACGCATTCATTATACCGCACTCTTCTCTTCTTCCTCAATCAAAACGCAAACCGTCAAGATTCGCACTCTTCCTCTTCTTCTTCAATCAAAATGCAAACTGTCAAGATTCAAGCGACATTCAAAACAAAAGATACGTTCCAACTCCTCTCCAAGAGTAGAAGAAATCAAGAAGAATAGATACAAATCTCCATAAAAAATCACCAGAAAAAATGAAGAAACATTATTCAAAGTACTATTTTACTGTTCTTTTATATTTTTTCTAGATTGTTTCTGTCATGTGCCTCATCTTTAACCAACAAAATATTAAAAGATTTCAAGATGAAATATACTGCCTCCTCCATGTTTTGGGTATATTTCTTAAATCTTTGGGTGTATTTTTGTAATTCTTTTGGTGTATTTCTGTAATCATTTCGGTAACCGTTTGGGTATATTTCTGTAATCGTTTAAGGGTATTTCTGTAATCGTGTGGGATATTTCCGTAATCGTTTGGGTGTATTTTTGAAGTTCCATTATCTTTGAAAAAACAAACGAAGTAAGAAGGAGACCCAACAAATTTGGCAAAAAATTCGAAAAAAAAAAAACAAAATCTTTTAAAAAATGGAAGTTATATATTTGTGTGTTAATTGATTTGAATTGATTTAAAAATTTGTTAAAAAGGCACGTAACATAAGCAGTGCGTTTAGTGTGTTTTATTTTATTCAAACTTGTAAAGTTTGTAAGCGCAAAACACTTATATATGTAGAGATTAATCCTTTATTATATTTACCTTTGATTTCCATCTAATATAATCTAATAGTTTATATAAATGTAACATATTTAATAAATACATAATTATTGTGTTTATTTTAGACATACCCGTTGGTTTTACACTTTTACTATATAAATGTAATATTATGGTATTGTAGAAGAGTTTAAGATTCAGAAAAGATAAAGAGGGATCAAAATTAGATGAACAAGAAATAAAGACAAAAGATTTTTTTTTTCAGTATTGTGATTTTGATTAATAAACGTATTGGGTAACCAAGTATTTTTAGAAAGTAAATCTAATAAAGTCTCTTTTAAGTGTGTGCGCTATTTTTTTCTATGATGTTATATAAAGTTTAATATGTGTTTCGGTATGATAAATTTATATGTATTAAAATGATAAAAATGTGAATAAATAAAAATTAATTACTAATTATTTATTTATTTATCAGATTTTGAAAAAACAAGCGCTAAATTAAGGAAGAATTAAAACAAAAAACCCATCCCAAATGCGTTGAATTGAAAATTAATGTTTTAAAAAAAGGTGGTTGTTCATTCACAACAGTTGAAATACAAAAATATGTTACTTGTTAAATAATTTAGTCAAAATATTAAATTATTTAATAATTTTTTATTATCATCTTCACATAAAAAATATCTTCGTATGAATAATTATTTTTTTTAAATAAGAATTTTCATCAACATACATTAGGATAATAACTTTATAGAATTAACTAACGAGTCAAACAATAATATTAAATATAAAAAATATATTAAAATATAAAAAATTTAAGTTTTTAAATATTTATTTTATATTAAAAATATAAAAATTTATAACAAATTATTTTAATAATATCTTAAGATACTTATTTAAAAAGATTTAACTTTTAAACAAAGAGCATATATATAAAAAAATTTAACCTTTATATTTTTTATAAATTTTTTTTAATAAGTAAACTTTTAGAAATTTATTACACATCTTAATTAAATCCATTAGAAAAAAAATTATACTATACATTTAAGTATTTTTGTTAATTAAATTTAACTAAATTAATTTAATATTAACAAAAATTAATTATAAATAATATTATTTTAAATTTTATTATTTAATTTAATTAAATTTATTTCATAAAAAGAGTTAGATATATAACATAAAAAAACTAATAAAGCAACATCTAGAGAATAGTTTGTCTTTGCAGTAGTCACATACTCACATGCATGTCACATGGAACTGAAGAAAATGAATGAGGGTAAAAGTGTCATTGCACATTGACCTCCATGCTCCCCCTTATATATACCTCCAGCTCCGAACGCTAGGGTATATAAAGCCCCAAATCAAATCGAGGGAAAACGAAGGAAGAAGAATTGAACCAGAGCTCAACGAACAATAACGACAATAAACTTCACTCAACTCTTCCAAATCCATTTCTCGATTTCTCATCACGTATTCCAAATCCTGGATCTTACTTCTTTCCTTTCATCACTGCAATATTTTCTTTCTTTCTTTCTTTTTTTCTTTTAATTATTGACCTTTTTTTAATTATATTCTCTGTTTTCTTCGTTAACATGCACATTTTTTTAACATGAATTTTTGCAGTTATCGTCCAATAATGGCGACGTTCGAGTTGTACCGTAGATCAACGATCGGAATGTGCCTCACGGAGACTTTGGACGAGATGGTTCAAAACGGAACCCTTAGCCCAGAGCTTGCTATTCAGGTTCTCGTTCAGTTTGATAAGGTAAAATTATTCTTATATATATATGCTCTTTGATATGGTTCTTATTTTCTTTCTTTCTGTTCGTGTTTTTTTGCCTCAATTTTGAAGCTTCACGATATTGTGTGTTCAACATGTTGTTTATTTTAATGGTGTGTGGATTTTGTAGTCCATGGCTGAAGCATTGGAAACACAAGTTAAGAGCAAGGTCTCCATTAAGGTACCAAAATATGCTCCTTTGTTTTGATGTGACATGAGGTTTTGTCTTTTAGGATAAATTAGATTTGATTTGGACTTGCTTGCTTCTTTTGTTATTGTTGTTGTGGACTTGTCATGAACTGTTATATAACCTTAGAGTAAGGTTGGTAACCTGATGAGTTTTATAACTTGTAATGATTGTTGATTGCTGGTTTTTAATAGTAAATAGCAAATGTTTGAAGAGTAATACCATTTGGCTTAGATAAGCAACTTCAAATGTTTTTCTGAGAATAATGCACCGTATGAAAACATGGAATGGTAGAATCATGAGTGAAATGCAAATAAAGGGAAAAATATTTGACAAAAATATATATTTGTTAATTTTTTATCAGCCATTTTTGTACCATTCGTCATGTTGCTGTGTGTATCCTTAAGTACTTCTGTTGTTTGAAATCTTCCAAGTATAACTAGCAACGAATAAATTTTTGAAATTTAGTATACTATATGTTAAGTGTTTTCATAATTAGAAGTGCTAATTTTATCATCTTTCATCAAGAGGTTCAAAGTGATCTAAGATAGTGCTAATTGATAGTTCAATATGAAGATTTTTATTATTCCCTTCGACAAAACTCGTTATCCTAGCCCTAATACTCAAGGAATGCATATGGCATATGAAGATAGCTAAGAATAAAGAGAGGGGGAAATATTTAGATTTAAATTGAAGCTATATAACAGAGATCTTGAGTCATTGATAGTTTGCATATATATTGACTATTGAGTCCTTGATAATCTGGATAAGATAGAAAGGATATTGACATTTTTCTGTTGCATTTTAATTGTGTATTTAAAATTAATGTAGTCTAAGCTTGCAGCAACATTTTATCATTGTATATTGATCTGCAGTCTGAAAGAAGAGCTTTCTTTGTCGCCCTTAGTTGCACTCCATTGTTTTCCTTAGTGGCTTTTTGTCGACAAAACTGTCTATAATGATCAATATTGACATAAATTTTTCTACTCATAATAGAAGATGATGTCAACATCAGTTGTCTGGCCTTTTTAGAGATTTGTTATTTTGTGTATATAAGTAGTAACATTTTTTGCTTCAAGAATGCTCTCCAATCACTCTTTTACTTTAATGGAATATAGGGTGATGTAATGAAAGCATGTGATTGAAAGTTGATCAATTTACACATTGTTTTAACTTTTAACTGTATTAGAGCCTGCTGCTGAATGCATGTTGAAAAGGGAAGGCTTGATGTTTCTTTAAATTTTGGTGTCAAATTTTATTGTGGGTTGATATTTCATGTTAATAATGCAGTTCATCAACACGGCAACTCTAGATTTTTCAACAATTCCTTTCATTTGTTGATTTTATTTGGGAGGATTACCCCTTTTTTTTGCTCTCCTTTAGTGTTCAACATATAGTTTGCTCTAACATGCAAAAGGATTGGCATGCTTTGTTACATGGTAAATATTGTCATCGTAAATTCCTTCTCACTTAACAAAATTCTTCCTTTTCTATCCAATTTATAAAAAAAAAAAGGTTCGGAGTAGCTATTCTCAAAGCAATCTCAAGTTAGTCAATCATCATATTCCTTATTTTAGATTCGTACTTATTTTCTTTGTGAGAAATGGTACATTAACTCTTCCTTGCTTTCCTTTCTTCTTTGTAAGAAAAATCTGACTTGTTCTGTTTTCCTTTTCTTTTTGTTTGTCCAATTTCACAGGGACATCTCCACACATACAGATTTTGTGACAACGTTTGGACCTTCATGTTACAAGATGCATTGATTAAGACTGATGACTGTCAAGAGAATGTTGGAAGAGTTAAAATTGTGGCATGTGATTCAAAGTTACTCACACAATAAACTTGCTGAATTTCCATGGACTGTGGATGAAGGAGTTGTTGTCATTTGCTTGTATCATGGGAATGGTGGTGTCATAGTCAAAGATGATCTTAATTCTCGAATGAACAGCAACCACGTAACAATATGGATTTTAAAGCCATTAATCTTCACACCTTTATTTAGTTAATGTTACATTCAGAATGCTACATGTTTAATTGAATGAGAATACTCTCCTTCACTGTACTTCTTTATAAACGAACTTATTGTCTCCAAGGATATTATGGTTGAAGGATGGCTGTTTCAGATTGTGATTTTTGACCCTCTTATAACGTAAAAACGATTTTTGGACGTGTTAGAGTTACTTAACCTACAGCGGTTAACTGACGTCCACATAACTAAAACCTGACAAATTATAATATTCTCTAAAAGTTGTTATTTTTGTAAAGATAAGTTCTCTCATTGAAACGTTTATTTCATCCTTTCAAACTGGTGATATAGATCTAACATATCACCATAACAATTAGGAATAATAATTACTAATTAGTGTTATTTAATCAAAGAATTGAATTTAATTTTTAGAGTGCATAGAGTACAACTTTAAATATAATGATATTATTCGCATTTTAATAAAGTTTTTCATTATAATTGTCTACCATAGAATTATTTCTAAAATTTAAGAACTTATATTCCTAAAAAGTTGCAATATTCATATAACCATTTACGAAGTCTTATAATAAATGTCATCTATGTTAACTATACGCTAAAAAATGTCGTGATACCATTCCTCTTATAGTTTAAGTTGATAGGAGTAGTGACAATATTAATGGTTATATTTAATGGTTATTTTTAATATATATCATGATATTATTTTTTTTAAAAGCTTAAGCTTATAAGAAGAAACAACATGGGTATTTGAATTACAGTTTGTAAACTGTAATTTGTATAAAATTGATTTTAATAAAAAATAAGTTTGTGTTAATGTGATTTATGTTTGGCACTACCATGAGACGACGATGCCGACCGCTGTCCTCCTTCCTCAACCCATCAATCTCACTCAACATCCCATTTCTTTTTCTCTTACAATAACCCCCAGTTCTTAGCATCCAATTACAATCAACTAACCACTCAATAAATCAAGGTAATGAAATTCAAGAGTTCACCTAAAATCCACAAACTTAGATACATCTTGAATTAATTGTAAAAGAAGGAAATAAATAAAATTGGACACACAATCTTACTCTTAGCTCAAGGGTTTCATAATATTGCACTAAAGAAAAAGCAACAACTAATGTACTTGAATATTTGAATTCTTTTAATTTGTGGAGAAAAATTAAAAATTGAGGTGGTCAAGAAGAGTGACCGAATAAACCTAAGCACTGCAACTGTACCTACAAATAAAGCAATTATACCCATGTTTTCAATAATCATCTATAAATAATTATGAAATTAAGCAGAACTCATCAATTTCAATATTGAGAAATTAAGCAAAATTTATAAACTCATTTATCAATTTCAAGTATACTTAAACTAATTAACCAAGTAATTGTTGGGAAGACATAGAAATAATGATGAAGAGGAAACAACGACATATAAGAGAAGAGGACGAGACAAAGATTGAGAGATGGAACAGCGATGAAAAACAACATACACGAAGCAAGAGAAGAAAACGATGACATCGATGGAAATGAAGACTAAGAAGAAGATGACCAGAGTGACGCAGACGGACCATGGCAATAAGGAAGAACGACGATGAAAAGGAAACAAAACAAGGAGATAGGGGAAAGGGGATTGAGGAGCCTCGAACGACGTTGGTGGTTTGTTGAAGACGCAGGAAGATGGCTTCTAAATGGTGCAACACAATTTCTCGAGCTTAAATTGTGATTAAATTATAAACCAATAATAGAGATTAAATTGAGTTAAAATCTTATAATTGTTATGTAATATAGTTATTGGTTGTCTATCGTAACTTTTTTTATACACGTTGTTATTCTTTTTGGGAATATTCGCCAAAAAATATATATCTCAGACACAAACAATTTTGGAGTAGTTTTAAGTTGAGGAACGAATTTAAAATTTGATTACAAGTTTAGGAACCATTTTGAGATTTAATTCATGTTAAAATATATTATATACATTAAATAATATATGCAGAAGTGAAGTTAGACCATATTTAGTAGGGGTTAATATTTTTTAATTTTTTATTTTAATTAAAAATAACAACTTAAACTTAGAATTAATTTTTTATAAAATAATTGAAGATATTATATATTAAAATAATTAAACACAAATATCTCAAAATTAATTTTAAATATTGTAAATATAGGTTGCATACTTACTTTTAGAATGTTTGAATACTATTCAATTTTTTTTAGACGTTTTCTACAAAATTATTAAAAAAATGTATTATGTTTCATGTAAATAATTTAAATCACAACTATAACTTATGCAATGAAAAAATTAATAATAATATTATTAGAGTTGAAGTAAGTTAAAATTTGTAATTTACATAGACAATTGAGCTCGACGTTTTTTTCTTGATTCAAAGTCATCTATTATTAAAAATTTACATAGATAATAAGATAAACATTATGCAACTTAACTAAACTCAATTTATTTTATTTTTTGTAAATTAATAATATTAATATCACAAACAATTAATAATGAAACAAAATTAAAAATAATACAATGATAGCATTATAATTACATGATCATCATCTTTAATTTTTTTTAAAAACCTAAATTAATATTATAAGATTATAAACTAGATAAATAAATAAATATATAAATTATTAAAAAAAACAAATAAAAAAATAACTTATAAAAAAAGAAAAATGAGAGATGATAATGAAAGACCAAAGACTATTTATTATTTTTTAAGTTGTAATAATAAAAATATGGAATGATGTTTTATTTTTTAATTGAAAAAAGAGAAAAGAATGGAAGAAGTAATTTGTTGGCTTGTTGTTGCTGTCCTTTTAAATTCTTTATTTTTAATATAAATTAAGATTTTTTTTTTAATTAAGCATATGGCTTATAGCCTAAAGAACACACAACTTTTCAATTACTCTTTGCTGCATTGAAAGATAATTAGAGACAACCATACATTTTTTAAAACAGGAGGAGACTGGCTTATAGCCTAAAGAACACACAACTTTTCAATTATTTTTTGCTGCATTGAAAGATAATTAGAGACAACCATACATTTTTTAAAACAGGAGGAGACTAGATATTATTTTGGGGGGTGGGGGGCATTCTTTTATTTTTTATTATATTTGTAAACAAATTTTTTTCTTTTGGAGGGCCACTGCCTCCCTGTTTTATACGTAGCTTCGTCCCTGAATACATGTATTTATACATAAATACACACTACAAGAAAAATGGTGAATATCGTCAGATTTATCGTCAAATTTAATGTCGGACATTAGCAGCAGATTTATTGGCGAATTTGGAATAAATTCATCGGATATAAAGGTTACCATCGGATTTGATTTTTCGACGATAATAATTAAAGGAAAAGAAAAGAAAAATTGGGACCCAGATTACCATCGAATTTATCCATCGATAATCCATGATTAGTGCAACGCTGTGTTTTAATCACTTTCAAAGCGTTACAGTCGGAATTTTTTGTCGATAATTTTGTCCTAAATTCGAACTGCAAAGCTTCTTCCCCCTCATTTTTTAACTACTCTCTCTCTCTCTCCCCCCCAAACCAACTCCGATAGCCCCTTCATCAGCGTCGACCACCACCAACTGAGTGAACTCGGCTAGGTGCTCCTGGCGACGCGTTGGTCGCTCTGTCGTCGCCGTTTTCGTCGCTTCTACCACTGTTGTCGCCGTCGTTGCTCCTTTAATCGCCGACCTACGTCTCTCTTCCCTCCACCTGGTAGGTTATCCTCATCCCTTTTCATATTCCATCCTTGTTTTTACTTTATTTTAAATAAAAAAATCCTAACTCCTTTTTGAAGCCTAACCCTATCTTGCTCCTTCTTTAGTGACCATGGTTCAGACGTTCTTGCCGCCTTGTATTCTCGTTGCTAGTCGTACTTAGTTCCTATCACATTGCTGTCCTCTGTTTTCTCTTCTCGTAATTCCTCCATCACTATGTTTTTGGTTTTGCTTCTGCAGTGTGGATGAGTTTACTAACTTCACTTTTCACTGAATTTTTTCAGTTTTTATTCCATAAATTTTTTATGCTAAATTTTTTCGGTTTTTCAATTTTTAAATTTGATGTAGGTTTAGATAATTTGTTTAAAAATATAATAAGTTATTATTGAGTTCATCTAACTCTCGTTAATTGGATTATCTTAATATAAAAAAATGGATGTAGACAATAAAAAAAAGTTGTGAAGTACAATACGAAAGTCAAATTTTGCAAAGGATTTTCTCTTAAAAAACTTAAGGTGAAATGGGTAGAAGTATTATCTTTTATCTTGTAAGTTATGATTGCTAATTGGTTTATTGGAAACACTGAGGTAGTAGAGAGAAAGACAACCGCTGTTTTTATAATGTTGTAATTTGGTATATGATAGTATTCATAATCACTTATTAGTATGTTTATGGTTTGTTGAACATCGATAGTTGGATTTATAGTAGAATTGAAATATTTTTTGAGAAGATTGGGTATGAAAGTTGAGTGAAACTGAAACTTTAATAAATTTTAGTCATAAACTTTGATATTTGAACATATTTGTGAGTTATAGACAAATTATTGTAATAACTTGTAAAACTTTGAATTTTGTTAATTTAGAAATTATTAAATAAGGAATTAAAATTATATATTGAATTTTTAAATATTTTTTTTAAAAAATTAAAATTTAAGTTACCATCAAATTTATCGGAAGATAAATCTGATGGTATCAAGCTCTAAAATTACAAATTTATATATGCCGCTAAATTTGTCTGTAACTAGCGACAGACGAAAAAATTCGCCAATAAACAATTACCAACGATGTTTATATCGTCAGATTTATTCCGCCGCTAAATGACATAATAATTAATTTGATAGTTGATTTATGGTGTACACATAATAATTTAAAAAAAATATATAAAATTTTTTAAATTAATATAAAATTTGATGGCATGATTTATACTATATAAACTTTTAATTTAACAGTAGATTTTGTAAAAATAATATTTTAATAAAAATTATTTTTTGATATAATTAATCCCATATTTTTTTTAAAAAGATTTTTCTCCAAATGAAGAAATCACCAAAAAATAGCTAATCCATATTGTTAAGCTGGCTAAGCAGCTAGGCGTTGATAAAAGTAAAACATTTATGTTTCTTGCTTTTGTTGCTTCAGAAGAGGGCCAAGCCAAGAACTCTCTCTGCTATAAAAAAACACAATAGATTAAAAGCTTAATTATTAATTATTAATTATTAATTATTACTGTATCATAGTCTAATTCACAGGCATAGCGATTCCCAACCCCAATTCCCCAACCTTTCTCTTTGGTTTCCCTCTTTTGGGTTTTCTCCTACATTTCTCTCACTTTCTCTCTTGCGTTCTCTTCTCTTCTCTCTTCTCACTCACTCACTCACTCCTGATGTGTATGCATTCACTCCTTTCTCTCTCATCTCTCAGGTACCACACTTTTCCAATCACCAATTCCTATTTATTTATCTATCTTTTTGCTGTTAATTTGATCTATTTTTTTCTGATTCTGCTGCAACCTCTTTCAATCGACGTGCTTTTGGTATCTCTATAGTTCTTTTAGTAAAACGCATGGATTCCTTGCCGTTTATGTGTGTGTGTTTTTGTCATTGACATGAAGGTTATTTATTTATTTGTTTGTTTGTTTTATATGAATTTGTTAATGGCGGAAACAGTTCAGAGTAGAGAAGTGGAGGTGAGATGACAACCCTACGATCGAGCTGGCCGGCGAGGCTGCGGCAACTACTTTCGACGGAAAGCGCCATTGGCCCTTCCATCAAGCTTGACTCCGAACCCGTTAGTGTTTCATTTTATCTCGTAAAACTTGTAGATTTTGTTTCATTTTTAAAATTAGGGTTTAGCATGATCATGCTTTTAACTACTGTAAACTGTAAACACATCAAGTAGCCACCTTTTTTAAAATGCACTTTCACAGGCTATGCATTCGGTCCTTAGGTGAGTGTATTTGTGTAGCTATTGCATTGGGTTTTACTGACACAAATGGCACTTGCTACATGCTTAATATAAATTTTTATTTTATTTTAATTGTTATTTGTTTAGTTTATTGCAATGGTTTGTTTAATGGTTCTTTGAGCTGGTGGTTGTGATAGCGAAAAATAGAATAAGTATTTGGTAGGCGCCCATGTCAGGAATTTGGAATCTTTGGATAGCATTATTAGCATGAGCATAGTTAGTGAAATGTAACAGCACGGGAAACTAAGTGAGCACTTGGACAAAAAAAAAAAAAAAAAGAAGAAAAGAAAACACTAAGTGGGCACTTGGCACAAAAGTGGGAATGTGCTTTTGGTTTTAAGAAGGAATCTTCTATGAAAAGTTAATTCTAATGGTATTTTAGGAAACAGGTAAAAGATGCGGGGAACGCAGGAAGTGTGTTTCCTTTTTTGTGGTGCATATTTTTCAGGAGGCAAGGGTTTGGCTTCTACGGAAGTTATATTTTCTAAAGGAGATTTTTTCTTAATTGAAGTTTACCGGATTTTCTTGAAGTAGAAATTTAATGTCTGTTGTGTTACTTAATGGTTGTAGTTTGTATTACTCTATTAAGATTTATCTTGTAAATGTGGAGTTCTCCCATTCAGCGAAAGAATTTGTGGGGCCCAAACTGTCATACCTAGAATGGCTATTTGTTAAATATTTTTTATGGGTCTTAGTTGTCCTTCTTATGCTTTTCAGCATTAGCCAGAGGCAGCAGAGCAAACATACTAGTTTTCGGACGCGCGGGGCAGGGTGTTTTGGGGGGGAGGGGGGGAGGGAATTTAACAGCTACATATATATACATAATTGTAGTCGACTGCATGTAATATCTATTATATATTGGATATATTCAAAACGCCTCCCCAGGGAAGTGGGGGATGTGACAAACATGCCCCCTTTGACTTTACCACTGTTGATGTGCAATGAAAGTTGCAGTCAGATCATACTTATGTACGTAGTGTGGTAATTTTCATAGAATTAATTGTAATTTTATTGGTTTAAGCTTGTTTATAGGAATTTCAATTTCTTAGACTTTTTATAGGCATTTGATAGATTTTGATGACTTAGCTTATTCACTAGTGTGATTTTACACATACAGAATTACAATCAAGTCTGCTGCTGACCTACACCCAAAGGGTGAGAAATTGTAGCAGATTATGACTTCCATACACAACTTTTTTTGTGGCCTCTTTTTTTTTTTTTGAGAGAAGGGGGGGGGGGGGGGGGATGGTTGTTCATCAAATTTGCATGCTCAATAGACCCACACCTTTGGATAAATATAATGTGTGGTGCTGACATTTTTCTTGTTTTAGGCAATGATACTTAGCTTATCTTCTTCCGTTCCCTTTATATTGCCATCGGCGTAACTTAATCTGAATTTGGTAATTGGTTTCAGCCTCCTAAGATCAAAGCATTCATTGAGAGGGTCATTCAATGTCCATTACAAGATATTGCTATACCACTCTCTGGCTTCTGGTGGGAATACAATAAGGTAATAATAGCATGATGATTTTATTGCGTGGGAGATGTTCTTTTCCCCATAGCATACTAATATATTTCTTGAACTTCAGGGTAATTTTCATCACTGGAGGCCATTGTTACTTCATTTTGATACATACTTCAAGACATATTTATCATGTCGAAATGACCTAACATTGTCGGGTAATCTAGAAGATGACACACCGTTACCCAAACATGCAATTTTGCAAATATTACGAGTGATGCAAATAATTTTGGAGAACTGTCCAAACAAAAGTTCATTTGATGGCTTAGAGGTAAGCTTTTTTGGGAATTAAATTCAGTTTTCATTCATTTTCTTCCCTCTCATTCCACTCTTGTACTACTTTAGTAATGATTCATTTGTTATCATCTAAAACTTATATTTTCTGATATCTCACCATTTTTTTCCAGCACTTCAAGTTGCTACTAGCATCAACGGATCCTGAAATTCTTATTGCTTCATTAGAAACTCTTTCTGCACTTGTAAAAATAAATCTCTCAAAGCTTCATGGAAGTGCAAAAATGGTTGGTTGTGGTTCAGTGAATAGTTATCTCCTGTCCCTGGCGCAAGGGTGGGGAAGCAAAGAGGAGGGGTTGGGATTATTCTCCTGTATTATGGCAAATGAGAAAGCCCAAGATGAAGCACTGTGTTTGTTCCCTTCTGATGTGCAGAATGGTTGTGACCAATCCAACTACCGCATAGGTTCTACCCTTTACTTTGAATTGCATGGACCAAATGCCCAAAGCAAAGAACACAGTGTAGATGCCATTTCCCCAAGTTTGAGAGTTATAAATATCCCAGATCTGCATTTGCGCAAGGAAGATGACTTGTTGTTGTTGAAGCAGTGTATTGAGCAGCATAACGTTCCTCCTGAACTACGATTTTCATTGCTCACTAGAATAAGATATGCTCGCGCCTTTCAGTCTCCAAGAATAAGCAGGCTGTATAGCAGGATTTGTCTTCTTGCTTTTATTGTGCTTGTCCAGTCCAGTGATGCTCATGATGAGCTTGTGTCCTTTTTTGCTAATGAACCAGAGTATACAAATGAATTGATTAGAGTTGTACGATCTGAGGAGACCATTTCTGGATCTATTAGAACACTCGTAATGCTTGCACTAGGAGCTCAGTTAGCAGCATATACGTCTTCCCATGATCGTGCACGGATACTCAGTGGATCTAGTATGAATTTTGCTGGAGGGAATCGTTTGATACTCCTGAATGTGCTTCAGAGGGCCATTTTATCATTGAAGAGTTCTAGTGATCCATCCTCCCTTGCCTTTGTTGAGGCACTTCTTCAGTTCTACCTGCTCCATGTTGTGTCAACTTCTTCTTCTGGCAGTAATATTAGAGGCTCTGGCATGGTACCCACATTCCTGCCACTGCTTGAGGATTCTGATCCTTCACATATACATCTTGTCTGTTTTGCAGTGAAAACCCTTCAGAAGCTTATGGATTACAGTAGCTCAGCTGTATCTTTGTTTAAGGAGTTGGGGGGTATTGAGCTTTTGGCTCAAAGATTACAGATAGAGGTTCACAGGGTCATTGGTTTGATTGGAGAAAATAACGTGATGCCCACTGGTGAAAGCTCAAAAAATAGTACCGACCAGTTGTATTTGCAGAAGAGGCTCATAAAAGTCTCCCTTAAGGCACTTGGTTCTGCAACATATTCCCCTGCAAACAATACTAGATCTCCACATTCACATGACAGTTCATTACCTGCTACGTTAGCCTTGATTTTTGCAAATGTGAATAAGTTTGGCGGTGACATTTATTATTCAGCTGTTACTGTAATGAGTGAAATAATCCACAAAGATCCAACATGTTTTTCAGCTCTGCATGAAATGGGTCTTCCTGATGCTTTTTTATCTTCAGTTGCATCTGGAGTACTTCCTTCATCGAAAGCTTTGACATGCATTCCAAATGGTCTTGGAGCCATTTGTCTCAATGCCAAAGGCTTAGAGGTGGTTAGAGAAACTTCATCTCTGCGTTTCCTTGTTGAAGTCTTCACAAGCAAGAAATATGTATTAGCCATGAATGATGCTATTGTTCCTCTGGCAAATTCTGTGGAGGAACTTCTGCGTCATGTATCTTCAATGAGAAGTACTGGTGTTGATGTTATCATTGAAATTATCCATAAGATCACATCCTTCGGAAATGGTAATGAAACAGGATCCTTGGGAAAGGATAATGAGGGCAGTGCAATGGAAACAGATTCTGTAGACAAAGAAAATGAAAGCAGTTGCGGCCTTGTTGACACTGTAGATTCTGCTGCTGAAGTGGTAACTGATGAGCAGTTTGTTCAGCTGTGCATCTTTCACTTGATGGTATTGGTTCATCGGACTATTGAAAATTCTGAAACATGTCGACTATTTGTGGAAAAATCAGGAATTGAAGCCTTATTGACGTTATTATTGCGACCAACTATTGCACAATCGTCAGATGGCATGTCTATTGCATTGCATAGCACCATGGTATTTAAGGGGTTTGCTCAACATCACTCTGCACCTCTGGCACGGGCATTCTGTTCATCTCTTAGGGAACACTTGAAGAAAGCACTGGCTGGGTTTGGTGCAGCTTCAGGGGAATCAGGATCTTTGTTGCTGGATCCGAGGATGACAGATGATAGCAGTATCTTTTCATCACTTTTCCTAGTTGAGTTCCTTCTCTTTCTTGCAGCGTCAAAAGACAATCGCTGGATGACTGCCTTGCTTACAGAATTTGGAAATGACAGTAAGGATGTGCTTGAAGACATTGGACGTGTCCATCGTGAAGTTGTATGGCAAATTGCTTTGCTTGAAAATACAAAGCTTGATATTGAGAGCGATGTTGCTTGTCCTTCTGATGACTCACAACAGGCAGAAGTAGATCCAAATGAAACGGAAGATCAAAGGTTCAGTTCTTTCAGGCAGTTTCTTGATCCATTGCTGAGAAGGAGGACTTCGGGGTGGAGTATTGAATCACAGTTCTTTGACCTTATAAACCTGTATCGCGATTTGGGTCGTGCAACTGGTTCTCAGAACCGACTTGGTTCTGTTGGTCCTTCAACCATGCAGTTAGGTTCCATTGATCAATTGCATAGTTCTGGGTCTGTGGATACTTCTGGGGCCAGTAATAGGAAGGAATATGACAAGCAAAGGACTTATTATGCCTCTTGTTGTGACATGGTCAGCTCACTTTCATTTCACATTACCCATTTGTTCCAAGAGTTGGGAAAAGGAATGCTGTTACCTTCTCGCCGACGTGATGATATTGTCAATGTGAATCCTGCTTCAAAATCAGTTGCTTCTACTTTTGCCTGTGTTGCTCTAGATCACATGAATTTTGGTGCACGTGTAACATATTCAGGGACTGAAGCATCTATATCAACAAAATGTCGTTATTTTGGTAAAGTGATTGATTTTTTGGACAGTATACTGATGGAGAGGCCAGATACTTGCAATCCAATTATGCTGAATTGCTTGTATGGGCATGGAGTAATTCAATCTGTGTTGACCACATTTGAAGCTACTAGTCAGTTGCTCCTCACGGTAAATTGTACCGCTGCATCGCCTATGGAAACTGATGATGTGCATGCAAACCATGATTTCAAGGAAGAAACAGATAAGTCATGGATTTATGGTTCTTTAGCTAGTTATGGTAAATTTATGGACCATCTAGTGACTTCCTCTTTTATATTATCTTCATCCACAAAGCACTTGCTTGCTCAGCCCCTTACAAGTGGCAATACTCCTTTCCCGCGGGATGCAGACACATTTGTTAAGGTCCTCCAATCCATGGTGTTAAAGGCTGTGCTTCCAGTTTGGACTCATCCCCACTTTGTTGATTGTACTAATGAATTTATTTCTACAGTTATCTCCATTGTTAAACATGTTTATTCTGGGGTTGAGGTGAAAAATATAAATGGAAGCAGCAGTGCTCGAATTACTGGGCCTCCTCCGAATGAAACAGCTATTTCAACCATTGTAGAGATGGGTTTTTCCAGGTCTAGAGCAGAGGAAGCTTTGAGGCAGGTTGGGTCAAATAGTGTGGAGTTGGCAATGGAGTGGTTGTTTACCCATCCAGAAGAGACACAAGAGGATGACGAACTTGCTCGTGCACTTGCCATGTCCCTTGGGAAGGCTGAATCAGACATGAAGGATGCTGTTGTAAATGATGATCTTCAACAGCTTGAGGAAGACATGGTCCAACTTCCTCATGTTGATGAGTTATTATCAACTTGCACAAAACTTCTACAGAAAGAACACCTTGCATTTCCTGTTCGTGACTTACTGGTGATGATATGCTCTCGGGATGATGGTCACTACAGATCTAATGTTATCATATTTATTGTTGACCGGATCAAGGACTGTGGGTTGGTTTCTAGTAATGGAAATAATACTTCGCTTGCTTCTCTGTTTCATGTTCTCGCTCTGATTCTTAATGAGGATTCTGTAGCACGGGAAGCTGCTGCGAAGAATGGTTTAATCAAGATTGCCTCAGATCTTCTCTGCCAGTGGGATTCTAGTCTTGATAGTGGGGATAAACATCTAGTTCCAAAGTGGGTCACAGCTGCTTTTCTTGCATTAGACCGGCTGTTGCAAGTGGATCCAAAATTGAATTCTGAAATTGCAGAGCTCTTGAAGAAGGAAGTGGTGAGTATCCAGCAGACATCAATTACCATTGATGAAGATAAACAACACAAATTGCAATCTGCATTGGGACTGTCATCAAAGTATGCAGATATACATGAGCAGAAGAGACTTGTTGAGATTGCCTGTAGCTGTATGAAGTACCATCTTCCTTCAGATACAATGCATGCTGTTCTGTTACTATGCTCCAATCTTACAAGGAATCATTCTGTTGCTCTTACCTTTTTCAATGCTGGTGGTTTACGGCTGCTTCTTTCTTTGCCAACCAGTAGCCTATTCCCTGGATTTGACAATGTTGCTGCTAATATTGTTCGTCATGTTATTGAAGATCCCCAGACCCTGCAGCAAGCGATGGAATCTGAGATAAAGCATAGTTTTGCACTTGCATCTAACCGCCATCCCAACGGAAGAGTTAATCCTCGCAATTTCCTGATAAATTTAGCTTCTGTTATTTCTCGTGATCCCATCATATTTCTGCAAGCTGCTCAATCAGTTTGCCAAGTTGAGATGGTAGGTGAAAGGCCATACATTGTCTTGCTGAAAGATCGGGATAAAGACAAAGCTAAGGAGAAAGAAAAGGAAAAGGACAAATCATTGGAAAAAGCTCAGAATAATGATGGGAATGTTGGTTCCGGAATTACAAATCCATCAGCTTCTACAAATGCTCATGGAAGAAGTATCGATTCAAACTCAAGAAGTATCAAAAGTCATAGAAAACCTATTCAAAGTTTCATTAATGTGATAGAACTTCTTCTTGAATCTATATGTACTTTTGTTGTCCCTCCTTTGAAGGATGACCTCACTGGTGGCACCTCAACATCAAGTGACATGGACACTGATGTATGTACCTCAAAGGGGAAAGGAAAAGCAGTTGCCACTATGTCTGCAGGGAATGAAACGAACAGCCTGGAAGCTTCTGCATCACTTGCAAAGATAGTATTTATTTTGAAGCTTCTGACAGAGATTTTGATGATGTATTCACCTTCTATCCATGTTCTTCTTCGCCGAGATGCTGAACTGAGCAACATTAGGGGTATTCATCAAAAGACTCATGTTGGTTTCTGCATGGGAGGAATATTCTACCATATTCTCCATAATTTTCTTCTATACTCTCGGAATTCCAAGAAGGATAAGAAAGTTGATGGTGATTGGAGGCAGAAGTTAGCAACTAGGGCTAACCAGTTTATGGTGGCTGCTTGTGTTCGATCTTCAGAGGCAAGGAAGCGGATTTTTACAGAGATTAATCATATTATGAATGAATTTGTTGATTCATGTAGCAGTGTTAAGCCACCTGGCAATGAAATTCAGGTGTATGTTGATCTAATTAATGATGTTTTAGCTTCTCGTACACCTGCTGGCTCAAGCATCTCATCAGAGGCTTCTGCCACATTTATGGAGGCTGGTCTGGTTAAATCATTTACTCGTACTCTCCAAGTGTTGAACTTGGACCATTCTGAGTCATCTAAAGTTGCCACTGGTATTGTCAAAGCTCTTGAGTTGGTAACCAAGGAGCATGTCCAGTCAGTTGATTCTAATGCAGGAAAAGGTGATAGTTCAACAAAGCCTTCTGATCTTACTCAAACCGTAAGAACAGATAATAGTGCTGATGCATCTCAGTCCATGGAAACTGCATCTCAGGACAATCATGATACACTTCAAGTCGAGTCTTACAATGCTAATCAGTCTTATGGTGGATCTGACTCTGTTACCGATGATATGGAACATGATCAAGATCTTGATGGGGGCTTTGCTCCTACTAATGAGGATGAGTACATGCGTGAAACTGTTGAGGATGCCAGAGGTCATGAGAATGGAGTTGGAAATGCTGGTTTACAGTTTGAAATTCAACCCCGTGGCCAAGAAAATCTGGAACAAGAGGAGGAGGAAGAGGAGGAGGAGGAAGATGAGGAAGAAGATGATATGTCTGGAGAAGAGGGTGAAGATGTAGATGATGATGACGAGGATGATGAGGAACATAATAATTTGGAAGAAGACCATCACATGCCTCATCCTGACACAGATCAAGATGATCACGAGATGGATGATGATGATTTTGATGAGGTGATGGAAGAAGAAGAAGATGAGGATGACGAAGATGATGAGGATGGAGTAATATTGCGACTTGAGGAGCGCATTAATGGAATTAATGTTTTTGACCATATTGAGGTATTTGGAAGAGAGAATAGTTTTCCAAATGAAGCTCTTCAGGTGATGCCAGTAGAGGTTTTTGGATCTAGACGTCCAGGGAGGACAACCTCTATCTACAGCCTTTTGGGCAGAACTGGTGATGCTGCTACTCCTTCACGCCACCCACTTTTGGTTGGTCCTTCTTCATCATTCCACCTGCCTACTGGGCAATCAGGTTAGTTCCTTAACGAGTTTCTTAACTTTCTGATGCTATATTCTAATAATGGTTTTTCTTTTGTTTTTCCATCTCTTCAATAATGATAATTTTCTTTGCATATCCCTCTCCTCCCTCCAAAATAATAATAAAATTGTAGATAATAGATTGGAAAGCTCAACAGCTTTAGATAGTATCTTTCGATCACTGAGGACTGGACGACCCGGTCATCGTTCAAACTTGTGGAGCGATAATAACCTGCAAGGTGTGATCAATGCTGGTGTTGTACCACAGGGCCTTGAGGAATTGCTTGTCTCTCAATTGAGGCAACCCGCCTCTGAAAAGTCATCTGATAAAAGCATTGCAGAAACTGGTACTCACAGCAGGGCTGATGTCAGTCACATGCAAGATTCACGAGGTCCAAGGCTAGAATCCCCAGTTGAAAATAATGCAAATCAGGAAAGTGGAATGGTGACTCCTCAATCAGTTGATAACAATAACAACAATGTTGATATCAGATCTGCAGGAAATGCGTCTCTGCAAGCTAATGTATCAAGCACTCATTCACAGGCAGTTGAGATGCAGTTTGAGAATAATGATACATCTGTGCGGGATGTTGAAGCTGTGAGCCAAGAGAGTAGTGGTAGTGGGGCAACTTTTGGTGAAAGTCTTCGGAGCCTTGATGTTGAAATTGGAAGTGCTGATGGTCATGATGATGGTGGAGAAAGGCAAGTTTCTGCAGATAGGCTAGCAGGTGAATTGCATGCTGTGCGCACAAGAAGAGTAAACATGCCATTTGGTCATTCTTCTACAGTTAGTGGGAGAGATTCATCACTCCATAGTGTTACTGAGGTTTCTGAAAATTCAAGCCGAGATGCAGATCAAAATGGTCCTGCAGCAGAGCAGCCAGTGAATAGTGATGCTGGTTCCGGAGCAATTGATCCTGCATTTTTGGAAGCTCTTCCTGAGGAGCTCCGGGCTGAAGTTCTCTCAGCTCAGCAGGGTCAAGTGGCTCAACCATCAAATGTTGAATCTCAAAGCACTGGGGATATTGATCCAGAGTTCCTTGCAGCTCTTCCCCCAGACATTCGAGCTGAAGTTCTGGCTCAACAGCAAGCACAGAGGTTACATCAATCTCAAGAGTTGGAAGGTCAACCTGTCGAAATGGATACTGTCTCAATAATTGCAACATTTCCTGCTGAATTACGGGAAGAGGCAAGTATTTGTTTGTTGATTCCAGTTTTGTTATAAGGATGTTGGATCTGACTTTCCTTTTGGTTTTCTGCAGGTTCTTTTAACATCATCTGATGCTATCCTTGCAAACCTTACACCTGCTCTTGTTGCTGAAGCAAATATGCTGCGGGAGAGGTTTGCACATCGATACAGCAGGCCCCTCTTTGGTATGTATCCAAGAAATCGACGAGGTGAGACATCAAGACGGGGTGAGGGTGTTGGTTCTGGCATGGATGGAGCAGGGGGAAGCAATACTTTGCGCAGGACTGGTGGAGCTAAGGTCGTTGAAGCTGATGGAGCACCTTTAGTAGACACTGAAGCTTTGCATGCTTTGATTCGGTTATTTCGCATAGTTCAGGTATCATTTAGTGATTGTAGCAAGTCCTTCATAGTGAGCACAACCTTGTATAACCTTTTTTTTTGGGCAGCCACTATATAAGGGTCAATTGCAGAAGCTTCTTTTGCATCTTTGTGCTCATAGTGAAACCAGAACTTCTCTGGTAAAAATTCTGATGGACTTGCTAATGCTGGATGTGAGGAAGCCCACCAGTAATGTTAGTGCAGTTGAACCGCCGTACAGACTATATGGCTGTCAGAGCAATGTAATGTACTCGCGCCCTCAATCTTTTGATGGTAAGAAAACATGATATCGCTGTCTATTTTTATGTTGTCTTTATTAATAATTTCCTGCTTTCGATTCTATGAATGTTTTGTCCTTGTTCAGTTGGTTTTTGTCATATCTGGTAGGAAATTCGTCTTATTGTGCTAATTTCTTTTCACTTTGAGTCACCATTTGTGTTTTATCAATTATTCGGAAGATGCTTTATTCCCTTAGATAAATTGTTATTCAGGCATATAGTGGCAAAGAGTGTGTTACCTTGTGTATCTGATTGATTATAGGAGTTCCACCATTGCTCTCTCGGCGAATACTTGAAACTCTCACTTATCTTGCTTGCAATCATCCATATGTGGCAAAAATTTTGCTTCAGTATAGGCTGCATCATCCTGACTTAAGAGGATCAAATAATGCTGCTCATGTTTCACGTGGCAAAGCCGTTATAGTTGATGATGAAATAGATGTAGATGACGCTAATGATGGATACATATCCATTGCAATGCTTTTGAGTCTCTTGAAACAACCCCTTTACTTGAGGAGCATAGCCCATCTTGAGCAGGTGATGGTTTGGTCTTACTGGTATCTTCTGCCCATTTAATTGTGTACTCGCAAAAAATTCTGATTTATTTGCTGTGTATCTGTTTTCAGCTGCTAACTTTGCTGGATGTTATCATCAATAGTGCTGGAAGCAAGTCTCGTTCATCTGACAAATCCCAGATTTCTACTAAACCGGTACTGGATTCACAAATCTCTGCAACGGATGCAAATACTGTTCTTGATGCATCTTCTGATGTCAATGGTTCCTCCAAATCCACATCTTCTGGTACTAAGGAAGGCCAGTCTCATCAAGTCTTGAGTACCCTGCCACGAGCTGAGCTTCGGCTTCTGTGCTCACTGCTCGCACTAGATGGGTATTGTTATGGTCTTGTGCTTTCTAGATTCTGTCTACATTTTTTTGGTCAATGTTCCTTATTTTCACTTGGATCTTGGTATGGGTACTTTTTGTTATTACACAATAATCTGTCGACCAAATGGGGTGTGTGTGTGACTGTGTGTGTGTTTTGTCAATGTTCCTTGTTCTTTGCTTGGATCTTGGTATTGGTACTTTTTGTTATTGCACAATAATCTATAGACCAAATGGTCCAGCTATCATTGCGGTAAAAATATGTTCTGTAATTTATAAATGATTGAGTCAATCTTTTGTTTCTTGAAATTCTTCCAGTTTGTCGGATAATGCATATCGTCTTGTTGGGGATGTAATGAAGAAATTGGTGGCCATTGCTCCGACTCAATGTCAGCTTTTTGTCACGGAGCTGGCAGAAGCAGTTCAGAACTTAACTTCATCTGCAAGGGATGAGTTACGAGTCTTCAGTGAAACAATGAAGGCTCTTCTTAGTACAACATCAACTGATGGAGCCACAATTTTGAGAGTCTTACAAGCCTTGAGTTCTCTTGTCACCTCATTGTCCGAGAAAGAGAATGATGGAATAACTCCTGCTCTTTCTGAAGTTTGGGAGATCAATAAGGCATTAGAGCCCTTATGGCAAGAGCTGAGCTGTTGCATAAGCAAGATAGAATCTTATTCTGAGTCTGCTTCCCAGGTTTTCACTCCTTCTAGGACCTCTGTGAATAAACTGCCTGGTGCCATGCCTTCACTTCCAGCTGGTTCTCAAAATATCTTACCATACATAGAATCATTCTTTGTGGTTTGTGAGAAGCTGCATCCTGCACAGTCAGGTCCTATCAATGACTTAGGTGTTCCTGTTATTTCTGATGTTGAAGATGCAAGTGCTTCTGCTAGTCAGCAGAAAACATCTGGACCTGCTGTGAAAATAGATGAAAAACATGCTTCTTTTGTCAAATTTTCAGAGAAGCACAGAAAGCTACTAAATGCTTTTATTAGGCAGAATCCTGGCTTACTCGAGAAATCATTTTCCCTCATGTTGAAGGTTCCAAGATTTATTGATTTTGATAACAAGCGTTCTCACTTCCGATCAAAAATTAAGCATCAGCATGAGCATCACCATAGCCCTTTAAGAATCTCAGTAAGAAGGGCATATGTTCTAGAAGATTCTTATAACCAGCTTCGCATGAGATCAACTCATGATTTGAAGGGAAGGTTGACTGTTCACTTTCAAGGGGAGGAAGGTATTGATGCAGGCGGGCTTACAAGGGAATGGTATCAGTTGTTGTCCAGAGTTATTTTTGACAAAGGAGCCCTGCTTTTCACTACAGTGGGAAATGAATTAACGTTTCAGCCAAACCCGAACTCTGTTTACCAAACAGAACATCTATCTTATTTCAAATTTGTGGGCAGAGTGGTAAGTTCTTTTGCAAATGTTCTTGAATGTTACCTGCTTCTCATAGATATGCTTCTTTCTTATGCCTATTCTGTGTTATCCAGGTTGGAAAAGCATTATTTGATGGTCAGTTATTGGATGTGCATTTTACTCGGTCATTTTATAAACACATCCTAGGTGTCAAAGTTACATATCATGACATTGAAGCCATTGATCCAGACTATTTCAAAAACTTGAAATGGATGCTAGAGGCAAGTGCTTATTTTTTGGTTATTCTGTTCACCCCACCCCATCACTCAATTCTTACTGCATGTTGTTAAGTTGTCTCTATCTTTTTCTATGGTTGCAGAATGATATCAGTGACGTTCTAGATCTTACCTTTAGCATCGACGCAGATGAAGAAAAGTTGATATTATATGAAAGAACTGAAGTACTGAGCTTTCTGAAAATCCTTTGAGACACTAGTAATGTATTGAATCGTGTATTATTAATTGTCTAATTTTGATGAACTTGTCTAGGTGACTGATTATGAGTTGATACCCGGTGGACGGAATATAAAAGTTACAGAGGAAAATAAGCATCAATATGTTGATTTGGTTGCTGAGCATCGGTTGACCACTGCTATTCGGCCTCAGATAAATGCTTTCTTGGAAGGGTTTAATGAATTGATTCCCAGGGAGTTGATATCAATATTCCGTGATAAAGAGCTAGAATTATTGATCAGCGGACTACCTGATATTGATTGTGAGTCTTACCACCTTTCTTGCTGTCATTATCTTCTTTTTTTTGCAACCAAGATCACAACACTGTCTACCTTGACAAGTCTTTTAAATTCTGGAATGGGAAGATTTACAATCAGTTTGACATTTTATTTCAGTGGATGACTTGAGAGCAAATACAGAATATTCTGGATATAGTGCTGGATCACCAGTTATCCAATGGTTTTGGGAAGTTGTTCAAGGTTTCAGCAAAGAAGACAAGGCTAGACTTTTGCAGTTTGTAACTGGCACATCCAAGGTATATTTATTTCAGGTTTCAGCCCTTTAAACATTTTCCATTCATTAGTAATAGCACATTATAATTAGGGTGTGTTTCTTTGATACTCATAACAAACGGGATTGAGATATGACCTGCTGACAGTTTTGTTTCTGACAATATGCAAGAGTCCCTGTTTTCTCATAGAAGATAATATTATCATTCCTGTGAAAATTGAATAATAGATCTTGTACTTTTATTTTGTAAAGTGGGAACTGTTGGATGATGAATAATATAATAAGGCGGGTTCTGAATTTTGCTACCAACATTTCAGGTGCCCTTGGAGGGTTTTAGCGCCCTTCAAGGAATTTCTGGCTCCCAGAAGTTTCAGATACACAAGGCATATGGAAGTCCAGATCACTTGCCTTCTGCACATACTTGGTACTTCGTTTAAGAAAATATATATTCTTTTTAAAAAAATTATCTGTTTTTGTTTTGTTGGTTGGGTATATTTTCATGATTTGATGGATCACATAGTGGGACTTGAACTAATTGACACTGGTTCTTCTTTATGCAGTTTCAATCAACTAGATTTGCCAGAGTATCCATCTAAACAACATTTAGTGGAGAGGTTACTGCTTGCTATTCATGAAGCAAATGAAGGATTTGGGTTTGGTTAAAACCTTTTTTCGGTAAGAAAAAGGGTTTTGGTGTTTGGAGGGGATAGGGCACAAAATACTTCTTTTACATTTTAGGTTAGAAGCTATTTTTAAAGTGGTACAGGTTACAATATTTCAAGTTTTATATCAATGTTAATATGCTGTACAGTCCTATATTTTGCAATGGGAAATGCCTATGGCAATTTTTCAATTAAAGTTTTGACCCCTTATGACATCTTATTTTACCAAAATCATTTGATCTGGTAATGAACGCCACGCACCAATCGAAGAAAGTTTTAAAACCTTTTAAATGTGTTGAACGTATTGGACTTTTTCTCGGAAGGAGGGAAATGACATAAGAGTGGATTTCCATTTTCCACTACACACAATCCTTTGCTTCAAAATTGAAGTAGGAGATTCATCTTAATAATAGTAATAATAAAAAGAATAAAACGAAGTACTTAAATGTTGTCTCTCAAATTTGAGTCTAATTTCCATGCACATAAGGCAATCAACTATCCTATTTCCTTCATTTGAATGACATGTTAAGGAGCATGTGAAATGCATATTTAATTATTTACAAATAATATAACAAGAAAACACTCAATGTCTGCGGGCAATTATTTAGTAATATCAAAATTAAATTCATGTTTGACTTTATTACTTTTGGGATAATTAAGTTATGGGACAATTACAAATTATTACTTTTGTCAAACTAAGAATAATTTAATAATTTGAGGTTTTTATTTTTTAAAAGTAGAAATATAATCTGAATTTTATTTTATTTTTTAAATGAAATGATCTAATAGAAATATTAACGATGTGCTTGGTTTGAGCATTTTTAGTTTTCATTTCCACTCAAAATGAAAAATAGAGATGAAAACATGTTAATTTTGAAAATTGTTTCTATGGAAATGTTTATAAAATAAGGTGAAAACAAGGAAACGCTGATACTCTGTTTTTCCATTTTCATTTGAAAACTTTGAAAATGCGGGGTCACAAATATTTAGATTCTCGTCACAAAAAAACGTATTTTCTCTAAATTTATCTCTTTTTTTTTTTTTTGAGCGGCTTCCATTCTCGCTATGGTGGAATCTCAGGGACTTTACGTGAAGTTGATAACTGAGAGTTGTTAGATGAAAATTTAATCAAATCAGTTAAATCATCTAACGGCTTTCAACTATCAATTTCACGTGAAGTCGACTGCACCTAGTGGTACCTCTCTCTATTCTCTTAACTCTTTTTTAATTGGTTGTTGCTCTCATTCGTGCTGCCTCCTATCACTATTCTTTTGGTCAATTTTTTTTAAACATTCTTTTTTTTATGCATTTCTATTTTTGAAATGACATTTTGGGGATTTTGATTTCTCCCAATTTTAGCATTGTGCTGTTTTTTTAAGAGGCTAGATTTTGTTTTACTTCTACTCCTATTGCTAACAATCACATGTAACATTATTGATATCTCTTTTTTTTTATTGCGTCTCATATTTAATAGTAGTTGATTAATTAGCATAAGAGGGAAAAAATATGAAACTAAAATTAGCAAAGAATAGTCCAATGAAAATACAAAAGCTTTTATCGATATACTGTATGAGCGAGTGAAGAATGGGTAGCTGCAATGTTCAATATTTTAAGACAGCAGTTTAAGAAAAAATAAATAATAAACTGACTACAATTGTTGGGAAATATTTCGATGTAGCTAGACTAAAGAAAAAGTATAATCCACTAAGCATTGCATATAGTAAGTTTTTAACTTTGCTAGCTCGAATAGGGTTATATAAAAAATTTCATCTAATAAAGTAAATGTCTCGAAAAAAGTATGACAAAACTTATACGTCGTATGTTAAGTTAAAATATTGTCATTTTATTTATATTAATTTATTTTATTTCATAAAGTTTATTTGTTCTTTGTCGTAGTTTGGAATATCTGGCTAGAAAAGAACAGGAGGGTGTTTCAGAATAAAAGGGACAGTGTAAAAGAGATCGCCAATATGTCCCTTCTTCATTACAAGGAGTGGAAGGGTGAGGATCCTTTTTATTGTTGATGGTAATGTCGGAGATGATGTTGGGATATTTTATCTAAGATATGTCTATATGATTCTAATAGGTGTTGTCTTGTCTGTTTTTTACTTATTTGCTCTACTGTTGTGTTGAACTCCTTTGTTTAAAAAAAAAATTGTATTTATACTTGCGAAGGAACTATTTAAAATTTAAGAGAAATGAAATAAATTTTGTATGACTATGATATTTTAAGAAGAATATATTTATGTATGACTATGGTGCTTGACTATTTATTCATATAATATTATTTTAAAGATTTTTAATATATTGAAAACAATCAAACCAAATATATTTTCAGTGTTTTTATTTTTTAAATATTGAAAATAATGATCAAAACAAACATTTTTTTAAATCTAAAAATTTAAAAACAAAAATAATTTTCGAAAAGTATAAACATGAAAATTTTTTCGTACCAAACACCACCTAAATTTTATAATGTGATTTTGTTGTTCGAAACTTCGAATTGTCTATTTTTTTCGGGGCTCTTTTTTTTTTTTTTAATGAACTTCTATTACATGTTATGCGTTCTTATGGGTTATTGGGGTGTATTGTATTGATATGGAATTAAATTTTTTTTTTAAACAATAATACACAAATTGAAGGGTAGGTATTGTGAGGGAGAGAAAACATAGCCTCAAACTTGATTGATGAACAAATTGGACTCTACTATTTTGTGTGCAATTTTTTTTTGTCAAGTGTGTAGCAAATTGGAGGGTAGACAGTTAAAAAAAAAATTTAAAACCCAAATCGGTGGGTTAGAATTGAAAAATTTTAAAAAAAGTTAGCCTTCAATTTGTGTCATCAAAACCTAAATAATGGTGGATAACACATCAATTTTTTCAATATCAAAATTAATTTGAGTATTAAATATATTTGATTTGTGTTTTTATTTTTATTTTGATTTTGATTTTTAATGTTTTTAATTTTTTAAGTTTTATAAAAATAAAATGAAACAAAAGTGAAAGTACCTTATTTATTAAGATTTTTTTTATTTATAAAATAAAAAAATTAATTATTTTTCTAGAAAAGATTTTTCAACTTTATTTTCAAGGATATGATTTTTTTTTTTTGTATTAAGAGCAAGTTCGCCACACCGCCGGCGAACTTCCGGCGAACTTTATAATTTATATAGAGTTCGCTCCCTCCCCCCGGTGAACTTTATGATGAGTTCGGCAGACTATATATACTGGTGGGACCATTTTTGTTTGTCCTTTTCTTTTCCTATTTTCTCTTCCAAATTTTCTCTGTTGCTTTTTTCTACCTGTTCGACATCCGTAAAATTTAGTGTGGGCGATTTTCTCAGTTTCAGGTTAATAAATAATAGTCTATTTTTTATGTTAATTAGAATTGTTTGGTTTACTGTTTACATGTTAGGTAAAATTGTTAGGTATAGATCGTTTGTAGGTTAGAATAATAGATTTATTGTTTACATGTTAGTTAGTTAGACGTATTTTTAAGAGTTGTTATGTTATGTAGATTATTTTATGTCACCATCTTTTAGTATAATGGCTGGCTATGAACATATTAAAGAATATAGGAAAGTATATTATTAGATAATTTAGTTAGAGGTATTAGATTGCGTTGTGAATTAAAAGGTAATTAGTCGAATAATCAATTAGTTTAAGTTAGATAAGAAAGAAACGTGAGTAATAAAATTTAGGGTTAAGTTAGTTATAAATTAATTGGTAACATGACGAAGTCAGTTAAATAGGGTAAGTTTAAAGTTAGTAGGTTTATAAGGTATTTTTCATTTAGTTTATTTTTTAATAATCTAGTGTGTGATTTTATTTTACTAGATTGTGTTTCGATGGAGCAACAGTTATTGGGTTATGAGTATGAGATGTATAAATTAGATCACGCTGAGCACATCGCTGGGAGGCTTGATCGAGTGTTATGATTTTTAACCTTTTTTTATTTTATTGTATTGAATAAAAAGTGAACTTGCTATTTTATTTATTCACGCTACCCTTTTGTATTAAAAATTTTTTTCCGTTTGGCAGGCGCATCGGATCTTGCGCACCAGATGGAATTTGATGACACAGCCGCCAGAGCAGATTAGGCCATATCTGAGACGAGTCGGGTTTGAGTACGTCGCATATATGGTCGAGTTCGAGCATGATTGGTCTCTTGTCTCGGCGTTGATAGAGAGGTAGAAGTCTGAGTCCCATACATTTCATTTACCGTGCGAGGAGATGAATATCACCTTGCAGGACGTGGCCTATCAGTTGGAACTCAGGATTGACAGTGATCCTGTGAGTGGATGCATAGGTGGGTGGGAGCAGCACCACCAGGGACGGACCATTGAGGAGTTATTTGAGCAGATACTGGGTATTATTCTCGCCCCAGAGGACAGACAGTCTCAGACGAAGTGGACTGTGAAGCTCACTTGGTTCCACAGCAGGTTTGTGGAGAGATAGAGTAGGATGCCATAGAGGAGCGCCTGATGAGATATACGAGAGGATACATCATGTAGTTGATAGGTGGTATCCTCTTCCTCGATGCATCTGACTCACGGGTGCATATCAGGTGGCTTTTCCTGCTGGAAGACCTTGATGCGTGTGGCCGGTTGTCGTTGGGTTCGACTATGCTGGCATGGCTATACCGCCAGATGTACCGGGCCACGGAGCATGGTCAGCGCAACTTGGGAGGATGCGTCAGCTTGATGCTTTCTTGGGCCTACCACCGTATTCCGTTAGTACGGCCCGATGGGTTTGATGCTCGTAGCTTTCCCGTTAGTACGACGCCTTGTAACCAAAGTGACTCTCTACACCTCCTTGTAGAATTCTGATGCTGATTGTTGGATCAGCCTTGACCATGGTGAAAATGTGTTGTGCAATCACTTTCGAATCCAACCTACGATGATCTTGCCCTATGGAAGTTTGCATGCAAGTATGAGGACCAATGTATCTCCTAACCTCCCACTTTCTTGCTTTCGGCGATATGATATAAGTATGCTCCAATTACAACGGTTCGAATTGGATACATCGTGCATTGTACCTCTAATGGTCACTCTTTGCTATCTTGTATTCTGCAGCCCTCCTGATGCTGTACTGCTTAACTACCAACATGACTTCTTCCTTGTTCCCAAATTGTTGTCCAACCTCAAACTCGTTGCTTAGGTCTTCTTCAGGACCTCCTTGGGTAAACGACCAATCCGAAGTCATTGCATCGAGATTCAACCTAGTGAAATGATCCAGCCGGTCATATGGTCAAGAAATGGCAGGCTGTGTCAGAGCAATTTGTGTGTCACCGTAGTAGTTCATCTCCTCTTCCTCGTCACCATCATTAGGAATTTCGGGTGATTCTTCGTCAGCATCGTCTCCATCACCGGGGTTGACTTCATACTGCTCCATCATTGGATCTCTGATAGCAGAACCGTCATGACTTTCAAGACCGTCGTCCATTAAGTCAACGTTACAAACTTCAACATTAGACCCCTCCTGACTACCCTCAGGTGGCATATTTAGATCCACCATGGTCCTTTTGATAGTTCGTCTATCAACTCCACTCGTCGGACTATCATCGACAGTATCTACAAATGATCCTTGGCCACCAAAGTCAACAAGAAACACGTATAATTCCAACAGATGAATATTGGTCTATCGGTTGTGCCACGACCTTATAAGCCGTACGTCTTCATCGTCGCACAACCGATACCTAATTCAAAACAATAGAAATATCGCTCACAACGATGGTCTAATAAATATACTAGTAACAGAGACAAAGATGACACAACTGTAATATACTTTTTATAAAATAATTGCCATCTAACTCGGTCGGATATCTGTAGTAAATTTTTTTCACCCCTTTTAGATTTTTGCTGTCCGAGGGCATGCAATATCAAATTCTTTAAAGCTATTAAACTGTTGACTTCCAGTGTCATATACGTAATTATCGGTTGGCCCGATCTAAAGACAATTGAACATTCTTCATCATACACTATTTCACCATCATAATGAATGGATAACAATGGATTTCCTGATATTATAGCAATAATGTTAACAGTAAGGAAGAAAGTAATTAGAAAAATTGTTGCCGCTTGATCTCCATCAGGCCTAATTTTATCTCTGAACTCATCATAGAGTTCGTCGGGGGTGGCAAACTCTATAAGTCGGGGGTGCAATAAACTCTCTATAAATTATAGAGTTCGTTGGGGTGCGGCAAACTTGCTCTTAATACAAAAAAAAAATCATATTCTTAAAAATAAAGCTGAGAAATCTCTTTTTTTTTTTGAAAAATAATTAATTTTTTTTATTTTATAAACGAAAAAAATCCTTATTTATTCCTTCCTTGTTGGAATCGAAGCTGAAAGCAAGAAGTGAGAGAAGTAAGAACGGTTCCATTACCGTTGGCCGCAAAAACGCCATGACGCATTCTTTAACGTCGTCGTTTCATTCCTTCTTCTTCTTCCTTCCTTCTTCATCATCCGTACAACTCAACACACCAAAGCTTCAACTTCTGTTACCAATGTCATCAAATTCTCAACCGCTTCCCCTCAAATTCTCTCACACAAATAGAACAAGAACTTCCACCACCAACAACAATCGCCACAAGATTCGAGCTTCGTCCTCAACCGATGATCCTTCACCATCTTCATCAAGTGCGACGAATTTCGTTTTGTTCAGTTCCGCTGCTCTAACTGTTACATTGGCGGTGGCTAATCGTGTGCTTTATAAGCTTGCTCTCGTTCCCATGAAAGATTACCCCTTTTTCCTTGCTCAGTTCACCACATTTGGGTAAACGCTTTTATTTCTCGCTTTCAATTTAGTGTCGCTCCTCTGTTGCTGTTTTTGCATTTTCATTTGCTACTTTTCACTGCCAAAATTCTGTTTTCGTTATTAATTTTACTTTTGGGGTTTATGTTGTGTCTCTTTAGAGTTATATATATAATGTTGTTTGATCATTCAAAGGTTATAAGGATTTGAGAACTGGAGTGGGACCGTGCTAAAAATTTGATGATAAAGTGGGTGTCCAGTGTCCACACATATTATAATGGTTTGGTCGTTTGAGTTAAACAATGTTGTGTCTGATAGATGATTGGTATAGAAATAATATTTTGCCCTCATCCAATCATTATTCACATGAAACAGAAGTGTTATTAGTTGAGAGTGGAGTAACAGTGTTTTCTTATAATGTATAAAAACGGGCATAGCATTACTTTTATGTCAAAAATTCATGCATATAAAACAAGTCTCAATTGATTGGTAGTATATCAGAATTAATTTCTTCAGAATAACTGTGGTTTGTTGTATCTGTGTCATGTATGCAGGTATGTGGTTGTGTATTTTAGCATATTGTATATCAGATATAGGGCAGGTATTGTAAGTGACGAGATGCTAGCCATTCCGAAACTTCGCTTTCTGGCCATTGGGTTTCTTGAAGCTTTGGGTGTGGCCACTGGAATGTTTGCTGCAGGTACTCATTCTGATCCTTCTTTTTATTTATTTTTTTTTCAGGTTTAATTTTACGGTCTTGTATCTTTTTTGAGGATAAGCTTGCTTTGTTGATATCTAACTATTATAGGCAACATGTCTGTTTAAATTGTCTTAATTGGGTATTTAAATAGTATGCTGAATAGATTTAAGCTGCACAACTATGTATCTTTTTTGAGGATAAGCTTGCTTTGTTGATATCTAACTATTATAGGCAACATGTCTATTTAAATTGTCTTAATTGGGTATCTAAATAGTATGCTGAATAGATTTAAGCTGCACAACTATGATTATGTCACTTTTAGTAGTAGGGACTAGGGACTAGGGAGTAAGTGACTTGTTGCTGTTGGTAATGAAACAATCGATAAGCATAGCCTTACTGCCTAGTGCCTACATGTTTGCCTCGATATTTATGTATTGAATGTTGATTACGTTCTGCAGCTGTACTTCCTGGACCAGTCATACCCGTATTGAGTCAGGTATTAAATATTTAACTAGCTCTTGTCATCAAAGAAAGAGGGTGACAGAATACATCGGCCCTTGGTTTTATACATCTGTGAAGTTTATTTTGACATTCTCATTTGTCAGGCATTTTCTGGGGCCTCATTTTGGAAATTTTCATTTTGCTTCCATTAGTTGCATTTATCAATTACATAACCTTCTAAATCTTAGCATTAGCAATGACATTATGTAAGAGAATTTGATGTTGATCAACTTGTAGCATCTTTGAAACCAATACTCCTAAATGCGCTTTAGCTTCTTCCTAATAAGAAATGGTGTTATTTTTCGTACTCTTTCTTCCGTATTCGAAAATACTTTAACACAACTAGCACCTCACATTTTTATTTATTCTGTTCTGTGTCTCACTTTGATGGCATTATACCTAAACCATTTTATCATCATAAGTCTGCATAACAGTAGCAACTGTAGCATGTAGCACAGTAGCAATCACTCTCAGTGACTGGGAGGCTGTTATTATAAAACATAGTGCAGCATGTCTTGAAAATATTCTTGGATTTGACCATTAGCATGTTTGTCCTGTCTTCTTTGAAAATAATCTAATGGAAAGAATATTGCTGAAATACCATAGCTAGAATGTTTGAGATAATATTATGGCAAACAATTTTGAATTGTTCCTGATGGCCAGGCAATATTTGATATGCATCTCCTTTCAATATTTTTTCATTCATGTCATTTGAGTATTTAAATGGATGGGATATTGTTCATTTCTTATTGCTTTTTATCATTCATCCAATTTTATTTTTTCTATATTGTCTGCATCTTGTTGGGAGAGAAAGGGGGGGGGGGGGGGGGGTAGGGGAGAGGGGTAATAGTAGTGAAATCTTATCACTTTTACACTTTCTTGGGGAAAAAAATTACTTATCTATTGTATGCATTTAAAATTTAAAAAAACAAAGCATGCTTATGATCTATTTCTCTTTTTTTCCAGACTTTTTTAGTTTGGCAGCTAATGATTTCTGTTCTTCTCTTGGGGAGAAGGTACTCAATCAACCAATTGGTTGGATGTTTACTTGTAGCTAGTGGAGTTGTGGTGTCTATTACAAGGTATTTTGACTTGTATATGTGGACAAATACAATTTTCTGATCAGTACACTCTATATTCATTTTCTTGTGTCTGAGTTCAGCATCTAGGTCAAATGAGTTTATGTATATTTGTTATTAATAGTTCATGTGGGAATGGCTTGTTTTCATTTGGGCACATCAGAAATTGTCTTCTTCAAATTTCAGATCCTGCATAATTGATTAGTGAATGAGCTTTCACGAATGATATTCTTCTCAAAATATCAGAGGTTTCTGATCCCCTTCCCAGTTTAAAAAATTAATGAATTACTTGAGATCAGTTTGTGTATGCTTTTCAGTTAATAGCTGCAATAATTGTTGTCTTTGGATTCTGGTTATTGGGATACAAATCTTGTGCAGTTAGTGCCTAGACTCTGATGTGTAATTCTGCTTTCACTTCAAATGAAGTGGGCTCCATCTGATCTTTTGTCTCCCCTAATTGCAGTGGCTCAAACACGGGTCAGATGCTCTCTGAAGTTGAGTTCTTTTGGCCAGCATTGATGATTGTTTCCAGTGCTTTTCAAGCTGCGGCTTCAGTAATCAAGGTTCACTCATAAGTAGTGTGTGTGTGTGTTTTTTTTTCCGGCTAACTTGTAATAATCTTTTCATTTCATGTGTTGGCAGGAGTCTGTTTTCGTTGATAATGCCATTCAATTGAAGGTAATTATTATTATTATTATTATTATTTGGGTTTTGGGGGGCGGGGTGAGATGCAATTTTAAGACCAGTTGACCTTGTCTTCAGTTGGCATTTCATGTATGGGCATGATTTGACGTATGACTTGTTCACCTGCAGCAGAAGTCACTAGATATATTTGTGGTCAATTCTTTTGGATCTGGCTTTCAGGTATGACTTGCTGTAGTACTAGAGATGATTTAAATGCAATATGAATTGCAGTTACCTACCGTGCCTTCCAAAATCCATACATTTCGCTTTTAGAATACCAAAATAACTTGTAGTTTTCATTACTATTTTTGGTTTATTGGACCATATGCTTTCCCTAGTTGCACTCGAAATAAAATATTAATGTGAATAGGACCATTAGTTTAATATTCTATTGCTTCTTTTCAATTCATCCCCTATAATTTCAATAGTTACACCATGAGGTAAGGTTATCTGAAATTTCATGATGAAAAATTATATGGCTTATACTCGATGTTTGATTTCACTATCTTATGGATCACAAATGAGAATTTAATATCTTGCACGAAAAATCTATTAAGTTTTCAGTGTGCATTGAGTTTGAGTCCATAACACTATTTTATTGGCATTTCAAGTTTACTTTTGGACTTTTTATGTTTATTACCTAGAAATTGAGGTATATATATGATTGGATTCTGGTATATATTGTAGGCTCTGTTTGTACTTCTTTTTCTACCTTTACTTTCTAACTTGAAAGGCATACCATTCGTTCAACTTCCTTCGTATCTTAAAAGTGGAGCTGGTTGCTTTCTGAACCTTGGAACTCATAAATCAAGTAAGCTCTATTACATTGACCGGAATTGATATACATGCCTTTTTTTAGAACACTATCAGATTATGTATTATGAGCATGGCATTTTTTAGGGTGCATTCGTATTATCTACATTCCAATTTCACATTGTGTGACTTAAATCTCACCGAAAACATGGGATTCTGATGTTAGGATCTCCAACTGCAATGTGGTTCACCAGGTTTCATATCATAATTTTAGAACCTACCCTATATGGTGGAATCATAATTTTAAATGTTTCAGATCAGAATTTCTTAAATATGCCCAATCTAGATTAAAAAAAGAGAGCTTGGTGGAAATAAACTCTCGTGACTTTCATTACATCCAATCAATCAAAATGAGAATCTATAAGCTCTTCTTTCCCGTTAATAGTTTGTTCGAAACTTTCTTGTCCCAAGTTGTAATTTGGCCACTTTCGTTCATCATGTCGTAGGCTGTGACGGTGCTCCCTGGCTTCCCCTGCTTTATATAGTTACCAACTTGGCATTCAATATATCGTTGCTTAACGTGGTAAAAACCTCCTCTGCAGTTGTTGCTTCTCTTATGGTAATGTTATCAGGTAGATGCTCTCTTTCCCTCTCTGAATTCTACTAATTAGTTACTTTAGTATTGCATAACATTCCAATAAAATTTGTTGCCTGTCTTGTGGACATCTTGATTTCTTTTTTGAACATATTCAGCTCATGTTTGGTTATGATTTGCAGTGCCGATTTCCGTCATCATTCTTTCCCTTCCGTTGCCTTATCTTCCCGAGGGAACAAGCCTGAGCCCAGTTTTTGTAGTTGGCTGCGCCATCCTTGTATCTGGTCTTTATCTGTATAACACAACCAGAGCTGCCAAGAATAGTACTAAATCTGATTGAAGCACATCCGTTCCACAAAACCATTGCTGAGAAGTAACTCCCAAACTACCAAGCAGCCTATCTACTCACTCAACTATCAGTCTTGAGGCAATCTATCTTGGTGAAATGTATTTATTGACTTTGTCCAATTCTACGTGTACTCATGTACAGTATTTTTTACTAGTATTATTTTTTGGATTCTGATTAGTGTGAGGTAAGATCAGTTCAATTTCTATTTCTCTTCACTGTCTTTGTCTAAGCGATTGGATCATTTTTTCATTGTAGTCTTTTGTTGAATAGTTAAGTTACATATGCCACATAAGCTCCGGAAGTATACATTTAACAGAAAAGAAAAGTGTTTTGGGTGGTGTGGGTTCTTTTTGTGTTATTTTCCCTTCTAAGTCTGTCACTATGGTTGCTTTGTTCACAAGCAGAGAATATTGAGACATGAATATAGAAAGCACAATCGAACTTAGTAAATAAAATATGGACAGAAATATTGTGTTAATATATTTTACACAGAGGCATTGGACGGAAACAATTTTTTTTCTCTTGTATTGTCACTTAATTTTTTGATAATAACATTTTTTACCATTCCATTTTTTTTAATTGGATGTGAAAGAAAAAATAAAGTAAATTATATTTTTTATTATTTATTATATCTTATATTTAAATTATCACTAAATAAAAACAAAAATATTAATTTTTGTGTTTCTTTTCAGTGTGTGAAGTTGGATTCCTGACCATAAAATTATCGTTGGGCATGTTCTTTTACAAAGTGCATTCATGATTAAAAGCCTCCGTATACTTGTGTTTGTTCTATAAAATGAAAAAGATCATTTTCTGCTTCTTCTTTTTTTTTTGCATTTATCATTTTCTCTTTTGTTCATGTCTTCCATACTTAACATGTGCCATTAGTATAAAGTATAAACAACTACGAAGTAACAACGTAATATTATATATATATGTGTCGTCATGTAACTAATAGATACTTTTAACCCTTTTTTTTCCTGTAACTTTATATTTGAGATCAAGGATGATCAATTTATATACAATATCTTTCCTTAGTAGACTTTTAATATGACAAATAAAGTTATCAAAATTCACTTAAAATAAGTGGAATTTATTATATTATAAATTTGAACTAATAAATTCGTTAAAGTTTAGTCGCAAATTCACTTGAACTAGTAGAATTTAAATAAGCTTGAATTATAGAACTCAATTAATAAATTAATAAATTCGTTGAATTTACTCACAAGTTTGATTTAAAAACCTAAACTTTGTAAAACTCTTAATTTGAGGGTTTAATAATCCATTATGTTATGTCAGTTCGATGCTAAACAAAGCGGTGACCCCATGACCTAATGTAAATGGCAAAACATCACATATGATGTCTTTTTTATTTTTTTGGTCAGGGATCACATATGATGTCTGAAAGCATAGAATATATTGCGCGGTAGGTCCACAGTCAAATTCATGCTAAGTTCCAAATTTGGTCGCAAATCAATAATAGCAAAAAAAAAAATAAAAAGTAAAAGAAACACCCATTTCATTTCTGTTGCAGTCTATTGACTCTTGCGATAAACTAAATATCCAATCCTACCTTTCAATTTAGACCTTTCAATTTAGATAAAGATGATGATGATGATGATGATGATAAGAATTACAACTCACATGGCATAATCTCTTCATACTCACCTAAGAAGTCGTGGGTTCGAATCTCCCTATATTTAGTAAAAAAGAAAAAAAAAAGGAGTACGGAATACTAAAATCTAACCCACTTTGAACACACCTCATCTGAAACAAAATGATCAATCTAAAGAAGAAAAATTCTCCAAGACCAGCTCTTTCCGCCATAGATTCCTTTAGGTTGAAACTAGAATTACTTTTTCCGATTCCCAGATAGCAGTTTTGTTTAGGACGTGTGCCTTTCGTTGTTTATTCAATGTCTCCTCTGCAAGGAAGCATAAAATTGTTAGTCAGATAGTAACAGCACAATACTAAAATTTAACATATTAAATTGCAATTGGGATAACTCCACCAAATCTGACATAGTAGATAAATGGAAAAAGGCGGGGATTGAGGTAATATATACTGCAAGGCTACGTTTGTTTCCTGGGACTGGGACTGAATATTGTGTTTGGTGATTTTCAGTCCTAGGACACAAAATTTCAATCCCTTTAGTATCTCAAAAAAGTGAAGACACAGAGAACTAAAATTTTTACAAACGAAAACTGAAACTTTTTTAACATTTCTTTCCAAAAATACTCTCATTTAACTTTTCAAATTCCAAATCTACACTTCAATGTACATATTTATCTTAAACCAAATATGATACTAAGATATAACTCAATTCAGTACATTTTACACCAAACACAATATAGATACTTAATTTAGTCTCTATCTCTCAGTCTCTGTCTTTTAGTCTTTGTTTCTCTTTCAAACACAACCCAAGTGAATGTCAAATATAACTGGGACTGTGATGAAATAGCATAGATGAACTACAACCACCGGAGTTCAACTGAAATAAAATTCTACATGTTTATTAGTTTTATAAAGTTTGAAAAACAATTTCAAAGTATTAAAAGTACATGCCTTTCGCTTCTTTAGCTTCCCATTTCTGCTGCCTCCCTTACTGGAGCCCATTATATCCTCACCACCTTTATTTTCAAAGGGCAATGACTTAATTTCATCAAAGAAACTTTCTGTAAGACCTTGCATCCTGGTACAGAATAGAAACAGATTCTAGGTAGGGAAAAAACATGTACATAAATGAAAACGCATGCATAAACATTCAATGAAGACAGCAGAAAAATCTGGCAAGCATTCCTAATCCTAACATTCATCATACCCATTTCTTGATTTCTTCAAGTATTTCTCTCTCTTCCTCTCCTGTCTTGTTAGAGGAACACGAGTGAACAACTCTTCCTCTTGCTGAGCACGCTCATCCATCTTGGCAATATATCTATCAACTTCTTTACTATTTCCCTCAAATTCTCTTACCTGTGAAAGTAAGCAGCCCGGAAAGAAAAAATCACTATGTAACTCATTAATTCATTACGATCAATAACAAGGGAAAACCATCACAACATGGGATCACCTCCTCAGGTCTTTCATCCATATCATCCATCAATTCCCTGATAAAATGACTTTGCTTAGCTTGTTTCAAAATCTCTTTTTCCCTTCTCAAGGCATTCCTTTCTTGCTTTGAAGTTCTCTCTAGCTCCATGGAAGCAGGGGCAAATCTCGGAGGACGATATACATCATCACCATCCTGCATTCAAGAATCAAGTTATTAGGGAAAAAAATGGAAGTCGTTGGCATCATATTGTCATCCTTCAGCATATCAAATCAACAATTTTACCCGCTCACCTGAGCTGCTAAATCCGATTTGCTAACAAGCATGTCAGGATTCGGGCGATACTTTGACACATTCTCAGCCTTATCAGACGCAACCCCCTCCTTCTCACTTGGAATCTCACTTCTAGTGGCATTTTCACCAACTTTCATGAGTTTCTGAATTTGGTATTGTTGTTTTTTGTCAATTGGCCGAATCTGCAACAGAAACAAAGATGTCAAACTCCTAAAATGCAAGCATTACAATATTAAATATACAAAGGAGAAAGAGATAATATAAAACCAGACCTTTTCTAAAAATAATCTTATCTCTACAATGCTTCTAACAACTGGATGTTCTTCTAATGAAAACCCCTTCGCCTTGCGCAACAAGTAGTAAACAAGGGATTGGCAATAGTTCAAAAGCAGCAAATTTTTAGCTTCAAGATAACTGAACCCATCTGCTGTAGGATATTGATCCTCTTTCACCTGATACATATCCAAACATGGTGAAAACAGAAGAATTAAAGTTGTACATCAAATTACTTGTTTTTCCCATTAACATATCTACTAAATGCTATTAAAGAGTACTCGCTACCAACAAAGTATAGTATCATCAAATTACCCATGAAACACCGGTAACATCACCGACTTGGATACGCGGACATACTGAAATTATACAATAACAACACACAAACACTGAAACACCGGATATATGTGTTTATATTTTCAAGATTTATACAAAAGTCAAGCATTTATATAAGTCAAAACTATCAATATTGACTACTAATGTCGTGTATCATGTGTTGTGTGTCTTTGATAGCAAGTTACTTTGGATAGTAAACTAAGTGCTATGAAATAAAATTCAGTATATATTTTTGAGCAAAATTAATGGAGTGAATATTCCATATGAATGGAACCTTGGCAGTTAAGGATTGGATTTTGCGATTCACGGTGTCAAGTCCTTCCTTCATTTCTTTCAACAACGCAGCAAGATGAGGCGCTTCTCTGAAACCACGAGTCAATGAAGTCGTTATTATGGAGAACAATAGAGAGATCGATTGCATCGTACGGAGAAGAAAAAAGGAGAGAACTTACTTTTGATTTGCATCATAGTTTGCAGCGTTCTCCATGCTTGAGAGACTGGTTCTGAGAACCGGACCGGTCATCGAACCGTTTTAGTCACTGGTTCACTGGTCCAACCGGTAGTTCAACTGAAAAAACCGTTTTAGAATAAAATAATAAATAAATTATAAATAAACATCCTAAAATATAATTATAGTCTAATATAAATTTTAAAATATCTTCGAAATTTAAAACACTACATAAAATATCATCAACCTAATCCATATGATATTATCAAAATACAAACTCAAATTAAATGATAAAAAAACATATCTAAATATTAAATCCCAACATCATGATTTATCAATCATCAAAATCCGCAAGAACTTGTTGCAAATTTGCTTCGGTGGATTAGGATTAGGATTAGGATTAGTAGCATCATACGAAATTAATAAAAGTTTTATTAATCTCTATTGGATTAATACCATTATCCATAACTGAAATTAATAAAAGTTTTATTTATTAAAACAATTAAAGACCAGCCACAGCACAATGAAAAATCAAAAAATTATCAACATGACCATATCTAAATTCTGCCACCAACATTCAGCAGCAACAAAAAGAAATAAAAACAGCAGGACATTCAACAGCAAAAACACCATTACCAACAGCATTCAGCAACAAAAATTATCATTCAGCAACAAACAGGGCATTCAACAACAAAAATTGGCATTCAACAACAAAGTGTCATCAATCAAATCCATATGATCTTATCAAAATACAGTCTCAAGTTAAATAGTAAAAAGAAATATCTATAAGTTAAAAACCAACATGAAGATTTATCAATCATCAAAATCCATAAATTAGAAGAACTTTGTGACCAACTATTATTCGAACTAGGTAGATTAGGAGTAGCAAAATCATTTGAATTAGGCTGATTGGCAGACGAATTATTACTCAAACGGGCATTATCAGCACCTGATTCTTGATTAATACTTTCATCCATAACTAAAATCAATAAATCATAATCCAAATTAAAAACAGCAACAGAACGGCTAGAAATCCAATAATCATCCATAAGACCATAGAAAAGAATCAGTAACAAATCCATTACTCAATTTCAGAAACAAATCCATTACTCAATTTCAGAATCAGAAACAAATCAGTAACAAAAACACATATTAGAACAGAATCAGTAACATATCAGAAATCAATCACTAACTTCAGAGTTCAGATTCACAAATCCCTAATTTCAAAAATTGTATATTTGAGTAATTTGAAATTTCAGAGTTCAGACCACTAACTTTGACTGAGAAATTATAAAACCAATCAGAAATATGGTTAAAGCATTTCATCAAACATGTTGAGTGCGGTAAAATTAAAACGAAATAAGAAAATCCAAAGCTTAATTTCAATGTGATAGAGAAGAGAACAAAACTATTGTAACTTTAATTTAGTCTATGAAAAAATCCAAACCACTACCAAATCAAATAATTACTTATTGTAGTAGAAATCAGAAGTTGCAGAGTTTGAAGAAGAGTATTGGTGTTGTCTGTTGTGTGAGTATATTGTCTGGTTGCGGGTTTAGGAAACTCACGGCGGGGACAACAGAGAGCAGTTCGACGGCTGAGTGGAGCACGCGGGCTGGTCGCAGAGTTTGAAGCAGAGCAACGTGGCTTCCAGATGAACGCGAACTCGAACGGTGAACAACGAGTGAACGCGAACGGTGAACGCCGAGCGACCGCGAACGGCGAAGAACGCGAACGAAGACGCGAACGTGAACGGCAAACAAACGGCGACGGAAGCGCGGCTGAGCAGACAAAGACGACGGACACCGAGCTCGAGGAAGCAACCGCGATCGGTGACAGCGAACAGGGGTTGAAGATTTGGAGCACGAGGGAAGCTAGATGACGGATGGCGAATTTTGAGTGCGACGGACGGCGGCAGTATGCCCCCTCCTTGTGGCGGTGGTGTAGGCTTACAGTGCTAGGGTTTTGTGGTTGGGTTTGTGTGATTTCTCTGACTGAAAGAAAGAAAGGGAGAACGGGAGAAAGAAACGAAGGAGCTTCCCTTTTTGTGTAAACCGTCCGGGTTCCGGTTCGGTCTGACCGGCCGGTTTTTTTCGGTTCAACTATTTTTTGCCGGATTTTTATATTGTCACTTTGTCGACTAAATTTCTATTTTGGTCTCTGAGATTCATGCGATTACTCATTTTGGTCTCTGAAATTCAAAATTACCTATACTGGTCCTCCAGATTTGGCACCAACATGGTCCCTCGACTCTTTCTGGTGATGATTAGGCAAATGGAGTGCTGAGATGACACCCTTCCTGTCACGTTGGACACTGTAACGGCTAGTTAATGTGGCGAGGGTTGTATTTAGATACAAATACAACTCTCGTCATGTCAGCTACCCGTTACAGTATCCCCCAACGTGACAGGAAGGGTGTCATCTCACCACTTCATTTGTCTAATCATCACCAGAAAGAGTCGAGAAACCATATTGGTACCCAAACTTGAATCTGGAGGACCAGTATAGGTACTTTTGAATTTCGGGAACCAAAATGAGTAATCGCGTGAATCTCAGGGACCAAAATAGGAATTTAATGCACTTTGTCAGTTTTATATGTCTGATCAGATCGTTAATACTGTTAGTTTGCAGTTAAACCAGTTCGACCAACTAAAATAAACTTTATTTTTTGATTAAAAAAGTCTTTTCTAAATGAAAATTTCTTTCTATTTAAATTGAAAGAAAAGTAAAAAAAGAATAAAAGAAAAATCATTTAATTTATTTTTTCGGAAGATTACAATGAAAATAATATAAATTTTGTTTAATTCTATTGTAATATATTCTTAATTTTATTCTATTTTTATTCTCTTTTTCTATTCGAAATCTTATTGTTGGGTCAACTCTTTCTTTTATTTGTCCATCCAGTCCAGTTTTCAGAACAGGGTGTGGCGGATGAGTACGGAAACCAGAGACAGGGGCTTAGCAAGGGTTTTAAATTTTAAATTTTTCTGTTTTTTGTTTTTGGTCATATCTTTTTAAAAAAATAAAATAAAATAAAATAAAATAAATAAAAAGGAGAGTTTTGCGGGGTCCATCTTATCTTTTTAACTGTTGGTGAAATATTTTGTTCTTACACTATGACCCCAAACATACTGTGTCATATTTACCAAATGCAACATCCTTTCCCTTTCCAATTTCCATTCCTCAAGGTGCAATTAACAATTTTATTTAGGGGAGAAAGTATGCTTTGAAATCTAGATCTGTTATATAGGGTTATAGTAAAATTTAAAGAATCATTTTTTTATTAAATAAATAAAAATAATAATAATAAATCGTATAGATCAAAACTTAAGTGTATCGTTTCACCACGTTGGTAAAGAAAAAGAGAAATTTTTTATTAATATTTGTAATTTTTTAAAAATATTTATAATATTTTAATTTTGTCTATGATATTTTTTACTTGTGTCAAAATTATATATAAACTAATATTTTTGCTCGATAATAATATTATGGGAATATAAATTTTTAAAATTATGCCAATTTTATCTTAATATTATAGATTATGACACAAAAAAATTTATAGAATCAAACTAGATTTACAAAAAAGTCGTAAAGGACAAAAGTCTCTATTAGCTAAGAAGATTAGAGTCTTCATAGATAAAAAAAATCAAATAATAATCTTTTTAGTTATTATTTTTATGTGAAAGAATTTAATTTTTTATTAATAATTAATTTTGAGTTTAATTTCTTATTAATAATTAATTTTAACCTTCGTTATTTAAAACTTAAAAAAATATTTAATGTGTATATTTTTACATTTGATTAGGTGTTAAGTATGTTGCACAAATAAAAATAACTAATTTTTTACTTGTTATTTGGGGTAACAAATATTGAATCGTGACTCATGTTTGCCTCTGCAGTGATCTCTGTTAAAGGAGTGCTGATGTGACACGTTAAGTTACCAAGCTGTGTTGTCACCTAAGTTTCAAATTGCCATAATAGAAGAATGATGGATACATGATGTGGCAAAGGTTAAAATGACCCAAATAAATCCCCCGAAAATAAGCTTAAAACCCTAAATTGCAACCCCATCTTTGATCTTGTTGGGAAGATGATGGGTTCAAGTAGCCAAGTTTCTGCGATCTCTGCGAGGTCGCATTCTCATGGCGTCTCTATCAGAAATTCTAATCGTGATAGATTGGGGAAGATTCCAGATTGGTGCAGCTGTGGAATGCATCTTGTGCTTCGGTGGTCTGGGACATATGCGAATCTTGAGAGAACATAGATTTTTTGCTGTATAATTTTTTCATTCTATATTGTCTTCTTCAATATGTTACTGGACTGCAATTCCTCTTGGGTATTCTTATAATATTTTGTTTCTTTGTTGTTGTTGAAATGGCAGACAGCGGAGAGGATATGGTGTAGTTTCTTTGTGTGAGTAAATAGTGAAGAAGAAGGCAGTATAGTGGGAAGACAAATTCCTGCTAATAATGATGATAATTAGAAGATGAGTTTAGCATGGATAGTTAGCACAATAGAATCTGAGATTATGTGTTTGAAACTGTGGATAAATTTTTTAAGTGTGATGATTTGTTTGTTTGTCTTTAATTATTGTTTATGGAATAACTGTGGGTAAGATGTGATAAGAAATATGTAGTTGTTTGTATAAATTAGTAGTATGAAGCAAGTCAATATAAAAACAAATATGTTGTTGAAGCATCTTTCTTATAATTAGGATACTGTAGCTGTTAAGTAATTCTTAACAAATAAGTCTACTAGAACTTTTATAAGTTTTAAACTTGTCACTACATATATGTGTTTAAAATAAGTCATGCTTAGCATAGCCAATATCAGGGGCGTCGTTTGTCATAAACCAATCAAAACAAACTAAACAACATAAACTTAGCAAGTGTATGAACAAAACACAACCCAAAAATGCATTAATAGCCAAGTCATAAAATAAGATAACCAAGCTCCAGTCACATAAAAAAAAAAAAGGAAAAATCAACATAATACTAAGGCATATTATTAATCTAATTATCCATTATTTCTTTTTAGGAGACTTGAACCGTGGTTTCAGTTCGAATGTGGGAACAAATTTCATATATACAATCATCTTTAAAGATGTTCTAGAACTTACTTCCTACATTAGATCAATACTTGTTGAACTTGAAGCTGGAGAGAATTTTCTTTTAGTTAGCAGTTTGTTGTATCTCCTTATTGGGATCATCTATTTTACCATGCCACAAATATAATTAAGTTAATGACATAATTATAGCAAGTATATAATCATAAATATAATTTAAATCTACAAATGAAATTAAGTTAGGGTGAAATCACTTTATCTCCATCTTCTAGTTGTGAGTCAAGTGGTTGGATTAGCACAATCTCTGAAGAAGTGGCAACATCTTTAGGAGCATCATTAGTAACAACATTTTTAGCACTATCAATAAGAGTCTCCGAAGGAGTCACTTGATTAGAGGCACCATCTCCACCCTGATCAATTGTAACAACATCAGATCCCTTACCTTTTTTCTTAGCAAGAGCAGTTGCTGCTGCTTCAGTAAGAGCAGCTGCAACATCATCAGCTTTTTTGTATGAGCAGCTTCTCTTGGTGTAGCCTTGTGTGCTATAGTAAGTACAAGTGAATTTTTTGTACTTTATATTCAGTTTGGTTGCTTCAACCTTAGATTTTTTTTTGTTCCCGAAAGCTCTTTGTCGGCATCCTTCCTTCTCTTCTTCTTCAACGGACCCCACTTTTTTCGAATTTTTGGAACTTGAGGCTTACTATATTGAGACTTCTCCCACAAGACTTGTCCGAAAATCGAATACAGAGTATGCTTATATGTTTGTCTATAAGAATCTATAGTTAACCAAGAGTGATAGTAGTCTTCAAGTTTACCATTCAATCTGAAAATGACAGCACATGTACGGACATATGGCATGCCTAAAATTTAGTGGATATTAGAATCGGTATTAGAATACACTAGATTTGCATAACATTGTATGGAAATGGTTAATTAAATAAAGGTTACCTGTAATCTGCCATAATTTACATGTGCAAATTTTCTTTCCTAAATCAACAACTATGTGTTGTTAGATAATCATGAATCTCAAACCTCTGATAACCATAATCTCCACACCACACTGGACGCCATTTTTGTGACTCATTTCTTATCTTCTCAAGTCTGCTTTTCTGTATAGGGGGTAATTTGCCAATGTGATGTTGTAGCTTAACCTTGTTTTTTATAATTGTCCTCATCACGAACATGTGAACCTCCTCCAGCAAGGTAATTATAGGCTTGGCTCTATATTCCTTAGTCCTTGCATTGAACACTTCGCATGCATTATTACATATGTTATCCAATTTGGACCATGGCTAAAGTATGCCTTAGTTCATGATTCCTTTAGTCATTCGTTTAGATAGGCCTAAGTATCTTCATTCTTTCTTTTAAGCCTCTCCATCTAACCCTATCAGAGGGCGACATCAAGAATGCTCCATCTAACTCTATCAAAAGGCAACATCCAGCCTTGAAACCCTTCTTGCACCCATCAAGACAGATGTATATTTTTTTAAATATTGGATCCCCTTCTAGTTGTGGTATGACTCCAATCTTCAACCAGGGTTACTTTTGAGAAGAGTTTATGCATAGTCCCTAACTAATGTATATTATGCTGCCACATTTCCATAAGCAATGTTTCTTGCATTGGTGAGTGTTCTAGTTAGAGAAGACTTATTCAAGTCTAAATCACACTTTTGTTTGAAGTAATCAGAAGCCTCTCCATGCTTTATGTTGTGGTATTTTCTAATCTTTTTCACCAATTCTAAGGCTAGCCACTTCCTATTTGCTGCCATGTTCTTAATCCTCCTAGCAAAAATATGGTCATTATTAAAAGTCTTAATCTGCCAACAAGTCTATTCATGATCAATGGAAGCATAAGCAACCCAACTACGATCCTCCATCTTGTATTTGTAAATTGCTCTAACTTTGTTGCTCTTGTTCTTTTTTAATTTTATTTGCCTCTCCTCTTGTATAGTGAATTCCCTTACTGTCTCAATAAAATCATATTTTGTGTTGAACTTCATACCAACCTCCAACTTTAACTCCCCGAATCTAGCTCCCTCCATGAACATGGGAAATGCATCATCATCATCATCAACATCAGATTCTTCATTAGAATTAGGTAGGATCTTCAACTCCTCGGAATGCCATGAATCATTTCCATCAGAGTCATCATGATAGGCATCAAATGCATCATATGATTTCTGGACATCACTTACTTTTCCTAGTACATAACCCAAATTAATGTCTTCATCTGAATTCTGCACAATGACCTCATTCTCATCACATAAATCATTAAGGCATAACTTGGATTTTTCCTTATCTTTCTTATTTTTACACTCCCTAATTCTTGCCATAGCCACCTCAAATTAGAATTATAGTCACTCGAGTTCTCAAAAATCTCGGGTCCAGGCATATAAAGCTCATCTTCCGCACTCTCATAGAAGTCATTGCTCTCACTACTCGAGAGTGTCATTGTAACCACCTTACCAGCAACCTTCTTCCCTTTCGGAGCAAATCTAAAAGTTGATCTTGTCACTCTTCTAGGTAGTGATGTAGTGTTCTTTTTGGTAGCACTTATTTTTGGAGTGGACTTAGATTTCTTAGTTATAGTTGGAGTGGAATTCTTAACAATGGTGGTGGTTGGTATGGAGTTTTTAATAGGATTGTATTTTGCTTTAGAAGTTGGATTGGCAAGGTGCTTATCACGGGGTTTGGATGTGGTCTGAATTGGTGGTGAAGAGGTGATCTGGGCTAGAGCTGAATAGGTGGGCTGAGTTGGAGGTGATTGTATAGGCTGGACTGGAGGTGTAGTTGTGGGCTGGATTCGATGTATAGTTGTGGGCTGGACAGGAGAAGTGGAATAGGCTCCATATGGGGTTGGATGTGGACTGGTCAACATAAATGTGAGTGTTTCAGACAGGAGATGCATTTAGGATACATGAGGTGCTTGAGTTGGAGTTAATTTCAGGTTCTTCTAGAATGTGAGTCATCTCAATCAACTCTAGAACCTCTTCAACCTCAATTTCAGATACTCCATGCTCAAGATAGACATGCACAATCTCATGATTATTCGTTGCATGAAAGCACATCTCAAGCAATTCATTGTCACTTGAGAGTGCTCTCAATCCACTCTTCAATAGCCTCCCAAGAGCTAGCCACCAACACTCCTTCAAATTGTCATATTCTAGCACCTTGTAGTAATTCCTTATTGAGAAGACATCCATCATGTTCTCCCAACTAAGTTATCAATGTGGTCTCTAACATAAACCACATCTCTATCTTGAATGGTCTCAAATTATCCTCCATGATGGAAAATAATTGTTATTCCATCATCCGTCTGCAATGCAAAATCAATAATGGTGACATCATTTATATTTTCAAATAACATGTTAATAGTGTTAATACCCTACAGTCCAATTCTACACAACTGAATCAAACACTTCAAATTGGGTTTATATTTTATTCGGATAGAGTAATAAAATTGAAGAGCTTAGCTTGTAGTTATAACAAGAAACAGTTTAAAATAACTGTTTTTACTTGTATAACAATGATAACAATTTCTACAATTTTGTACCATATATATCTTTACATCTATGAGCTAAAAACATAGAGCAAATAATATAAATACAATCTTCTTTAAGCTTGTTTTTCAATTTTCTTTTCTTGTCTATAGAAAAATAAAACAAAACATTTAAGCAATGATTACCATTTTTAAGTTCAGCAACACAAAAAATCAAAGCCCTAATATATTTAAAATTCACAAACTAACAAAATCCTAAACCCTAAAACTAAACTGTAACACAAGCCAACACACAATGAAAATCTCAAACCAACACATAAACATAGAACATAGTATCAAAAAAGAATAAAATTTCCCTCGTTCCTAATCTGTTCTTCGGCTTTTGTTGCTGTGCCGATGCTAGTTCTTCAACAACCTCTTCGAACATTCTGGGAGAGGATGAATGTCAATCACAAATAATTTTCTTTTGTGAAAGTCACGCATACGAAGAAACAAGAAGAGGACGAAAGTAAAAAGAAAGAATAGAAGAATAAGAAGAAAAAGAAGAAAAATGTCAAATATAGTCTATTTTGATCATCATGGTGTAAACCAAATATTTTTTACTCCTCAGATTCCAAAACGACGTCACTTTTAGTGAAAATTGGGTGCGCTTTTAAAACAGTGTCATTTTGATCATTGTGATATGGCAATTTAACGTGCCACATCAGCATTCCATTAACGGAGATCACTGCAAGGGCAAATGTGAGTCACGATTCAATATTAGGGGGTCTCAATCGGGTAACTTCAAATTTTGGGATCGAAATTGAGGCCGAGGTGAAATATATATATATATATATATATATATATATATATATATATATATATATAATTAGATATTAGTATAAAATATTTGTACTAATAGTTATAAAATTAACTCAAAATTAATTTTTTAAACAATTGAATATTGATTCAAATTATAAATCACAACATTAGTATTCTCTTCAAATTATATGTAATAAATATTTAAAGAAAGAGAAGTGAAAAAAACTAAAAAAAGTATACATATAATAATAATAATATATTTTTTTATGTGAATAATCTTACGGAATTATTTTAATTATATTTAATTATAAATTTAATGTATTCTTTGTAATTTTATGAATTTATTTGAATTATATTATTTTATTAATTTTATTTTTTGTAAAATAAAATGGTAAAGAGAGGTAGAAAATGAGAGAGAAAGATAAAAGAAGAAGAAACAGAGAAAAAGTTTGTTAATTTTGGAGAGAAATATTTTATTTTAATTGTAATAAAAAATATATCATAACACATCTTGGTTTGTCAAATTACTAATATAAAATATAAATTATAAGCTATATATAGAGTGAGAAATGTCGAGAGAAATAGAGAAAATGAGAGAAGTAGTAGATAAGAGGATATAAGAAGGGAGTTTATTAATTTTAGATGAAAATATTTCATCTCAATTTTAATTAGAGTGATATGTGACACACTTTTTGATTGTCAAATTAGTAATACAATATAGCTATATTTCACTTTCAATTTTAATTTAATTTTATTTGTAATTAGAGAATATTATATTATATATTTTGATGGTCAAATTTATAATTAGTCATTAATAATAATAATAATAATAATAATAATAATAATAATAATAATAATAATATAAGAGAAATAAAGTGGGTGAAGGAATGAGAAAAATTGAAAAAGAGAAAAGAGGAGAGGACTCTTTAATTTTGGAGGAAGTGACATGTGGCACATTTTCGTTGTAAAATTAGTAAGATATAATAGAATAATAGATAGACTAATAGATTAGTCATTGTTGATTATATATAAGAGAGATAGAGTGTGTGTGTGTAAGAGCCAGAATTTTTACGTAAAGCTGTTTTAATAAAATAATAATTTAATTAACAAAATAGGTTCGAAAATATAAAAATGATGTTTTAAAAATAAAAAGGTGAAATTTGATTTCAATAAAATTTTTTAAGTTGGAAAATGTATCTTTTGCGAAAGATTTATGTAAAAATGCGTACCGGTGATTAAGCCGGCAATACCGGCTCTAGTTTGTTCGGTACTGGGTATTTTTGGAAAATAAGGTTTTAAAATTTGATTTAATGTTTTGAAAGGATAAAAATAATTTAGAATTTAAAACCGGGCGCTAATCTTAAAGGTTTTAGCCCAAAGTGGGCCAAACGGGCAAAAAATGCTAACGGATTAGACCAGGCCTAAATCGAGCCTAAAACCCAACATATATATATATATGTTTAATGAGCTTTCAGCTCATTTTTTGCCATAAAACAAAGAAAGGGGCGCTGACTGAGAAGAGAGGAGAGGTGAGGATTGGGTGACTATTCACAACCACCTTCCAGTGACCATAACTTGAGCTACGGTGCTCCGATTGCTGAGCCGTTTATGGCCACGTGAAGCTCTCGTCGAGCTCTTCGTTTCTAGATAAGCTTTGTTGATAAGAAATTGAAACTCAAGCTCCAATTTCCACCCCTAATAATTCTGTATTTTTGGTTTGGTTTTTGAGTAAGTTTTGTGATTTTGATTGTTTAGGGGTGATTTAGCATTGGAATATTATTGGATTTTATCCCTAATCTCGTAGGTAAGGTAAAGTTTCACTAAACTCTTGTGTTTAGTTATTTTGTGAACCTTAGGTTTGATGTTGGTATGTTTTATGATGTTAGATTGAGGTTTGATATTTGTTGGAGTAAGCTTGATGGTTTTGGAGCTTTGAGATTGAGCTTGGTGTTTTGAGTTGCGTGGAAATCGGTAAAGGTATGATTTTGGTTTCCTTTATGTAATATGTAATATGTAATATTTTTGGACACTTAAACAAGTTGACTTTAAGATATGATTGAATTAAATAAATGGTGGATTAGATTATGTATGTGGCATGTGAATTGTGATGAAGATTTTATGAGTTGTGTATGTTAGAGTTTGATTATGATATTGATGAAAAAATTGATGATTGGTATTATTGATGGGAATTGATAAATGTTGTAGTGGTGTTGTGTGGAAGGAATTGGAATAATAATGATGATGATTATATGATTTGATGATGAATGATGATAATTGGGATATTAAGGTTTGGATGTTGTATAGTGGAATAATGATGGAATTTAGGAGCTTTGATGTGATTTAGGTAATTAGGACTATTTTGAATGTGGAATAAGTGATTTTGGTTTGAGAGTTTGGTAAAAATGGAGGTTTAGATATTTTTGGTAAAAATAGATTTTTGTTGAACTTTGACAGATCATATCTTGAGCTACAATTTTTAAAATTGAATAATTTTTGTATTAAATTAAAGATAATTCAAAGAGCTTTAAAACGGTATATATTTCATAGAAATCAAAATTTTGTAGAAAAAGATATGATCGTTGGAAGTTGGTGTCAAAAATCTGATTTCTGTGATGTTGCAGAAATTGTGTGCGCATGCACACTGCTGTGCGCGTACTCTGAACAGGGGCCACATTCTTACTTGTGCGTACGCACACCTGTAAATTTTTGAAAACGTGCATACGCACACACATGGATATGCTTACTGTCGAGAGCATTCACACAAGCTGGGAAAACTCTTCGGGCGTGCATATACACAACCCTATGTGTACGCACATGGTCCTATTTTTCAACGAAAATCTTATTTTTAACCGTTTTACCTTCCCGGCAAGAGTGCAAACTTCTGTAACACTTGTCTAAAACCTTTTTTCCAATTTTAGGGTCTTGAATAAAGGGAGAAAACGATAAAGAAATAAAAAAGGTATTTTAGTTATGAGTTTAGAGCTGGTGATATAGGTTTGGAAGGTCCGTGTAAATCCTAGCTTGAATTGGTGAAGGCTAAGTTGTGAAGTATATGGTTAAAGAGCTTTTTGAGAAATGGGAATGCTTATGATGAATTTGAGAAATTAGAAACCGGTGATGGTTATGATGAGTTGAGAACTTGGAAAGAAATGATGAAATTATTGGATTATATGAGAGTGTGCGGAGCCTCTATCTCCGGCGTGGCAGTTTTTTTACTGCATGAGTGTGCGGAGTCTATATCTCTGACGTGGCAGTTTTTCTACTGTAAGAGTGTGCCCAACATTATATCTTTGGAATGATTTATGATGAGATAGTTGTTATTGTTTCCTTCCTTGCCGCATGAGTGTGCAGAGCCTATATCTCTGGCGTAGCAGACTCCCTGCTACATGAGTGTGCGGAGTCTATATCTCCGACGTGGCAGATTTCTCTACTGCATGAGTGTGCAGAGCCAATAGCTCTGGGCATGGTAGGAATGCTACATCTGGAAGGATGTGTCGAGTTGGTATTTATGGACCGACAAATGATATCACGAGCCAATAGAAAAGGTATTCATCATATGCATCTTCTACCTGTTTGTTTGTTTTGCTTAATTTCTGTTATGCCTAAATGAAACACATGTTTACTTGCTAATTATTCTAATTACTGTATATGTACTATACTTGTGCTTTACTTGTCTGCATTACTTGTATTTTCTATTGGGATTGAGGAGGCTCGGCAGGCGGTGGCGATGGGATCGCATAGAGGTTAGGTTTGTGAAGGCTGTGGAATACAGCGGTGTGATTCGTACTAGTTAAAAATCCTCTAAGTTTAGATAACATTATTTATTATTTATGGTTTGAGTTATTTATTTATTCTAAGCTTGAATATCTGTATAAGTTGAGAAGTTCTAGGATTGCCTTTGGCGTCCCGAAACCTTATATCTTATATACTGAGCGCTATTACCATATTGAGAACATCAGGTTCTCATAACATATATTGTTGTTGTTTTTCAGATGCAAGTCGCAACCCACCATAGTGAGTTTGCAGATGTAGTGACAGAGCGGAGTATGATCTTCCTTAAGTTTTATTTCACTTTACTTTTGTTGTAGTACTCTCACTTTTGGTATATTTAACGTTGTTGCATTAGAGGTTTTACTTCAGAAAAACTTTGAGAGATAGGTTATTGCTGTTTTAAATTTCAAAATTCTGTTGTATTCAGTTTGATTAGCCGGCTTAAACTCTGCAGGCTGTGACTAGTCCTCATTTGGTATTTCACACTTATATATATATCTTGTTTACTTAAATTATTACCTTGTGTATCCTGGAGCTATCTACAAGGTTTTATATATATTATGTCTCGTTCCATTCGTACCTATGCGTTTAGTTATCGTGTGCGGACACTTCGTGTCTCGTAATTTTGCTTTATGTAATTTGAGTTTTTATTCCTTTATCGGACTTCTAGTATTACTATATATATATATATTATACGAGCCTTAGAACTGTCGTGACACTTTGTTATCCTTCGCTTTACGGCGCGAGATAAAGCTTAGGGTAACAAGGTATTACAGTGTGAAGGAATGAGAAAGAGAAAAAGAGAGCTCTTTAATTTTGGAAGAAAAGATTTGATTTTAATTGCAATAAAAGAGTGACATGTGACATATTTTGGTTGTAAAATTAGTAAGATATAATAGAGATTAATTCAGTCTAAAATATTAGTGAAAAAAAGTAAAAATGTCTAAAGATAATTTTTATATAAATCGAAAGTGCTATGGATAAAGTTAAATAAATTGTAAATATTAGAGACAAAATTAAATAAAATTAAATGTTAGAAGTATTTTTTTAAGAAAAATTGTAAATATCAAGGACATAAAAAAAACTGTAAACATAATTTTTTAAACTATTTGATTTTTTTATTTTCTATCTATATAAAAACATTATTGAACATATCACGAGCTAACATTTATTTTGAGGTACTGAAACTGAGACTAAAAGAGTAAGACTTAGTATTGTATTTGATAGTTAGAGACTCGAACTAAAATTTCAATATCCGTCTTCAAAATTTAAATCTTTTTAGTATCTCTAAAAAGTAAGGATAAGAAAATTGAATTTTTTTGAAAAAAAGACTGAAACTTTAATAATATTTTATTTCTACAATATCTTCATTTAAGATTTTATATTCCAAATATGCTCTTCACCTCTAACCCCACTCCACCTTTCACTCCACCACTACACCTCCACCACCAACAATAACAGTGCTAACAACAATAACAACAATCTCATAAATTAGATTCAACAATAATAACAATTTCATAAATCAGATTCAACAACAACAATAATACCAAAAACAACAACAATCTCATAAAAAACAACAATCTCAAAACAGAAAAGAGAAGAATAGTAGAACACAGAGGCGACACGACAGACCATCGACAAACACAAGAAACATAGGTGGCGCGGCGAGCATAGGCACAATAACTGCTGCCTCTTCCCTCCGGTATTCACCTACGAGGAGCTTATGTCCTCCACGAATGGATTCAACCCCAAATGTAAGATTGGCTACGGCGGATTCGATTTCGCCTACCTCTCGGACGGTGAAGACGACGATGACGAGAGAGAGAGAGAGAGAGAGAGAGAGAGAGAGAGAGAGAGAGAGAGAGAGAGAGAGAGAGGGGGGGGAAGGGTGGTTAGGTCTAGGGTTTTTTATTTTTTAATTAATAAGAGCATTTTAGTAATTTTAAACATTTTAGTTTCTATTTTTATCTCAAACCAAATAAGATGCTAAGACATAACTTAGTATACTTTATACCAAATACAATACTAAAACTTATTTCAGTCTTAACCTTTTAATTTTGTTTTCAAATTTCAATCTCTCTTTCAAATGCTATGGAAAGAAAAATTAGAAATTTATTAGATTGAACAACACTATTTAGCACTTAGTAATAAAACAATCCCGCTAGGTAACCAAGAGGGAGTTCTGCCAACTCCTGCCAATTCCCATTCGGCTGGAGTCCAGAGCCCATTTCAAAAAAAAGAAAAAAAAAACAGATGTCCAATTATCTATGGTAAACCTAATTTACCCACAATTACCACTAGTAAACATAATAAACACTATCTTTCACTGTTCAAGTCCAGCCTCATCCCCAACCCCGACGACTGTTCCTTCCCGACCTCCCTCCTCCATTAGAAGACACATCCATTTAAAAGACACATCCACAAAAGACACTTCCATTAGAAGACACATGTATAAAAAGATACATGCATAAAAAGACACCTCCATTAGAAGAACATTCATAACCCACATCAATAGATGATGCATTCGTTTCTTCTTCTCCAAATATACGTTCCATCGACAAAGCCGTCGGAGGATGCGGGATTTTTGTTCGCGGCTTCGAGACGATGTCGAGGGATAAGCATTCTATGGCAATCGGGTGATGGAACACACACGAGTTTTCGCAATAACAGGTTTCACCGTCACGAAATGGCAGCGCACCAATGAATTGGTGACGCAGCGGTTATTGCGGCGGGAATGACAGCACACCGCAGCGGCAGCGAATCGACAATTGGCAAGGAAGATGACCACAATCCGCACAATAAAAGCGTCTACCGGAGCAAAACGTCGTGCACCAAGGAGCCAGTGCATGTTGGTTGTGCAGCTGTGACGGGAGCACGCGCCTTAGGGGTGTTTATTGATCGGATCTGATTTGCATATCCGCAGTGTTTATTCGAATCCGATCTGCACACTGATAGGATCGGATTTGCGGATTTTATGTAGATATCCGCATATTCGATCAGCATATGTGCGTATCCGCAAAAATAAAGAGATAAATACGTAAATATTTTTTTATGTTTTATTTAAACTAATAATTATCATATATGATGTATTATTTTAATTTATTATTTAAGAAAATTATGTTTAATATTATTTTAAGAGTAAACATATTTGAAAGAATAGGAAAATAAATTTTATTAATATTTTTCAATAAAAATAAATTTTTAAAAGTATTTTTGTATTTTGCGGATATATCCGATATCCGATCTGCAAATGTGCGGATCGGATTGGAGCGGATCCAAGGTTAAAAATAGCAGATATTGGATCCGATCCAATCCAATAATTTTCGTGTGGATCGAATCGAAATTTTAGTCATATCCGATCCGATCCGCATTCACCCCTAGCTGTTGACGAGAAAGAAGATGCCGTGATAATAAGAAAAAGACAAATGCTGATTACCGTAACTTTATAGACGGTTTACTCGACACAATCCTTATTATTCAAATTTCTCATAAATATATTTTTTTAAAATTTAAATTTATTAAAATAATTTAAAATTATTAATTATTAATTGAATTGTCAAAAGTTGTCATATCCTGTACTTTTCCGTAATAAAATCCCTTGAAAAAGACTCTCCTTAGAAAAATACTTTATTAAAATTATCATAAAAAATTTCTATTGGAAAAATAGCAAACTATCTCTAACAAAATAAAAAATAAATCTTGTTTGTTTTTAAAATTGTAAATAATTTAATTTGTTAATAATATTAATTTTTAAAAAAAATGAGAATTAATTTATACTTTATTTTACAACATATTATTTTTTAAAATAAAAATATTAATTTTTAAATTTGTATTATAAACAAGTAATTTATATTTATCTATATTACTTATTAATTTTATTGTACAGACTAAAGAATTAAGAAAAAAAAAAGAGTATTTCAAAAATACAACCTACAAAATTATGAAACACTAAAAAAATTACTCTATTTTTGCATGTTATGTAAGCAAAATCATAGTGAAAGATATTTTAATCATAAAATCATAGTGAAAGATATTTTACAAATTGAAATTTAAATTTTTTTATTCTAAATCAAATTTATTTATAAAATTGTGTTTTTTTATAAATCTATAACTTTAAACTACACATTTTAATTTTAAAATAATTTATTTGATATATAATTTTTTAAGGTGGCATAGGAATTCAAACTTAAAAATTTACAATAATAAATAATTATAATAAAACAAAGTAAGAATACTAACTAAATTTATGCAATTATAATTTTGAAAATAATTAAAGCATTAAATTACTATTTAATTTGTAAAATAAATATAGTATAACAAATGTTTAGATATTATTCTATGTTAGTTCAAGCTCTAAAAATTCTAACTTTGAATTCATATGTCATATATAAGACTATATATTGAGTGTATCTATTCAAAATAAAAAATTTCGGTAATGATTCCATGGATATTGATAAATTAAATGATGATTTATAATAAAACTTAAGAAATCATTATGAATTTATAAAAAATATTATTTTTATTAAATTTGAACTAAAACATAACATTTGGATTTTTATTATATTTTATTTGAATTCAAATAGAGGTATATATTTTTTTATTGATATTTTTATAAAGTTCGTCTAATCTTGACAAACTTCTTTTTAAATTCTAAAAAAAATATCTAACTCAATTTCTTAAATTTCACAATAAATAATGACAATCATTATCATTGTCTCTAGAGTACATAGGAGTACACAAGAGTACATAAGAATAAATTATATTTTTATTAGAAAAAAATATTTTTTTTAAATTTATAATAATAAATTTTTTTTTGTTAAATATGACTTATTCAAATGTATTTCATAATTAACAATAACCATCTATTAACTTTTTTTAGTTACACAACTATTTTCTCACGTACAAAATAAAATATCATGAGTATTGACTCCAAAAGTCCCGTTTCATCAAGTTTAGAAATAGAAAATCTACAAACTAATTCAGGATGAAATTTCCTTTATTTTCTCATATTTTTCGTCAGTCAAAAAATTATTAATGAAGTCTTGTGGGGAGATCATGATTTCTTCTTCTTCATTGGATTTATCTTTTAGATTAAAACGTATCTCTAGAACACCAGCAATTATTATAGCCCAAAAAAATCTAAATTAAAAAAATTATTTAGTATTTAATAAATAAAAATTTTCATTAAAATAAAATAAAATAAATTATTATTTTTTAAAATTCTATTTTTTAATTTTAATTTCTTAAATACGAATTTTTTTTGTTCAAAACAAGTTTGTTTGCAACTCTATAATTTTTAGGCCGTTGCTAAGGTGCTGAAAAGATTTTTTTTCTTCTGGTGCTGAAAGTAGGTGGCACTTTGAAGTGGATGACACGTGCTTTTGTTGCCTCCAAAGTGCCGACATTTGCTGCGCCAAAGCTCGGTTGATGATGTCTGCCCAAAATTTAGTTAAATGAAAATAATGTCATGTAAACGATGGGAGTTAAATAATGGGGCCTATTTTTGAGGACCCAGCAAGTATTGGAGGTTACCTTATTGAAGCCAAAAATACGTGAACATAATATTTGACATTGAAATCCGTTTTTTGTTTAACGTTTTGGACCATGAAAAAATTTTTTGGGCATACAAATGAAATTGGATAGTGAAAATACTGTTACGGTAATAATAAACAATTAAAATATAAAATCCAAGAAAATAGATAATAACAATAATAATAGTTATAATATTTAAAAAAAAAAACAGAGAAGACATGTCCGAAGTTAAAGATTTAGGGTACAATGAGAAAAGGTGCTTCTTACTACTCTATAGTGTTCAAAGCCCATGTTATTTTTTAAAATTTTGTTCTATGCATTAAAGGAAATTAATAACTTTTATTTTTCTGAAAAAAGAATATTTATTTAGATATTTAATTTTTTAAGTTTAATAAATTTTAATTTTAAATTAAATAAATTAAAATTTTTAAATAGTAGTATTTTGAGTTTAAATATAACTGTTGAAAGTCTATGTTAAATTGAAAAATTATGTTTAAATTAAAAATTTTTTGAAAATAAATTTTGTATAAATTTATTTAAATAGATATAATTCAAGTTATCAAATTTAAATTTTGATATTTGCATTAAAGCATTTGTTTAATAATTTAAATGGGATATTATTTAATTTTCAGTTCGGTAATAATGAAATATTGATTACTTTGTTTTAAGAATAAATAATAGTTTGTGAATAAGGCGAATGCTATCGTGCTGAAGTAAGATTCTTTCAGCACGTACTTAAGTGAGTTGGCATGAAGGGGAGTAGGACGCGTGTGTTGATTGTGTTGCACGTACAGACACAACGCGAGACACTGCAGTGTTGGCAGGAAGGTACAGTTCTGATAAGGCGTAATTACGTCCGTGTAATCGGCAGCTAATGTTGATTAAATATTTGGGTTTGGCCTTTTTTGTTGAACAGGAAATTTTTGTTGTTGCTATCGTGGGTTGGGGTTTATTGTACCGGCCACATATCATTTTATTCAATAGAATCAGTATCTTGTTTATATTAAAATGAAATTAGAGACAGTTAAGGATTAAAATTGGATCTATCAAGGGATGGGTATGCTGATGGTTTTTTTTTTTTTTGTCATGCATAAGATAAAGTATGGTATAGTCGTACATTCTTATACACAATGCATAAAAAAGAGAAAATGGGAAAGCAATAGTAATAAAAATAAGAAGGAAAGGAAAAAAATTACATGTGCATGATAAAAGTTGTGGTAATTAAATAGGAATTTAATAGTATTAGTGGGTGTATTAATTTCTTAATTTGAAAAACAAGTGTTTTTGTTAAAATTGTGTATGAAATTTTTTTTTAATTCGCTAATGTTAAAATAGGATATTAAATTTTTGGTTAAAAATGTTTTATCTAAGTAAATAAAAAGCTTGTTTGAATGAGTTTTTATGATATATTTTGTTTTCAAACGATATTTTTTTAAAGAGTTTTGCTAACTTGTACTCTAATAAGCATACTATAAAAAAATGTTTTATAAAAGTTAATATAAAAATTATTTTTTTTACGTTTTCAATACATTACATATATTAAAAGTATTAAAAATTTTCTATTATTATATTTTTAAAATGTGTCTTTAGAACAGAAGTTAGTTAATTTTTTTTAAAAGATTTTATTAAAGAGTAAAAGTAATTTTATATTTGATTATCTCATATAAAAATATTTTTTTATCTAATAATTATATTTAGGTACAATAACATAAAAATATATATTTATTATGTTAAAAATATTATTTTTAAGTAAAAAATAAAAATATATATAAATTATAACTTTTAAAATTTTTTATTTTTTTAATACTTTTATTTTATTATTAAAAATTTTTCTGATACACTAAAAAATAAACTCAATAGCTTTTACACACAAAATCGAAGGCCCAATTAACCAAAAGAGATAAATAGCTTGTTCTTGCATACTACCCTAACTATTTCATTTTGAATTTATTATTAATTTATTATTACAATTATTCTTCGATTTTTGTTTTTGTTTCTATTTTTATTCTTATCATATTATGTGGCCCATAATTATTTTCTGACCAAACTTTGTATTCCCAACCAAATTCCATCAAAAACCAAACAGCCCATACCCAATAACAACAAAAACCAACAAAAACATGTGTCACATTAACAAATAATAACTTCTTAATGCTTTCATATTACGGGATTCCATACCATAATTAATCCATTCAAATTCCTGCCACCACTGCTATTTTTCAGTCTATGTCTACTACTGCACCAACAACTATAACACGTGTCGAGATAACCTCCTTTCAGCAGAAAAAAATTTGCTTCAGCACGGTAGTCTAACCCTAATTTTTATAGTTTGTCTAGCCTGTCGAACTTTCTTTCAAATTCTAACAAAAATAACTAACTCAATTTTTAAGCTTCACAATAAACAATGACAACCATTATCATCGTTTCGAGAGTATATAGGAGTATATAAGAGTATATAAGAATAAATCATATTTTTATTAAAAAATGTTTTTTTAATTTATAATAAAAAATTCTTGTTAAATATAACTTATTCAAATGTATTTTATAATTAACAATAACCATCTATTTAAGTTAATTTTTAAAAAGTAAATTACTCAACCATAATAAAACTTTTTTATAAATTATAAGAGTTTTTAAATATTTAATTTGTAATTTTATCTTTTAATAAATCACTCATTATATTAATCACCTCTAGTTCCAACAAAAAAAATTGAAAATAACATATCAAAGGAAAAACTAAAAGACAGAACAGAAAACAATAAAATGAAGAATTTATCAAAAATCTGGTCGCAATGTATTAATTCCATGTTCTATTGAAGCAGAAATCTGACACCCTCCTCCAAATTTAAAGAATAGGCGTAAGTTTAGTCACATCAATGGTTTTTTTAATCATGTATAACAACACTATACAACAATTTCTCAAATCCTTCTAATTAATTCATATTCATATTAATTTCAATTTCAATTTGTTTTCTCATTCCTTTATGTGTTAATGTTTCTCTATTTAGTGTTTGACGGGGAGACCAACCCAACCAGCATTTGTATTCATTTGGATTTTTTTTTTCATAATAAATTATGAAAAATGATTATTTTCACTAAACCTAGTTTTGAGTTTTATTTATTAAAATATATGTTATTTTTTTGTAATTAGGACAAATTTATCGTACCCTCGGTGAACTCTAGGTAAAGTTTCCACCGTAAATACAAGTTAGAGAATGAAGCTGAACACCCAACTTTGTTCTCCACAATCATTTTGGTTGTTGTTGATTTCTTTTTTTTACAATGGCAAGAAATCCACTGTTATCCATTCATTATGATGGAGAAATGGTGTATGATAAAAAAGGTTCTATCATTTTTAGATTGAACCAATCGATATTTACCCATCTAACAGCGGAAATCAACAATTTAGAGTTGTTAAATAATCTGATATTATTTTTCGTGGGGATGCAAGAGACAAAAAAGGTGAAGAAAATCTATTACAGATATCCAACCGAAATAGGTGGTAGTTTAATTTATAAAAGGTGTTTCACAGCTGTGTTGTATTTGTTGATGATATATTTACTTGAACATGCTTGTGAGAAAAACTTGATGGTCTTTTGAATCAGGTATCATCTGCGTGATGACGAAGACGTACGTCTTATACAGTCTTGGCACAACCGCTGGACAAATATTCATCTGTTGGAGTTATCTGTGTTTCTCGTCGATTTGGGTGGCCGAGGATCGTCTGCGGATACTGTCAACGATAGTCCGTTGAGTGGGCCTGTTAGACGAAATATCAGACGGATAATGGTGGATCTGAATATGGCTCCTGAAGTTAGTCAAGAAGGGTCTAATGTTAAAGTCGGCAATGCTGAGTTGGATGACGGTATTGAAAGTCATGAGGGTTCCGTTATTAGGGATCCGATGATGGATCAGTATGAAGTTAACCCCGACGATGGAAACGATGCTGAAGAAGAACCAGCCGAAATTTCTGATGATGGTGATGAGGAAGAAGAGATGAACTATTACGGTGACACACAAATTGCTCTGACACAGCCCACTATTTCGCAACCATATGACCGCCCGAAACACTTCTCTAGGTTGAACCTCGATGTAATGACGTCTGATTGGTCCTTTACACAGGTAGGCCCTGAAGAGGATCCAAGAAATGACTTCGAGGTTGGACAACATTTTCGGAACAAGGAAGAAGTCATGTTGGCTGTTAAGACATATATCATCAAGAGGACTGTGGAGTACAAAATAGTATGTAGTGACCAGTGGAGGTATAATGCACAGTGTATCCAGTTCGGACCCGATTGTAATTGGAGCATACACATATCATATCGCCATAATGTAGAAAAGTGGGAGGTGAAGAGATACAATGGTCCTCACAAATGCATGCAAACTTTGATGGGATAAGACCATCGTCGGTTGGATTCGAAGGTGATTTCTCAATATATTTTCACAATGGTAAAAGCGAATCCAACAATAAGCATTAGAGTTCTGCAATAAGGTGTAGAGAATCACTTCGGTTACAAGGCATCCTACAGAAAGGTTTGGCTCGCAAAACAGAGAGTCATTGCTAGCATATATGGGGATTGGAAGGAGTCATACAACGAGCTTCCTCGTTGGTTGTCCGCTATGCAAATGTACTTGCCTGGTAAGAATTACTTCGCTATGGTTATATGTTATTAAGACAAGAACGGTATACGATATGTTTATTCAGAATTTGTTTGTAGGTACTTGGGTACAACTTCAGCCTTGGCCTGGTTCTGCCGACTCCATCATGTTTCATCGGGTGTTTTGGACATTTCCACCATGTACCGAGGCTTTCAAGCATTGCAAGTCACTAATTTCCATTGATGGCACACACTTATATGGTAAATATGGTGGGACTCTGCTCATGGCCATAGCTCAAAATGGAAACGCAAACATTTTGCCTATTGTGTTTGCCATTGTCGAGGGTGAGACAAAGGAGGCATGGTCGTTATTTCTGTCGTATCTGCGTTAGCATGTGCCTCCACAACCCGGTGTCTTAGTGATTTCAGACAAGCACAAATCAATTGATGGTGCATTGAATGCCGATGATAGTTTATGGAAACCACCTCATGCTTTCCAGGCATTTTGTACGAGACACATTGCTGCCAACTTCATGACTCACTTCAAGAATAAGGACTTGAAGAAGGTTCTGATTAATGCAGCGTATTCGAAGTCGCAACGGGAGTTTGCTCAATATTTTGGGCGTCTGAGGGGCAAGAATGAGGCAATCACGAGGTGGCTTGAAGAGTTGCCATGCTCACAGTGGGCGTAGTATGCGAATGAGGGTCGTAGATTCGGTCACATGATGACGAATATCTCCAAGTGCATAAACGTTATCATGAAAGGTTCTCGCAATTTAATAATCACGGCTCTTGTCAAGTCAAGTTATTTCTGGTTAGGAGAACTTTTTGCTAGGAAGGGCTCCGAGGCCCTTGCGCAACTCCAAGTCAGTGCCGAGTTCTCACAGATGCTGATGAAGGCCATATAGTTCCACTCGAAGCACATAAACACGATGAATGTTTATCAGTTTGATCGTTCGTGAACTAGCTTCATGGTTGAAAAGTTAGCGGCAATGCCTGGGTCTAGACAACAAAACTACCAGGTTCTACTCGACGAACGCAAGTGTGAATGTGGGTATTTTCAGGCGCTTCATCTTCCGTGTCGTCACGTCCTCGTAGCATGCTCCCATGCAAGAATTGATTGGAGGGGGGTTTTGCACCATGTGTATCACATGGAGTCGGTATTCAACATTTACAGGTTAGAGTTTCGTCCGATTGGACGTGAGGATGATTGGCCATCCTATGACGGGCCCCGCATTCGACCCAACCCTAGGATGATGGGAGTGAAGAAAGGTCGACCAGTCAGCTCAAGAATTTGGAACAACATGGATGACGTCGAGCATACCGGAGAGAAAATGTGTGGATTGTGTCGTCAGACTGGTCACACGAGGAAGACGTGTACCGCTATCAACGGTGGAGGTGCATCGTCGAGCCGATGTTAGTTAGCGGCGTGGGTTTATTATTACTGTTATTATTGTAACTTGACTTTCGTTTAATTTAATCTGCGAGAAAAGTTGTTGAAATTAAATTTATTTGGTTGTTAAATTATAATGCAGTGATACCAAAGACATGGATAATGAATGATAAACTGTGTAGTCAACAAACATTTATATATACATTATCGTCAAAAAACTAACTATCCATCCAAAACAATGGCATACATCATGAACGGTTTAAAAAGCATACACTAAATATGAAATATCTACTATCCCGTCCCTCGCCTACCCCCATGAGGAGGACACCGTCCGTAAGGCCTAGGGTCCAGACACCCACCTGTGCCACAAGCAGGTGGTCGAATATCGTGCAGAACCTGCCCGGGCTGAGGATATAGCTTAGGCAGTGGAGTGCTCATCTGCTCCCTCAGTGCGGCATACTCTACAGTGGACGATGACCTACTGGAGGGATCATCAACCTGTCGTGGCTGGTATGCTAATTAAGGAGGAGATGTGTGCATCTGAGAGAATGGCTGTGCCTGATGTGACTGTGTCTGGATATCCAGCAACCCTCCATCACCCCCTGCATCAACCCCATCATCCAGTCAGGGACCAGCATTGTCACATGAAACATGTTCTGCATGTCCAAGATGGGCTGGTAGTCTGTATGCTATCCGAGATCAGCTGGGCTGAATTAGGGATGTCAATGGGGCGGGGCGGGGGCGGGGGATGTCTCCCTGCTCCCCGTCCCCGCCCTCAGATTTTGTCCCCGTCCCCGCCCCGATCCCCGCCGTGGGGAGATAATTGCCCCCATCCCCATTCCCCGCGTTCCCCGTGTTCCCCGCGGGTCCCCATTCCCCATCTCTTTATGTTGAATATTTATACGAAAATTACAATAAAAATTTTAAAAAATATAAAAAAAAGACAAAACATTATTACAACACACAAACATACATGTCTTATCCAAGATTACAACTTACAAATCAAGAAATATAAAATAAGAAATCATAATCCATAAAACGAAATTTTAAAATACAACTTCTATTCTTAAAAAAAGCCATAAAATAAAGTCTTCAACTTCCAACAAACAACTCCATGTTCTCTGTTAAAATACAACACAAATATGAATATGTTAACATACATCATAAACAAGAATATCATATATTTAATATGAATTTGACATAATAAAAAAAATAATTACCTAAACTCCTAAATCCCCATATCCATCACATAGTCCCAAGGAATTGGAATTTTCGACCCTGATTTATCTATATTATATCAACCAACAATTTACAAGAGTTAAATTTAACATGAAATTGAAATTTAATACGAAATAAAATTTGAGTTATTAGTACTTTTACCTGAAGAGTGTATCCAGTGCTGAGTGCAAATTAACGCCTCAACAAGTTCACAATCCAATTTATTGCGATGTGGATGTATAACTCGACCACCCGTGCTAAAAGCAGACTCTGAGGCAACAGTAGAAATAGGAATGGCTAGAAAATCTCTTGCAATCTTTTGTAAAGTTGGATATTTCACTCCAATATTTTTCCAGTAGCCCAAAATATCAAATTTTTCTAAATTTGTTTTATCTACCATAACACTCTCTTCCAAATAGAAATCCAACTCAGTTTTCGCGGCGCAGTCTTCAGATGTATCTTCCACAAATTGCAAGTAGATAGAGTTAAATTTTCTCTTTGAAGATCCTTCATCATGTCCAACATCCAAAGTAGAAGCTGAATTATCATCATTTGTTGCTCTTCTTTTAACCCTAGCCTTAAGTTGATATTCACATACTAATTCTTCCATCATTTTCTTCACCTTGCTCAGATGATTCTCACTTTGAGATCCATATATTTTAGGGAAAAAAAATTTCAATAACTTCATCTTATACCTAGGGTCTAAGATAGCTCCCACAGCCATGACTTCATTAATTTGATCCCAATACTTTTCAAACTTACTAATCATATTTATTGCCATTCTATGAACTATCTCATTTGAACTACACAACCACTCATTCAATGTCAATCTCATTTCACACACCTTGGGAAAGTACAAATTTGTCGTTGGATATAAAGTGCCAGAGAATAATTCAGTCACACTATAAAAGACTTCTAATTTATCAACAAGTTCATTTGCCATTTCCCACTCATCATCAGATGGTACAATTTTATACAGAGATTCACGGTGTCTTAAACGCTCAAAAACTTCTCTATATGGCAAAGCAGAGGCAAGCATTAGATAAGTTGAATTCCATCTAGTTCTACAATCAAGTGCAAGATTTCTCCTATAATTAATATTCAATTGCCTACAAGTCTCTACAAATTTTTCTTCCCTCTTCTGTGTTGCGACCCAAAAAGAAACACTATCTCTGATTTTTTCAATAGAACCATAGATTGCATTCATGCCATCTTTCACAATCAGATTAACAATGTGAGCACAACAACGCATGTGAAAAAATTCCCCTCTCTTAACAAAGTTAGATGGTGAAATCTTATCAAGCAAAAGATGAATCATGGCATCATTTGTACTACAATTATCAACCGTTAAAGTTGATAATTTTCTATCTATGTTCCAATCATACAAGGAATTCACCAAAGCATCACTAAGAACTTCAGCAGTATGAGGTGCAGGCACATATGCAAACCTAGAATAATGTAAATATAATAAACAATCATGACATTAAAAAATCAAATATTTAAAAGATGCTAAAAGCATAAATAATACCTTATAAGTCGACATTGCAAGTTCCAATCATCATCAATAAAGTGAGCCGTAATCGCCATATAGCCTTTGTTTTGACAATCAGCACTCCACATGTCAGTAGTTATAGCAATGCGGCTTGAATTTTTTCCCAACAATTTTAGAAGCTTTGCCTTTTCAGCTTCATACATATTCTCAACATCATTTCTCAATGTATTTCTTGTATAAAATTTGAACAAAGGTTGAGTCTCAGCCATAAACTCATGAAAACCCACTTGTTCAACAAATGACATAGGGTGTTCATCCCTAATAACCCATTTTGTGAGTGCTCGTCGTGCTGCCTCTTGACTAAATGTGAAGTTTCCAACCAAAAGTGAATCCGTTGGCCTTCCCGTTCCTGTAGAACCTGATGATTGTTGCACTGTTTTTAATATTGACTGTTTTGGTCCCCTAACAGTACGAATCGGGCAAATTCTAATGTGATCATGCAAGTGCTTAGTTCCTTGCTTCGTGTCACCTCCAATCTTTCTTTCGCAATATTTACATATTGCCTTCCACTTTCCATCTATTTTCTCCCTCCTAAAATGTTTCCAGGCCTCAGATGTTAATCCTTTTTTGTTAGGACTATTTTGCACTTATTGGCTAACTTCTTGTCCTCCCTCTTGTGTTTCTTCTTGTCCTTCCTCTTGTGTTTCCTGAATATGTGCTTCAATTGCTTGACCTTCATCATCTTGAGTTGGTTCTATCTCATTATTATTTTCAATAGGAGTTGAGCTAAAACTATCCATCCTGGACATAAACAGCAAAATTTAACACAGAAACACTAAATTAGATTCTAGTTCAACTTCATATACAAAAAAAAAATTCAGAAAACAAAAATAAAAAGCAAAACAGGGCTGTATAATTCTAAACAACTATATAAAAGCAAAACAGGGCCTGTATAATTTTAAACAACTGTATAATTCTAAAGAACTATAAATAAAAAGGAGTGAAAGTGGATGATCTTGAATCACACAAGTTTGCAACGGGACTGCCATGTAAATTGACGCCAACACTACAAAGGAGGATTTCATGGAACCATTATTTCATTCTTCTCTATTTGAATTGCTGAAAAAGTTAATTTACTAACAATACAGTACAAACATTGCTTGAGTTGAAACTTGAAAGCTAAAACTTAAAAGTAAGTAGAAAAACATATATAGAACTCCATGTATGGTATGCTCACAGCATATACATATATAAATTTAATTAAATTAATATGTTTTAAACTATAACTATTAAGCATCCTCACAGTACATACTTGTGATGCTGATGGCTTTGAGAATATGCATGTGATACCAAATACACAAATTGCAGAATGTCAACCAAGCATAATTTTATTATTCTAAAAATTGAATTTGGAATATAATAATTAAATTAAACAACTTAAACTCCCCCAACCCCTAATTTTCTCCAAGAACAGCAACATCAAATGACCAACTTAAGTAGGTAAAGAATGAACAAGAAACAGACATCTAAAACCACACACATACTACTCAATATATGAAGGCAGCTTTTGCTAAGGTCAAAGTCTGGGCTTTCCCAAACAGGAAACCATCATTCTGTGGACATTAAGAAGAATCAAAATTGACAGCCAAGTTTGACTAGAGGACCGTTACCAATTTATGTAATTTCTCCAACACAATATTAAGCATATCAACAAACACTAGTATAATGAGGCTTTTTCATAAATAAGAACACCCTACTGTAACATAAGAGCCACTAATGATAAAAATTTTGCACATAATTTCTTTCTCTTTTATATTAAACCCATAAAATCTGCTTTTTCATAGCCAAGTACTGTCTTCTGGCAGCCACAACACTGTTGCAGCACCCACCGTATCAGTATTGCAGTAGTCACAGCAGAACCAAAATTAAAACTGTGGCCAAGACTTTAACTTGTAAATATAAGATATACGGATTCAAAATTAAAATTTGATATCATGATCATATGTTTAACCTAAGTGACTGGATGAGTAAATTTTCCTTGTTACCAACAATTACCAGCAAACATTTAATGTTTTGTAGTAAAAATTATTATGCTATCATATGATTTTATAGGATGATATTTTCTCCCAGCATGGCATAAACAGAACAGCCAACAAAATCAGAAGTTGAGAACCGCATTCATTAACAAAAACAGCAACCACCAACATCAAAAAATCAAAATCAAAATCAAATTCATGAAAAAAAAAGAATTTTAAAGTATGAAAAATTACATTATCAAAAACTAATTATTAATTAGCATGCATTCAAATTAATGAAGTAAAATGCCAAAATCCAAGCAGAAAAGGAGAGAACAGTAAATCTTACCAGGGATAAGGGAGAAATGGCCGAAGAGGTGACAGACGCAGGTGAAAAGAAGAGTAGAGATGCGATGTAACAATGCAAGACGGCGGCGGCGCAGGAGTTGAACAGACTCAACAGAGCAGCAACGTTGGCGAAGAAAGAGGGGAACGGCGAGGTGCGATGATGACGCGGTGAGTGGGCCGGCTGAAACGGACAGTGGTGAGGCCGCGAGGGAGGTGTTTGGAGGTGGCTGGCTGGGTGCAAAGAGGACGGAGAGAACGCAGAAGGGGGGATTCACGTCTTCGCGAGGAGGGTGAGGGTGACTAGGTAGCGGCACTAGTGTGAGGAAAGAGGGGCTAGGGTTTCCAAATTTTCGAGATATATATATATATATATATATATATATATATATATATATATATATATATATATATATATATATATGGAAGGTGAAATGACTAAAAAACCAAAGTAAAAAATAAACTACTAATGGTATTTAAGTAATTTAATATATTCGGGGAATGTGGGGAATATGGGGACGGGGACGGGGATCCCCGCTCGGGTCCCCACACCTGCTTCGGGGGAATTTTGTCCCCCATCCCCGTCCCCGCAGGGAAAATTCTCCGCCATCGGGGCCCCATTCGGGGCGGTCCCCACGGGGATCCCCGCCTTCTGGGGATTTTTGACACCCCTAGGCTGAATGGTAGCTGGAACTGGGTGCCGATGTCAAAATGCACGACCGCCTGCTCCTGCTGGCTGGTGCCAACATCTGGTCCCTGCTCCTGGTGGCTAGACCCAGCCTCGGAGTGATGTGACCCGGGGGTTCTGAGGGATAGGTATCCTCCGGGCAAAGGTCCCGACAGAGTTCCAACTGTCTTGGTCCCAGCCTCTGTGCCATGGCTTGGGGGGCTGACTGGGTCTCTGTCCCGGTGAATCTCATCACCCCCTGCCTTTCTCGGCCTCCACCATGTCTGCCTCTACTTCTAGCTCTCCCCCGTCCCCGACCTCTCCCTCTCCTGGCGGCTGGTCTCAACTCTGAGTGGTGATCATCCTCAGGCTAATGTAACTCTGGAGCAGGTGGATGGTATATAGGCAGGTCCTCTGGTACCAACCCCACCGGCAGTAGGTGCTAGTCACCCTGACCAAATAACTCTGTGTGTGCCCACTGTAGGTACCAAGTCATATACGGTAGTGAAGGACGCATGTCTATATGATGATGGATGTGTAGACAATGGTCGACCAGCTGATCCCATAACTCATGCCATCCCCGAAGCAAGTGTGGGAACCACTCGCTTCGTCCAAATCTACCATCCATCCCATGCATACTGTCGATGTCCAATGGCCTGGCCGGGATGTGCTGCAAGCCACTGAACTGCCGCACCACCCGGTCCACCTGATGCCACTCAACAATGGCAAAGCAAAGCAGCGGGCAGACAACCACCGCCGTGTGGTCAGACTCAGCAAACGCATGCGAAACTAGACCCTCCAGCTGTGGGTCGGCACATGGCATCCAATCAACCTGTTTCCAATACGCACGGTGTTATTATTCAATCCTCATATGTAAAACACATAATATAAAGTAAACTGGCTACACTTAAACATTAATGACTTACGTAGAGCATCCTAATCCCGTTTAGGATACGCCTGTAATGCCTAAGGCGGCCCTTGCCTCTAGTGTTGTCAGGTCGGTACTGAACCCACCTACAACCTCGCGGTAAAAGTTACATCACAAATCAGTTATATTAAACACTTAATATAATAAATTAACAAAGGATTTTTGCAAAAAAATAAACAAAAATACCTCTCAACCAGCAGAAACAGACGAGTATCAAATCCATCAGGGCGTAGCAAGGGAATATGGTGGTAGGCCCAAGACAATAGCAGGCTAACGCAACCACCTAGGTTGTGCGCACCATGATCCGTCGCACGGCACATCTGGCGGTACATCCATGCCAATACAGCCGACCCCCACGATAACCTACCACATGCATCGAGGTCCTCCAGCAGGGGAAGCCATCTGATGTGGACCCGAGAGTCAGATGCATCTGGGAATAGAATACTCCCTATCAACTGCATGATGTACCCTCTCGTGTACCTCAGGAGGCGCTCCTCAGTAGCATCCTACTCCAGCTCTTCGCAAACATTGTTAAGGAATCACGTGAGCTTAACAGTTTACTTCATCTGTGACTGTCATCCGCATCAGGCACAACACCCAGTAACTGCTGACAAAAGTCCTCGATGGTCCGTGCTTGATGGTGCTGCTCCCAACTACCCATGCACCCGCTCACAGGATCACCATCGATCCTGAGTCCCAGCTGATATGCCACATCCTGCAGCATGATGGTCATCTCCCTGCGTGCTAGATGAAAGGTGTGAGACTCAGGCCTCCACCTCTCTATCAACGCCGAGGCAAGTGGCCAGTCATGATTGAACTCAACCATATATGCCACATACTCAAACCCGACTCGTTTGAGATATGGCCTAATCGCCTCCGGTGGCCTTGTCATCAAATTCCGGCTGGTGCGCAAGATCTGAGGCGCCTACCAAACGGAAAGATAAAATAAAAAAATGTCAACTCTAAATAGCACAAGTTCACTGTTTATTAATTAAAGAGAGATAAACGACAATGATATTATCGTACCACTCAATCAAGTCTACCAGCAATGTGCTCGGCCTGATCTAATCTGTAGAGGGTATCCTCGTATCCCAATAACTGCTGCTCCATCTAACCACACTCAATTTACACAAAACAACATATACTTATAAGCATTTGTTTCATATTAACAGGATTTGTAAACAAATGTATTTGAAAATACTAGTATTCTACCTTACTTTCAGTAAAACCCTAGGCATCCCTAACTAATAAGTCATTTAACCCTATATTCTAACTTGATTTTATTAAGATTTGACTAACAACTTAAACCAAATTTTCTGACTAAACTAACTAAAAATAGACTAACAACTTATACTAATTCACATGTTAAAAACAATCAACAACTATTGAATAACATGAAATTAATAACAGTAACTCTAATTATAATTAGCATGCAAACAACTAACTAAGAAATATTAGGTAATTTTAACTAATTTGAGAATAATTATTCCAACTAACATATTAATTACTAACCTCAAACTATTAAGGTCGTGAATAATGAACTTCTAGAATGCCAGAATACAGAAAGGAATAACAGAATAAAATTTGGAAGATGGTTTAGAAAGAAAAGGACAAAGAATAATAATCCTATTCTAAATATATAATACGCCGAACTTTACCTAGAGTTCACTGGGGTGTGCGGCGAACTCTATATATTATAGAGTTTGGTGGGGAGTACAGCGAACTTGTCCTAATTAAAAAAAAAAACGTATATTTCAATAAATAAGGCTCCAAACTGAATTTGATGAAAATAATAATTTTTCATAATTTATTATGAAAAAAATCCCCTTGTGAAGTGTGCACAATAACCAACTATATTGACACTAATTAGTAATTAACAATAAAATAATCAAACCTTTTCCTATGATAGTAAACGTTAGAAAAATATAAGGACAAATTATTAAAACAATAAAATTGTCTTGTTATTAATCCATAGATTTTTTACTAAATATATGTAATATTAATAAAAGTAACCCTAATTAAGATAATAATATTTGTATTATTATTATATAGTCTTAAATTTTTGTAAAAACAATTATGTGTAATCTTTGTTTCAATTTTCTTTATATATAATAAAAAGTAAAAAGAAGTTGATATGAGGAATACTATGAAATCAACATTTTTAACAATTGGAAATTAATATCTGCAATTTGTTAGTTTGGCAGTTAAAATCATTAGATATATCATCTACTAAAATGTCATATAATCAGTTTCTTTTACTACTCACATGAAAACATAAAAAATAATTAAAAATATCAAATAAATTAATACATTTATCTAAATTATTTAATATAATATTTATCTACGTATAAGGCATCTTTTACATAAAAATATTTAAAACAAATTACAATTTTAAAATTATTAAATTTGATTTTAATATACTGTTATTATATAAACTAATTTTATACGTGTATTTAATTATATAATATTATATTAATAAAAATAAAATATTTTATTAATTATATAAATAATTATTTAAAAAATAAATATAATTTTATAATTGTTCGTTACCTGATGATCTCGAGTACTCGACGGGTCGGATGGTGATGAGTAGGGGGGCGGGTGAGACCCTGAGCTGACGTGGAGGGAAGACAAAGACGCGAGCTGGTGGCGCCGGAGGCGGTGTGAAGCATGGGGGTGGCCACCTGCAAGGACACTCTGACGATCAAGTCAGTGTCTGTACGATGTGGTAGCCAAATTAGGTAAGAATGTTACGTACCTTGGGGGAGAGCTGACTTCTCCCCTTTTATACTGTGCGGGGCGGGCCCTGAGAATGACCTAGCCCACTGCCCAAGAAGCTTCCATGAGCTGTCGTAATCCACGTGGGAAAGACAGGTCGTTCCGGACCCCGGGTCGGAGCTTCGGGTCATGATCCGAAGGTACCGGCCCCATCGGTATCCTGGGCCGTACGGATGGTAAGTCGGATATCCCCTGGGTCAGGTGTTCTAGGGCTCGACCCGTCGGACTCTTTTTTGTGAGGGGTGCCTTGGGCCTGGGTCAGGGGTGGTGCCCCGACCCGATGGCTAGTGGGATGGACTCGGGAGTCCGTAACAGTGCCTCCAACGCGCCAGCTTCGAGTTTGGGTGCTCGGGGCTAGGCGCGTTTGTCCTAGTCGCCGAGACAGGACGTGTTCTTCTTCTCGTGAGCTTATTGGTGGCGTTTCGTGTTTCTCACGCGTGGTCATTTTGTTTCTCGATGCTGCCTTCTTGGCTTCCGCGCTGGGCATTAAATGCCTATCATTTCATTGATTTGAAATTTAGGGTGAAATGGTGAATATGCCCCTGCCTTTTAGCGCTCTTCCTCGGCGGTTATGCTTTTTCCTATTTTTGCTTTGTAACCCCCTCATAGTTCTATTTTCCTTCTTCTACTCTTCCTGATCTCTTGCGCTGCTGCTGTTTCTGCTTCCTTTCCTGCTGTCTTGATTTTATTCCTGCTTCTGGTGCTCTTTCTCTCTCTCGGATCCTTCGTTACTGCTCGTCATTTTACGGATTCTACATTTTCTGGTACATTGTTTTTATGGTTTTCCCTTTTTTGTTACTTTTTTCTCTTGATTTTTGCATGTTCTTCTTTGTGCATTTTTCGTATGCATGCCTGGGTTTTGTCTGTTCTTACTTTCTTTTTCCCTTTTAGAGGGGGCGCCACTGGGTTTTTCTGGGATTTTGCTTTGGGTTTTGGGTTGGTGTTGGGTTAACGTAGGGGGTGATTTGAGGAGTTTATAGTTTGCTTTTGCTGCTTTACGGGTTTCCGACCTCCCGTTCAGACTGAATGGTGCCCCACTGTAGGTATGGCCGAGCGCCTCGTTCTTCCGAATCAGGCTCCGCGACCGCTAGCCGACTTCGTTGATTATTACGCTTGGGTGTCTTTCGACGTGAGGGACACCCCTTCCAAGGTCACGAAGGAGGGCCTTCAGGATTTACGCTAGGCGGGGCTCTTATGTGGGGGTGGTCCCGAGGAGGCGTTTTACCAAGCTTATGTTCTTGCAGCTCGGGAGCGTGTCTGTCAGAAGAACTTGGCAGCTCCACGAGTTGCCGACTGGTTGTGGGTTTATGAACCCATGTTCACGACTTTGGGGGTTCGTTTGCCATTCTCCCCTTTCGTCATGGGTTTGTTGAACCGTTGTGATGTTGCTCCATCACAATTGCACCCAAATAGCTGGGCTGCCATCCGATGCTTCGAGATGGTTTGTGAATATCTGGAGCTTCCGACTTCTGTAAATATTTTCCTCTACCTCTTTCTTCTCACAAACCCTTCTCGCCAGGGGAAGGCGAAAAAGGGATATATGTCTTTTAGGGCCCAACAAGGTTGTAGGATTTTTGGCCTTTTTGAGGATTCCTACCATGGCTTTAAGTCTACTTTTTTCAAGGTTAGGCCCATTGAAGGTCATCAACACTTCTGGCTTACTACCGAGGGGGAGAGGCGGATCTCGACTTACTGGAGTTTTGGGGTGGGATCCGATTATCTGATAAAAATTTCTTATGATTGGTTGAGTTCGGAAGATCGTAACATTGCTGATATCTTGTTGGCAATTTTTGGGGAGAGAAACCTTAACCCTCGCATGGTTATGGGGGATCGGGAGGCCGGTTGGTCATATGTTGGTGAGTCTTTTACTTTTTTGCATTTTTAGCACGTTGCTCTTCTTTTACTTATACCTTTGTCTTTTTGCTTATAGTTTCCATGGCTGGTGGGAAGAAAACCTTGGCTGACCTGATGAGCCTCATCCAAGGGCATGACGAGGGTGGTGACGATTCCTCGGTGACTCCTTCGGCGAGTCAAGACCAGGGGGATGTTGGGGAAAGTAGTGGTCCGGTTGATGGGGCCGTCCAAGGTCAGCCTGAGAGGGTTGAGGTCCCTCCTGAGAACACCTCGGGGAACCCGAGTGTGGAGGCGGAAGTTTCCTTTGATGAGGAGGATCTAGGGTTTGGTGAGGACTTGAAGGTCGTCAGCAACCCTAAGAAAAGGAAACATGATTCCAGGAAGACACTTTTGGTTATAGAGAAAAACTTTGATACTGGGTGCTTTATTGAATCCCAGTTACTCCCTGGCACCGGCGAGTGTTTTCCGTGATGCCGATCTTTCCGGGCAGGCGAGGTGGATCTATCGCAACCTTCTTCGAGCAGCAATTATTACCAAGAAGGTGGAGCCTGTCTTGGAAAATTATCATGCTATGGAAGTGAAGCTTCGAGACTCCCAAAAAGACCTGACAGATTCAAGATCTCGGGAGGAGTCTCTGAAGACGAAGTTGTTTGAGCAGGAAAAGATGGCTGAGGAGGATGCCAAGGAGATCAATAGGCTGGTGGATCGGGACCTTGTCTTAATAAAAGATTTGAGTGCTTCTCGCGGTGAGGCTGTTGTAACTAAGAAAAAGGTTGAGTCATTAGAGGAAAAGCTGAAGTTGGCGGAGGGCTCGGTCGAGGCTGCTCGTCAGGAGATGGCTGCCTTGAAGAAGAAGAACAAAGAGCTTGCCAAGGGGGCATGGGAAGCCGTGAAGCTGACTGAGGAAGGAATTAAGCTTCAAGTCGCTGTGCTGGCTCCCGGCCTCGATCTTTCTCAAGTGGGTGCTCTTAAGACAGTTGAGGACGGGAAGATTGTCGACATCCTGAAGCCCTAGAAGTGGACGTCTCTCTTTGTCTTTTGTTCTTCCTGCCTTTTACTTTGTGATTTTTGCCTTTTGTTTATGGGCCTGTTTAGGCGCCGTTGTCTGTAATGAACACTATAGCTTTTTATTTCAATGTTGATTTCATTAGTGGTTGTTCGCCTGTTTGGGTCGTCGCTGCTTTGCTTTATTTTATTGCTTTCGTTTATCCGGGCCGTCGTGGCCTTTTTGGTTTACCGCTTTTATGGTATTTACCGCTCTGTTACTTGCTGATTGTTTTAAGCTTAGGTCCCTTTAGTTCTCGGGGTAATCAGTCTCGAGATTCAGTTAGGTCGACCGTTCGTCATTTGCACCATTATGTTGTTTTGTCGTAAAACTTGCAAGGAACAAAGTTTATTATATATATATATATATATATATATATATATATGCATATGTGAAATTTTAAAACAGGGGTAATTCGATATATAAATAAATGAATAAAATTTAAAGGAACTAAAGCGGATGTGGCGGTGTTGCCGGGCCATCAGGTCACTTCCCCCTACGAGTAGAACCTTTTTAGGTTTGCCATGTTCCATGTCCTCGGCACCAACCTTCCATCCAATTTTTCTAGCTTGTATGCGCCTTTGCCGAGGACTTCTTTTACCCTGTAAGGTCCTTCCCAATTTGCAGCCAACTTGCCTTCTCCTGGGGTTAGTGGTCCTATGTCGTTACGTTATAAGACCAGGTCGCCTTTCCCGAGGTTTCTCTTCAGCACTTTACCGTTATATCTTAGGGTTATCCTTTGTTTGACTGCTGTTTCTGTTAAGTGTGCCATTTGTCTTATTTCATCAATCAAGTCTTTTTTTTACTGTCTCGTTCCCTGCCCCAAGGAGTAATCTTGGGTTCGGTTCCCCTATCTCGACTGGGATGACTGCGTCGACCCCGTATGTGAGTAGGACCATAAGACTGAGGCCAGTTCGTCTGCCCATGAGCCCTTCTTGTATTCAAGCCGTTTTTTTAGCCCCTTTAATATGACTTTGTTGGCTGCTTCCACCTGTCCATTGCTTTGAGGGTATTCGACTGAGGAGAACTTTTGCTTTATTCCTAATCCTGAGAGGAATTCCTTGAATTTCTTATCAGTGAATTGTGTCCCATTATCCGATATGATGGATTCTGGGATTCCGAATCTTGTCACTACTTGCCTCCACATGAATTTCTGGCAATTTGCTGAAGATATGTTGGCTAGCGATTTTGCTTCTACCCATTTGGTGTAGTAATCTATGGCTACTATCAAGTATTTTACTTGCCCCGGCCCGGGCGGAAATGGTCCCAAGAGGTCGACTCCCCACTGGGCAAAAGGTCGGGACGCCATCATCAGGCTGAGTTCTTCATATGGGGCTTTGTGGAAGTTAGCATTTTCTTGGCATTTTTTGCATTTTCTGACGAACTCCTGGGAGTTTGACATCATTGTGGGCTAGTAATATTCTGCTCGGATAATCTTCCTAGCTAGCGACCTTCCTCCTATATAGTGACCACAACACCCCTCATGGACTTCGCTCAAGACGTAGTCCGTTTGGTCGGCGCGTAGGCACTTGAGCAAGGGTTGGTGGAGCCATCGTTTGTACAACTGCCCTTGTATGATCACATACTTGGAGGCTTCCCTCCTGGTTGCTTATGCTTCTTTTTCGTCTAAGGGCGTTTCGCCGTGTTCCAGGTATCGAAAGATGGGATCTATCCAGGAGGGGGGTTTGAGGTCTGGGTTGCACATAGGATGACTGCTGGTTCCGTTGCCAGTCCTTGGATTAGAGATATGTTTCCTGTTCCAGGTTTGGTTCTTGCTAGCTTGGAGAGGAGATCTGCTTGGGCGTTCCTTTCCCTGGGGACATGCTAGACTATGACTTCTTCGAAGCTCTTGCATAATTCTTTTACCCTTTCCAGATACTTTTGCAGTAGTGTGTCCCTGGCCTGGTAGTTGCCGTTTATTTGGGATGTGACGATCTGGGAGTCACTACTAACTTCTATTCTTGATGCTCCGACTTCCTTAGCTAGGATTAGCCCTCCTATTAGTGCCTCGTATTCTACTTGGTTATTTGAGATTGGGAAATCGAACCTAATAGACTGCTCGTAAGCTACCCCTGTCGAGCTCTCGAGGATGATTCCGGCCCCTCCGAACGTTTGGTTGGATGCTCCGTCAACGTGGAGCTTCCACCGTGTGTTCGGTATCTCGGGGGCTTCTCCTGCGACTTCTACCAAGAAATCTGCCATTGCCTGGGCTTTGATTGCCTGTCTAGGTTCGTACTGCAAGTCATATTGGGACAGCTCTACCGCCCACGCCATCAGTCTCTCCGCGAGGTTGGGTTTTTGAAGGACTTGTCGAATCGCCTGGTCGGTTCTTAGGATGATCTTATGCCCTTGGAAGTATTGTTTGAGCCTTTTCCACGAGGTTAACAGGGCATAGGCCAATTTTTCCAACTTGGTATATTTTAGTTCTGCTCCTTGGAGAACTTTGCTGATGAAGTATACTGGGCGCTGAGTCTTGTCTTCTTCTCGGACAAGGACTGCCGCCATGGCCTGTGTGGTCACTACTAGGTACAGGTAGAGGGGTTCTCCTTCTTTGGGCTTGTTGAGCACGGGAGGTTCTGAGAGCACTTTTTTGAAATGGCTGAATGCTTCTTTGCATGCCGGGATCCATTCGAAGATGATTCCTTTCTTCATTAGGTTAAAAAATGGGAGGGCCTTCTCAGCCGAGGCTCCGAGAAATCGGGATAGAGCCGTGAGCTTCCCGATTAGTCGCTGCACGTCCTTGATGCACCCTGGGCTTGTCATTTTAAGGACGGCTTCGCACTTGTCTGGGTTAGCCTCTACCCCCCTTTGCGTTATCATGAAGCCTAGAAATTTCCCGGCCTCCATGGCAAATGCACACTTGAGTGGGTTGAGCCTCATGTTAAATTTCCTTAGTGCTTCGAAGACAGTTTGGAGGTCGTGCATCAGGCTGCTTGATTTCGCCGTTTTTACTAGGACATTATTGACGTAGACCTCTACCGTCTTGTCGATGAGGTCATGGAAAACCTTGCTCATCAGTCATTGGTAGGTGGCCCCTGCGTTCTTTAATCCAAATGGCATTACTTTGTAGCAATAAGTGCCTCCTGGTGTTATGAACGCTGTCTTCTCTATTAGGTTGGTGCATCGGGATTTGATTATAGCCGAAGTATGCATCCATGAAGCTGAAGAAACGATATCCTGCTGCCGAGTCTACCAAGGCGTCAATGTTGGGGAGGGGAAAAGAGTCTTTTGGGACATGCCTTGTTCAAGTTGGAGTAGTCGACACACATTCTATATTTTCCACTAGTTTTTTTTACTAGGACGACGTCGGATAGCCATGTCAAGTATTCGAGTTCTCTGATGAACCCTGCTTCAAGCAGCCTGACTGTTTGTTTGGCGACCTCATCGGCCCTTTTCTGGGACATTTTCCTTCGCTGTTGTGCTGCTGGTTTTGCGTCTAATTTGATGGCTAGTCAGTGGGATATGACATCGGGATCGAAGCCCAGCATGTCTGACGGCGTCCATGCGAAGAGGTCGCCATTTGCCCTTATGACTTTCACAAGGGGGCCTTTGAGTTCATGGGACAAATTTTTGTTTACAAAGGTAAACTGTTCTGTCGACCTCTCTATCTGGAACTTCTCCATGTCCCTTTCTGGCTCTGGTCTTGGCTTGTCTTCCACCCTCACATCTAGATCGGCCAAGAACACCCCAGCCGCCCTCTTGGATTCTTTCATTAGGGAGAGACTGGCATTGTCGCATGCGACCACCGCTTCCAAGTCTCCCCTAACGAAGCCAACCGTTCCTTTGTCTGTCACGAACTTCATTATTAGGAATCTGGTGTATATCACCGCTGAACATTCATTGATGGTTTTCCTTCCTAAAATGATGTTGTAGGCCGTGGAGTCTCTGAGGACTACGAAGTTCGCCATTACGACCTCCTAGCGTCACCTGCTCCAAGGCAGATTGGAAGTGAGATCATCCCGTCGGACTTAATGTAGTTGTCGCCTAGCCCCATGACACTGTGTTGGTGGGTCTTAAGGTCGGACTCCCTAAGTCCCATGGTATCAAACACGTTCCTGAATAGGATGTTGGAGTCAGCTCCAGTATCGACGAGAATTCGCCTGACCAACCCGATCCCAACCATTGCCGTGATCACCATGGGAGGGTTCTCAGGGAGGTCGTGAAACCACTGGTCTTCTGGGCCAAAGGATATTATGGGAGGTCCTCCGTTTGGGGTGGTGGGACCTCCCGTCGAAATGGAGAGGATCCGGGTATCCTTCTTTGCTGCTGACTTAGACTTGGGGGGGGGGGGTTATCGCGTCCGATTTCGACGTTTACCACAAAGGTCGGGGGGTTGTCAGCGGCCCCTGCGGGTTCTTGTCTCGCTTTGACGGTCCTGCTTCGATCTTCTTCTGAGCACTCCCGTTCTCGTCTTCTTGGCTCTCGGATAAGTCGGGAGAACTCATTCAACTTCCTTTCCCGGATGGCTTGTTTTAAGGCGTCTTTGAGGTCGAAACAGTCTTGGGTCTTGTGCCCGAAGCCCTTGTGATAATCGCAGTAGAGGCTTTTGTTGCCTCCCGTTCTCTCTTTCAACGGCATGGGTCTGGATAAGATTTCCTTGTTCGCGATTTGCTGGTAAACTTCCACTATGGGCGCCGTGAGTGGCGTGTAGTTTGTGAACCTTCCCCCCGTGGAGGTTGTTTGTGCTGTTTTGCTGGGGTTCCGTCCCTGGGGGCCTCCTTGTATCTATCTACCTAGGTGACCTGCTGTGTTGAAGGGTTAGGAAGCTGCCGCTTATTGGCTGCTACTACCTGATTGACTTCCTCATCATTAATGTATTCTTTGGCCACACTTTGAATTTCTTGCATAGTCCACACAGGCTTAGTTGTGAGGTGCTTCCTAAAGTCCTCGTTTAGCAGGCCGTTTGTTAGGCAAAGACTAGCGACCGAGTCCGTGAAGCCGTCAACTTCCAAGCATTCATCGTTGAACCTGTCCAAAAACTTTCTGGTCGGTTCCCTGGGTTTCTGGGTAACCCCTAGCAAGTTAATCGGGTATTTTGCCTTGGCTATGCGTGTCGTGAACCGAGCCAAAAAGCTTTGGGAGATGTCCGTGAAGGTCGTAATGGACCCTTGTGGGAGGGCGTTGAACCATCAGATCGCTGGGCCGGCCAGCGTCATAGGGAATGCTCGGCATCTGACCGCGTCGCCTACTCCTTCCAAGTTCATTCTTGCTTCAAAAGCTGTTAGGTGCTCCTGGGGATCCTTGGTCCAGTCGTACCTCATGTCTGTTGGCTTGTCGAAATTCTTCGGAAGCCGGACCTTGAGGATTGAGGGGTGGAAAGGGGTGGCCCCCATGATTATGGGTTCTTGTTGTTTCCTGGCTTTCCCTCTTTGGGATTCCTCGCGACCCTCGGACCTGCCTTGGTGAGGTCGAGAGGTCGCCTGCGTGTGTGCCTCGTCGCGCTTTGTTGGACTCCTTTCTCGGCTCTCTGGCCTTCGGGAAGGAGAGCGGGTGCGGGTGCGAGATCGGCTGGCGTCGCCCGGGAGTGGCTGACGTCTCCGTGGGATCGGCTCCTCGCTGTTAGCTCCCGTTCTAGGTTTTGTACTCTGTGTTTGAGTTCCTGCATGATCTTGGCGCTATCGGCTCCTGTCCCCCTGAAGGGATGCCTCTCGGGGGTTTTGGTGTAAATCTGTTGGTTAGGCTGAACGGAGGAACGTGGGTGTTTGGCGGTACGAGCCGTCGAACTCGCCCTACTCAGGCGAGCCGCTCCTCCTTCGCGAAGCTCCTCCGACGTGGGAAGTCGCTCCATGTCTACAGGGTCCCCACAGACGGTGCCAATGTTCGTTACCTGATGATCTTGGGTACTCAACGGGTCAGATGGTGATGAGTAGGGGAGCAGGTGAGACCCTGAACTGACGTGGAGAGAAGACAAAGACACGAGCTGGTGACGCCGGAGGCGGTGTAAAGCATGGGGGTGACCACCTTTAAGGACACTCCGACGATCAAGTCAGTGTCCGTAAGATGTGGTAGTCGAATTAGGTAAGAATGTTACGTACCTTGGGGGGAGGGCTGACCTCTCTCCTTTTATACTGTGCGTGGCGGGCCCTGAGAATGACATAGTCCACTGCCCAAGAAACTTCCATGAGCTGTCGTAATCTATGTAGGAAGGGTAGGTCGTTCCGGACCCCGGATCGGGACTTCGGGTCATGATCCGAATGTACCGGCCCGACTGGTATCCTGAACCGTACGGATGGTAAGTCGAATATCTCCTGGGTCGGACGTTCTAGGGTTCAACCCGTCGGACACTCTTTTGTGAGGGGTGCGTTGGGCCTAGGTCAGGGGTAGTGCCCCAACCCGACGGCTATTAAACTCATTAATAATTTCAAAGTTGAGTATGCAAGCGGTGGCAACTCGCTAGTCGCAAGGAGCCCAAAAGCAACTGCAAAAGTTAGAAAATTTATGCCAATGAGCCATAGCTCACACGGCATTTCGCCCCCTCCCCACTTCAAAGGTCTCGGGTTCGAGTCCTATCAGCTGCATCCGAGGAGAAAAAATTGGTAAGTATGTGAGGAGTGTGTGGGTGTGTATTGTGTACCTAGGATTGGGGGTTGTCCAATCCGTTGGGGTACCTAGGATTGGGGGTTGTCCAATCCACCGACCAAAAAAAAAAAAAAAAAAGAAAATTTATACAAAAAAAAGAAAGAAAATTTATTAATTAGTTTTATGATTCTCATTTTACTAATGTTTGACCCTTTCACTGTACCCGCGTCGCAGCGGATGCTACCCCTTTCTCATTCACTACTACCACTACACCACAACACTGCACAACCAACACAGCATGCTTTGTTCGATCACCGTGCACCTCGCGGATCGGATCTGATCTCAGAGGCGCAATCGAATCCAATCGAATCAACCAAACCCTCCCTTGTTCCCCTAAACCCCTTGTCAACCCTACTCACTGGTTCTTCTTAACCCCCATTCTAGGGTTCTTAACTTCTTCCATTTCCGTTTCCTAATTCTTAATCTTCGATCAATTTTCCTTTTTTGGTTTACAATGAAGTTTCTGTGCGGTAAGAGCGTGCTCGAGTTTCCTCTCGCTGAATTTCGCGAGCACGATTGAAGAAAGAAACAAAGAAGGGAAAAACTGAAATTCGGTCGGTTTTTTTGTTTTCTTCACTGAGAGTGGTTGCTATTCCCTGATTCCAGAGAATGGCAGCTTCTCCCGTCAACTTCCTCTTTGGATTCTTGCTGCTTTCTATTACATTGTGGCTTCTGTTCATGTAAGATCGCCATTGTACTCTTTTTTTACTCTCTTTGTTCTTACTGAGTTTGTGTTTGTTTGGCTATTTCCACTTCTTGTTGCTGTTTTTGTTAGTGTTGCGGTTATATTAAGTGCGTTTGCCAACAAACAGTTAGTATTGTTTTTGTTTGGTAGATTAGATTCGTTAGCTCAAGTAGAAATTTGAATAGAGGAATGGAGTAAACTTTAGATTGTTGTCTCGCGCCTGAAATGGTTAGTGTCATTATTTGATAGGTAGCATTCTTCTAGCTTTAGTGTAGATTTTGTACTGAAGACAGTTGAATGAGTGAGGGGCAAGAGAGGAGTCAGTTTTGAGTCAAAGGGGGAAGTTTCTTGGCTTTCGGACTACGATGCTTGTTCTAGCCAGTCACGAAGCTGTGAGTGGGGATTGGGAGGGTAGTCTGCCCAGGGTTTTGGAAAGGTATAGAGGAAATAGTGTTTAAAGAAAAGATGTGAACAAGTGGTGCCTTTGGAATCGTTGAATAGCAATATGGATACGAACAAGCAGAAATGCAGAAGTAGTGCAAAACCACTCTGTAATTAGTTTATTCATTGAAGGTCAAACATTAAGTCCTAGAAGGAACTTCATGACAGATAAATCTTCTTTTAGTTCGGTTTTCTAATTCCGCTGGATCTTTCACCTGCATTCGATTTTCTTAAGATGATAAAATAGTTAGTTGTCTTTGAGATGTTCTTTTTTTTTTCTCTAATTTTTTATTTATTTTTTTCATTTCCCTCCCCAATATGTTTTTCTCTAATTTTTTATTATTCCTTTTTATTCTTGCTAATATTTTATAAAATTATCTTATAGAGTAATTAAGCAGAAGTAGCAGCTGGGGGTAAGGGAGCGGATGTTCTTCCATATAACTTAATTCATTTATATCCATATTAGAGCACAAGAAAAGTTGATAACTGTGCTCCTACAAAACATTACTCAATTGGCTTCTCATCACAAACAATCAACAATCAAGTTAGGTAGCTTAAGTTAGTCTTGAGTGTGTCTCTCCTTCTCCTTAAAAGAATTTGATGATGGTTAGATACCCGTTAGACTAACACAACAACTTTTGTTCAGGGGATGGAATATAGGCACCTGTAACTTCTGGGATAGTTTGGGGTTGAGTGCTATTTTGGCAAACTTAAAGGGTAGCATCTGATAATTGCCCTATCTTATTTTACACAAGCTAAAGGAAATAAATTATTATTCTTATTTCCGCAGGGTAGCTTCTGAAATCTCTATATTTATATGTGCTTTAAGTTACTATTTATTCATGGCAGCTTTGAACTTATTAGAGGATAAACTTGTCATTATTGTGATACAATTCAGCAGAAATGAAAATGGGTCAAAATGTTCTATTTCCCCATGTAGTGTTTGTTTGGGAGGGATACGTATCTTGCTATCAAATCATACCACATTGGTATCTTTTGATACATTGACATTGACCTTTTTGTTTTTTGTTAATATATGTTTGTGTATTTTACTTTTGTGCTGATGCATTGGTAATAATAACTAATTTTGTTTGGTTTATGATTGACTATTATATCACCATTACTTTTAGTTATAAGTAATAAAAATTCAATAGATGCTTGATGCATTTTAAATATAATATCACTTGGTTTTGATTATGCATCTTATTACAGATTTGCTTCTGGGTTGTTGGCTTGGATTTTGAGCCGGATTTTAGGAGCATCTGTTGGATTTCGTGTTGGTGGTTGGAAATGTTTAAGAGATGTGACTGTGAAGTTTAAAAAGGTTATTTCATTTTCTTTATTCGCTGCCTTATTTCATGGTAGGAAGCCTTTTAGATTATACATTTTTTTTAAACTACCTACTACTTTAGTAGTTAAGAATCCTATATTTTTATTCTATTATTGCCATTTTTGTTTCTCTTACCAGACTTGTGTCTTTTAGGGCTCATGGGATTATATATTTTGTTGATTCATAACATGTACAGGGTGCTATTGAATCGATATCTGTTGGTGAAATTAAAGTCAGCTTACGGCAGTCCCTGGTCAAACTTGGTGTCGGTTTCATGTCTCGAGATCCAAAGCTGCAAGTGTTAATCTGTGATTTAGAAGTAGTTTTGAGGCCTTCAAATAAAAGCATTGGGAAGAAGAAAACTCGCAAATCCCGTGCTTCAGGCAGGGGGAAGTGGATGATTGTAGGAAATATTGCAAGATATTTGTCAGTTTGTGTGACTGATCTTGTTTTGAAGGTGTGCATCTTCATAGTGTTGATTTTTCTTTTGTAGTCAAGCATATGTTGACTGTATTTACTACCTGTTGTGTGTGTGTGTCTCTCTCTCTCTCTCTCTCTCTATATATATATATATATATATATATATATATTTGCATTTAATATATTTAGCAAACATATCATCAACTGTGATAATTATTTTAATGAGAGAAAATAGACCATAACTCAGTATCTGCTTATAAATTTAAACTAGTTTTATTAGAATTTCTTTCCCCTTCCCCTATTTTGATCTTATTATATTTTTCTTCTTTCAATGAGGATTTCTCATGAATGTTGCAGACTCCAAAAGCTACTATTGAGATCAAGGAATTGAATGTGGATATTTCTAAAGATGGTGGATCCAATTCAAATTTGTTAGTTAGACTGCAAATTGTACCTATTACTGTTTACATTGGTGAGCCAAGGGTTAGCTGTGATCAGTTATCTAATTTAAGTGGTGGAGGATGCAGTGGACAAGAATCCATTACTGCTATGGAAAGGTCTACTGCTCCTTTTGTTTGTGAAAAGTTCTCTGTCTCATGTGAATTTGGTCATGATAGGTATTTTTCTTCTCTTTTCATCCTTTAATGTTAATCATCAGCTTGTTAGAGTGGTGGTTGTAGAATATGAAGTAGGTTTATTCTCTCTTTTAATTTGTTGTTCTTTTCTCTTTCCAAAAGTTACAAATTCTTTAAACTAAATGTTTGACCTATTGGCAGAGTTACCAACTAAAAGTTGTTGGCTTACATGACTACAGTTTAACTTGGATAGTCTCATTATTTCCTGCGTTGTTGTTTTTATCCTTTTATATCTAGTAGTACTAGGTTAATTTTGTTTTCTTCTCTTTTGACACAGGGAAGTGGGCATAATTATTAGGAATCTGGACATTTCAAGTGGTGAAGTCACCGTGAATTTGAATGAGGGGTTGCTTTTGAAAAACAAGAGTTCATTAGAGTCTTCTTCGGGGTCTGAAAAAATTATAGGGTCAAGTGTTGATTCTCTGAGTGCAAAAAGGACATCAAAGCAGCAGCAAACACTTGCAGCCTTCTCCAAGTATGGTTCGATGTTTCCTGAGAAGGTTGTGAATTTAAACCTTATTCCTACTTATTATTTTTTCTGGGCTCTAAAATTGTGAAGATATCACATTATGGAACTTGGTGGATTTGCTACTAGCTTTATTTTTATAGTGATGTGTCTTTGGTTTTGTTTGGTATATGTTTAAGATAGAAAATGCAGAGACACTAAGACGACAATGGGAGAGTGAGTCCTTTTCCCCACTTTTTTTTGGGTGGGTGGGTATGTGGCCGCCCCTGCGCTGGGGGGGGGGGGGTTGGTTCAAACAAATTTTATCCTAGGAGAGATATTTCCTGTTATATATTTGTGCCATTCTTCAAATACGTCTTTTCTCCCCAATGTCTGCGAATTTTTGTCTTGGGACAGTTATAAAAACGGGGGCCTTTGTGCAGCTTTTCTTAAACTTTGTGCTTCTCGTGTGATGCTTTGTTTGTGAGTCTCCTTGCTGAGGTTAGATCTTGTTTTGTTTATGGCTTGCTGGACCGTTTTGGCTTTTGGGCAAAATGTGGTTCCTACACATGTAGTCCCTGAGTATGTATGTATGTATGCATACATGTATGATCTTTGGTGATCTCAATATCATTTGAATATTGGAAGTCCAGGCCCTATAAAGTATTTAATGGTGCTTATATATTTTGATAATCAGTTTGGGCTGAAGCTAGTTGATTATATCTTTGTTGTTTTTATTTAGTCAAACTAACCACTTGCTATTGATAGGTTAGCTTCAATCTACCTAAGCTAGATGTGAATTTTGTGCATCGTGAACATGGTCTTTCCATGGAAAATAACATCATGGGCATCCAATTAAACAGCACCAAATCACGATCTACTGAGGATGTTGGGGAGAGTACACGCCTCGATTTTCAAGTGGAGTTTAGTGAAATTCATGTATGGCGTCAGTGTTATCTTAGTGGAAATCGATATGATATCCATTTGCACGCTGCTTTGCTTCTTGCTGACTTACTTTCTTTTGCCTCATTGATATTGCAGCTCCTCAGAGAAGCTGGTTCTTCCGTCCTACAGATATTAAAGTTGGATTTGGTCTCTTTTGTGTATATACCAGTACAAGTGAGTTAATTGTTTGCAATTCACATAAAGCAGCGTTATGTTGCTGTAAAATTGGTAGTTCTCTGATTACTACACCTGAAAAAACATACATAACATTATGAGCCACAAATCGTAAAAATGCCTGTTTATACTTTATATATAAAATATTGTTTCGCAAGTTGAATTTGTATCACCTTATAATAGATAGCAGAAACTGTTGCATCTCTGTTGATTTTATTTTTTAGAACTTTTCTCTAGTTCTAATAATTTATATATGTATATTTGATTTAACAGCAAACTACTGCTTCTTTTTCATTATATGACTGGTAAAGTGTCAATAGAATTGACTAGATGAGTGATAGCATGGCATGTTATGATTCTTCTATTTGCTAATTGTTGTCTTAATGTACCTGTAGTAACACCACAAACTCCTCCCACTAACATTAAGACAAATAACCTAACTATTTTGATGGAGAAGTAGACATCCAATTATTATTTTTAAAATATATGTTCTTCTAAGATATTTGGTCCCTCAATGTTTAAAATGGACATTAATTAAATCCTGTCTATATTTAGACAACGATTTGATGGATATCTTGTATAAAGGACCAATAACGGTTGGAAATCTTTAGAAGGCTAGTTTATATTTTGCATATCTTTCAAAGACCAATTAACCGTTTGCTTATGGAGCAATGGATACAAAGAGGATAAAATTCTACAATATTTTTGGAAAAAATAATCAAGGAGCAACAAAAGGTAGAAAAACTCAACGTGAGACTCTTTTTGGGGGGTATGGGGGGTTACATAAAAATATTAGCTTTGTAGATGTGTTTGTGTGTATTTTTCGTGTACGGCTAGAATTTTAACCTTTTTATTTTTGATGTTTTATAATGTTTTAACTGCTTAGAGAGTTTGCATTTGCTCTAGTAATTTATGACTGATTGTTGTTTTGGGGGGGTGTATCCTCTGCTTCAGCCAAGCTCACCTGTTAGAGCTGAGACTGAAATCAAGCTTGGAGGAACTCAGTGCAATATAATAATAAGCAGGTTAAAGCCTTGGTTGCTTGCCCAATCTGGCCAATCATCTAAGAAGAAAAAGATGGTACTTCGTGAAGAATCTTCCGTTGTAAAACATCAATCAAGTGATATCAAGATCATCATGTGGACATGCAATGTCTCGGCTCCTGAGATGACAATAGTTCTTTTCAATATGGTTGGCTCTCCAGTGTATCATGTAAGTTTATCATGATGCATCATTCTTGGATGTTTTTCATATCCATTTGTCAACTAACTAGAAAGAAAAAATATAATGAGGCAACAAACCAAATAGAATTTATGAGAGAAAGAATGAAATTTAGGAAAATAAATTAGAGGAACAACGTTATCAGGTGCGGGATGGAACAAAATTAATTAGAGGAAGATGAATTGGATAATCATTATTAGATTGGTCATGCATGCATTTGAATTGTCTAGTACTTTTTGATAGGTGTTAAATGCAAGGTAGTGAACTTGTAGTTTTTATCTCGATTTGGAAAGCTGGTACAAAATCGTAATTCGTAAAATCCTAAAACGAAACGTAAACATAACTCGTAAATTATAAAAATATAAAAAGAAAATATAAGAAATTTTACAACATGAAATTAGTTACATAAAAACTATTTCAAACAAATTACAAGTAACTATTCAATAATTTTACAACAACGAAAGCTATTGAATGATTCAGGAACAACAATACAATAAATTGAATAATTCAACAAAAGTACCTCAACAAGCGTAGAATATACATATTAAAAGGAATAGGCAGCAACACAATAGACAATAGAGTACAATAAAGTAGAATAATATAGCAAAATTAGCACAACAAAATAACAAAAACAGGGCACAAGGAAAGAGCCAACGAGGGGAAAAAGTTTACAATAACTAACAAGCGACGGAAGCACCAACAGAGGAGCCAGTGACAATGAGTCCGGGGTGGAGACTTAAGAGAGAAGGAAAGCAAGTCTACGGAGCAGAGGGTGAGGGAACACTAGTGCCATGGCAAAGCACGTAATAGAGGAGGAGGGAGCATCAGCCGCGGTCTGCCTGCTTTTGAAACCCACACACGATAATCTTCGGCAATAGCAAGAGGAAAAGAGACTCGAGAGAGGGGAAAAGCCGAAAGTGCAGCGACAACAAGTAATTCAGGATTCAACATTCCCCTTCACCGATTGGGCCTAGGTTCGGGTCGGGTTTTCATTGCTATACGAGAAAAGCAAGGTTTTTAAAGACCACCCTTCTTGAGATGTATTTTTTCTGTCAGAGTCGCGATTTTGGAGAGTTTACGATTTTACACGGCGCTTCTGCACGATTCCTACTCTACATACTCGTACAGCAGAAGCGCAACGAAAAGAGGGAGTTGAACCGTAAAAACGTGCGGTTCTACGAGCTTGCACGTGATTTTGTCATCATTGGTTAAGTGGACTAAATAGTTAGTATTTTACTCAAATTATAATCCAATTGAAAATTCCTTTTTCGTTTTGATAAAAAAAGAAATAAATTATAATAGAAGAGGACAAGTCATTCTTAGAGATATAATTATTCATGTATATCCTCCTATCAACTAATATTTTAGAACAAGTAGTTTCATGATATGATATCAGAACTTCTATGACCAAAAGGTCTAGAGTTTGATTCTTGTTTACCAAAAATAAAATTTTCAGCATAAGGCAAATAAAAAAAAGGTTCTATGCAAAATTCATGCAAAAACCCAAAAGAGCAAGCGTGTTAGAGATGTAACCATTTATGTACCTCCTATCAACTTAAGCTTTTGGAATAAGTTATCTCATGATAGTCATCCTTACATGGTGTCTCTTCTTTTTCAATCTCTTGAGTTATCATGTCTCTCCCTTCTTTCTTGAATAGTTTTGCGTTTAAGGAGATAGGCTTTTAATGCAAGATGCTTTAATACTAAGCTTAATGAGATAATCTTTTCAATTTTGGTTATTTTGATGTTGGGGAAGCTAGCAGATTAAAAAAAATGCAAATTTCTGTACATACCCCTGAACTGATACCAAAATTTCCAGCATCTAGTAAATTTCATTGTTAATGGGGTAAAATAGGATCATTGTCAATTATTGGTTTCAGGTCTTCCCTTTTGGTTGAGTCTTGTTGAAGAGTTCTTATGAAGGGTTCTTAAGGAATGGTTACCAAATAAGAGATCTATTAAATCCCGTTCAATGAACCAATGTTGATTGGTTTCAGTCTATAATTTTGGATGTTGCTAATTTATTTATTTATTTTAATGATTAAAATGATTTGTGTAACAAATCTGACAATGAAGTATCTAACTAATGCTTTCCATATCTAGGGTTGTTCTCAATCATCACATCTGTTTGCAAATAATGTTTCTAGTATGGGGACCGCAGTACATGTTGAACTTGGTGAGCTAAATCTTCACTTGGCTGATGAATATCAAGAATGCTTGAAAGAAAGTGTTTTTGGCGTGGAATCAAACTCTGGCTCCATTATGCACATTGCCAAGGTTAGTTTCGATTGGGGGCAAAAGGATGTTGAATCCTCTGAAGAAGATGGTCCCGGTTGTAAGCTAGGTTTATCAGTTGATGTGACTGGCATGGGAGTTTTTCTAACATTCAAGCGTGTAGAATCACTTGTATCAACAGCTATATCCTTTCAAGCGCTACTGAAAAGCTTATCTGCTTCAAAGAGAAAATCGACTCAGAGCCAAGGGCGTTTGACAAAACCTTCAGGGAAGGGAACTCAGTTATTGAAGTTTAATCTTGAAAGGTGTTCGGTATATTTATGGGGTGAGACATCCTTGGAAAATACTATTATTCCAGACCCCAAGCGAGTTAATTATGGTTCACAGGGTGGTAGAGTTGTAATAAATGTGTCAGCAGATGGTACCCCACGCAATGCAAACATAATGTCCACTATTTCCCACGAATACCAGAAGCTGAAGTACTCCTTGTCTCTTGAAATCTTCCAATTTAATTTGTCTATGAACAAAGAGAAACTGTCCACACAGATGGAACTTGAACGAGCCCAATCTATCTATCAGGAGTATATGGAGGAAAATAGGCCAGTAACAAAGGTGGCATTGTTTGATATGCAAAATGCTAAATTTGTACAGCGATCAGGCGGTCTTAAAGAAATTGCTGTCTGTTCCCTTTTCAGCGCTACTGAAATCAGTGTAAGGTGGGAACCTGATGCACATCTATCGCTAATTGAATTTGTTCTGCAGTTGAAGTTACTGGTACACAATAGGAAGCTTCAAGAGCGTGATAATGAACACATAGGCGATATGTCTCACATACAAGATGCTAATAGGAAAAATGAAGGTACCATTGAATCAGGGCACCATGAAAAGCAGAAGAAGAAAGAGTCTATCTTTGCTGTTGATGTTGAACTGTTAAGTATATCAGCTGATCTAGGAGATGGAGTTGAAGCTACGCTTCAGGTACAATCAATTTTCTCTGAGAATGCTCGCATAGGTGTGCTCCTTGAAGGACTCATGCTTAGTTTCAATGGGGCGAGAATATGCAAGAGTAGTCGGATGCAAATTTCGCGAATTCCTAGTGTCACATCTAGTGCATCTGATGTAAAAGGACATGTAGTCACAACATGGGATTGGGTAATCCAAGGTCTTGATGTTCACATTTGCATGCCATACAGATTGCAATTGCGTGCCATTGATGATGTCATTGAGGATATGTTACGAGGATTGAAACTCATAATTGCTGCCAAAACTAACATGATTTTTCCTGTGAAGAGAGAGAGCTTGAAAGTTAAGAAACCTAGTTCGGTACAGTTTGGATGCATAAAATTTTGCTTACGCAAATTAACTGTTGATATTGAAGAGGAGCCACTGCAGGGATGGCTTGATGAACACTATCAGTTGCTTAAGAAGGAGGTTGGTGAGTTGACTGTCCGGTTGAACTTTCTAGATGAATTTGCATTGAAGGCGAAACAAGGTCCAAAATCTACTGACACCAACAATTCTCATGATAGAAAAATCTATTTTAATGATGATGAGATTGATATGAAAGATTCTGCTACTATTGAATCCATGAGAGAAGAAATTTACAAACGATCATTCCGATCATATTACCGAGCATGCCAGAATCTAGTGTTACCTGAAGGTTCAGGTGCTTGTGCAGAGGGTTTCCAAGCTGGTTTCAAGCCCAGTTCTTCAAGAACTTCTCTTCTTTCAATAACTGCATTAGACTTAGATGTTAGCTTGAAAAAAATTGATGGTGGAGATGCTGGAATGGTTGAGGTTCTGAAGGAGCTCGATCCTGTTTGCCTTGAGAATGATATTCCATTTTCCCGATTGTATGGAGCAAAAATTCTCTTAAATACGGGGTCTTTGGTAGTCCAGCTTCGGAATTACACATTTCCACTTTTCTCTGGAAGTTCTGGTAAATGTGAAGGCCGTGTTGTGTTGGCTCAGCAGGTAAGATTAATAACTTCCATCATGTCTCTTTGTTCAGTATAAACCTTGTTATGTTGTATATTGTTCTCATCCTTTCATTAAAGAAGGTCCTTTTAGAGTACTGAATCACGAGCTTGAAGTGATGCGGTAAATAATCTACTGTATAGCCGGACAAAATAATTTCAAAGATGAAAATACTATTTCAAGAAATATCTGTCTACATGAATGGGTCCATTGTGAGATAAAATGTCATTAGAGAAGTCTTTGAGAACTCCAAGAGGAGGATAAGATAACCGCTTACTATAATCCACAATATACTGTAGAGCACAAATCACTTAAGTTGGCGGTTTTTACTCTCATACAAATGCTGAGATATTGTGACAGTCCTTGGTTTATGCCGTAACTTGGTGCTGAATGGTGCAAAATGCTAGTATTCTTGATGATTTTTTCTACGATAAGCCTTTTACCGGATAGGATTGCTCCAGTATCCCTTTAGTGCTGCTCATGTGCTGCTATGGATTTAGTTTGGTTTTTCTGCTTTGTTTGTGAATATTAAAATATTATTTTATATATGTCTGCATCAATGTATGTTTCCTTTTGGTTAAGCTGATTTCTTTGACCTATTTTGGGAAGTAACTGCGTGGTAATCAACATGATAAAATTTCCTTCCATTGTCGTCTGTTTATTAATTTTCTATTTAAACTAGGCAACAAGCTTTCAGCCTCAAATATATCAAGAAGTTTATGTTGGGAGATGGAGAAAGGTCCAGATGCTTCGGTCGGCTAGTGGTACTACGCCACCAATGAAGACATATTCAGACTTGCCAATACATTTTCAAAAAGGTGAGGTGTCATATGGGGTTGGTTATGAACCAGGTTTTGCTGATGTTAGTTATGCTTTCACTGTGGCCCTTCGGAGGGCTAATCTAAGTGTGAGGAATCCTGGTCCACTTATTTTGCCGCCAAAGAAGGAGCGGAGTTTGCCTTGGTGGGATGACATGAGAAATTACATCCATGGAAAAGTTTCCTTACTGTTCTCTGAATCCAGATGGAATATTTTGGCTACTACAGATCCTTATGAAAAGGTTGACAAGCTTCAAATTGTGACTAGCTCTATGGAAATTCACCAGTCTGATGGCCGTGTTTTTGTTTATGCTGAAGATTTTAAGTTTCTATTGAGTAGTTTGGAAAGTTTGGCAAACAGACGCGGTTTCAAAATTCCAACAGGTGTCTCTGGTGCATTTCTAGAAGCCCCGGTCTTTACTCTTGAGGTTACAATGGACTGGGATTGTGAATCTGGAGATCCCATGAATCATTATTTATTTGCGCTTCCAGTTGAGGGCAAACCTCGTGACAAAGTGTTTGATCCCTTCAGATCCACTTCTCTTTCCCTGCGATGGAACTTCTGTCTAAGACCTTTTCCTCCATCAGGAAAACTGTGCACTTCTTCCATTGCCAGGGGCAATGTTGAACAAGATCCTACAGTCTATGATCCTTCTCACATAACCCAGAATGTTTCACCTGCTTCCCCAACGTTTAACTTTGGTGCTCATGATCTAGCATGGATTCTAAGATTCTGGAGCTTGAACTACAATCCTCCACATAAACTGCGAACTTTCTCTCGTTGGCCTCGTTTTGGTATTCCAAGAATTCCCCGATCAGGAAATCTTTCTCTAGATAAAGTGATGACTGAATTTATGATGCGGCTAGATGCCACACCAGCCTGTATAAAGAACATGCCTTTACATGATGATGACCCAGCCAAAGGGCTGACTTTCACAATGACAAAGCTGAAATATGAGCTATGTTATAGTAGGGGAAAGCAAAAGTATACTTTTGAAAGCAAGCGTGACATTCTCGATCTTGTTTACCAAGGTCTTGACCTACATATGCCCAAGGCTTTCCTTAATAAAGAAGAGACTGCTACTGTTGCCAAAGTGGTTAACATGATAAGGAAAAGTTCACAATCTGTACCCATGGACAAATTATCCAGTGAAAAAGGTCACGCAACAGAGAAAAACCGTGATGATGGGTTTCTATTGTCATCTGATTACTTTACTATTAGAAGACAATCTCCAAAGGCTGATCCTGTTAGGTTACTAGCATGGCAGGAAGCAGGAAGAAGAAATGTTGAGATGACATATGTACGGTCCGAGTTTGAGAATGGGAGTGAAACAGATGAACACATGCGGTCTGATCCCAGTGATGACGATGGTTACAATGTGGTGATAGCTGACAATTGTCAGCGTGTGTTTGTCTATGGTCTGAAGCTTCTTTGGACTATTGAAAACAGAGATGCTGTCTGGGCCTGGGTTGGAGGTCTCTCCAAAGCATTTGAATCACCCAAGCCTTCTCCTTCTCGACAGTATGCTCAGAGAAAATTTGTTGAGGGAAACAAACAGTGTAATGGAGCTGGTACCCGTCAAGATAATGTTTCCAGGTGTTCTCCTGCTGTTAATATTTCCAATTCTCCTTCTCAGCAAGCAGGCACTTCTGTGTCACCATCGTCTCCATCAAATACAGTTAAGGGGGACAACTTCCGCTCTGGTATATTCCATAAATAAATTTGTTAACTGCTATATTTGGACATGCAAATTAGAGACTAATGACACACATGAAGTGAAATGATAATTAACAATGGCATTTGTTACAAACAACAAACTTAATCATTGGTTTTATTCCTGCTAAGCATGATCTGTTCTTGCATATGTTGATTGAGAGTTTGGTTCCTCCTTTGTGAATCCTTTTTGTTGTGTTGCTAGCTATAAACGATAGCAAAGATGATTCAGAGGGAAAGCGACACTTTATGGTGAATGTTATTGAGCCGCAGTTTAATCTGCATTCAGAGGATGCCAATGTAAGTTTGAATACAATTTGCATTTGAGTTGAGTTTCTGTTATGCTTTCAGAGGGGATATGCACTGTGCTCATTTTGTTCTATAAAAAAATTTTGAAGTATCGAGTGAATTTGCAAAGTAAAGTGGTACAAACATCTTTTTACTTTATTTACCTCCTGATATTTTAGTGCTTAGTTATACATAGACATCACTCATGCCTTATCACCTCAACTTTTTTGTTGGACAGGGTAGATTTTTGCTTGCTGCTGTAAGTGGTCGTGTTTTAGCCCGGTCATTTCATTCTGTCCTTCATGTTGGTTATGAGATGATTGAGCAAGCACTTGGTACCAAAGATGTGCATATTAGTGAATACGAACCTGAAATGACATGGAAACGAATGGAGTTCTCTGTTATGTTGGAGCATGTGCAGGCTCATGTGGCACCAACAGATGTCGATCCAGGAGCTGGATTGCAATGGCTTCCAAAAATTAGTAGAAGTTCTCCGAAAGTGATGCGTACAGGTGCTCTTCTTGAGAGAGTTTTTATGCCTTGTGATATGTATTTTAGATACACAAGGCACAAAGGGGGCACTCCAGAACTGAAGGTAAGCTATTCTTGTATCCTATGATTTGCATACTAGTCTGTAATATACAAACATGCCCTTTTTTTTTCTTTTATGTAAATGCATGTAGTCCAAAACATGATTTCTTTGAAGAGTAAGTTTTCTACTAAAGATATGTTGTTTATCACAGTTGTTACTTTTCTGTTTTAAGTAGTATTTTGCTTTTCTTTCTTTTTTGTTTTAAGGAATGTTTTACTGCAGGTGAAGCCGTTGAAGGAGCTCATATTCAATTCTCATAATATAACAGCAACAATGACATCCCGTCAATTTCAGGTCATGCTGGACGTCTTGACCAATCTTCTCTTTGCACGCCTTCCAAAGTAAGGATGCATTAGCTTTCTGTTTTGCTGAGCTTCTGTCTCTTCATATATATATATAGCTCCTGTTTGCGGGCTCCATGGTTAGGATCACTATAATTTCATATCAAAATTTTAGCAATTTGTTGGCTCTTTCAAATTTAATGAAGTAGCTCCTGTTTGATGACTACATGGTTAGGATCACTATAATTTCATATCAAACTTTTAGCAGTTTGTTAGTTCTTTCAAATTTAATGAAACCAATTTGAGTTGGGTATTTTCGTTAAAAGAAGTAGCTCCTGTTTGACAGCTACATGGGTAGATCACTATAATTTCCTTCACAGTTGGGTTTTTCTGCTGTTAAAATAAAAACAGAATTTCATTAAGATATGGAAGAAAAGATACAAAGAAGCAGAGGAAAAGGTATCCTCCCATCTAAAAGAATAAAAAGAAAATGAAAATGTTAGTGAATCATGGTTCTCCAATCTATTAACATGTCTGAGAGGGATGTCATCTGTTTATCTTGTGCTTTATTGCAAATACTGAAGCAGTGGCTAGAAGTAGAATGATATAATAGTTTTATTTAAAAAGTTTACTGTTGTCACCCTGACATCTTTTTATTTATTTGTTTAGAGTTATTTACGTTGTGTGATCATTACATAAATGCCATCTCTTTATTCCCTTCAAGATAGTTAAACAAAATCCAAGATGTTTGTACTATGTGATGTGTTTTCAAATTAAATGAGTGTATTGCACACAACTCAGGCCTCGGAAAAGTAGTCTGTCCTTTCCTGCTGAAGATGATGAAGATATTGAAGAGGAAGCAGATGAAGTAGTTCCTGATGGTGTTGAAGAGGTGGAACTTGCAAAAGTCAACCTTGAACAAAAAGAGAGAGAACAAAAGTTGCTTCTTGATGATATTAGAAAATTGTCTGCTTGGTGTGACACCCCTGGATCTCCATGTCCGGAAAAGGAAAGTGACTTGTGGATGATAACTGGTGGAAAATCTGTGCTGGTAAGAATTGAATGTGGTTAACAATATTTTAATTGAGATGACTAAATAGGTTTATCCCAATTATAGATGCTTGTTTTAAATATTATATCATCAGGTAGTACTTTCATGGTGATATTTTTTCATTATTTCAGTTCTTGAGATGTTAGTATCCATTGGCAGAAGTCGGTAGACTTCTTAACTGAGTAAATTAGTGATTTGAAACCGGTTCTTTTATTGGTTGATTGACCACTTCGGTTAAATCTTAGCGATTACAGAGCTAAATATTTTTTACCAGTCCGTTAACTGGCTGTCCTATTGAAGTGGAGATCCAGTCCCATTTTCAGTCTTATAGCCTAAATGATACTTGAATTCTTTGCTTTCTTTCAAACAATTAGTGGAAGAATATGCGTGGCTTTATCATTAGCCTGAGTTTGAGATGCATAGGATACTTTTATATCAATAGTCATATCCTGGTAAATAACAGATGTGCAATTGTGGATGCCTAATCAGCAGTATTCCAATACTGACAGGTGCAAGGACTGAAGAGAGAACTTTTAAGTGCACAAAAATCCAGAAGGGATGCATCTGCATCGCTAAGGATGGCACTACAAAAAGCTGCACAGCTGCGGCTAATGGAGAAGGAGAAGAACAAAAGTCCTTCCTATGCTATGCGCATATCTTTGCAAATTAACAAAGTTGTTTGGAGCATGCTTGTCGATGGTAAATCATTTGCTGAAGCAGAGATTAATGACATGGTAATGCTAATTTTCAAAATTATTCTTTCTTCCTACTTTCGATGTTTTCTTGTGAAACAAGCTAGTCCCCTTTAAATTTGCTTCTATGTTAAATTTTATCATTGCTAATTCTTGCCCTTCTCAAATTGTATAGTTGGTTAGAGTGAAGAAGGTGGGAAAGTTGAGAAATAAAATGAAAGCAAGAGATAAAATGCAAAGAGTGAAACTGATTTCTATTTCTTAAAGCGTAATTTTACAATAGGTTCATATTTTTGTCAGCTCAGTGTTTGCAAAACAGAATAAGCACCCAAGACAGCGGTCTTTATCTAACTCTAACAATTAACTCTGATAGATAACATACTATAACAGATAGCAAGCTTCATGACCTTCATAAGCTACATATTTCAGGAGTCCATCACTTAAATATACTCCATGGACTAGATACAGAAGGAATTGGTATGTGATAGTCTTCTGCTTTACCAGACCACTGATTGTCTGTCTCTTATGCTATAGGAGATAGGAATGAAATCGTGTAACTTTTTCTAGTTTATTTCTATCTTGCCCATGTTTCTGTGCAGGTGTGCTAGAGAATCATTGATCTTTGCTAGTGTTTAGGTCTGAAACTTTTTTTTCTTTTTGGACTAACAACGGTATGCTAATTCAGTTTCATTCTTCCAACACAGATTTATGACTTTGACCGGGATTACAAGGATGTTGGTGTTGCTCAGTTTACAACAAAATATTTTGTTGTCAGAAACTGCCTACCCAATGCCAAGTCCGATATGCTTTTGTCAGCATGGAATCCTCCGTCTGAATGGGTAAAGTATGTATTGTCTTTTTCATAATTTATTGATGCTTATAAATTCATATGATGATATATTGTGTTTTTTTATGTCACACATGGTCGAGTCATTGGAAACAGTTACTGTTAAGTCATTTTACATGTCTACATACCTTACAGATCAGTATCATTTGGACATGATGACATCATCATGGTATATATAATAAATTATACTTAAATCTTGTTCAATAATTTCTTGCAAAGTTTTCTTGGGCCTCCATCAACCCTTAGCCACTGAGCTACTTTCATTTGATTCATCCTCCTCACTGAATTCTATACTGCCTAAGGTGAGATTCCACCATCTTTTGAATAGTTGGTGCAACTCCTACTTTTCCCGTCATGTATGCGTTCTTTATTTTGTCCTGTACAGTGTGTGGCTACTTATTAACTAAAGCATTTTCGTCTCTGCTGCACTAAACTTATCTTCTTGTTGACTTTGTATTGCCCAACACTTTGTTCCATAGAACATAGAGGTACTTTTTCTTCTTTTTTTTTTTTTTTTCCGTATATAAACCCCCCAAAACTCCTCCATTTTGACCAACCAGATTGAGTCTAGTGGTTTATATCTCCCTCTATCTTTCCATAGTTTTGGATAATTCAACCAACCAAGATACTACTACTTTTGTGTTTAAAGTAGATAATTTTGTGGATGTCTCAGTATAGACTCATTAATCTACACTTCTGTTTAGAACATTATCTATAGTTGCTGTTTTATTTTTTATTTTGTTTCTTTCCCAGAAAAGTGATGCTTCGAGTGGATGCAAAACAGGGAGCTCCAAGAGATGGAAATTCTCCCCTTGAACTTTTTCAGGTAATCATATCCTTAAGGTTATTATTTTGAATTATTAAATATTGTGAGACTTAAAATCAATTCAGAACAACAGAATCCATCTTATTCCTTCTCTTTTTTCCCTTTTGTATTTTTTTTTACGTATTTATTTATATATTTATCATTGATAAAAATTGAGACCATGTGTATTGTTATATTGCCACATCAATATATTCCGCTTTACAAGAGTAAGATCTATTGGGGAACTGAAATTAAAATTTGTTATCTATAATTCTTTGCTCAGATTGTCAATCTTGATTCAGCTTGTTCCTAATACGAATTACTTTTCACTATAGGTAGAGATTTATCCCCTTAAGATCCATTTAACAGAAACCATGTACAGAATGATGTGGGAGTATTTCTTCCCAGAAGAAGAACAAGACTCTCAACGCCGACAGGTTAGTTTAGGATCATTTATTACTATTCTGGAATTCCAAGGGCCAAATATATAGATAATTATGTCAGAAGTTAACATAGTTGTTATTAAACAGGAGGTTTGGAAGGTTTCAACCACCGCTGGTGCAAAGCGTGTAAAGAAAAGTTCATCACTCAATGAAGTTTCTGCTTCAAGCAGTAACACAACAAAAGAGTCTGAGGCTTCATCGAAATCTGGCATCTCTGCGATGCTATTTTCTTCAAGTCAGCCGGCTGATTCTGCTCAAGTAAGTATTTGATGAATTGTCAAACACATGTTCAGGGAATACTAATTCTAGGGGAACACTTCTGTTGGGCTGCATTGTAAAAATTCTGGATACGAGAATTTTTAAAAAATGGTCATAAAGATGAGAAAAGGCTGAAGTAAAGAAGACTCCTATGCATTGGTCCTCCCAAATGTAACACACAAACTTTTAAGGGCCAAAATGACAAGCTTTTCAAGCAGTATTAGTGTCACATTCGATCTTTTCTAATATTCTCCTGATTTCTATTATTTTAAGATGGTAGGTTTCTCATGAAGGGTTTTGGTAACCTGCTTGCAGGCCTCCAAGGTGTCAAATGTCAAAGCAAACCCCAGTACTGGTACTGATCCCGAGTTGAGAAGAACTTCCTCGTTTGACAGAACTTGGGAAGAGACTGTGGCAGAATCTGTAGCTAATGAACTTGTCTTACAAAGCTTCTCTTCCTCAAAAAATGTCCCATTTGGTTCTACTGAGCAACAGGATGATGGCTCCAAGAATAAATCAAAAGATTCCAAAGGTTTCAAAGCTGGTCGCTCATCTCATGAAGAAAAAAAGTTGGCCAAGTCACATGAAGAAAAGAGATCTAGGCCACGAAAGATGATGGAGTTTCACAACATCAAAATCAGCCAGGTGGGTAATTTTGGTCCTTTTGGTGAAGCTATTACAGATCATCCTTACAAATGACATTATAATTTGAATTTCTGCAAAATGTGTTTTGCAGGTTGAGTTATTGGTTACATATGAAGGACAGAGATTTGTTGTAAATGATTTGAAATTGCTGATGGACCAATTTCACCGGGTTGAGTTTACTGGGACTTGGCGAAGACTTTTCTCACGAGTTAAGAAGCACATCATCTGGGGAGTCCTAAAATCTGTGACGGGAATGCAGGTAATGAATGATTTACAGTTTTCTTCTTTTAGTGGTTGTATATGGCCTGCTGTTTTCCTTTCTTGATTCCTCTGCTATATATACCTACTACTATGAAGAGTAAGGATGTCATCAAACAAAACAAAATGAAACTTGAGTGAGTTCGATGTTTGTGTGATTCCCATTATCATTACTAGCAGTTTGACATGCTACCTTTGTTATTTTTTAAATAGGCTAAAATATGCTTTTTGTTCCTAACGTTTGTGATTTTTCTCAAAAATACCCTTAACAAACAACAACAACAACAAAGCCTTGTCCCACTAGGTGGCCATATACCCTTAATGTTTAGTTTTATTCAATTTCTTCTTTAACATTTTCGATTTGTGTCAAAATTACCTCTGAATGTTAATTCCATGTAAAACTTTAGGGGCAAAATTGAAAACTTTAAAGAGTAGTTTTGACACAAATTGAAAACATTAGGGACAAAATTGAATGAAATTAAACGTTAAGAATATTTTTGAAAAATATCGCAAACGTTAAGAAGAAAAAGTATACTTTACACTTAAATATATTTATAAATTTGAAACTTTTGTAAAATAAAACCACTAATTTATTTACTTCACATAAATATATTTATAGAGCGTGGGTTTGTGGTTGTTCCATTTTACTATTTCAATTGTGTGCTTTTCCATGTTTGCACCACCAGTAAATAACTCCTCAGGACTTCGCATTTGAGACATAAATATGATGATATAATAGATGTGAAAGAAATTTCAATATAATTAGGAGGGAAAACACTACATTGTTAGAGTTTTATTAGATGGTGATTCCCATTAAAAAGGCTTTTGTCAAGTCAAGAAAAATGTGTGCTACTTCTATGTTGATTATACAGGATGTGGCATGCCAGTTACCGCCTTTCTTATTTTTTGGAGATTAATATGAAACTTCTTTATTTCATTAATTTTAACTATACCTACTACTTTTTTTTGTGCTAAATGTTTTTGATAATTTTATTTGATCATCAATTTGTAAACAGCATATTATGTTGCTTTAAATAAATAGTAATATATGCAGAGTCTGGTGGCAGCTTTTTCTTCTGAATTCCTTTAAATATTTTTCTACTATATCGGTGATGTAGGGTAAGAAATTTAATAACAAAGGTCAGAGTCAGCCCACTGGAGCTGGTGTTCCAGAGATTGACCTTAACTTTAGTGACAATGAAGGCCAGGCAGGAAAATCTGATCAGTATCCACCATCTTGGCCAAAGCGTCCAAGTGATGGTGCTGGTGATGGTTTTGTAACATCCATTAGAGGACTGTTCAACACTCAACGCCGCAGGGCAAAGGCATTTGTGCTCCGAACAATGAGGGGTGCAGAAGACAATGATTTTCAAGGGGATTGGAGTGAAAGTGATGTTGAGTTCTCTCCTTTTGCCAGGCAGCTGACAATTACGAAAGCTAAAAAGCTTATTAGGCGGCACACAAAGAAGTTCCGCTCCAGAGGACAGAAAGGTCTGCTCAAGTGTCACCCTTGTGCTTTTGCTAGCATTTTGTTTAGAACCCATTCTTTTTATGAAATGGAAATACTTTCTGTTTGGCTTTTTAGAATATCCTACATTAATATTATACTTATTACTGACTTGAATCATACAATCATACCCTTTATCCATCTTCTCCAACTTGCTGTATATAGCCTGTAGCCTAGACCTAAAAAGTACACTACCCCAACCTGTTTTGTTTAGTGGTGAAATTTTTGTAGATTAAAATATCTCATTAAATTTTTATATTTGCCTTCCTTATCTTTGCTGATTTTTTCAGGCTCATCCTCACAACAAAGAGAATCGCTACCATCATCTCCAAGAGAGACAACCCCATTTGATAGTGATTCTTCAAGCGGATCCTCACCATATGAAGATTTTCATGAGTAGAAATGGTTTCAGTAATTCCTTTACTTATCAGTTGTGTGCCACATAAAGTACTCTCTCTGGCAGCTGACCTTTTCTCTGTTGAGAAAGAACTCGATGGAAGAAACTTAAAGAGATACATGAGCAGAGAGGTCAGGCGTAAACTGGAAAGAAAACAGGGGACTCGAGATATTTTGGCAATGCTATGTTGATTGATTGATACTCAAATGTGTATACTCACCAATGTTGATTATAGTCAAATGTGTATGCTCACTGGCAACCCAAGAGATCAGTGTGATTTAGGGCCTTGCTTTCATCCCCTATCTTCCCATTTTCTGTTACCATCAACCACAGATTTCCATTCCTCCAGATCTCCAGTAACGGACATCTACCAGGTCATCCTTGTGTTGTATATTCTTGTAGCCACAGATCAATGTGCATTTTTGGGCTCCTAAATGTATTAGATAGAAAATTAGGACCCTAAAGGTTGACATGATTTTGTACAGACATTTGATTATATTTTGAAAAATAGAATAAAAGCAATATTCTCTCTTAACATCAGTGTATATATATATATATATATATATATATATATATATATATATATATATATAAGGTTAGGTTATGCTAATCCATTTTCCAAGAGAATAATCTTCGTCTTCCTATATGGCATATTGGTCAGCAATTTTCTATTATTTATTCAAACAGATGTTTAAATTTGGAGAAAATTTTGTATACGTTATGGAATGACGTGTTTTTACCAAGGCTCCTAGAACACCAAATATAAAATATGACATGGTTATTGGTGAATGTGTTTATACAAAAACTTGAGTAAACTACCATTGCAGCATTTCTAATGAAGAAATATTTGAACGTAGTCAATTTTAATATTTTATCATAGTGGATGTCAAGAAGGTGGTTTTAGGAGGATTTATGCACTGCAAGTGGGTTCGGACGAACAACACAAGATAAGGTTTTAGGAGGATCTAGAGAGTTTGGTTTAAGACATTCCTTTGGGAGATAAGATTTTCTTAGGAGGAGATTTAAATGGTCCTGTTGGGAGAGAAGTGACTGAATATGAGAGTATTCACGGATGTCATGGTTTCGGGGTGATCAATGTCGAGGGTAAAACTATTTTGGACTTTTCCTCAACTTTTGATCTTCTCATCGCAAATACATGTTTTAAAAAGAGAGACGAATATCTTATAACTTATAAGAGTCGCATGACAAGCTCTCAAATTGACTTGTTGAGGAGAGTCGACCGAAAATTTTGCAATAATTGTAAAATTATCCCAAGAGAGAGTTTGACAACACAACATAAGGTGCTCGTCATGGATTTTCGCATTGAGCAAAAGTTGAGGAAAAGACATCATACGAAGAACCCAAGTACGAGGTGGTGGCGGATGAAAGGTGAAGAACAAAGAAGCTTCCTAAGACGGGTAGTAGAAGAGGTAAAGTGGGATGAGAATGGAAGCGTGGAAGAGATGTGGAGGGAGATGGCAGAAGTTATTAGAAGAACAGCAAAAGAAAGCATTGGTGAATCTAAAGGAATATGACCAAGAGACAAAGAGTCCTGGTGGTGGAATGCGAGTGTACAAGATAAGATAAAAATAAAAAGAGAGTGCTTTAAATAGTGGTCTTTATGCCGCAACGCAGATAACTGAGAAAAATATAAGACGGCTAAGAAAGAGACAAAAGTGGCTGTAAGTGAAGCAAGAACAAGAGCATATGAGGGTCTCTACCAGTCTTTGGCCTTTGGGTACGAAAGAAGGAGAAAAAAGTATATATAGAATCGCAAAGAGTCGTAAAAGAAGAACGAGATATTTGGATCAGGTTAAGTGCATAAAGGATAAGGATGGAGAGGTGTTGGCTCAAGAGGAGAAGATTAATAAAAGGTGGAAGAACTACTTCTACGAGTTATTTAATGAGGAACAGAAGACTCTTCCGAGTCTTGGTCGGTTATACACAAGGGAAGAAGATCAAAATTTTGACTACTATCGAAGGATCTGAGACTTCGAGATAAAAAAGGCTCTAAAGCAGATGAAAAATGACAGGGCAGTAAGACCTGATAATATCCCGATTGAGGTTTGGAAGGGTCTTAGAGAAAAAGGCATCAACTGGTTAACCAAGTTTTTTAATGAGATTTTAAGGTCAAAGAAGATGATTGATGAGTGGAGAAAGAGTACCTTGGTACCTATCTACAAGAATAAGGTGAATATATAAAGTTGCGGAAACTATAGAGGGATCAACCTTATGAGTCATACCATGAAGTTATGAGAAAGAGTGGTAGAATGAAGGTTGAGAAAAGAGACACAAATAATAGAGAACCAATTTGGATTTATCCCAGACAGATCTATCACTGAAGCGATATACCTATTAAGAAGGATGACGGAGAGGTATCGTAGTAATAAAAAGGATCTACATATGATGTTTGTTGATTTGGAAAAAGCGTATGATAGAGTACCAAGGGAAATCTTATGAAAGGTTTTAGAAAAGAGGAGTAAGGATCGCATATATTCCTGCAATTAAAGACATGTATGATGGGGGGGCACAACTAGTGTGAAAACTCAAGGTGGTGTGACAGAGGAATTTTCTATTGGTATAGGATTACACCAAGGATCATCCTTAAGTACATACCTTTTCACATTAGTCTCGGAAGTACTCATAGAGCACATCCAAGAACTTGTGTCATGGTGCATGTTTTTTGCCGATGATATCGTCCTTATCGGAGAGTCAAGGAAATACCTAAATAAGAAGTTTGAGTTATGGAGAGAATTTCTAAAAGTGTATGATTTGCGCATAAGCCGTAGCAAGATGGAATATATGAAATGTAAGTTCAGTCTGAGAAGGAAAAACCCTAATATAAAGGTGAAGATTGGAGAAAACATCATACTAAAAGTTAAAAGTTTTAAGTATCTTTGGTACATCATACAGGATAATGGAGAGATTGAACAGGATGTAAATCATAGGATCCAAGCAAGTTGGTCAAAATGGCGGAGTGCATCTGGTTTTATATACGATAAAAAAGCACCTTTAAAACTTAAAGGTAAATTCTATCATACTGCCATTAGACTGGCTGTGCTTATGGTACGGAATGTTGGGCGGCTAAAAGGGAGCACGAACATAAGTTGAGTGTGGCAGAGATGAAGATGTTGAGATGGATGAATAGTCATACGCGATTGGATAAAATAAAAAACGAAGATATAAGGGAGAGAGTTGAAGTAGCACCCATTGTGAAAAAGACAGTTAGACATGTGAGAAGAAGACCGATAGAACATCCAGTCAGGAGAGTGGATAAGATGAAAGATGAACAAGGGGCAAAGGGTAGAGAAAGACCTAAGAAGACCATCCATGAGGTGGTCAAACAAGATCTACATGTAAACGGTCTCTATATAAATATAATACATGACAGAGCACAATGACGTCGTTTGATTCATGTAGCCGATCCCACTTAGTGGGACAAGGCTTGGTTGTTGTTGTTGTATAACTAACTAAATCTTTGTTGTATCAATGTTCAAATCTTTCATAATTATAAATAGTTTACTAAAAAATTCCAAACATAAAAGATCAAAATTGATTATTGCCATTCGGTTTCTCATGACAGCAAATCACAATGGTAAAAACCCCTTTGAACCTAAAGTCAGACTCAGATTCCAACTTCCTGACACTCTGAAAAAAGCCTTTTTCCTTTGATGATGAACACATCACTAGCACCATCTCTGTCTGGTACCTGCCACAACTGCACCACTCCAACTTTTAGAGCCCAACCAAGTCTTGAAGCATTGACATTAAGCAGCATGGTAAAATTTTCAGCAATACTCTTCCAGCAACATAACTAATTATTGCTACATCTAGAAGCCAAATGTCTAATCGTATCCAATAAAACATTGCCCAATCAAATTGAAATTTGACAGCCATTAGATCCTAAAAAATGGCATGTAAGTTTCACACGATAAATGCCAATGGCTGCAACAAGAAGCAAGTCAAGAGAAAAGAGATAAGTTATATGAATGCAATTACAAACTAACCTTGGGAAAAAAGGCATTAAGAAATCTTAAAAAGTTAAAATCAATAAATTATCAGATCAAACAACCATTATAAAATAAAATTTGACAGTGAAGTGAACACATCCCCATGAAAACATGAAAAGATATTATTTTTCAAATTCTTGAAATTCTCTACTATTTTTCTTTGAAATTATTACAGAAAAAAGGATAATTTACTGTAAGAAAGAACAAGATATTATGAATCTCTAGTCAATGGCAAAACATCCATGTTACCTTCAGTAATCTACTATAGTAACCTCTGGAAAGAGGGAGTTTCGAATTAGGAAATCAACTGCTCCATCAATTCGTGGAGATGACAGTTGCAGTTCTGCTTTATGTAGCTTCACCGGCCTGCGAAACTTCTGCACTTTCACTATCAATGATTTCAAGTTATCCAAGCATGGGCTTTCAGTGTTCACCAAATCTGGGATTTTGGAGAGAATCTACACAAATTCACAAGATTGCTCAAGACAAAACTTACACTTGAAAATGCATCTAAGGACAAGAAATCTTGCTATATAAAAAAGAAAACTAAACTAAGATACCTCAAGAGTACATGAACTGACAGTCAATGATCTTACATTAGCAAGCAATTGCAGCCAGCTAATTAGGATGAAAGGTGAGTGCAAGCGACTCGATAATAACGATTTGGGAACATCGATATTTACTTCTTCAAGAAAAGAAAGATTGCTTTTTGAAGAGATTTTCTGAGAGATAACACCCCGATAAGCAAAAGAACGAAGACTCGGAGTTGATAGCACAATTTCATAAGCTTCTTTGCTATGAAAAGGGGAAGAATGAATGGTCAAATTGGTAAGTGTAACATTTGAAATGCAGAGGATATGTGGAACCTTTACAACATAATGCTCAATGACCAAAGTCTTCAACTTGATACAACCCGAAAAGGGATCCACCAGTTCGCCATCACCAGCACTAAAGGCAAATCTCCTAAGACGCAAACTCATTAAAGCTGTCATATTTAGAAACTTTGGAAGCAATCCGAGGGCCTCTCCACTAGGAACTGAAAGATCAAGCCACGTTATAGTTTGAATGGAAAACAAGCAAGGTGGCAACTCTATACCACCAGAATCAATATTGAGTCTCAATTGCTCAATCCTATGTGATTCAGCATATTTCACAACCCTTATCAAAAGCGTAGGTGGGATAAGACCATTATAACAGAAATCTAGGCTGTGGAGTGGAGCAGAGCCGTCACGAAAAGATAGAACCTTATTAACAAATTTCTTGAACAATGTCATATGTCGAAATTCAGGGTCTGTGCTACGTAATCTAAGAGAAGGAACTCGTTTCCATAGATCCTTCCATCTTTTGGACAAGAGAGTAGTCCTAACAGCATCTTTGGTTGTTAGGAATTCCAACAAGTGAATCAGAACACAATCCGGTAAGTCACTGAGCCTATCTTCATCCCCTTCCCTCTCACTAACACTACCATTAGTATTTCTTGCTCTCTTCAAATTGGGTTCAATAGCATCAAATTTCATCGCTGGCATATCTGACCCAACAAAAAAAAATGAACTTTACACATTATTTCTCACTCCGAGAAGCAAAGGGAATTCGCAAAAGTTTGCTATAACTTATAAATATACGCAAAATTAAAGAGTGACAGTAGTGAAAGACATATGAATCGAAAAACGTGAACGTTAAATTCTATGGAAATTGAAGAATGTGAGGAACAAATAGTTAGAATGAATGGGTCAGGGTTACCGTGTAGTTAGGGAGATTCAAACGCCTCAAAATCTCGAACACCTGAAATTCTGAAAATGTTTTATGACTCGGTTCAGAAATTGCAACCCTTTTTCCCAAGGTTATGAAAACCAGACCGGTAAGTAGATCGGTCAGGTAATTGATAATAGTTTTATAGTTTAAATGTTTAATAGTTCAACAACAATAATATAGTTTAAATGGCATAAGTTCTCCATAAAGATTGTAGGCGAGTCTAATAAAGCCATTATCAAACGTTACTTTAACTTCCTTTCTTATATATTAATTCTTTGTTTTTTCTATTTGTGTGTGATTGCTAGCCTAATAGCAGTGCACTAATTTTTTTTTTAGTTTTAGAAGTATTTTTATAAAATCAAATTAAATAAAAAATATTTTTTTACATATGATCTACATGTAAATTATATATAATATTGTAAATATCTCTATCAAACATAAATTTTGTTTATTTATGATGAGATTAGAAGTCGAGTAACTACATATGTTTTTGTAATTAAGTTCAATTAAATTAGTGTAAAGTCAGCAAAAATAATATGCATATGTCACTACACCTTATTTTTTTTTGTGTTTTTTGTAATACAAAATTTTTAAAACATAGCATAAAATATATTTGTAATATTACAAATTTATTGATATAGTACACAAAATTTTACACATAACACACAAATTTTTATTGTGAGTGTATTTTGTTAATTGGATGAGTAAATATTCTGAATATGTAGTTTTCTAAAAAATTTTGAGCTATGCACCAAAATTTGTGTCGTACACCAAAATTTGTGTGTTATGTGTATTTTATTGATATAGTATATATATATATTTTTGCATATAGCATACAATATTTTGCACATAACATACAAATTTTTGTTGTGAATGTATTTTGTTAGTTAGGTGAGTCAATGTCCTAGATATATAATCTTCTAAAAATTTCTGTGATGCACATAAAAAATTCTATGCTATATATCAAAATTTGTGTCATACACAACAATTTATGTGTTGTGTGTATTTCTTTAATATAGTATACATATTTTTGCATATAGAATATATAAATTTTTGCATATAACACACAATTTTGTTGCAAATGTATTTTGTTAATTAAGTGAGTCAATATTTTGAGTATGTAGTCTTCTAAAAATTTATGTGATATGCGTGTTTCACTGGTTGGTAGAAGAAAATGAAGATGACCAGGACGATGATGATAATAAAAGAGGATGATGAGGAAAGAAAAAAAGAGAGAAAGAAATTAAACAACAACATCAAGAAGAAGATGAAAGACAATGGTGGTGGCAGCGACGATGACAACGACGTTGAAGAAATAAACGCGCAGAAGAAAGAAATGATGACGACGACGATAACAATAACATAAAAAGAAAAAAAGGAGGAGGAAGAAAAATAAAAAGAAGACAACAGTAACAGCAGTGACAACGACGGCGGTGGCGGCAGCGACATTGAAAAAAAAAACGCGTAAAATAAGAAGATGATGATGACGATAAAGATAATGATAATGAAAGAAAAGAAAAAGAAGAAGAAGAAGAAAAAAGAGAAAAACGCGCAAGGACTTAGTATTTGATTTATTTGGTTGATCTTACTTAGTAGAATAAGATCTTGTTGTTTGTTTGTTTTATATCAATTATATTATATATACATTAAAAATTAATTATCAATAAACTGTTACTTATAAAAATATGTATTTGATATTTCATAAAATATTTATATTATATTAATATAAACAAGTTTGATTATTTATCTATTGTAAATTTATTTATTTTATTATAACAAATTTAATTATTTTATTGATTGATTATTTAATTGAAATAATATATAAAGCAACATATATAAATATAAACAAATATATAACAATTGATTTAGTAGCTAATTTTTAATGTAATATAAACAAATACATAATATATCTAATATATATAAACCAACATATATATATATATATATATCATGTCACATGCATATATTTTTCCCCTTTCAACAAAATCACTAATCTCAGTTTATATATATATTCTTTCTCGTGTCTTTTTCTTTCCTTTTTATACCATAGAAATGAAGCTGGACTTATTGAAGAGATTGTCAAAGAGATCTCGAAGAAAGTGAAGCGTTGCTTTTCAAGTGTGTCGGAAAATCTTGTTGGAATTGATGGAAACTGTAAATATTTTGAACCAATGTGTGCTAATTGAATCAAGAGAAGTTCGAACCCTGGAAATTTGGGAGATGGGAGGCATAGGTAAAACAACCGGTGAAGTTGTATTTGAAAAATATTCATCCCAATAAGAAGGTGGTTGTTTCTTTAGAAAACGTAAGAGAAGAATCACAAAGGTTTAGATCTCATTCTCCACGAATTTAAACATAATTTTCTCAACTGTCATTTTGGGCTGTGTTGTTTACAATATTCGTTATGTAAAATTACCAGAATCAGTTGTCAATCGAATTCACGGTACGGCAAACAGTTTGCTAAGACCAACGGTTGCAGCTCAGACCATGTTTGTACATGAAATTTTATTAAATATATTTATCTTAAAATAAAAATAGAAATGAGATAGAAAAAACACTAATAATGAAAGAGAAAATCCTAAATTATATAATTGATATAAATTAAGTAAAAATATTAATAAAATTAGATAAGACAATAATAAAGAAAGAGAGAATATTAAAATATAATTAATATCAAGGTAATGAATTATATATTCATCTTTAATTATAAAACTAACATAATTCTTATCTTTTATAGTTCCTTTTCCTAAGGAAATTTTAAGTTTTCTATAATGTACATTAAATTATTAATGAATTTTTTTAGATCCTTTTTCTAATAAAATGTTGGATATAATTAACGCCGTCTGTGGGGATCGAACCCACGACCACGTGGTTAAAAGCCACGCGCTCTACCGCTGAGCTAAGACGGCTTGTTGTTAAAATTTTAGTCTCTTTTACATTATGTTTGGATTAATGCAATTTAAAAGAAAAGAAAATGCACAACAAAAATAGATGAAAAATAAAGTTTTTCATTGATTGAATGAGAAGGAAAATTGATTGAAAAGAAAAAAAGTAGCGTGGGATTTATGTCCAACATTTCTTTTCAAATCTGCGAAAAAAACTAATAAGAATTCCAAAATAAAAGTAAAATAACTAATTTATCCATGGTGTTAAAATTGAAAGCAAATTTCCTAAATAGTTAGTTGTTTCTTAAGCTTGAAAAGACTTCTCTTTACTTTTTTTATTAAAAAAATCATTTAAATATATTAATATATTATAATTTATATATAATATAAATAAAGATATTAATGTAATTTTACTTTATTTTAGTTATAATTTTCTTTCCTCTATCCAAATAAAGTGTTAGTCCAAATATGTTTTATATAGTTCCTTTTCTTACAAATTTTTTCCTAATAAAATGCTACATATAATTAACGTCGTCTATGGTTAAAAGTCACGCACTCTACCACTGAGCTAAGACAGCTTGTTGTTAAACCTCTAGTTTTGATATAATTACAACACAATAATAAAGAAAGAGAAAATATTAAAATATAATTAATAGTAAGGTAATAAATTATATGTTCATCCTTATTTATAAAACTAAAATAAAAAGAAAGAGCAATTTCTATAGTGTAAAAGGTTAATCTATCTTTTAGTCCAAATATGTTTTATAGTTCTTTTTTTTAAGAGAATTTTAAGTTTTCTACAATGTACATTAAATGATTAATGTATTTGTGGAGATCATACCTACGACTACTAGTTAAAAGCTACGCGCTCTACCACAGTACCATTGAACTAAGACGGCTTGTTGTTAAACTTTATAATTACAACAAAAATATATTTTTTTATTTACAAATATAATGAAAATTGAAAAATGATCAAATATCTTATATTTTTTAATTTTTAAATAAAAAATTAAATTTTTATGTTTCAAAAGTAAATATATATTTAAATTTTACTTATATAAAAATTAAGAGAATGAATTAAGATTATATAATTTTTGAGTTAAAAATAGACAATGATGAATTAGGATTCCTAATTGAATTTAGAAATTTGATAATGAAAATATCTAATATTATAGGAGGAAGACAATTATAACTAAAAAAAGTTGGAAATAAATAGCCAAAATATTTTTTTAATGTATTAGAGTGAATATTAACGCTAAAGAAAGTAAATAGTGCAGCGCCTTTTGGATTTTAAAATTTAAATCATAAATTTTAAGCATTATATTTTAAATTCTAAATCAGAAATTCTAAATCCTAAATTATGAATCTTAAATTCTAAATTCTAAATATGAGTTATTGATAAAAAATATAGAGTAATTATTTAAATTAGTTTCTACAAATTTTAAAAGCGGACATTTTAGTCCCAAAAAAATTAATAAACAAAAATATCTCTAAAGTTTTATTCCGACAGACAAATCAGTCTCTAGTCTATTTTTTGACAGAATAATTGTCCAAATCAGTCCCTAAAAATTTTAAAAGCAGATATTTTAGTCCAAAAAAAAATTAATACACATATCAATTTCTAACATTTTTCTCCGTCAGACATAACAGTCCCTTGTCTATTTTTTGGTATGATTCAGTAAATTCTTCAAGTATTTATTAGAAAAAGAATATTAGTAAATATTATAATCAAATTAACTTTTAAAATTAAGTTAAACCTATTTAATTTTTAATATGATATTTTTTAAAAAAATATTATTAAATCATCCTCATTACATACACAATTTTAAATCCAACAAAAAGAGATGTACTAAGTCTCATCTTCTCTTACATATTTTTTGGATAAAAATGATAATAAATTTATTTATTAGATTCTTATGTATGTATTTATAGTATAAAAAGAATTTTTGCATAAAAAATATAAAAAGTGTGTGTATAAAATCTTGTGCTACTGCTGCCGTTGCTATATCATGACCTCAGTGCCCTTGTTGCTGTTGTCTCGTTACTTGTTTCTTATCAACTAAGTCAGATGTTCATTTTATTATTATGCAGCTGGTTCTTTTCATTTTAAAGTGGATGTTTATTTGTGTATGAATATTTATTTTACTATGTATGTGGATGATTCTTTTCACTAAGATGTGAATTTTTATTTGGATCATACCATTTAAGTGAATGAAGCAAAGCGGCACGCGATGGATGTGGCAAACACTACAAGAAAAATACTGAGAACTGTCAGATATTAGCGGGAAGTTTTCTCTCAAATTTGGCAATAAATTCGTCACCTTGAAATATTACCGTCAAAGTTGATGTTCCGACGGTAATGTCGATGGTAAAATTTGGAGGAAAAAAATTTTTGTGCACTAGCTACTGTTGGATTTATTGGCAAGTAAATCCGATGCTGAAGCTTGTTTAGTGAAACATTGCGTTTTGGTTACATGCATCACGATACCGTCAGATTAATCTGCCGATAAATTCGACGGTAATCGTGCCCTAAATTAGAACTGTGAACCCTCTTCTTCTTCATTTTGAAATTAGTTTCTCTCTCTAAACCCTCACCTTCCTCTCTTTCTCTCTCTCTAACCTCTCACCTCTCAGTCTCTCTCTAGCCCCTGCCGTCGTTGCAAAGGCCGCTGCCGCCATTGCTGTCCTGCCCAGCCGTCACTGCTTGAAATGCCCCCTTCTCTGTTTTCTATTTCCACCGCTGTTGTCCTGCCGCCACAGCTTGAACTGTCCATTTCTGTTTTTTCTCTTCTAATTGCTTTGCATTCTAGGTTTTCATTGAATCTGTTTTTCATTCTGTTTAATTTTTGCTTAGTTAATCTTAATTTTATTTAGTTAGTTGATTTTTAGTAATTAGTTTAGTTAGATTAATTTCTATTTTAGTTGATTTTAGGTGGTTAGGGATTTTCACTAAATCTGTTTTTCACGCTGTTTAATTTCTGCTTAGTTAATGTTAACTTTATTTTGTTAGTTGATTTTTAGTAATTAGTTTAGATAGATTAATTTCTGTTGTAGTTAATTTTAGGTGGTTAGGTTAGGATAATTTAGTTAGATTGATAGGTACTGATCTTTTCTCAATGTGTTTGGAATTATTATTTGAGATTGCCAATTCTTGTTGTTGGGATTATTTGAATTAGTTTGAATCATTAATTCTGCGTTTTACTATTAATTTGGCTGAAGAATTGTTGTTGAATTTGTTTGAGCAATGCTTAACTGTTTTGATGATTTACTGGTTGCTGTTTCTTTGTTAGAAAATTACTATTTTAATGCTTATTTTGCTGATTCATATTACTGCTGGAGCTGCTAGTTTATGCTGATTAATTAAAGCATTTTGCCGTAAGCATTGCTAGAGATGTTTCGTTATGTTATTTTGTACTTTCTTGAGTTTGTATTTCAATTTTTTTTGGATTGTTAGAATGGTTTAAAAGTTAGAATATCTTAAAAAATTATTAATAAAGATAGAATGCTTTGAGAGTTAGAATACTTTGTTAGAATGCTATAAAAATTAGAATACTTTGAAAAGAAAATAAGATAGAATAAAGTTAGAATGCTTTGAAAGTCTAATTTAATTATTTTGAAACTAAAACACTATATAATTTTTTTATTTACTAAACTAAACCACTTTTCGAATTATTTGTTATTTTTTGAGTTCTTTCTTATGTTATTATTTATTGGTGTTTGTTATGTTATTAATATATTCACTGTACAGACATGATGACAAGCAACAGAGGTAGGTCGAGTGGGACACGTGGTCGTGGTAGAGGGTGGACTTCCACCAAATTTTCCAAGGCTACCCAGTCATCGACCTCTATCTGGCTACCCCATCGATTCTTGTGATGTCACAGGCGAGTCTATCGGACCAGTAATTTATCATAGTCCCAAACTCGAACTGGGTGCCTCCTTCTGCTATGTTCCCTGCAGATGCAGCGACAACGTCAATAGAGCGTGCGATGGATTTGGCCCGATGGCATACAATCATGACTCGTGAGTTCAATTTTTTAATATTAAGTTTCTTTAGGTTGAGTTTGTTTATCTTATGTGTTCGTTAATGTGTGATTTATTCTTTTACAGGTTTACACCAAACTCTAGTGCTTGCACCCAGGAGATATCCGAGGTCACTAAGTCCATTAACAACCACCCGTGGCCGACCTACACGCAAATTCCTGCTGAGACCAAAGAGCGCTGGTTTTAGAAGTGGGCGGTAAGAACCCAATTTAGTTAGAATTAATTTACTGTATTTGAACTATATTTTATTCCAACTAACTAATATTGGTGAATCACTTTGTGCAGTTGAAATTCATATGGGATGTAGAAGATAACCTCATGATTTGGAAGATCTACGACCACCGGACAGCTAAACGTTTTCAGCAAATGATGAGCGATGTTCATCAGGGAAAAGACCACCTGGCATTATGGATCTGTCCAAACATCAATAGCGAACTGGAGGCACATTTTAGAGATAACGAGGGCTTCAAGTATCACCGTCTGACGAACATTGCCAACAGGGCTTCGTCCAGATCGTCGAGGTATACAGGTGGATCGACGACCTTCATGAAGACGAAGACGAGACTGGTACGAATTTTGGCATTGTTTTATGTTATGGTAGTTACTTGAATTAGTTTTTTAATTTGTTCAATTATTTTATAAGTTACTTGTTCTGTTGATATGTACTTATATAATCCTATATGAACTGAATTAAGCTGAGCTGATATAGAATTGTTTCGTCAGTTTAATTTTCTTTTCTATTATCAAGTTATTTAAGTAGTTAGTAGAGTTTAGTTAGTTTAATTTTCAGTTTTAGTAGATTTAGGGGGTTATGATAGGTTAGAATAGGTTAAATTAGGCTCTGAGATTGTTGAAAAATGTTGGATTATTAAACTGTTTGCTGATTTCTGCTATTGAAATTGTTTGGAAAATGCTTGACTACGAAAATAATGAAGGATATTTGGTTTGGATGGACCTTCAAGGGTGGCTAAATCCGAATTTCAAGAGAGAGTCTGTCGAAATTTTTATAAAATTTTTGGTAAAATCGAAAAAATTAAAATTATGTTTTCAAAATTAGAATTAAGATTTCTTGCTTCAAATATATTAGTTTGTCATTATTCAATTTGTTTGTGAAGGCAAACAAGGAGAGATTTACTGACGAGCGATCAATGACCCATTATGTGAGTTTAAATTAATCCTAAATTTTAACTTTATTTGGTTTAAAGTCAATTATTTAACTATTATCCTAAACACAACTAATGCTTGTGATGCAGAAGGAGTATTAGCAGAGGTTGGAGGTCGCGACCCAGCAATCTCAGCCAACTAGTAGAGCTGACGATGCCGGCTCCGAGACCTCAGTTGTGGATCCCGATAGGATTTAGCGCGAGACTGCCTCTGAACCCTATAAGAATCGCCGCTTCGAATTGGGCTCGTTCTTCGCTAGTAGTCTCTGCTCCTCTACGTTCGCGGCTTCCTCTGCCACCAGCCCTGCTGATCCCAACGAAGTTATCGACCTGAAGGAGGAGGTGCAGAAGCTAACACAGGAGCTTCACCAACAGCAGGAGCAGCCTGAGCTGAGGTATCAAGAGATTTTTGCACGCGTTGCCATCAACTCAGACCTAACGAAGAAGCTGGAGCAGCTCGATCGGTTGCGACAACAGATGGAGGAGTACAACCAGCAGATGCACGCTGGAGGCAATGGCACTGCTGGTTCCAACGGTGATGCTACTGGTGGGGCATCACCGATGGCAGCACCTACTCCGTCACCTCAGCAGGGGGACGACGATGCCGACGATTATTAGGATCTGTAGAGATTAGGGTTTTATGCATTTTTTTGTTTAGGGTACAATGATATTTTATTGTATTCATACCATTTATTTTTAATAAATTTATTTGTTGATTTCTACGAATTTTAGATTTCTGATAGCAATTTTGTTAACAACAGTTTTAATTTGATTTATTTGTTAGTTGTGGCTAAACTGTGCCAAAAAAATAAAAACTAAAAAGCCTATCCGACGATAATCATAAACTCAGACTCGACAATCCATTGAAAACACCGACGAAAAATCTGCCGGTAAGGGATTTTCGGTGCCGTTTATACCATCAACTACAGAATGACGTTAAATTCGACGGTGATCAATATTTTTCTTGTAATGAAAGACACGACACAGCAGCGTGGAAGCAAGGATAGAGGTATAGCATTGGAGCAGCGTCGGAACAAGGCCTCTAGCTCGGTGACAGTGTGACGACATCACGGAGGGGAGAAGAAGGCACGCAGCAGCAGTGTCTCTTGCAAGGAGAACAGAGGTGGCGCGACGCACCAGAGAAGAAGGTGCAGTGGCAGCGGCGAGAGCAGGAGGCGCGACACAAGGAAGAAGAAAGTGCAGCGGCAGCGTCGGTTGCGGGGAGCACAGGGACCGCATGACTCATGGGAGAAGAAGGTGCAGCGGCAGTGCGGCCCATTGCTTCTTCTGACGGTGGCGGCGACGGTGACGTGCGTTCATGGCGGTGCGACAAGGAAGGGGGAGTGAAGCAACTGCAGTAAAAAGAGAGAAAAATGGAATGTGAGAGACTAGAGTTGTGATGGATAAATGGGGTGGAATGTTTTTATTTTAGTGGGCCTGGATTGCAGCATATTGTTCACGTTGTTTGGTGTGAAATTTACAACTTAATTCTATATGCATAATATCAAATTGTCAATAAGAATCTGACAATGTCCTATATTAAAAAAATATTTGTATTAAATGAAAATGTTTTAATTTGGATTTTCAAGCATCATTATTCACCTTGTTTGTTTTCAACGAAAAAAATGTATCAATATGCTAGTGTCATCATCTACATGTACAAAACTAAACTAATAATAATAATAAAGGTTGACATATAGTAAAAGTAAAAGCAGATATTTTATTTTATTTTATTTAATAGATCATTTTAAATAAAGAAGAACCATTTTTAGTCTCATCTATTTAACCGCCAAGTGTGCAAGTTTACGTGCCAAGTGCCAAGTCAGCATTTGTTGTTAGTTAGTTATGCCAAAAAATAGATAGAGGATTGTTATGTCCGACAGAAGAAACGTTAGAAATTAATCTATGTATTAATTTTGTTTGAGAATTAAAATGTCTAATTTTAAAATTTTTGGATACTAATTTGAGTAATTATTATGTCAAAAAATAGATTGAGAACTGATTTGTCTGTTAGAATAAAATCTTGAGAGTGATTTTGTATATTAATTTTTTTGAAACTAAAATATTTGCTTTAAAATTTTTGGGGATTGATTTGGATAATTATAAATGAAGTGCTATTATGGTCGAATTCCAGAAATTTGATGATGAAGTGATACATCAATCCAATTTTAGCCTCATTATACACCCCCAGATGCCATTTTATTAAGATCAATCAACTAGCACTGTACTAAAATAAAAGATATTATTAGCCGGAAAAAGAAGATATTTGATAGTGTGTAGAAGTATAAATAATAGAAAGATAAATAATACAACCGGTGTATCTATCAACCAATTTTCAACATTTATTTCTCTAGCGCATCTGATGAGGTTTTCATCATAAATTTCAGTTATTGTAAACACTGCTATTGAATTGCCTTAATGATGTAATGTAAATGATATAAGGTAGCGTTTGTTTTCAGGTACTGAGACAGATACTGAGAGACTGAGATTTAGTATTGTGTTTGTTAGTTTAGAGACTGGTACTAAAATTTTTGTCTCTGTCTCCAAAATTTCAGTATTTCAGTACCTCTAAAAAGTAGGGATACAGGAGACTGAAATTTTTAGAAATGGAGACTGAAACTTTAATAACATTTTATACCTAAAATACTTTCATTTCAATTAATTAATTCCAATTTTACCCTTTGTGCAAATTAAATTAGAGTTTCATTCTTGTTTCAATTCCTGTCTCCTATTTTGCACCAAATAGAATACTGAGATTTGTTTCAATCCCTGTCTTTTAGTCTCTGTCTCTCAGTCTCAGTCTTTCTGTCTCTGTCTCTCCACCAAACGCTACCTAAAGGTTTACTTAACATATTTCTTAAGAGTACATGATAAATCTGTTATTAGTAAAAAAATTATATTAAAAATATAAAAAATTCAAAATTTTAATATATTTATTTTGTTTTTATTAAATAAAAATATTTAAAACTAAATTTATCATGTGTTCTAAACTCATGATATAAAGCAGCAAGAAGTTTAAAAGCAATATAGTGTAGCATTCACTTCACCAGATATTATCGGTTATAATCCCTTCCACTTCATCAGCAACCAACTAATTAAAACATCATTTGCATGGTGTAGCTAGCTTCTTGCCTTCTCCCTCAATTCAACCAAAAAAGTTCTCGAAAGCAGACTCACTTATATTTGAAAGAATGAAAACTCCCTTGCCCCCTTGCAAACTGCAAATTGATCAAGCATTCAAGCATATACAGCCTCTCCGCCAATGGTTAAAGCCAGTGAGTTTGAGCAAACCACCCATTGATTTTTGCATGTTCTACTTGCGAATTCTATTTCACACAAACACCCATTAATTTTTACTCCACCCTCATGCTTTTTCATTCCACACAAAAGCTAACCTCAATTCGCACCACCCTAATGCGAAAGTAGCCTTAATTTTGCGAAAACAACGTTCACTTATTTCTCCACTGTGTGTTGTATATTCATGCACCAAATGCATTGCACAATGCACACCTCCTCATGCGAGTTTTTGTTTTATGCCATGCAACATGGTATTACTATTATGCAATACTATCATATGCATGTTTAGTAACTTCTTCAATTTTCACATATGAAAAATAATCATTTATTTATTTATTTATCAAAAATATTTTTTGTACATTAAAAATTAGCCATCAAAATTAACCAATATGTATTTATGTACAAATGCATATGTTTTTTAATTTATTTTTAATTTATATTTAACACCTGATTTTGATGATTGATTTTAGTGTACACATAACATAATTGTTTATTTATTTATTCACCATCGTCATACAATTCTTCACGTCCATTATGAGATTGGCACACCCCGATATTTGGTGAATACGTCATTTTATACTGATTATCATGCAGTGGAAATGATCCTGTTACGGTGGGTAACCGGAGATTGATGGGCTGGATGGAGTTGGTTGGCCCAAATGTGTGAAGGAGGAGGATTCCGAATGGATCTGCAACTCGGGAGGCTCCGTCCGACTTGTTTGTGCGAGGAGATGGGGGTGGTACCTGACGATTGGATTTTTGACGGTTTAGAATTTTACAAATGAAATCTCGTTGCAAGTATAGTTTCTAAACCAATCACTAATCCTTTCATACAAAAAGTTGTTTGTCACTAAAACAAACCCCTAAATTTATAAACCGAAGTATTGAACCTCGGGTCGTTCTCCCTAGGATTTACAATAAAGTGTCTTGTTATTGGTTGTGAGTTGTTTTGGGGTTTTTGAGATTTTAGACAAGAAATATAAATGGCAAAGAAAATAAACTAACAACTAATAAAACTCTTGGCAAGATATGAGAACTAGAAGTCCTATCCTAGTTATCCTTCTCAATTGTGATGAGAATTGTGTATTGCTCCCACTTAATTAACCTCTAACCATGGAGGAAAGTCAAGTGGATGAATCAATTTGATTCCTCAAGTCCTAATCAACTCCTAAAGGAAAGACTAGCTTTAGAGGCATTCAAATCAATTAGCAACTTCCAATTATCAATCAACAAAGGAATTAGATAACTCAAGAGTCACTAATTACTCTACCTAGGCCAAGAGAAACAAAACCTACACTAAAATCCAACCAAGCATTTCATCAAACACTTGGAAGGTACAAAAGAAAAGCAAAGCAAATTGACAACAAGAATAGAATCTAACAACATTTATTGAAAGGAATTAACAACAACAATCAAAAGAAACACATTTATTATGAATTACCTTTTATCGAATTGGAAGAAAGTAGAAGGAACAATACTAGATCTACAACAAAATATAAGAACAACATAAAGGAAATTGCAATAAAAGAATGGAAGAAGAATGAATGTAACAACAAGGAATTGAGAAGATAGAAGTAGAAGAAGATGAATCTAAATCTAAATCTAAGAACTAAACCTAAACCTAATCCTAATTCTAGAGAGAAGTGAGAGCTTCTCTCTCTAGAAACTAACTCTAACTACTAAACTAAACTAATGGTCAAAAATATCTAAAGTATATTGATTCTCCTTCAATACTTGACTTAAATAGCATCAGAAATGAGTTGGATTGGGCCCACAAGGCTCCTAAAACCGCTGGGGACGATTTCATTAAAGTGGGCCACGGACAGAATCGGCGCGCGCGCGCAAAGTGCGCGTGCGCGCCCCTGAACGCGAACCAACATATGGCAAAATTTATATCATTTCGAAGCCCTGGATGTTAGCTTTCCAACCCAACTGGAACCGCATCATTTGGACCTCTGTAGCTCAAGTTATGGTCGTTTAAGTGCAAAGAGGTCGGCTTGACAGCTTTCCGGTTCTTTCATTTCTTCATGAGTTCTCCAACTTTACATGCTTTTTCTTCATTTCTTTAATCCAATCTTTGCCTCCTAAATCTGAAATCACTTAACAAACATATCAAGGCATCTAATGGAATCAAGGTAAATTATATTTATCTATTTTAAGACCTAAAAAACATGTTTTCACTCTTAAGCACAATTAAAGGAGAATATACAAAACCATGCTATTTCAATGGATAAATGAGGGTAAAAGGTTATAAAATCCCCTAAAATCAATACAAGATAAACCGTCAAAATGGGGTTTGTCAACCTCCCCACACTTAAACCAAGCATGTCCTCATGCTTAAGCCAAGAGAGAAACAAAGGGTATCAACATTTATTCCATGTAAATGAGCTATATGCAACCTAAACTATATGCAACTAAATGCAAAATGGTTTTACCTACTTGGTTAAAAATAAATCAATCCTCCAAGTGCATGTATAAACGGGTAGGGGCTAAGGTCATATGACGATTCATGAATCCTACCAATTCAAGTGTGGAAATGAAGTTCAAATAGACTTGCGAGAAGAACGCTCATGAAAGCCGGGAATCAAGGAATTGAGCATCGAACCCTCACCGGGAGTGTTTGCACTCTAGTCACTCGGTGTTTGGGGTTGATTCTCTCAATTCTCCCCTAATCATACTTTCCAAGATTTGTTTTTCATCTAACAATCAACAATTATTCAATGCACGCATACAATTATCATGAGGTCTTTTCCTTAGGTTGTAATGGGGCTAGGGTCAAGGTAGGATCATATATGGCTAGTGGACTTAGGATTTGAATCTTTGATTAACTTAAACTTTCCCACCTAACCTATATAATGACCTATACAATTAAGTACTAATTTAACTACCCATTCCTCACCTTTTCACATACTCATGCATTCCCTTTTCATTTCACAACACATATGCATTGACTTTTATTTGAGCATTACTTTGGGGCATTTTGTCCCCCTTTTTTTTATTTCTTTCTTTTTCTTCTTTTTTTCTTTCTTTTTCTATATTTTTTTTCTTTTCCATATTGTTTTTTTCTTTTTTTTTTCATTTTCTCATTTTTTATATGCAAGAGCATCAATGCATAAGGTTTTACATTTGATCAATACATGAGTATGTACCCAATTCCCAATATTTACACTAATAATACAAAACTACCCTTTTATTCACCCAATGTTCCAAGGTTCCCACACTTGAATGATACTCACACACACTAGCCTAAGCCAATCAAAGATCCAAATTAAGGACATTTATTGTTTTTCGCTTTAAGGCTTGTAATGTGCTAAATTAAGAACAAAGTGGGTTAATCGTGGGCTCAAAATTGGTTACAATGGAGAGTAAAAGGTAGGCTATTTGGGTAAGTGAGCTAATGAAATGATGGCCTCAATCATATAAATGCATGAATACACAAAATAATGGACATAAAGAATCAAACAAATCAAAGATTACATTCATAGAAAGAGAATAATGCACACAAGAAGGAAAAATAAGTGGTTATAAGATGTAACCACACCATTAGGCTCGAATCTCGCAAGCTTGTGTTCTTAGCTCAAAAACCATGTTCCAAAATACATTCTTTCAAGCAAGTTCAACAAAAAATTTTCAAATTGGTAGGTTGCCCTAAAACGGTTTCTCGGAAAAGAATTCATCACTTTAACCAAGTAGTCCTAATAAGAAGGAAGTAGTAAAATATGTACAAATTCTAACTAACATGCAACCTATCATGCAAATGCAACAACTAACTAACATTGGTGTTGAAAAGGAAATTGGTACACATGGAGATCGGTCGAATGACCTCCCCACACTTGAAGATTGCACCGTCCTCGGTGCATGCAAAGAAGAGCAAGGTGGACGGGTTGCTACAATTGATGAGCTTCTTCAAAAGGTTGTGCGGATGACTTGTTTGTTGCCCCATTTAGAAACTTTCCTTTCCTTCCGTATTGGTGGCCAACCCAAAAGGAAAGAAAGAATGAAAATTAAGCCTATAACAAAGATATCAAGGCAATTAGAACATAGGCGGGGGCTAATGCCAAAGAAGAGTAAGGTTCTCACTACATGTTAGCTACGCATGTAAGTGAGAAAACAATATAAGCTAATGGCATATCAATGATACTTGATGCAAGAGTAAAATCGAAGCATGAAGAGCATATGGCACATCAAGTTCACATAAGAAGAAGTGGGTCATGAAAGACAATATGAGGTCATATCAATGCACAAAGGCATAAGAGTCATACAAGATGAAGCATTGATTTAAAAGTTTCATCACCCAACAATATCAAACAAGTCAAGAAGCATCAAAATAATGCAGGAAAGTCTCAACAATTGAGTGTAAGAATCCAACACCATTATTAAAATGACTAAAAAAACGAAAACATACTACAAAAACTAAATGAAAATGGGAAGAGTAGAAGTATGCGAATGTGATAAGCAAAAGAAAATAGAAGGGGAGAAAAAAAACTCTTTTTTTTTTTTTTTACCGACGCGTGCGCGTCATGCACGTTTATGCGTCGATGGGTATATTGGTCGAAGGACGCGTACGCGCCAGGTGCGCGCACGCGTGCATCGAGTTAGGCCGGAGGCATAATGTCGGCCCAAGTCTGGCACAATCTCGGGTAAAAGTACCGAGAGTGCAGATTGTGCAATCGACGCGCGCGCGCACAGTATGCGTGCGCGTGCATTGCGAATTTAAGATCATGTGCGCGTACGCGCCAGGTGCGCGGACGCGTGCATAGACTTATGCCTTAGGCCCAATGTTCGCACAGTGCAGGCCTAACTCTCGGGTTTTTGGCTGGGGGTGAAATTTTGCATCCACGCGTACGCGTACAGTGCGCGTCCGCGTGGATGGTCGAAAAATGCTCAGGTGCGCGTACGCGTTAGGTGCGCGCACGCGTGGATGGTGTTCTGTTTTTTTCAAAAATTTTTGCTATGTTTTTGCACCAATCCAAGCATTCCAAACCTCCAAGCTATTACCAAAACACCCTAAAACCTTATTTAACATGTTAAAATACTAATTAAACTCAACCAACTAATCTAAACATGAAATTAAACTAGTTCTACCAATATGTACAAAAGAGAAAATGGAAGGATTTTACCATGGTGGGGTGTCTCCCACCTAGCACTTTTGTTTATTGTCCTTAAGTTGGACTTATGGGGAGCTCCTCTCAAGGTGGCTTGTGCTTGTACTCATCTTGGAACTCCCACCAATGTTTGGTTCTCCATTGTGCCCCAATATTTCTCATGGATTGAGCCAAGTGTTGATGGAGTTCTTCACAAGCTTGGGGCTCCCAAAGTTGGTCCTCATGTATACCGGGATCCCATATCTTGTTTTTACACCCATCTTGAGGTTGATCATTATTATTAGTCCATCCGGGTGGTGAACAAGATGAATTCTCTATGAAGTGCCCAACAATCCTTCTAGACCCATCTATTTGAGCACTACTCCACCCTTTATATCTCATGTTTGATGCATCAACCATAATGAGCCTTGATTTGCAACGCCCACCACAAAACTTTTTCCGCTTACGCTTCATCCCACAAACTTCCCTAAGTTGGCCATCCGTTTCAAGCAAATCATATTCAAGTGGGATAATAAAGCTAATAGAAATGAATTTTACCCACTCAAGTGAAGGATTAGATGACAACCTAGGCAAAGATGCTTCCAACGATCTTGATAAAGCATAACCAACCCTCGTTCTTCTATTTCTAGGGACTTCCACCTCTTCACAAGATCTCTTAATCTCAATCCTTTGTTTAACAATTTTATTTAAACCTTTTCCTTTACTCAAATCATAATAGGGAGGATGAGAAAAATTTACCTCCTCAACGCTTTCAAATCCAACCGGAGAAGGTTCTTCATGCTCAAAGGATTCTTCACCACTAAGACTTGATGTTTGATCTTCATCACCAAGGGAACTCAATTCTTTCTCTATCCCATCCAAGTCTTCATATGGAATATGCCTTGAAAGGTGTGCACTTTCCTCCCTAGCATCAATTTCAATCACTTTGGAGGGGTTTTCTTCAACTCTATGTTCCCATGGAGGCTCCGCATCTCCTAAGTCTTCTACCACTTCTTCCATGTTTTCAACAATTAAAGCTTCCTCCAATTGTTCCAATACAAAGCAACTTCCTTCATTTCCCACCGGAGTTTCCAATCTCTCCTTCATGCTATGTTCTTCATTTGATTCTCCACATGTAGCCATGGGAGTTTCTTGAGTGTTCAAGCATTGGGAGGCTAATTGATTTGTTACCGCATCCAAGGCGGCCATGAAATTTTGCACATCCCTTTGCATCTCTTCTTGCCCTTGAACAAGAACACCAAGGGTTTCATCCATTAGAGATTGGGGTGGTTGGAAGGATTCATCATTTTGGTGGAAGGGTTCATAGTAGGAAGGTGGTTCTTCTTGGTAGAGTTGTGGTGGTTCAATGTTTTCCATTCTTTCTACTTGTTGCACAACACACTCCATGGTTGCTTGAAATTGATCCAATGCTTCCTTGAGATGATCCCTTGACTCTTGTTCCTCTTGGATAATATGATTAGGATCATGTGGCTCTTAAATCAATGGATATGAGTATTCTTCCATGGGAGGTTGTGGTGGAAAGTAGTATTCATCTTGTGGTTGAAGGTTTTCATATGTTGGAGGTGGTTCATCTTGGTAATAATGTGGAGGAGGTGGCTCTTGAAAATATTGATGTTGGAATGGTTGTGGCTCTATATGTGGTTCATATGGTTCATATGGTTGTTGGTAGGATGGATATGGGTTAGGGTCATATGAAGGTGGTTGGTAAGAAGGGGCTTGTGAGTGTGGCTGAGAGTTATGTTGAGGATATGGTTCATAGGCATATGGTGGTAGTTCTTGAAAGTCACAAGGTGATTCACCATAGCCATTGGATTGATATGCATCATAGAGTGGCTCTTCTTCATAGTGCATTGGTGGGGGTTGTTGCCATGAGGATTGATCATAAGCATATGGCTCCTCCCACCTTTGAGTGTCCCATCCTTGATACACATCTTCATTATAGTCCTCATTTCCTACAACATGTTTATAACCAAACTCATAGCCAAGGTGAGAATTCATGATAGCAAGAACAAATAAGAAACAAAAACTAATAAGAAATAATGAAACAAAATACTAAGACTAGCAAAAACTAACAAGCAATCTAAAAAGCAAGCTATTCACAATATTCACATATATACAATAACCAATAACATCACACCATTGCAAATCCCCGGCAACGGCGCCATTTTTACGATTGGATTTTTGACGGTTTAGAATTTTACAAATGAAATCTCGTTGCAAGTATAGTTTCTAAACCAATCACTAATTCTTTCATACAAAAAGTTGTTTGTCACTAAAACAAACCCCTAAATTTATAAACCGAAGTATTGAACCTCGGGTCGTTCTCCCTAGGATTTACAATAAAGTGTCTTGTTATTGGTTGTGAGTTGTTTTGGGGTTTTTGAGATTTTAGACAAGAAATATAAATGGCAAAGAAAATAAACTAACAACTAATAAAACTCTTGGCAAGATATGAGAACTAGAAGTCCTATCCTAGTTATCCTTCTCAATTGTGATGAGAATTGTGTATTGCTCCCACTTAGTTAACCTCTAACCATGGAGAAAAGTCAAGTGGATGAATCAATTTGATTCCTCAAGTCCTAATCAACTCCTAAAGGAAAGACTAGCTTTAGAGGCATTCAAATCAATTAGCAACTTCCAATTATCAATCAACAAAGGAATTAGATAACTCAAGAGTCACTAATTACTCTACCTAGGCCAAGAGAAACAAAACCTACACTAAAATCCAACCAAGCATTTCATCAAACACTTGGAAGGCACAAAAGAAAAGCAAAGCAAATTGACAACAAGAATAGAATCTAACAACATTTATTGAAAGGAATTAACAACAACAATCAAAAGAAACACATTTATTATGAATTACCTTTTATCGAATTGGAAGAAAGTAGAAGGAACAATACTAGATCTACAACAAAATATAAGAACAACATAAAGGAAATTGCAATAAAAGAATGGAAGAAGAATGAATGTAACAACAAGGAATTGAGAAGATAGAAGTAGAAGAAGATGAATCTAAATCTAAATCTAAGAACTAAACCTAAACCTAATCCTAATTCTAGAGAGAAGTGAGAGCTTCTCTCTCTAGAAACTAACTCTAACTACTAAACTAAACTAATGGTCAAAAATATCTAAAGTATATTGATTCTCCTTCAATACTTGACTTAAATAGCATCAGAAATGAGTTGGATTGGGCCCACAAGGCTCCTAAAACCGCTGGAGACGATTTCATTAAAGTGGGCCACGGACAGAATCGGCGCGCGCGCGCAAAGTGCGCGTGCGCGCCCCTGAACGCGAACCAACATATGGCAAAATTTATATCATTTCGAAGCCCTGGATGTTAGCTTTCCAACCCAACTGGAACCGCATCATTTGGACCTCTGTAGCTCAAGTTATGGTCGTTTAAGTGCAAAGAGGTCGGCTTGACAGCTTTCCGGTTCTTTCATTTCTTCATGAGTTCTCCAACTTTACATGCTTTTTCTTCATTCCTTTAATCCAATCTTTGCCTCCTAAATCTGAAATCACTTAACAAACATATCAAGACATCTAATGGAATCAAGGTAAATTATATTTATCTATTTTAAGACCTAAAAAACATATTTTCACTCTTAAGCACAATTAAAGGAGAATATACAAAACCATGCTATTTCAATGGATAAATAAGGGTAAAAGGTTATAAAATCCCCTAAAATCAATACAAGATAAACCGTCAAAATGGGGTTTGTCAGTACCTGCAAAGACACTCCGATGCCTAAGTTAGCAAGAGTGTGAGCAGGTCTAGAGAGTATTGGACTTAGAGATACCTGAGGGGTGTCAGTGTATTTATAGTGGTGAACCAATAACCACCGTTGGAGTAGTGCCATATTTTTAGGGTGTTAACCGTCCCATTATCTTAGGGAGGTTAAGATATGGCTCGTGGAAGTGGTTAGAGAGATTCTAGGGGTAGTTACTCATTTGAATGAGTGTTTATCCGCCAGCTAATCTCGTGTCCGACTTCTTTAGAACAGGTCGTGGTGAGTACCGACTTCATAGGATGAAGATTGGTACTGGTGAGGCCCAACCCTTTGGATTAGGTCTTTTGCTTGATCCTGGACCTTTATTATCGGGCCAGGGTATGAACAGTGCCCCTACTCGAGCCCAATTTTTTCAAGATTTGGGTTCGAGTATTCTACTCGGGGTCGTAGCCGACTTGTTGGAGGACCGACGTGATTTTCTGAAACCGACGTGACTTTTCGTGTCCTTTTGGTTCTGACAGTTACGTCTAATCAAGCGTCGTGTCCGTTAGGGATGTGCGTAGGTCTTGGTAACGGTGCATTCTCATTAATGACTGCCCCGCTTTTACCATTATGCCCCTTAGCATGTTTATAAATACTTTCCCTCTCTTTCATTTTTTCGTTTCTGCAATTTTTCAAATTTCTTCTTTCTTCGTTCGTGCTGCATTCTTGTGTTTCGGAGACTTCTGCTTCTTCCAACCTTCATTTTTGGATAAAGGTTAGCTTTTCTTCTTTCGTAACATGCTTTGTGTTTGCATGCTTTTTTATTTTGTAGATAGATAGGTTGGTTTGTAGATTTTGGTTCCGTATCTCCTCCCTTTAGAGACCGTGTTTTTGATTTTCCTTTTCTTTTTCTTTTGTAGGTTTTTGTCACCCTTTATAAGAAAAAGAAATGGCTTCCGTAGATGTTCTTTCTCAATGGGTTGATGTCACGGTCCTAGGGGAGGAACCCTTGGTCGATGCTGAGTTTATTACCCATCTTCGTACTCACCATAGAATTTGTACTTCTGAGGAGGACGAGCCAAAGTATGGGTTGGTAGTCCCGGGTCCAGAAGACCGGGTTTGTTTTGGGAGGGCTAATGAGGCGGCCCCTCATTTTTTCTTTATGTATGAATGTATGATCACCCGTTTGGGTGTTTTTCTTCCTTTTTCGAATTTTGATATGTCTGTTTTGCACCACTGTCGAGTTGCCCTACCCAACTTCACCCAATTCTTAGGGTTTTCTGAAAATTTACCAATTTATTAGTCACGCTTTGGACTTTCCGACCTCTTTGAGGATTTTCTTCTATCTTTTCCACATGACTAAGCCCTTTAGTGGGCTAAATAACAAGCAGCAATGGGTGTCTTTCCGAGCCATACAAGGTCGGAGAATTTTCACCCTTTTTGACGAATCCTTCCACGACTTCAAAAATTATTTTTTCAAAGTGCAAGCTGTAGAGGGTCACCACCCCTTTTTCTTGGATGAGAATTCTTCCCCTCGCTTTTCCCTCTATTGGTTGGAGGCCTCCCCCTGTGAGAAGTACGGTCTGGACGACCTGGATGAGGTGGAGGCGGCCATTGTGGGATTTTTCCGGGAAGTGTGGGGGAGAGCCCCATACTTGGATACTAGGAAATTCCTCCAGGGATCGCCGATTTTTGTTCGGTCACAACTAGGTAGCTATATATATATATATATATATATATATATATATATATATATATATATATTCCTTACTTCCGACTTATATCTGCCGTTTTTGAGGTAATGACGACTTGTTGTTTTTGCTATTTGTTTCTTTTGCAGATATGGCAAGGAAGAATGCTCAAGAATCTTACCAGAGAGTTCAGGAGGCTAAAGCAAAGTCCCGGGCCAGGGATGGTGGCACTAGGGCAATCATCTCTCCTCCTCCTCCTACTCCTCCTCAGAACGTGGAGACTCCCTCTCAGCCCATTGTGATTTCTTCTTCAGCTTTGTCTCGGCCGCTCCCCTCCGCCCGACTTCTTTCTGAGCCAGAGAAGAAGAAGCGCAAGACTTTAGAGTCTGGCTCTTCTTTTGATGGTGGGGTTAAGGCGGATGCTCTTGCATTCGTCCGAAGGAACATCTATCCTCATATAAGTATGGATGATGTTTCTGTTCGAAACCACCTTACCACTCTGGCTGAGGAGAGTTTTAGGGCGGCAGGTGTTTGTGGCAAGCTTTTGGATATTTTTGAGAAGACTCCTCTCAGCTCTTTGGGGTTAACCTCGAAGGTTGAGGAGCTGGAGGGGAGGCTTCTTTCTTATCAGGAGCATAAGAGGGAGTTGAAGGAGGAGGTTGCCAACCTGAGGGCGGAGAGAGATAGCCTTCGGGAGAAAGAGAGTAAGTTGCGAGCCCAATGCAACATGGAGGCGAGTTTGAGGAAGACAGCACAGGAGAGTTATCAAAGTTTATTTCAAGATCTTGTGTCTGTGAAGAAGGATTTGCTAAACTCTCGAAATGTGTATGCCGAGTTGGAGGACTCTGTCGCTGATGGTGCCGAGGAGGCTTGGAGGATTTTCAATGAGCAGGTCGGAGTTATTGCTCCTGACTTGGATCTTTCTCCTTTAGATCCAGACAAAGTCGTCATTGATGGTGCTATTGTGGATCCTCCTGCCCTTGTAATCGTTTCCGAGTCAGAATTGAAGACTCGGGGGCAGAGGATTATTGAGTCCCCTCCTCGTTCCAAGGACGCTTCGAGTTCTTCTGTTGTTCCTCCGACTTCCTCTTCATCTCCCGTGGTTGCCTCTCTTCCTGATCCTGGTGGCGCTCTTCCTGACTCTGGTGGTGGTGATCCGTCTACTCCTCTGCAGAAATAACTTTTTTATGGCTATATGGGGCTCGGCCTGTGAGTTCCCCCTTTTTTAAACTCTTTGTTTGTTGGTGGTGTTTGGACAATTTCTTTTGGCCTTTTAAGGCCGTAAACAAAATATTTTAAAAGTACCCTTTTTAATAAGGGTTTTAACTTAACAAAATAAATACCCTTTTTTGGATAAGGGTTTAAGTTACCTTATGCGTGTATGCTTTTCTGATTTTGATTTTTCGAAGTCCCCTTGATCTTTTTCTGAAAACATTTCTCTTTGGCTTGTCTGTTTTTTTGAGCCCTTTTGTTTAAGGACTTTTTGACAGCCTTTAATCTCTTTTTTGTTATCCCTTATACTCAACTTTGTTTTATTGAGTTCTTATGACTTAGGTTATTTTTGCGATTCATTTTCTTTTGTACTCGATTTTTTCCTTTCGACTTATGAGTCGGGATGTTTCCGAGTTTTTTACAATCAACTTTTATAACCTCATTACACCGACTTGTACCTCGTCGTTTTATCCTGACGACCATCTAGGCCGGTTCATGGGATTTTCACGTTTTGTCGAGCTTAAGTCGGCGCGTTTCGTAGAAAGACTTAGAAAATAGAAAGGAGTTTATAAGAGATATTGTAAATGAAAAAAGATCTTTATTGATTGGGGAGGTATCTTCTTGCTACTAAGGGTTTTTAATAGCCTTTTTTCCCTTAGCCTCTACTATGATGCCTCGTTAAAAACCCTTCTCCAGAAAAAACCATTTGATTTTGGGAAAAAATCATGAAGTTGGGAAAAGAGTACATCAGGGAGTAGAGTTCGCTTTTTAACTGTAGTACCTTTTCATATTACAAGCATGCCACGACCTTGGGAACTCAGTGCCGTTCAGGTCGGTCACTTTATAATAACCTTTTCCTAAAACTTCATTGACTTTGTATGGTCCCTTCCAATTAGCAGCGAGTTTTCCTTCCCCTAATTTGTTGGCTCCAATGTCGTTTTTGATTAAGACCAAGTCATTCGGGGCAAATGTTCTTCGAATGACTTTTTTGTTGTACCTTGTAGTCATCCTTTGCTTCAATGCTGCTTCTCTTATCTGGGCATCTTCTCGGACTTCGGGGAGCAAGTCGAGCTCCTCTTTGTGCCCCTGTATGTTTCCGATCTCGTCATGGAGAATTACCCTTGGGCTTTGTTCATTGATTTCTATTGGTATCATTGCTTCTATGCCATAGACTAGTCGGAAGGGCGTTTCTCCAGTGACGGATTGGGGCGCTGTCCTGTAAGCCCATAGTACTTGGGGGAGCTCTTCAGCCCAAGCTCCTTTTGCTTCTTGTAATCTTTTCTTTAGCCCTGCTAGTATGATTTTGTTGGCTGCCTCGGCTTGCCCATTGGCTTGCGGGTGCTCCACCGAGGTGAACTGGTGTTTGATTTTCATACTGGCTACTAAGCTTCTGAAGGTAGAATCGGTGAATTGGGTTCCATTATCTGTAGTAATGGAATAAGGTATCCCATATCTTGTGATGATATTTTTGTAGAGGAACCTCCGACTTCTTTGAGCGGTGATGGTGGCCAATGGTTCTGCTTCTATCCACTTTGTGAAGTAATCTATTCCCACGATCAGGTATTTGACTTGTCCTGGCGCTTGGGGAAAAGAACCTAACAAATCCATTCTCCATTTTGCAAAGGGCCATGGAGAAGTGATACTGATTAGCTCTTCTGGTGGAGCCACGTGGAAATTTGCATGCATCTGACATGGTTGACGCTTTTTCACAAATTCTGTGACATCTTTCTGCAAGGTCGGCCAGTAGAATCCAGCTCGGATTACTTTCCTGGCTAGTGACCTTGCTCCGAGATGGTTTTCGCAGATCCCACTATGTACTTCCTCTAACACCTCGGCAGTTCTTGAGGTCGGTACACACTTTAATAATGGTGTTGATATCCCCCTTCTGTAGAGAATATTTCTCACCAAGGTGTAGTGTTGTGCTTCCCTTCGGATCTTTTTAGCCTCTTTCTCCTCTTTAAGGAGGATGTCGAATTTCATGTATTCGACCAAGGGGTTCATCCATCCGAGGTTTAAACCGACTACTTCAAGTACTTCTTGTTTGTCTTCTATTTTTACTACTGAGGGTTCCTGGAGGGTTTCTTGGATCAGGCTTCTGTTGTTTCCTCCCGATTTGGTACTTGCTAACTTGGATAGGGCGTCCGCTCTGCTGTTTAGATCCCGAGTTATGTGTTTAATCTCGGTTTCTGCAAAGCGCCCAAGGTGCTCTAGAGTTTTCTCCAAGTACCTCTTCATATTTGGGTCTTTTGCCTGATACTCTCCGCTTATCTGGGAGGTCACCACTTGTGAGTCGCTGTATATCATCACCTTTGTAGCACCGACTTCCTCTGCCAGCTTTAATCCAGCAATCAAAGCTTCATACTCTGCCTGATTATTTAAAGCTGGAAATTCAAATTTTAGGGAAACCTCTATCTGGGTTCCTCTTTCATCTACCAATATTATGCCTGCGCCACTTCCTGTTTTGTTGGAGGATCCGTCTACATAGAGTTCCCATGTAGTTGGTTTTTCCTCCTGATCCCCTGCGTATTCTGCAACGAAGTCGGCGAGGCATTGGGCTTTGATCGCCGTTCGAGTTTCATATCTTAAGTCGAACTCAGAGAGCTCTATTGCCCATTGAACCATTCTCCCTGCAACATCCGTCTTTTGGAGGATTTGCTTCATGGGTTGGTTCGTACGGACTCTTATTGTGTGAGCCTGAAAGTAAGGTCGTAGCCTTCGTGAGGCTATTACTAAGGAGTAGGCAAACTTCTCTAGTTTGTGGTATCTTAGCTCAGGGCCTTGTAGAACTTTACTGATGAAATAAACTGGATGTTGTCCGACCTCATCTTCTCTTATCAGGGCTGATGAGACAGCCTTGTCCGCTACGGATAAGTACAGGACGAGGTCTTTTCCAGATACTGGTCGGGTCAGAATAGGAGGTTGGCTTAAAAACTTTTTGAACTCCTGGAACGCCTCCTCGCATTCAGGAGTCCATTCAAACTGACATCCCTTTCTCAATAAGAAGAACAGTGGAAGGAATTTTAGTGCCGATCCTGCCAAAAATCTGGAGAGGGCTGCAAGTCGGCCATTCAGCTGCTGGACTTCTCTCAAACAAGTCGGGCTTTTCATCTTTAGGATGGCTCTACACTTATCGGGATTGGCTTCGATCCCTCTTTGTGTTAGCATAAATCCTAGAAATTTTCCTGCCTCCACCGCGAAGGCGCACTTTGCGGGATTTAGTCTCATCCCGTGCAGCCTTATGGTGTCAAAGACATGTGAGAGATCTGACAAGAGGTCGACTTCTTTCTTGGTCTTTACCAGCATGTCGTCGACGTATACTTTCATTAGACTCCCAAGGTGAGGGAAAAACACTTTATTCATCAACCTTTGATATGTGGCTCCTGTATTCTTCAATCCGAATGGCATAACCACGTAGCAGAAATTAGCTCTGGGTGTGATGAATGATGTCTTCTCCTGGTCTGGCTCATACATTGGGATTTGATTATATCCCGAGTAGGCGTCCATAAATGATAAGTATTGATACCCCGAGCTGGAGTCCACTAGGGTATCAATACTTGGGAGTGGATAAGGGTCCTTAAGACATGCCTTATTTAAGTCGGTATAGTCGACACACATTCTCCATTTGCCATTTTGTTTTTTGACTAACACTACATTGGCTAGCCATGTTGGGTACTTGACTTCTCTGATGAAGCCAGCTTCCAGGAGCGCCTGTACTTGTTCTTCTACTATTAGGGCTCGTTCTGGGCCGAGCTTGCGTCTTCTTTGCTGTACAAGTCGGGATCTCGGATAAACCGAGAGTTTGTGGAACATGAGCTCGGGGTCTATCCCAGGCATGTCAGAGGCCTTCCAGGCGAAGAGGTCGGAGTTATCTCTTAGGAGCTTAGTCAATCCTTGTTTTAGAGTTTCCCCTAGGTTGGCTCCTATATGAGTATTTTTCCCTTCCTCTTTACCAACCTGTATCTCCTCGGTTTTTCCTCCCGGTTGTGGTCGCAGCTCTTCTCTGACCCTTGCACCGTCGAGCTCTATTGTGTGGACTTCTTTGCCTTTTCCCCTCAGATTTAGGCTTTCATTGTAGCATTTCCTTGCCAACTTTTGATCTCCTCTTACCGTTGCTATCCCTGCTGAGGTCGGGAATTTCATGCAAAGGTGGGGAGTGGATACCACGGCTCCGAGTCGATTAAGGGTAGCTCTGCCGATTAAAGCGTTATATGCTGACCCCACATCAATGACTATGAAGTCTATACTCAGAGTCTTTGATTTTTCCCCTTTTTCCAAAAGTGGTGTGGAGGGGTAAAAATCCCAGTGGTTTTATTGGTGTGTCCCCTAATCCGTATAGGGTGTCGGGGTAGGCTCTTAATTCTTTCTCATCCAACCCTAGTTTGTCAAAAGCGGGCTTAAAAAGGATGTCCACTGAGCTTCCTTGGTCTACTAGGGTTCTGTGGAGATGGGCATTTGCTAGGATCATAGTTATTACTACTGGATCGTCGTGTCCAAGGATTATTCCTTGCCCATCTTCTTTTGTGAATGAAATGGTAGGGAGGTCGGATGACACCTCTCCGACCTGGTAGACTCTTTTGAGATGTCTTTTGTGAGAGGATTTGGTGAGTCCCCATCCCGCGAACCCTCCTGAGATCATATGGATATGTCTCTCTGGAGTCTGCGGCGGTGGGTCTCTTCTATCCATATCGTCTCGCTTTCTCTTTCCATGACTGTCCGACCTTTTTATGAGATATCTATCAAGCCGACCTTCTCTAGCCAGCTTTTCTATCACATTTTTAAGGTCGTAACAGTCGTTTGTGAAGTGACCATATATTTTATGGTACTCACAGTAGTCGCTGTGGCTCCCCCCTTTTTTATTTTTAATGGTCTAGAGGATGGCAGTCTTTCAGTGTTACAAATCTCTCTGTATACATCCACTATAGAAACTTTCAAAGGAGTATAAGAGTGGTATTTTCTTGGTCTCTCGAAACCGAGTTCTTCCTTTTTCTTGGTTTCCCTTTCCCTCTCTTTTGTTGAAGGAGGGAGTCCAGGTCGCCAACTCAGGTCTCTCAACTTAGCGTTTTTCTCCATATTGATGTACTTTTCAGCTCTTTCCTGTACATCACTTAGAGAAACGGGGTGTCTTTTAGATATGGATTGTGAGAAGGGACCTTCTCTGAGTCCATTGACTAACCCCATTATGACTGCCTCTGTGGGCAGGTCTTGAATCTCTAAACATGCTTTATTGAACCTTTCCATATAGGCTCGTAAGGATTCTCCGATCTCCTGTTTTATTCCCAGGAGACTCGGTGCATGTTTCACTTTGTCTTTCTGGATAGAGAACCTCATCAAAAACTTCCTTGAGAGGTCTTTAAAGCTAGTAACCGACCTCGAGGGGAGGCTATCGAACCACTTCATCGCTGCTTTCGATAGAGTGGTCGGGAAAGCTTTGCATCGCGTAGCGTCGGAAGCATCGGCTAGGTACATCCGACTTTTGAAGTTGCTCAGGTGATGCTTTGGATCCGTGGTTCCGTCATAGAGGTCCATATTAGGGCTTTTGAAGTTCCTTGGAACTTTTGCCCTCATTATGTCCTCGCTGAAAGGGTCCTCCCCTTCTAAGGGCGGCTCTTCTCGTTCGTCACGGGAGTTGCGACCTTTGAGGGAGGATTCTAACGTTAAGAGTTTTCTTTCTAACTCTTTTCGTCGTTCCATCTCCTCTTTTAGGTTCTTTTCAGTTTTCTTTTGTCGCTCCCGTTCTTGTTCTAACTGTTCTAGGCGACTGTGGACTAATCCCATGAGTTCAGTTACATGGGATGGTCCCTCTTTCTCTGATTCGCGCCCTTCTTAAGAGTTTACCTTCGGATTTTTTACTCCGGAGGTACCTTCCCTGTGTTGATCATTAATTTCCTGGTGGAGGGTGAAGTTCGCATCGTTATTGCCTGTGTCCAGATTCTCTTGCTCAGAATCTGTCTCCACATGACCTTCTTCGTGGGATCTGTCCGCCATCAGTGATTGATCTCTCGGGTCCCCGGCAACGGCGCCAATGTTACGGTGGGTAACCGGAGATTGATGGGCTGGATGGAGTCGGTTGGCCCAAATGTGTGAAGGAGGAGGATTCCGAATGGATCTGCAACTCGGGAGGCTCCGTCCGACTTGTTTGTGCGAGGAGATGGGGGTGGTACCTGCAAAGACACTCCGATGTAGGGGTGTCAAAAATCCCTAGGAGGCGGGGATCCCCGCGGGGACCGCCCCGAATGGGGCCCCGATGGTGAAAAATTTTTTTCGTGGGGATGGGGATGGGGAGCGAAATTCCCCCGAGACAGGCGCGGGGACCCGAGCGGGGATCCCCGCCCTATCCCCGATAATTCCCCGAATGTTTGAAATTTCTTAAATAACCTTACTTTATTTCTAATATAGGAGTTTCTTAGTAATTTCACCAATTAAAAAATCGTAATCCTATTATTCAGTCTTCCCTACTCACTGTGTTGTTTACTGCGCCATCTACTCTCTATTCCCAGTCCCAACTCTCTTCCATCTCCACTTTGTTCAAATTCCAAAACTCCCACAGCACCATATGCTGTTCTCTCCCACAGCCCCAACTCTCTCCAGTTTTCACTTGATGTTAAAGACTATATCTTATTTTTTTTAGAATGGAAATTGTATTTTAAGATTTTATTTTATGGACTATAATTTACTATGTTGTATTTGTGGACTTATAATCTTGGATAAGATATGTTTGTGTGTTTGTAATAGTATTTTCTAGTTTGTTTTTTATTTTTTTGATATTTTTTACTATAATTTTCATATGAATGTTAAACATAAGGGGATGGGGAATGGGGCCCCGCGGGGAATACGGGGAACGCGGGGAATGGGGATGGGGACAATTATCCCCCCACGGCGGGGATCGGGGCGGGGACGGGGATTAATTCTGGGGCGCGGGGACGGGGAGCAGGGAGGCATCCCCCGCCCCCGCCCCGCCCCATTGACATCCCTACTCCGATGCCTAAGTTAGCAAGAGTGTGAGCAGGTCTAGAGAGTATTGGACTTAGAGATACCTGAGAGGTGTCAGTGTATTTATAGTGGTGAACCAATAACCACCGTTGGAGTAGTGCCATATTTTTAGGGTGTTAACCGTCCCATTATGTTAGGGAGGTTAAGATATGGCTCGTGGAAGTGGTTAGAGAAATTCTAGGGGCAGTTACTCATTTGAATGAGTGTTTATCCGCCAGCTAATCTCGTGCCCGACTTCTTTAGAACAGGTCGTGGTGAGTACCGACTTCATAGGATGAAGATTGGTACTGGTGAGACCCAACCCTTTGGACTAGGTCTTTTGCTTGATCCTGGACCTTTATTATCGGGCCAGGGTATAAACAGATCCTATTCCTATTAAAGTCAGCAAACAGATGAATAAGAAAACGAATACATGTCTATCATTTCACATTCTTATGATAATGGTTAAATTTTTTACTTTCACACAATACCAATACCAAATTTACCAACATAATATTTCAAACGTTTTGGGTTGCATTACTTTAGAAAGTAGAATAACCGGAATGCTATCTCTTTTGCACACAAACAAACTTATCCAATTAAAATAGACCCCCAAAAAAAAAAAAAATCATTCAATAACTTGGAATACTACCAGGATCACACGTCTTAGAAAATAAATTCATAAGTCATAACTGACTCGAGGGATCCCAAAAATAGATGCCCATATACAAATGGAAAGTTGAAGGATTTGTACATAAGAATGGCCGAATGGGGATACAATTCAGATTAAAATTGAATATTGTATCCTCCAGAATGACATGGTTAAGTGACTGAACTGATGCTTTGTTAAATGCCAGTGCAGATGTTTCACTAGAGTAAGAGAAACTGATTTATTTTTTTCCCTTTTTTGCCCCTTGTGTGATAATCTTAGGTTATAAATTTGTCCTGGAATCCAAGATAAAGGTTAACAACAGAATCGAGGGGAAGGCATAACCCCACCTACGCACTCTTCATCAGAAGTATCAACCATTATCCCAATAGAAGCAGGCGCTAGATCGGTTGAAGAATGCTGACCATATATTTCCAATGGATTAACTCACCGATTGCAAGGCCCAGACAGTAAAAACCAGCATCAACTGTCACAACAGAATCAAACAATCCAAGAGACCTTAACAGGATTATAAATAAATCAAATACTATAAACAATCCATGACATGAATGCATATATATTGAAAATAATGAAAACCATTTGTGTCACACACATGATTACATTTCCATGTGAAATTCTGGTGTGTAAATACCTTTAAATGGGCTGCAATTGTAAATTCAAAGAGAATATACGTATCACTCAGTTTGCAAGAGTCTCAAGTTCTAGTCCACTCGTTTATCATCTGAGTACACTACATGTTTGAATGGCTAAGCATTTCCCTGAATATAGTCAATGTCTTCCAATTTCCAAATAGCTTCCCATCCCAAACTACCATTTGATGCAATCTAACCTAAGGAACCTCAAGTAATTCAACATTAGAGTGCCTATTATGCAAGCACGAAGCAATGCACAATGCTTGCAATTCCCAACATCAGAACAAATGTATGTCACTCAAAAACTTTGGCTTCAATTTTTCTCCAATATTCAAGGGTAAGTTATCAATTATGCAAAGCACAGAATCAACTAGAAAGAGTATTGCACTTCAAAATGGATGTCACTTATTAGTATTTGCTCTGATTCAAGATGCACCCAATCAGATATACATATTCTTCATTTATGCATCAATTCTATTATAAATAGAGATTCCTGTTACAACATTTTGTCGACTTCTGAAAATTACTTTCTTTATTTCCTACATTTTCCCATTCTACCTTCTCGTTGACTTTCATTGCCCTCAAAGTTAAGATAGTTCCCTACCACTACCAAGCACTTTCTACTTTAGTAAATCAATACAGGATAAAAGCAATGACATTTCCCAGCACTACTAAAGCTGAGATTCGATACAGTCATGTTTAGGCGGTAGCAAACATTACATGGTGTACATTTCACTGATTTCAGAAGATTCATTCGTCATAGTGACGAGTCCTTAAATTGAATTTTGTTCCACTACCAGAGGAGCTTAAATTTTGGCAAAGGATAATTTGCTGCAACAAGACCAACCAAAGGAGACAGAAACAGAGGAAAAAGAAGCAAAAACCAAACCCATTATAAGTATCCCTCCTTAAAGTGTTGAATGCACAACTCACCTTTTGCAATTCACAATGGCAACTTCCGCTGATGGCGAGTTTTGAAGCAAGAAGTTCACTATCCCATCCGGTAGAGGCAATGATAACTTCATCACTTCTTTCTTTGACTTGCCAGCTTTCAGTGTCATGGCAAATATAGGTGATAGCGGTTTCATTTTCACTTTCAAAGACTTCAACTTACCAAGGCAGGGTAATTTAATCTTCAATAAATTAGGAATCAAGAAAAGAACCTAAATAATCACAATAACAAGGCCAAAATCAAACACTATTCAACGCAAACTCAGCATAAAAACCCTTCAAAAACTAGACTAACCTGAAGAGTACTTGCAGAAACCGTCAGCGATTTCACATTAGCAAGCTCCAACAACCAGCTAAACAGAATCAAAGGAGACTCCAACGAATTCGACCAAATCTCTGCATCAATATCCACATCTTCAAGCGAAGGAACATGGCTTCCACAGATTTGCTGGTACGGAATACCGGAAAAACGAAAACTCCTGAGCTTCGGCGTCGAAAGCACGATCTTGTAAAAATCCTTCGAGTGATCCGAACGCAATGTGAGATTCACGAGCGTGCTGTTCGAAATGTAGAGTACCTTCGCATCTCTAACGGTACAGTGATCAATAACCAAATCGCTCAATCTCTCACACGCCGAGAACGGTTCCGCCCTGTCACTGACGCCACCGCCGCTAGCGCAGAACGTGAAATGCTGAAGATGCAGGCTCGTCAACGCCGTTAAGTTCAGCGATTTCGGGAACAACGTACTTCCGTAGATATAACCCCTAGGGCAAACAGAGAGCTTCAAAGACGTCAACGTCTTGCACGAGAAAATCGCCTGAGGAATGTGAGCGATATCGCATTTCACCGAGATACCTAAGTTGCGAACCTTGTGCGAGATCGCATAATTGACGATTCTTTTGAGGACGTGAGGCTCGATGCAACCATGGCGCTCAAAATCGAGGTTGAGGACGGCGGAGGAGGCGTCGCGGCGGGTGAGAAGGTTGGAGACAAATTTGGTGAAGGTTTTGAAGGTCCAGAAGTGGGAAGAGTGAAGAGTGAGGGTTGGGAGAAGCTTCCAGAGATTCCTCCAGCGACGGGAGAGGACGCAGGTTTGGACGGCGTGTTTGGCGTTCACGAAGGAGAGTACGTGGAGGAGGACGCAATCGGGTAAGTCGCTTAGCCTGTCTTCTTCGTTGTCGTTTTTACTTTGCGATTGCGTTTCGGTGTGCCTTGGTCTTTTGCTGTTGGGCGAAAACGGCGTGTCGTATTCTGAAGAAGACATTGGTGTCGGTTTCTCAGGTGCAGGGAGATCGGGGACGGGAGTGGGGGACTGCTATACTGCTATGGCTGGCTATTATTATATTTTTTTTTATGATAAAGTGCTATCGCTATTTATGATTGAGTTGGGCGCTTTTGTGCGCTGAAAAGATTGGAGGGAACATGTACGGAAATGAAAAGTTGCTAGGTGTAATAAGGGGTTTTACGGACAAATATTTTTTTTCCTATTTCATTTTATATTTATTAAAAAAATTACTATTTCTGTCACAAATATTTATGAGGCTAATAAATCTATTTATAAAAAAAAAAAACTTTTAATATATCGTAAAAGATTAGTTTTAATTGATAAAATTAATCAAATTTTAAAACCTTTTTTAATATTTTAAAATTATTTCTGCTAACTCAAATTCTCAAATTTTTTTTTAATTTCTAAATTTTTTTTTTTACCACTACTATCCTTTTCAATCATAGATGAAAAACAATAACCATTTTCATCAAATTTTAAAAAATTAGAATGAAATTTGAATATCAATCTTTTAAAAAAAATTAATAATAACTAAAGTTTTAAAATCTCCAACGATAATGATTCTTTACGACTACAAAATCACTGTTTCCTTTAACATTTTCGGGGAGCCTTAGGTTTAGTCTTTTTTTTTCCATTATAACAACAATATTCTTTCTAAAATTAAGATTTTTAATTTTTTTAATGGTTTTTCAACGTTAATATCCTCAATGATTTTTTTATATCTAATTTGCTGAAGAATATTAAATATATGTCTATTGCTGATTTTTACTAGATAGAATCTGGGAAAGAATTTGATAATGAATTGAGATTACTAAGAATTGATATGAACATAGTTAAAATATACGAGGCAACCGTGAAAAATGATAACAAAATTAATGTCTATACAAAATATCTTGTAGATCATCTTGTGCTAGTTGAGAAGAAGAATATGACTCCATCAAAGATGAAAATAAAGAGCTACGCTAAAAGGGTTCCAACTTTAAAAAAGAGTCCAAGAAGTAGATTAATAGTAGTGAAAGATGATAACGATACTGAAATAGTAGGTCATGTCCAAGTTGTAAAAGAGATCCAAAAAAAGGGTTAGACCCAGACTAGGGAAGAGGCCCATGAAAATAATAATCAGGCTGAAGTTGAGGCTCAAAATGAGGACAGTGTTACTATGCCCCCAACAGATAGCAGATTTAGCACCTTCATCATCCCATGAAGCAAGACAGATTTTTTTAGCCTCCCCCAACATCTGTCCTATCGGATGAGTCACCATTAACTCAGTCCCAACCTTTTCAGCCACCTACTGAGCATGACCAGCAACCAATACATACTAATGGTTCAGACCCAATCCCGTCCTTTGAAACCAATGTCACTAAACCTCTTGCACCTGAACAACTAACCCAATACATTTCACAGCCATATAGAAATTTACTTTTACAATCAATCTCTGAGTCAGTCCCACTGTTTGACTCCAGTAGGACTCCCTAAAATAATCAAACCAATCCTTCAGATGAAGTTGAGGGACGGCCAATGATGAACAAGAGAAGATCAACAAAGAGGCCACCCCTTACAGGACAATCCTTCATCCCGAACCCTGATCTGCACAAGCCTCCAATCTTCTTTGTCCCGGTTGATGAGAATGATTTTTCTGATGAAAATGCTGGATATTGTTGCTATGAGTCAAAGGACTTGCATAGCATAGCAAGTGATGAAAATACCGACCAGACACCAGTTTTTTCTTAGAGCAATGCCGATGCCCCTGTTAGGCAGGTGCGATTGGAGTTGGGGATAGTTTGAAACTCTCAACCATTTTAGGAAGGCACTCCGCAAGTTTAATATCAATATTGGAAGAAGCATATTCTTTGTTCATTGTGATTTCACAAGACCCAAGGCTATATGCTACGATGAGGACTGTCTTTGACAAATATACTGTGACAAGAGAACAGTTCCAACAAATTATCAGGTAAAGACTTTTTAAGAAGAAAAGAGAGATTCATGTGCATTTAGATTGGCATTGTCTGGAGATAAAATTTTTCAAAATCAATTTAGATAACAGAAACAAGTTGAAAGTATGGGTGTCTATGTCAATATATTAAAAATAAAAAAAAACAGAACAATGTAAGAATGACTTACACATCATGTCATGCCAAGATCAGAAAAAAAATTCACTATCTCATGATTAACAAAGATCCTAAATTATACAAATCTTATATTTTCATCACCAAATACAACTCACAAAATAAACAAAACGCTACCCCCAACGCAATGGTTGAAAGCAACACTCTAAATTTGTCTATAGCCACAATTGAGGATGCTTGTTGATTTTTCCCAATTGCAGTGACACTTAATCCATCTTCATGCCTTGCATAAGAATGCTTTAAATTTCTTTTAGCTAAGGATTTTGTTAGGCCCTCCCATCCTTCTTCGATTTTATCCACCCACACAAAGTATTTGCAGTCTCTTGTCTGAAAAAATATAAAAAAAACTCACCCAAATGTCAACTAAAATTCAAAAATAAATTTCTCACCTCAACAATGACGGCGCCTGGCCATTACCGCCCATAGAAGACATCTGATAAACCATCTATTAGGGTTCGTCATTGTGGCAAACTCCATCAACGCAACCTTCCTCCCACAGAAACATTTATCATCGAGCTTCTTCTCCTTCATCTTCTTCGAACTTGAAGAACTACTGTGACTTCCATCATTTGCAGCAGAGTTAAATCTGCGCAAAGACATTCCAGGAGTTACGAGATAATTCTTTCTGACCGGGATGCACTTGACACTATATAAAATTCAACAAGATTCGATTTTTGGGGTATAGTTCGAATTGGGGAAGATAACTTGCTAGGATTTTGATTTGATGAGTAAAATCTTATCATACAATCTTATACCAACGTTCACTTTCACGTAGATAGAACTTTGGAGCATTGGAGTAGCCACGTAGAGTCAGATAACCACGAAGCAAATATATATCCAAAACAGTGTACTTTTGTCATATGGAGGGCATCTTGCGTGGGTACAAGTTTAGTTTCGATCTAGTATGGGTACATATGTCAGTGTTTTCATCTTTTATGGGTATAAATAGTCATTTATTCATTGGAATAATATTGGTGAAAGATGGAGATTAGAAATGAGATAAGATTAGGTTAGATTAATAAGGACAATTTAAAAATTTTGAATAAACTTTTGGGGATTGAGAAGAATTTATTTTTTATGGATATAAGATGATGAGTTTTATTTTTTTTATAGGTAAATTTGTCAATGTAATAATATTCATGAATAGAAATAGTAGTTTTTTCTATTTATTAAGATATGAAATGATACTCTTCTATTTTAAAATAGAAAAAAATATACTTTTTGTTCTTAAAATTTGTCAAAAATTTTTAAAATATTTTAAATTTGTATCAAATATATTATTGACAGTTAAATTTTTAAAAAATTTATAATCAATCTAGCAATAATGCATAACAATTATATTTGACTTGATTGTGTTAAATGTTATTCTTGTAAATTTATTCCTGAATTTGTGTTTAAGTTTTTTGAAAAATTATTCATCAAGAATATATTTGACGCAAATAAAAAAATTTTAGAATAAAATTAAAACAAAATAAAATTTTAAAATATTTATAAAATTTTTAAAAATTTCAATAACAACCATTTATACCATAAAAGTTGCAAACGCAGACAAAATTACCCATAAAAGAACGAAACTAACTTTGTACACATCAAAGATGAGTTTTGTTCAACAAAACTAACCAAACACTAAATTTTAGTTGACTCCATTCAAAAATTATCCGAATTTCTTAAACTACTCTCGTCATCTCCACTACACTATCACTGACATAATTATATTCCCCTTTCTCATTCCAACTCTAACAATTCATAATCAAAATCATCTTATAACAGAGTCAACTAAAATTTAACGTTTGGTTAGTTTTGTATAACAAAATTCATCTTTCATGGGTATAAAGTTAGAAAAATGGATCCTCTCAATTTTTTTTCTCAAATGTTTAGTAAAGTATGATCTTTCATTTTACACTCTTTAAGTGAGACAAAAAAAAAATACGTGAGAAAAGATATTGAATGATAAGAGATTACACTTTACTAAATAATTAAGAAAAAAATTAAAAAAATCTACTTTCTAAAGTTAATTTTATTTTTTTATAAATAATTTTATTAGCGTTTGCAACTTTTATGGTATAAGAGTCCGTTTGGGAAGTAGCAAAAGCTACTTTTTTTTAACTTTTAGATTATGAAAAGTCATAATCTATGTGTTTGGCACTATTTTAAAAAAAGCTTTTAACTTCCCGAAAAGTTAATTTGCAACTTTTTGAAGAAGTAGAAATATATGACTTCTTGCTTCTCGAGAAGTCATTCTACCACTTACTTAAAAAAAAATTTAAAACAAAAAAATTTACTTTCCTTCTTGACTCTCTGACTCTTCATCACCATTTTCACACAAGGTCTGCTAGAAGCACTGGCCTTCCACCATCATTCTCACGCAATGTTCCAAGTCTCACCATTTTTACGTAATGAAACATCTGATGGAAGTATTGATCCTCCACCACATTTTCAGACAATATTACATCTGAACAACTTACTGCATATATTCCTTCTAAATATTTTTTTATCATTTTATCACTATTTTTTATTATTAAATTTGTATTCAAGTGTGGTATGAAATTTCAGTTTTAATTTTATTTTTTCATATGTAATTTTATAGCTTATTATTATTTTCATAGTTAATTATAACAAGTTCTTGACCTCAATAAAGGAGAAGAGAGTTCTAATAGGAATAAAAATAAAAAATAAAAAATAGCAATAAAATATACATTGACACACATTTTATATTTATTTTTTATTTTCACCTACCATATCATACACAATATTAGTGATTAAGTTATGTAAAATCAACATTCAATATTGAAAAGTATTTGTTATCATCGTTATTTTAATATTCATTCTCTTTTGTAAAAAAAATTTATCTTTTGAGTTATTTATCCAAACGCTACAACTTTAAAATAAGTACTTTTATAACTAAAAATCCAAACACAAAATAACTTATTTATAAGCTGCTGTTAATAAAAGTCCTTATGTTTTAAGCTCCTTTCCCAAAAGAACTTATTTAAGTTATTTACCCAAACTGAGCCTAAATAGTTGTTTTTTGACTTTTTTTTCGTAATTGATAATATCTCCCATTTTATTTCTTAAAATTTGAAAATTCACCTTTTTTTAATCTAGTTCTTCTATTTTTCTCTTTGTATTCATGTGTTACAATAGAATGAATTAAAATAAAAACTTATATTTACTCTCAGAATAACTAGAGAGTTCTAATCCAAAAATAGAGCCAAAATGATTGATTGGTTATTGACTTCATTTTATTTATTGTTTATTTTATGCTTTTTACTTTTTAATTTGGTTTATGCCTTTGGTGGGCCTTGGTATTGTCCTTGGCTCCTTGCCAATTGCCATTACTACTCTCTTATTTTTTGTTAAATGTTAGCTAGCGCCGGAGCCAGTATTTTTCCTAGTTTTATTTTATTTTTGCGGATGATAAATTTATCTTCTTATTATTATTATCATCTTAATAATATTAATTTTAAAAAATCTTTAATATTCTTTAAATATTACAAAGTCACTAAAACAACAGTGAAAAATGATAAAAGAATAAACTGATTTAAACGAATTTGAAAAAAAAAAAAAACAAATTTGAGAAAATTATTATTTTTATTGATAAAAATAATTATTTGAGTAAATTACTCTTTTTACATATAAAAGTTTAAAACGCTGACAAATCTACCCACAAACAAACAAAATTATTATTTCTATACATAAAAGATGGACTTTTACTAATAAAACTACCTAAATCCTAAAAAATTATTTGAAATTTCCAAAATATCCTTTAATATAACCTAACTTCTTTTTACTCCATACTAGCTCTCCTCCGTTTTGTTACTTCCGCCGCCTCCTCCTTCGGCGTCCCCCTCTCCACAAGCGCTCTGTTCGCCACGTCACTGCCAAAGCCTCCAAGAACCTCGATTGTGCTCTCTCCTTCGTCCGCAAGTTCAAGAGCCGCTCCATCCTCTGTCGCGTCATCACCATCGTCTCCGCGCCGCAGACTTCCGCAAGGTCCTCTCCTACCTCGAAGCCTCCATCGGTGACATGAGCTGGCTCCTCTCCATCCTTGACGGCAACGTGCTACAGTAAATTTTAGAAGGTTAAATTTAACAGTATTTATATATTTTTTGGAGTGTTTGAGAATGTTATAGATAGTTCCGGAATATTCTAGAATGGCCTAGAAGGTTTCGGAATATCCTAAAAGGTTCTAGAAGACTCTGAAAGGTCATAGAGTATTCTAGAGGAGTGTGGATATATATAGAAGCATGAAGAGTAGTATGAAATAATCTAAAAGTATTTAGAAAAATGTGGTATGATAGATATTTGTAGTGAAGGTTCTGGATGATCAATTTGAACCGTTGATTAGATTTAATCCTAATCATCCATTGAGGAAGTGGAAGGCTATCAATAGGGGTGAGAGTTAGAGTTTGCGTGAGTAAGTCATTTGCTGCAAACACTTAAGTAATAAAGTGTTCTTTCCACCAAAGCTTCATTTCTCTTAATATGAGAATTAGGCTAATTTGGTCTTAGGTAAAGAGGTTGAGTTAGTTCGAGTGCCAACACGGTAGCGTTGGAATGTGTCTAAGACCGCGACAATTTGGCATCAGAACAAAGTTCGAGAAGGAGCACAAGTGGTTTGTGGGTATGATTTCTAGTGTAACCATGGAGAATGTTAAATTTCAAAGGGGAAGAGATGCTATTTCTTCTCAATGAGGAGGCAAGAAGGCCCGTTCATCAAGTGAGCCTAGAAGTAAGGACTTTAACTTCTTCGAAAAGAAAGTTTCTATGTTGGAGAATGTTCTATCCTTTATGGATGAGCGCTTCCAAAGGATAAAACATGACAAGGAGACCCTCGAGACTCACATGTTGGGAGAACTATATGTTTTCAAAGAAAGCATGCTTCAAATAGAAGAGAAACTTGAAAATTCCTTGAAACTATTCGAGGGGGTTCGAAGAGGCAAAATCCTGATAAACCATTATAAGGGAGACAATAAAGATTGATCTCAGAAAGCCAAATGAGTTCAAAGGCGTGAGGGGCGCTTAAGAGGTGGAGAACTTCCTGTAGCAAATGGAGAGATAATTCGAAAGTCAAGGGATCGTCGAAAAAGCAAAAAGGTACGCATTGCAGTTCTCTACCTTTCTGATAATGCTACTTTATGGTGAAGAAGAAAGTGCGTAGATATGGAAACAGATACTTGCAACATAGCCACATAGAAATATTTCAAAAGAGAGTTGAAAAGACAATTCTTTCCTGAGAATGTGATCTATGAAACAAGGAAGAATTTGAGGGAGTTACACAAGAATACGATTAGCAATTTATTTATAGGAAGCAATATCATTTGTTTGGAAAATTTTAGAAACTAAACCAATATGCAAAATCTTACAATTAGATTGCAGATTGAATAACTACTTGAAAAATAGCAATACTATTCCCATATTGATAGCATCACTCCCTTTTAATTATGTTATTTTATCTTCCAAAAGACCAAAACTATCCACAATTCTTATGGATATAACAAAACTCAGAAAATGTTGATATGACAAAGAATGGAAGTAGTTCTGAAAAAAAAAAGATTAAAAAAATACATAATTAAGATGTGACTATCAATTTGAGTGACATTATCATTTTCTTAACTACAATTACTATTTATTCAAAAAAAAAAAAAAAACCTACATTTACTATCAATCCGTAAGTATATATTACATCCTTTGCAAATGAATTAGTAATTGTTTTTTGGACATAGGATCAGTAGTGTGATTCAAAAGTATATCTTACACCCCCCAATGCTACTTTTTTGGTGCAAAAATATAAGTAGATGCGAATATTTTTTTAATTATAAAAGAAAAAGACTTGCGACTCATCACTCATCAAAATTACAGGGTCTATAAAGGTCTCTTTTGTGAACATCCTACCAATCTTAATTTTTAAAAATGGGAATAGCCATTGCATGTTTGTGCACATCAAACATGTCATCATTCATATTCCAGGCTATAAGTTTGGAGATAAAGTTAAATATTAATGCAACTGATTAAAGAGTTTATAATAGACCTCTTATATTGACGAGAGCTTTACTATATTTGTACATTCTATAGGTCGAACACATTGGATTTACTATATAAAACCTACCAATGCCAGTCAATGGCGAGCATTTCCAGTCACGGGAAAACTCATCGATCAGTTGCCAATGATGCGTTATCATTTTCAGAGAAAGCAGCAACATTGATATTTTCAGGGACAGCAGTTCGACAATCCGTGTTATTGCCTTCATTAACCTGGTCATCAAGTGCCAAATCATGAAAGAAAAAGGATGTATTCAGTATAAGATTGAGTATAACATGAATAAACGATGCACCATGCGGGGAAAAAAAATACCGGCTCGGGTAGGGCAAGCGTGTGTTCCTGGTTTCTCTTGGAAAGATCCCTCATAGTACCCTGCATAGTTCCAGAATATATTTACAGCTCCCTTGATATGATTAATTGTGGGGTAAAAATGGGATGAAAATTTTTACAGAAGTTGTTATGTAAAAAATTACATATAGAACCCGTCCATGAAATTTTACCCTTTCAACCAAACACACCCTTAGAAGAAGATGGTCCATTCATATGCTGACATGCAATTAGTTAGCCCCGGAATTTTCATAATCCCAAATAGGGTGAGAAAATACCACATTTTTGTTATAAGAAAGGACCACACTTGATTCAGATAATTTGAAAGAAAGTTCACGCTAATTCTACAAAGGAATGAAATAGTAGATCTTTACTCTTTGATGTATTGTCAAAATCAAACAACCCTATAATAGAAAAAGGGTTATTTTACCCTGAAAAAACCATTTGGAGAAAAATACCTACCCTATTTGACCAAAATAGCCCACAAGCATTGCAAAGTGACCTTGGACCAGATGGCCCTCTCCGCATCATTGGGGTGGCTTTTGAACTTATGCCACAGTGTGTGCATCTACATAGACATGCAATGAAAAGAGAGGGTTAAAACAAAAAGTCATCCCATGAATCAAACCCCAGTACCAGAAAGCCACACACATCCACAGTTGAACAGTGGTGAAAAGAAAGTTTGGCAATAAGATCACAGGATGAGATGATACTCACGATGTTTCTGATTGAACAGCATCTTGCATTGACTCTTGGTCTGAACCACAACTATTAGCTCCATCTTGTTTCTTAGATGAAGTAAATTGGCCTTTATTACGTTGCATCCTACATTTAACAATCAGATAAGAAGCATTGGCTATTAAGTCCAACAGCTACAACAATGAGCAACAAAAAGAACATGTCAAATATAAATGATGTGCAAAATCTTATGAGAAGATGAGTCTCCTCATTTGTTAACACCATATGATATATGAAGTACCAAAGTTCTTGCTCAGAACAGCAAATTATCAGGAGACACATACCATTTGCTATCACAATACTAAAACTATGCACATCCCAATACATATATCATGGCAAAAGCAACCAACTCTCAATTAAAAGGTTTCATCAATTAAAAGGTTTAACAAGCATAAGAAAGAAAAAACCTTTATTAACCCCCAAAAGGAAAGCACTATCCTCTTGATTGTATGTCATTTAACAAAAAAAATTTAGCTCTATAACAATCATCAGTAAAAAGAAATAAGGGCTAATTTTCAAAATTTACTGTTTGAGATTTAAGCTAACTAAAAGCACATTGATTTTTTTCCATTTCGGCCAAATACTTCTACAAAAGATTGACAACACTCGGCCCAAAACCAATCACCAAAGAACCAAACAAAATATTAAATAAAAGGTCAACCAAAAGACAATGCAAAACATGTGATACTAGTTCTGAATGCACCCCACACATCATCACTTTATGAACCTGTAAAATGTCAATAATATTGAGTACGTTAAGCACTATTGTACTATAATGGATTTGACTGTAGAAAGAACCTAGGACTTCCAAATAGATTTTATCAAGATGGAAAGAGGTTGTATCAGATCATTAAGTTAGGAACTCAGAAAGATTTGCAACTACATACAGAGGGGTAAGGAGACCACAGCCTTTCACTCAAACTAAATAAAACAAGAACATTCTCAAGGAGGCCCAAAAATATAGGAAACCAAAAAAATGTGGAAGTCCCAAGAATGTAGATTCCTAAACTTTAATAAAGTTCTCAATAGGAGAAAGGAAGATATGCAATAAAGGGAAGACAAGACTAATTAAACTAGGAGCTTCGTACCCAAAGGTCTATCCAAAAGTTAAAAGTGCCTTTATATAAATATAATGATGCAATGTAATCATAATAATAATAAAATTAAATTAAATAAAAAAATTGGTGATGTAATTTGGTTTTCAAAATGGGTAAAGTTATCTTGCTATACAAGTTTTGTAAATTAACCCTGTTTAGGTTTCTTGACTCTACATCCTGTTAAAGTGAAAAATAAATTGGATCACGAGAAATAACATAGAAGACCAAAATTGGGCAACAAAGTTCCTTTTCCCTTTCTGATATGATGTCTAAATGGAAGATAGGTAAGAAACAACTTCAAATCCAAAGGCCTGTTTGAAACACGCAGATTCGTGTCAACTGAAAGCTGAGGTCTTGTGCATTTTACTTCTATGTAAGCATGGGGAGGTACGACAACTTCAGCGACCACATGCTACAAGACTTGTAGATTTGACACGATGGGTGATCTATTCTAAAATCTAGGGACTAGATAAATCAATTGCAGGTCACCAACTATACTTTGGTATCTGTCTAGATAGACAATGTGTTCTAGCCAGACTCTGTCAGCTGTTGCAATAGCAGGGTAAATGTGATAACACCTAGTAACTTATATAATTTGTTAAAAAGAAGCAAAGAAAAAATTCATCCCCAAATTCAAATAATTATTTGCATGATGGAACAATCATATGAGATCCATAGAATTTTTTAAGCTAACAGAGTGAATAGTAACTTCATCTATCAATCTAACATCTGAGGAGATTCTATTCAGAATCAGACAATCATATGAGGTTCTATCAATCTAACCTGAGTGCAACTTCTTGACGCACACTATATCTAACTTTCTTGTCAAAGCATCGCTCTTTCCTCTTCTGTCTGAACCTATTCAATGATGCAGCTCGATGTGGCTGACTGCACCTTCCAGGGAATTCCACTGCACCCTACATGCCCACCATCACCATTAGAAAACAAATGAACTAAACTGTAATTGAATTTATTTAGCTAAAGCTTTATATACAGATAAATACTTCATGTGATTGAGAACAAAATGAGTAACTAACCATAAGAGATTGTAACTAAACATAACTAACAAATTCCCCTAATAAACTGCACACGTACCCTCTGATTCTGAGGCGATAACTCTGCACATTGCGAACCCGACGAAGGCATTTCGCACCCTCCCAACAACAATAACACCGCTTGAACCTGTTAAATTAAAAACCAAAGGCAAAATCTAATAGTTCCTTCAGTGGTATTATTCTTGACACAAAATTCTGAAATATCACAGCCCCAGAGAACAAAGAACTGAAATTTGGGGGCGGGGGATTAACATTGAAAAAATAATAAGCGTGCCTTTTCGGGTGTAACGGAATCAAAGACATAGACTTGACCACGAAACGAGAGCGTGAGCTGGCTAGAATCTTCACAGGGAATTATAGACATGTCGGGGCCTCCGCCGCCGGAAACGTACACGGTGTCGGCATCTTCGACGACTCCGCCGGCACCGTCCTCGAGGCCGTGGGAATTATAATGATTGTGGTGGTGGTTGTCGACGGAGTCGGAGGCGGCGGCGCCGTTGTCTTCGGCGGCGGAAATCTGATTGGGAACGTTCATGGAGCCGTACATTGTTGGATATAGGGTAGAATTTGGGATTTTGGACGCATTAGAAGGGAAAAGTTTCGGGGAGTTGGGAATTGGGGGGCGAAACCCTAACCCTAACCCTAGTTAGAGAGTTTTGGGGATTGTGAGAGTGAGAGTGTTATGTCACAGTGAGTGAGTGAGTAACAAATGGCGAATGTATATAAATATGTCTTGAAAGCGGAAACTGTGTCTGGTGTGGTGTGTGTGTTTGTCGAGGCTCAACACACAAGAGTGAGGTGAAAAGAAGAGAAGAGAAGAGCAGATAGGGGGCAAAAGTGATCCCAGTGACAGAGACACCGGCCTTCTCTCCTTTCTTTGTTCTTTTCGATGCGATTGTGCATCTTAAAGTATATTTTTTTTAAGATTAAATTATATAATTGGTCCTCCTACTTTTATTGAAATTATAAAGAGGTTTGTTATGGTACTCAAAAGAATAAAGATATTATCTCATTATTAATTATTAAAATAGATTAAATAATTAAATTTAAATTAGAAAATAAAAATTTTTAAATTATTTTAAAATTATTAAAAAATAATTAGATAAAAATTAAATACCAAACAAAAAATACTATAAAATTAACTAATTATAAATTGGTTTTTAAATTTAAAAAATTTGTAATTGTGTTCTTAAACAAAATCTAATACTAAACCTTTAAAAAAAGGATATCAGTCAGTAGAATATTGATCTGTCTTTAAAAAAGGCATAAGAATTACTGAATTAGATTTAGTATTTTTTATTCTGCAGACTTACTTTATTTGTGTATCCTCATTCCAACCATTCATTTATTTCATGTTTAATTCTGTTTACCTTTTTATCCGTTTTTATTTGTACTAGTGTATGAACCCGTGCTCAGCACGGAAAAATTTATAAAAATAAAAAAAAATTATATGTTTAGATATTTTAAAAAAAAAACATAAAATAATTATTATGTTAAGAAATTTATAAAATTATTCTCAAAATTAAAGTTTAACTCAAAAATAGTGAGTAATAATTATTTTACACTTTTTTAAGTAAAATAATTATACATTGGTACAGAATTTAAAATAAAATTAAAATATTTATATTAAAATCTTATTTTTTCAAAGACTTCTCCATAAACAACATTGATAGTTAAATTTATAGACATTCCTACGTGATTCATAAGTAAAACTTTTAAATATTTCTTACTCTTAACTCTTGAAAGTGCCACATATAGTTGGCCATGTGTAAAAACTGGTTTGAGCAAGTACAATCTAACATGAGATAAAGTTTGTCCCTGAGACTTATTAATTATCATGGCAAACGATACTATTATGAAAAACTGTCTTCGTTGGAATCTAACTGGGACGGTTTCATTTGTTGGTACCATATTCATTTTTGGAGTCAAAGCAATATGACCAACATTGTTATCCGTTAAGACTTCACATTCTATGACATGATTTCCAAGTTTCCTAACTTGTAGCCATGTACCATTACAAATATCACTGGATTGGTCAATATTCCTCAGTAACATCACCGGATCACCAACCTTGAGTATTAATTTATATGGAGGCAAACCAGAACAATTTATGCTATTCAGTAATTCAAGATCTAAATTTTGTGCAGACATCCGATTTTTATCCCTAGTGTATGTTCCCGTGTCCTACACGGGATAATACATAAAATTATATAAAAATTTTTATTAAAATTTAAATAAAAAATATACATAGTAATTATTATTATAAATATTTTACAACTTAAAAATATTAAAAATAATTAATATTTATTTTAATCAATTTAAATTTATTGAATGGTCATTTCATTTGCCCGCTTAAGCAAGTATTTGGAGTTCGAATCTCGCCTTGTGTATCACAATCCATTAGTTAGCGACAGACCCTTAATAAATAGAACATCAATATGTGGTGGATTAATTATCGACTTGCCAAGTTAAAAAATCTGTAGAAAAAATTGTATTTGTCTTTAAAATAGATTAATTTTTCATTAATAGAAATACTTATGAATTTTTGTCTTTGTTGAAATTTTCTTGGGACAATTTTATTTATTACTATCGTATTCATTCTTGAAATCAAAACAATATGATCAACATTGTTACTTGTTAAAACTTCACATTTTATGAAATAATTTTTAAATTTTCAAATTCATAAACTTATGTCATTACAAAAGTTATTAGATCGATTAATATTTTTTGGAAATATGGTGTATCGAAACACCATCGTTGAGTATTAGTTAGTGTGAAAAGAAACCGATAACAACTTTTGTTATTTAATATATAATTTATTCTATTGAAAAATAAATTAATATTTTCTAAACTTGTAAATACATTTTCTTCTAATTTCTTACACCATTTTATTTGCCAATATTTACTATTAAAAATAACAAATGACCATACTATCTTACAATATATGATGTACAAAGTAATTTCTTATCTTAAAATTAATTTTGGTTAGTGAGATAAAATGTAAAATATTTTTTTATTTTCTTACTCAAATTTAAATTTAAATTTAGAATTGATTAACAACTCATTATTTTTTTAATTTCAATAAAAATAAATTGGTTAGATGCAAAATATTCATCATTTAATAATTTCAATCATTTAAATTTTAATTACCAAAAATTAGATTAAAAATTAATTATAAACTTAATAATCGATTATATATATATACATATATATATATATTTTATAGTACGTAAATAATAATATCCAATGTATTGATTATTTATTTTTTTCGACAGAATTAATATATAATCTATTGAGAATTGATTTATTATCCAAATTTTTTTATAAATTTTTTAATATGTGAAAATAGTAATCTTATTTTTTTATTATTATTTAATAAATTCTTCTTAATTTTTTAATTATGTAATTAACTTAATTAATAATCTTTATTATTGCTTTTATACTAAAAAAATATCAATTTATACTATTTATATATTTTTTACTACTAATAAATAAATAAATATTTGCACTATTATACTTATTGTGCTAGATGATAACTTAAGTTATTTATTTTGTATGTTAAATTTATTAAATATTAAGATGAAAAATTAAAATTGTTCAATAAATTATATAAATAGTCATTACAGAAAAGAAAAAAAATTATATATCATATATAATAATCCTTGATATATATAGTGTCATGTATATATTAAAATTCTCTATTTTAATTATGTGAGTGATTATTGTTATTTTCACTTTTTTGTTACATTAGAAAATAATATTTAAAACTAAAAAATAGATAATTAATTTTTTTAATTTGAATTAAAAAATGTCTTGTAAATATATCTAACTTTTATATATACTAAGTGTTATAATATTAAATAGTATGGTATTTGCTATAACAATGACTCAAAATATTAATTTAAGATATGTTTGAACCTGGTAAGACCTCAATGTAAGCAAGATCAACTAAAATCTATTGTTAGGGTCCCAAATCTGACTTGAGTTCGTTACCTTAAAGACCCAATGCAGATGAAGTCCATGCGTTTCCTCTTAAATCGGCTCAAATTGGATCTCCGTTGCTAGTTAGATATGGTAATGAGAACTCAGGAGAGCGTGAGAAACCCACTTTTCATCCTTCATTCCTATTTAAAAAAAATGTCTCTGTTCTTTCTCCGTCATTGTAAGTTCCTATTTAATTACTCCTAAGAGAACGTAGATCTCTTCGGGTATCTATTAATATTCTTTGAAAATTTTTTAAAAAATTAACACAAAAAGACATAATATAATAAATCATAAAATAATCAATTCAATATAATTCAACACAATTTATAACATATTCGTTATGAAAAATAACATTTCAAAAGGAGAAAACATAAAAAAATCCAACATAATAACATAACATAATTTTTTAGGATGATACTGAGCGACATAGTGACGGACTTGATGAGAGGTAGAGAAAGTGAGTTAGAGAGAGAGAGGATCAAGACTGAGAATGAGTCTGAAAGAAAAAGAAAAAATTCAAATTGGAGGCAGAAATTAAGGTTACTAAATTCAAGAAATAGATTTACATATATATAAAATAGGATAAATTAATAATTTTATATTCGCGTATATTTAATAAGTTTCATGGGGCGGGTACTTATGTCCGTGCCCCTATTAGGAGTGGCAAATGGGAAAGTCCGCCCTGTCTTGCCAAAAGCCCGCCCCGCCTAGTAAAACGGTTCTGAATTTTTTCCCCGCCTACCTAATGGTAGGCTAGCGGGATCTCCTTTTTTTTATAAACCATTAAATATTAAATAATATATATAATTTCACAACAATTTCAATAAATTTATAATTTCTAAAAACATAAAAAAAATTATAATTTTTAAATTCACGCACATTAACGTCTTTATAATTATAAATATGTAATAAATATACTTATAAATCAATTTTTTTGAAACAAAATAATAAAATCAGCATTGTCCAAAGCAAAAAAATATTATCCAAAATATATAATTAAACATCTTCAAGTTTATAATCAATCAAACATAAACATAATCCAAAATATAACTTAAAACTCCTTCAATTATCATCTTCATCCTCTTGTAGATCAATAACATTATAAAAATTTGTAAAAAAATGTCTCTACCAAAATAAAAGCTTGGCCCAGCGGGAAAGCATGTCCCGTCCCGTCGAAATCCGCCAAATCCCGTGGATTAGGCGGTGCAGGGTAGGCGGGATTTTAAGTTTGGTGGTCATAAATTTTCAGCCCAACTCGCATTTTTTGGCGGGTTATGCGACCAACTCGACAGGTTTCGACCCGTTTGCCACTCCTAGTCCCCATCCATTTTCGCATGGCAGGTCGTGAGGATTTCGGGAGTCCCCATCTAGCTCCAAAACGCGAGTAATTCCTGCAAATACCCGTTTCGGCTGTTTTTGTGATCATCCTTATTGTTAGCATTCATTGGTTCATGACGTGGAGCTATTCTAGCCACTCAATAAATTCTCAGATAATCAAAGTCTAGGTTATATCATTTTTATAAAGTTACATGTATCCTTATTATAACAATATTAATAAAAGATAAATGGATAAACACTAAACTATTGTTTGGATATAAGATAAAAAAATAAGAGGAAAGAAAATGAAAAGAAATGTATATTTTTTGTGTGTGTTGTTTAGATGAAAAAAAAATGAATGAAAAGAAAATAGAGGAAAAAATTTCTTTTGCTTGAATGGAAGAAAAAGTAAGAAGAGAAAAAATCATAATAGAGAAAAATTATATTAATGTTTTTATATATTATATATAAATTATAATTCAAATGGTAACTCTGTATTTTTATCCATGTTTGCACTTTTGAATCAGTTTTTTTCGCAACTTTGAAGAAAAAAAATTTACGTGAGCTCCATATACACTTTTATGTTTTTCATTCAATTTCTTTGTTGAACCAAATAATGAAAAATTAATTTTTCCATCTATTTTCTTCTCCAGCATGTTATTCCTCTACAAATTCTTCTAATCTAAACAATGTATAAATATGTCATCTATTCTATTATATATAACAATAACTAATATCACATATTAGGCTAATTTATGTTAATAAACCAAAGTCACCCTAAAATTACCTGAATCCCCTAAACCCAATAACGTTATCTAATTGTCTCCATTTACATTTCCATATAAATCGAATATAATGAATTCGAATTAGGATAATAAATAGTAAATCTAATTTATATTTAATAATTTACTCTAACTTATGGTAAAAATGTAAAATTTGATGCCAAAAAAAATAAAATGACATACATTTTTTACTAACGAACAAAAAATATATTTTTTTATTTTTTATACACGTATCTATCTTTTTAAGTTATACATTTTGATTTATATAAATTAATGATAATTAAATGTACAAAAAAATACTAATTAATAAAAAAATAAAATTTAAGATAAACATGTCCTGAACAAATTGAAATAAAATAAAGACTTTTAATTATGATCATTAATTATAATTACATATATTTACTTCAAGATTTATACTTCAAAAACACACTTATTAATATTTTGTATTTTTATTTTTTAATTTTATACTATCACAAACATTAGTTACTCTCCAATAATGACAATACTTTTAAAAAAATAAACATAACTAAATGATTTTAAAATTATATAATAATTTTTAATATAACAAAAAAATATACAATTACCTAAAATATAATATTTGTGTAGTAACTGAAATTTAATTGTCAATATAAAGTAATATACAATATCATTTCGTAATCAAATAAGTGTTTAATCAAAGAATTTAATATTTATATAATAATATGACAAAATAAATTAAAGTTTGAGTTTAATCATAGCAAGCGTTCAAGTTTAAATTTTTATAAATTAATTTATTTGTGTTAAAGTGAATTGCGTAATAAAAAATTCATAAAAATTTCATATATTGAAGTAGACAACAATTTATTTATAAATACAAAAAGTGTATTGAATAAGTAAGAAATTATTTTATTTTAATTTGGTCCATAATTCACATGATTCAAATTTAGTTCAATATATATAATTTGATTTGATTTGATTTAATAATTAGTTGAAAATATCTCAGTTGCCTATTTTATTCATAGATTTATTATTTTAATGACTAATAAATTAATCAAATTAATTAATTAGTACACACAATAAATTTGGATTAATAAATTAAAAGAATAAATTAAAAATACTAACAAATATTAAAATAAATAAATTAAAAAATACTACCAAATCAAATTGATATAAATTATAATAAATTATATAATATTTAAATATTTAATCAAATTAATTAGTTGATATAGTTAATTTATCGTAATAACTTATAGTTAATGGGTTAAAAGAAATAAATCGAAAAACATTCTTAGAAACATGCTATGTCAGCTTCATCATTAAGTACAAAAATCCAATTTTTATATAATAGAATAGATAAATTTAAATGTATAATATTATTCTTATTAAAATTATCTAATTATATTTATACAACTTAAACTTTTAGAGAAAATTATGAATGACATCTTATTGGTCAAAAAACTTATTAATGACTCTAGAGTCTAAATAATTTGATGTGAATTTCTTTTTATTTTTTACATTAACTTTAGATTAAAAAAATTAATTCTGACATATAATTAAAAACTTAAAATGCAATTAATAAAATTTTTTTATCTATAATTATTAATGAGATGTAATCTAGATATAATGAGAAATAAATCATATAAATAGAGATTTTGCATAATAGATAGAGTTAAATTCAAGGATAACGATGTTTTTTAATTAATTTTTTTAATTTATTCAATTACAATAATAATAATAATAATAATAATAATATATTTGTCTAACTTAATTTAACTTTTTCGTACACAATTTTTAATCTATTTTATATTCATTTACATTAAAAAAAAAGAAAGAAATAAAGGATATACAATCTTTAACACGGTACTCTTTTAGGTATTTAGAAATCTAGAACAAAAAAAATCCTTGAAAAACTAAATAGCCACCTAATTTTTCTTGCCCTCAATTCTGTGACCTTACTCCCAAAAACCCAGAAGAATAAAATATTGCTTGACTTGCTTTCGAATGCAGTAGAGAAGAACATGCAACTTCCATCTCGTCGCTGTTATTCCACCTGCCCAGTCACTACCATTGTTGTGTCTATTCCGCCACCGTATGCGTTGCTATGCGTCATCCAATTTAATGAATTTAATTAGAATAAACAATAAATTATTTATTTTATTTTAGACTTCATAAATAATGAAAAAATCAATTCACTGATACAATGAATTACAATTAACGTAGTCTAATTAATTAAGTAATATAAATTATAATAAATTATATTAATATTTAAATATCCAATCAAATCAATTAGTTGATATAATTAAGTCATTGTAATAAATTGTATTGAATGAGTTAAAATAATTAAATCAGAAAACACTCTGTGGAGCATGCTATGTCAACTCCATCATTAAGTGTAGAAACTCAATTTTTATATAATAGAATAGATAAATAAAATAAATAAGTAAGTAAGTATTTGCACTATTATACTTCTTGTTCTACATAATGACTTAAGATATTTGTTTTGTATGTTAAATAATATAAATAATATTTTGTATCTTATATTCATTAAATATTGATATTAAGAGGAGAAAATTATGTAATAAATTTTATAAATAGTAATTATAAAAATAATTAATTATTTATTATAAAGATGTCAAAAAGAATCTAATATATAAAGATGTGAATTGTAAAAATAGAGGGGTACATATATAAAGAAGAATAGCATGCATGCATAAACGTTTTTTAACTATATCATAATTTGCTGTAGCTATACAATGAATTCAACGGCAGTGCTCCAAAAGTTTGCATCGGTGCACCTCGAGCACATGACTTGATTTCTTAAGCCGCAAGTATGCCGAGCACATTGTCATCCAATTCCATCAGCAACGATAAGGCTTAAATTGAGATATTTTTGAGTTATAAACAAACAATCAACGAAATATTATTCATCTATACCTTTTCATTTATCCATAAAAGAAATTTTACATAAAAAAAAAGAAGAAAAGAAGAGTTGAAATAGCAAGAGCGATAAAAATGATGATTCTTATCATTTTGTTTGGTTGTCTATATATAGAAGACCAGAAAATCATAATTATCTAATAAAATTAATTTGTATTTATTGTATTTAATTTGAATAAGCAAGAAATGATCATATTTTAGTTTAGTATTTAATTCACATGATTTGAATTTGACTCAATACATATAATTTAATTTGATTTAATTATTAGTTAAAAATATCTCATTTGCTTATTTTATTTATAGATTTATTATTTTAATTATTAATAATTTAATCAAATCAATTAATTAATATACATAATTTATACCTAATTTGATTTAATAAATTAAAAAATACTACCAAAATATTAAAAGAAAAAAATTAGAAAATACTATTAAAATAAATTGATATAAATTATAATAATTATGTAATATTTAAATATCTAATCAAATCAATTAGTTGATATAATTAATCTCATAATAGATTATATTTAATGAGTTAAAAGAAATAAATCGAAAAACACTCTCCGAAGCATGTTACGTCAACTCCACCATTAAGTGTAGAAATTCGATTTTTATATAATAGAATAGACGTTAATTCATATATAGTATATAAACAAATTTAATTAGAATAAATAATAATTTATTTATTTTATTTTAGACTTTATAAATGAAAAGATTAATTCACTAATATAACGAATTATAATTAATGTAGTATAATTAATTAAGTAATATAAATTATAATAAATTATATTAAGAAAAGAAATATTTAAATATCTAATCAAATCAATTAGTTGATATAATTAAGTCAGTGTAATAAATTGTATTGAATGGGTTAAAATAATTAAATCAGGAAACACTCTCTGAAGCATGCCACGTCAGCTTCATCATTAAATGCAGATATTCGATTTTTATATAATAGAATAGATTTGTTTCTTTTGCTTAAAGATCCGTATTATTTCCTATTGCATTTATGAACTCCATGTAACGATCATTTATAATGTATTTTGTAATTATTGTCACATGGATCTAGGACTTTTATATATATATATATATATATATATATATATATACATACGAGAAGTGTTACACGGTCAAGTCATTTTAGTTTATAAGTTATATAAATTAGACTAAAGTCCAATTTGAGTAAATAACTTAATTAAATCACTTTTGAAGAAATAGTTTAAACAATAAATACTTATATTAAAAATAACTTATAAATAAATTATTTTGTATTTGGTTTTTTAGTACTAAAAGTAATTATTTTAAGAGAAAAATGATAAAAAGCTTTTTATTATGAGAGAAGTCATTTTTTTAACTTCTCCTTAAGCACTAAAATAGCTTTTTAGAAAGTTACAATTTTGTTTTGAAAATTATACCAAACATTAATACTACACCTTTTTATAAATTAAAAGTTAAAAAAAGTCACTTATGAACCTATTCAAACGGACCTTAAATCTAACAAAAATGACGCTCACCCATACGAGCTATTAACATGCACGCTAGTCAACAGTTTTCATAACGCGCTTTGTGTTCCTCCTCCTCCTCCTCCTTCTTATTTGTGTTTCTCCTCCTTTTTCTTCGCGTATTTCATCTTCATCATCATGGTTTTTTTTATTATTGTTGTTGTTGCATTTTTTTCCTCCTCCTCTTTCTATTGATTTTGCAATATTATATATATTTTTTTCTTTGTTTGATTTTTTCCTCTCAGAAAGAATTATGAAAATATGAAATAAGAAGATAAAGAAGAAGAAGAAGAAGCAGAAGATAAGGAGGAGGAAGAGGAAGAGTTTTGAATTATACAAAACTTATTAGCATACATACACCAAAAATTCTTAAAGAATACACCCAAATACCTTCGTGTTACACCCAAATTTGCTGCAAATACAGAAATGTGTTTCTTCTAATGTTGTATTTTTTTCTTCTTCTTCTTTTCCTTATTTCTTTCTTTCTTTTAGTTGAACCAATGTAAGTTCATCCTATTTCAAGTGATTTTGTATCATTATGTATTTCTTCTTTTTCTTTGTTTGATTTTTCTATTTTTATTCTTATTAAAAGAGTAAAACAAGAAATTTGAGAAGATAAAACAAGAAAAAAAGATGAATAAGAAAAAAAAGAAGATGATGATGATGATGATAATGAAAAAGAAGAAGAAGAAGCAGCAGCAGAAGATGAGGAGGATGGAGAAGAAGAGTTTTGAATTATGCAGAATTTATGAGCACACATATACCAAAAATTCTTAAAGAATACACCCAAATATCTTCGTGTTACACCGAAATACAGAAAAATATTTTCTTTAATGCAGAACTTTTACATTACATTCAATTTAACCATCAACGATGAACAATAATTTTCACAAATAAAAACAACATTATTCACCTACAAAATCATAAACTACTAATGAAAATATTAACTAGAATCGAACCACACCTCGGCCACTTGATTGGATTCAAAATAATCAATTTCATTTTGGTTCAATTGACAATCTAAACTTGAACTATTCATTATCTTCAACAACGAGATAATTGATGATGGAAGAGAAGGAAAAAAAGGAAGAAGGAGAAGAAATTGTAATGAAAAAAGAAGGAGGAAGAAGAGGAGGAGGTGGTGTTGGTGAGAGAGTAAAACAAGAAGAAATTTGAGAAGATAAAACAAAAAGAAAAAGATGAATAAGAAAAAAAAGAAGAAAATGGTGATGATGATGAAAAAAGAAGCAGCAAAAGATGAGAAGGATGGAGAAAAAGAGTTTTGAATTATGCAAAACTTATCAGCACATATACACCAAAAATTCTTAAAGAATACACCCAAATATCTTCGTGTTACACCCAAATTTACTGCAAATACAGAAAAGTATTTCCTCTAATGCTGCATTTTTCTTCTTTTTTTTCCTTATTTCTTTCTTTCTTTTAGTTGAATGAATATAATTTCATCCTCTTCCAAGTAATTTTGTACCATGATGTGTTTCTTCTTCTTCTTTGTTTGATTTTTTTGTTTTTATTCTTGTTAAAAGAGTAAAATAAGAAGAAACTTGAGAAGATAAAATAAGAAAAAAAAAGATGAATATGAAAAAAAAAAGATGATGACGATGAAGAAAAAAAAAGAAGAAGAAGCAGCAGAAGATGAGGAGGAGGGAGAAGATGAGTTTTGAATTATGCAAAATTTATCAACACACGTATACAAAAAATTCTTAAAGAATACACCCAAATATCTTCTTGTTACACCCAAATTTGCTGCAAATACAAAAAAATATTTTCTTTAATACAGAACTTTTACATTACATTCAATTCAAACCATCAACGATGAAACATTATTCACCTACAGAATCATAAACTTCTAACGAAAAAATTAACTATAATCGAACCACACCTCAGCTACTTGATTGGATTAAAAACAATAATCAATTTTGTTTTGGTTCAATTGGTAATCTGAACTTGAATTATTCACTATCTCCAACAATGAGATAAGAAGGAGAAGGAAGAAAAGGAAGAAAGAAAAGAAATTCCAATAAAAAAAAGGAGGAGGAGGAAGATGTGGTGTTGGTGACGACGATAACAAAAGAACGTGCGCGCGTTGATTGAAATCTGTTAAATTAAGAGGTGCGTGAAATGTCATGCGTAAGATCTGTGCCTGAGAGTGATTTAGAAAAAAAAAACTTATATGGACTTGTATAATAAAATAACTTGTATGTGGTTATATATATATATATATATATATATATATATATATATATATATATAGCCTACCTTTTTAACTTGAGCCTAATCTTCTATTTTGTCACATGCGTAATTTCAATTAATATTTTTTTTATAATTTTTTTTTGAAGAATCAACATGTATCTTTTCTATCTCCTACGATAATCGTAATTTCATTATGTACCGTACCTTCTGAGTTTAAGTTTATTTGGTGACATCTCGGTCTTCACTTTTCAATTTAATGCCATGAGATGTCATTATTATAACATGGTTTGCTTATCCTTGCTACACTTAAATAAATATGCATACATTCTTTAAAATTGTCATCTTCTCCTCCTATTTATTGATTTTTGTCTTTCTATATGTGTCAAGAATGTATGATAACTACTTTCAGGCTCTTTCTTTTTTTTTGGAAATTAATTCTGGTATGATTATATACTATCATTCAGTTGATCTCATATATTGTTTTTAATTTTTAAAATAGTTGTATTTATTTTTTAGTTTTATTTTTGTGTCACCCGTGATTCTCATTTATATATTTTTTTTCTTTATGTCATGGTATAAGTTCAAGACGTTGGAGAAATTCTTGCATTATTCTGTAGGAGCTTTAAGGACGTTATCTCTAATTTTTTGTTGTTCATCGATACTAATGGTGATGGAATCGACATAACAATTCAAAAAGGAGATCGTACTGCCATAATTATTCAAGGTTATAAGCAGCTATTGGAGAGATATCATCTTGACCATGGTGATTGGTTAAAGGTGAAATACGTTGGTTGTGACAAATTTCTTATTGATCAAGCAATGACCACAACATATACGTAGTTTCTAATTATATAGTCTCAATAAAGTCTTTATTGGATAAGAAGAAACTTTTCGTCGACGACATCAATGTGGACTCAACTGCCATGCATCTGGATTAGTTGATGGGGACTTATACGTTCTTTCAATTAGTGTAGCCCATGCATCTCGAAAGTGTTAGAAACAAGAGAGTTATTTGAAGAGTGTAAGTCTGTGAAAAATGTACAATACATAGGGGTATTATAAGAGTTAGAAGAATCAAAGTAATAAAAGCATACAATCTTACAATTAATATACAGATATTCTATATAAATATAAACGATACTAATTGATCTAAATTGATTCTAATTATTCTTTAACATCCCCCCTCAAACTCAAGTGGAGATAAGGATACCATCTTGAGTTTGGATATTAGAGTCCGAAAACGAGTACGATGATGAGCCTTCGTGAAGATATCAATATTTTGATCCAGAGTTCTAACAACGACGAGACGAAAAGCATCAATAAGGAGACATTGCCAAACAAAATGACAATCAATCTCAATGTGTTTGATGCGTTCATGAAACACATTATTGTCGCAATCTGAATATCACTGTGATTGTCACAAAAAACATCGGTTGGGGATGACTGAGGAGCACCCAAATCTGTAAGAAGCCAATGAATCGAGATAACCTCAGCAGTGGTGTCAGCGAGAGCACGGTATTTAACTTCTGTGCTTGATTGAGCAGTGAACGTTTGCTTCTTAGCTCGCAAAGAAATGAAAGCGTCACAAAAAAATAAACAATAACCAGTAGTAGTAGAACGACGATCAGTGGGATCACCAGCCCAATCAGCATCTAAGTACGCCTGAAGGGATAAAGATGAATGGACAGAAAAATAAAAGCCATGAAATAAGGTGCCTTTGATGTAGCCAAGAATGCGAAGAACTACCGCATAGTGACTAGTACGAGGAACTGACAAGAATTGGCTAAGAACATGAACTGGATAAGTGACATCTGGTCAGGTGACAGTCAAGTAGACGAGACCCCCAACTAACTGTCGATAAAGAGTGAGATTATCCAAAACAGTACCATCCATAGGGGTAAATCGAGCATTAGGCTCAAGGGGAATAAACTCAGTGCAATTATCTGTAATCCCGACGTGAGTAAGAAGATCTAAAGCATACTTAGCTTGAGACAAAAGAGTTATCTGAAGAGTGTATTATTCAGTCTGTGAAAAAGGTACAATACATAGGAGTATATATAGGAGTCAGAAGAATCAAAGTAATAAAAACATACAATCCTACAATTAATATACAGATATTCTATATAAATATAAACGATACTAATTGATCTAAATTGATTATGATTATTCTTTAATAGAAAGCACCTTCTCATGATATGATTATATCCTTTGATTAGCCTTCATTTGAAAATCATCTATTGATGTCTTTAACAAATGTGAAACCAAGTTTCTTTCATTAATCAGAATTATTTGTTTTTCATGCAAACTTTAAGATTTTTCTAATCATCTCATGAACTCTTTTTTCAGAGATTTAGCCAATCAGGATATACCCAAAACTCTATGTATAGAGGTAGTAGATGACTAGATGAGAATAATATTATATCGTTAGAAGACATCCATGTTGCATTGAACCATTTGAAAGTAAAGGTGACTAACCAGTGACGAATCCAGCAATTTTAAGTTGTAGAAGAAAACATATAGCACATAAATAACAAAAAAATCGTATAAACATAACAAAGCATATAAAAATAAATAACATAAAAATATTGAATATTAAATAATTTTTTTATTCATTATCAATATTGATATATTAATAAGTAATAACATAGTTATTAATTCATTTTATTATAAATTGAATAATAATAATAATAATAATAATAATAATAATAATAATAATAATAATAATAATAATAATAAAGTTTGATAAAAAAAACTCAAAGATATAAACTTCAACTAAATAAATTTATTAATTTATAATGCTATGATAATGATTTTTTTATTTTTTATTAATTTGATTTAATATATATTTTTATCTTATACTTTTAGATATAAATTAGAGTTTAATTTTGTTATACTACTAGTGTAAAATATTTTATACAATTATTCAATTAAGTCTATTTTTTTGGATGATCATTTATACGACCGATGTAAAAAGTAGTTATTTTTTATGACATGACATTACGTAATTGGATGTACGTAAAAATTTATTTACATTGATAATATATCAAAATTTAATTCTAAAATTAGAATATACATATATATATAATAAAAGAATTTGCTAACTTGTACTCAAAGAAAACATGTTAAGAGTATAATAATAAAAGAATTTTAAATTTTTAATATATTTAATATGTTAAAAATATAAGAACAAAAATAATTTTTTAATATTTTTTGTCAAACCTTTTTTATTGTATTTCCAAAATATACCCTTATAGTATACGTCAACAAAATTCTTGAAATATTTTGACACAAAAGTTGATGAGTAGTTTTTTAAATGTGGGACAAATACAATTTTTTAATGGGAGCATATATATATTTATATATATACTTTCATATTTTTTTAAAATAGTAGTGGGACATTTGTCCCCACAAATGAATAAGTTGATCCGTCTATATTGCTAACAATAATTCGAATCCATTATCAGGTAACATCTTTTCATCCATTCTATCATATACAACTCTTTTGGTTTATTCTATTATTAAGGTTGTTATATCTTACTAGGTCGAATGGTATGTATTTTGATGAATTCTTCATCTCAATTTTGGTCTAAAACTCTAATTTTCATGCTATTCTGGGGCTTACCTAGAACTAGATGGTGGTTGGGCTTGTTTGTGAGGCCCAAGCGTTAGAGGAGGGTGGTCTCCGACTTGGTTTACGTCTGGGAGCCTCCGTCCGACTTGTGTGTATGAAAGAATAGGGGGTGGTACCTGCAAAGACACTCCGATGCCTAAGTCAGCATGGGGTTAAGCAGGTTTAGAATGTATTGAAACTTAGAGATACCTGAGGAGTGTCACGGTATTTATAGTGGTGATCCAATAACCACCGTTGGAGTAGTGCCACCTTTTTATGTGGACAACCGTCCCTTTATCTAGGGATTGTTGGGATATGACTTTTAGAAGTGGGTTGAGAGATTTTAGGGGCAATTACTTATTTGAATAAGTGTTATCTGCCAGCTATCTCTTGAGCCCGACTTCTTTGAAAAGAAGTCTGTGTTGAGTCCGACTTCTTTTGAAAAGGTCGGGTGGGGAGGCCAATTTTTGGATTGGGCCTTTTAGTTTATTTGGACCTGGACCCTAGTGTTGGGTCAGGGTAGGAACAGTGTCCCTGTTTGAGTCCGAGCTTTCATGAGGTCGAGCTCAAGCATTCGGATTTTCCTTTATAAATTCAGAGATTTCAACCTCATTATAGTCTGACTTATAAAAGACGTCGGATTTTCTTCGTAAGCTCTTAGAGGAAGTTGAATTTTATTTGTAGACTTGAATCCCCAGAAGAGGTCAGATTTTCTTCATAAGCTTGGATCCTTAGAAGATGTCGGATTTTTCTTTTTAAGCTTGGAAAGAGGTCGGACTTTCTTTCTAAGCTTGGAGGTTTTCGACCTCATTGTAGACTGATCTTTAAAAGAAGTCAAAATTTCTTTCTGGTAATCTTCAAGATTTTCGACCTCATTGCAGAGTTGATCATGAAAGAGGTCGGATTTTTTCACAGACTCCAAAAAGAGGTCGAATTTTTCCCTTGTCGGCTCTAAAGAGGTCGGATTCTTCTTAGCAAATGAGGTTTTAGACCTCATTTGTAGAGTTTAATCTTTAAAAGAGGTCGGACTTTCTTCGTGGGATCTAAAAGAAGTCGGATTTTTCTTTATTAGTCTCGAGATTTTTTGACCTTATTGTAGAGTCTGACCTTTAAAAGAGGTCAGACTTTTCCTTCATGAACTTTGCAAGAGGTCGAATTTTCTTTGTGAGCTCCAAGCTTATCTGACCTTGTTGTAAAGTCTGACCTTTAAAAGAGGTCGGACTTTTCTTCATGAGCTCTCTAAAAGATGTTGGATTTTCTTTATAAGCTCCCAGCTCATCCGACGTTGTTGTAAAGTCGGACCTTAAAAGAGGTCGGACTTTTCTTTATGAGCTCTCTAAAAGAGGTCAGATTTTCTTTGTAAGCTCCCAGCTCATCCGACGTTGTTGTAAAGTCGGACCTTTAAAAGAGGTCGGACTTTTCTTTATGAGCTCTCTAAAAGAGGTCGAATTTTCTTTGTAAGCTTCCAGCTCAGCCGACCTTGTTGTAAAGTCGGACCTTTAAAAGAGGTCGGACTTTTCTTTATAAGCTCTCTAAAGAGGTCGGATTTTCTTTGTACAGCTTTTTCCGACCTGGTGGACTTCTTTGAAGTTACTGAGATAGTTATGTGGATCAGTAGATCCATCGTAGGGATCCATGTTGGAATGTTGAGAATTTTTTGGAACCTTTGCACGCATGACCTCTTTAGAAAAAAGATCATCCCCTCCAATGAAGACTGGGCCTTTGTCACCCCGACTTTCTTTGTCTTTTGGATCGGATTCCAGTTTTCTTCCTGGAAGACATCCATCTTTATTGGTGTGCAAACGACATCAAATTCTACCACAGGATTATTTCTTTCCATATTCATTGGCAGTGATGTAATTTGTGAGCAACCAACGAAAGATGTGCCATGTGAATTTTTCGTGTTATTCACTGCTCTGTTGTAATTGATATGTGAATCCAATGAATAAAAAACTGGATTCATCAATCTATTATCGGATTGGGTTGCATTCAAATTGGCTGATGCTGCATTTTTTGGCATAAATTGAGAAGAATGGTCTCGTTGCTTTTATCAACAATGTTTTCCATTCCTTCTTCAATTACTGACCAATATGAGACATTTTATTTATTTATAAAACCTGTGTATTTGGAAGATGCAACTGCTCCATTATCATGAGTAGGTATCATGATTTTTTTTCTGAGGTTGTAAGTCGGCACAAATGTTGTTATCCATTCTATTCCACGAAGAGGTTGGGATTAGTCACGTTCCCTTTTCCTCTTTTTTTTTTTAGAATAAATAACCATTTGTACCCATGAGAGATGAAAATGCTGACATTTGTACCCATGAAAGTTTGAAACTAATCTTGTACCCATGATAGATGCTGTCCGTGTGACAAAAGTGCCCTAACTTAGATCTGAGTTTGGTTCGTGGGTTTCCAAACCTACGTGGCACTTCCACCTCCCCAAGCCACATCTGAGCCAACCATTCACCATCATCATCTTCATCTTCTTCATCATCATGCCCATCCATCACTGTCTCTTCCCAACCACCATAACCTCCACTCGCCTTTGGGAACAGAAAGAACCTTTTGGAACCAATCAACCTCACCCCACAGTTCACCATTCTTCTTGCTAACTTGAATCTCAGCACACCAAATGTTCATGTCTTTCCCATTCCCACCACCACACTCCCACACCACAACCAACTTCCCACCCAAATCAGCCATGGTAGCACCACACAGAAACCGAGGCAACCCCTTATGCAACCCCTTCAGCTCTTTCCATACCCCACTCTTCACATCGAACCCTTTAATATTCCCCAAGTAATCGTAGCAATAAAGAATATCATCCACCACGCATGCCCTCCCTCGCCACCCAAGGTCCAGCTCCGTTCCCACGCTCTCCCAAGCGCCTCATCGGGGATCCAATGCGATGCCGCCGTGATCCGCCATGGCGTACACCTTGCCGTCCACCACGGCGCTTGCGTGCATCCACTTCTCCCGAACCTCCGCGGGGCTCGCCACGTGCTCCCATTTCTCAGAGGCGGGGTCAAGAACCTCCGCCCAATTGGCCGACCTGGTCCAATTGTCGGCGATACAGCTTCTGATGACGTAAATCTTTCCGTCGACGACTCCTGTAGCGGCGAACTCGTGGCCGACGCGCATGGAGGGTCCACGTCGCCATCGGTGGAAGCGACAGTCGAGGAGCCAGATGTGAGAGGAGGGAACATCGTTAATGGAGCCGCTAATGACGTAGATGGTGGAACCGAGAACGGCGTAGGCAGAGCCGATAGCGGGGGAGAAGGTTGGGTGTCGCAGCTGTTTGGTGGCAGACGAGAGGAGACCCAGGAATAGAGAAGGTGGTCGCTGCCGCTCTGGGCTTTGGTGGAGAGGGGGAGCTGGCACTGTGGTTTCTGGGCTCAGCGAAGGTGAGAAGATGGGAAGAAGAAGAGTAAGGGGCGCGACGGTGTGGGTTGTCGCCGGAGATTGTGGTGAAGGGAGGTGGCTGTGGCGGTGCTGAGGTGATGGTGATGGAGGTTATGGTGGCTGGGAAGAGACAGTGATGGATGGGGATGATGGTGAAGAAGATGAAGATGATGACGGTGAATGGTTGGCTCATATATGGCTTTCGGGGGTGGGGGTTGGGAGTGCCACGTAGGTTCGAAAACCCACGAACCAAGCTCAGATCCAAGTCAGGGCATTTTTGTCACACGGACAGCATCTATTATGGGTACAAGATTAGTTTCGAGCTTTTATGGGTACAAATGTCATCGTTTTCATCTCTCATGGGTATAAATAGTCATTTATTCTTTTTTTACGTAACTTCTTTTGCCAATTGAATTTTTTGAATTGAAAATTATTTTATTCAATTGGCTTTCAAGTTCGTTTTTTTTTTCACGTAATTTGTTTTGCCAATTGAATTTTCTGAATTAAAAATTCTTTTATTCAATTGGCTTTTGAGTTCGTCTTGGTTCACGTAATTTCTTTTGCCAATTGAATTTTCTGAATTGAAAATTCTTTTATTCAATTGGCTTTCGAGTTCGTCTTGGTTTGCCTTCTACAATGGCCTTGGGATGGTGCTTTCGTCTCTTTTTGTTTGATTTAATCCAATTTAACTGTAGAAGTAGAATCATCATCCCTATTTGATATCTTCTCTCCATTGGGAGAAGTTTTTATGGGATTTCTGGTATCCATGGAAACTGTATTCCAACTTCTTTTTAACATGCTTGCATCTTATTCATGTCGAGAGGTTGTCCGACCATCTTGTTGCTCATCCGCCATTATCAAGGATTGAGCTCCAGGTCCCCGACAACGGCGCCAATGTTCCGGGGCTTACCTAGAACCGGATGGTGGTTGGGCTTGTTTGTGAGGCCCAAGCGCTAGAGGAGGGTGGTCTCCGACTTGGTTTACGTCTGGGAGCCTCCGTCCGACTTGTGTGTATGAAAGAATGGGGGGTGGTACCTGCAAAGACACTCCGATGCCTAAGTCAGCATGGGGTTAAGCAGGTTTAGAATGTATTGGAACTTAGAGATACCTGAGGAGTGTCACGGTATTTATAGTGGTGATCTAATAACCACCGTTGGAGTAGTGCCACCTTTTTAGGTGGATAACCGTCCCTTTATCTAGGGATTGTTGGGATATGACTTCTTGAAGTGAGTTGAGAGATTTTAGGGGCAATTACTTATTTGAATAAGTGTTATCTGCCAGCTATCTCTTGAGCCTGACTTCTTTGAAAAGAAGTCTGTGTTGAGTCTGACTTCTTTTGAAGAGGTCGGGTACATGGAGAGGCCAATCTTTGATTGGGCCTTTTAGTTTATTTGGACTTGGACCCTAGTGTTAGGTCAGGGTAAGAACACATGCTATCTAAGACATTTTGTTTCTTACGTTTTTATTTATCTTTAATTTATCAGCTACTGCCAGTCAAATTTACAACGAAAATTTTTCTATTTAAGTTTGATAAGATCAAAGTTAAATAAAGTAACGGATCTTTTTACATGATAAAATTTAGATAGAATTTTAAGAGATCTAACAAAATATTCATCACAAAAGATTGGTTTAGACTGCCAAAAGTATAAATTGAAAAGTGTCAGTATTGGTAGATTTAATATATCTTCTAATACTGAGACAGTAATAAATATTATTATTTTGTGCCGTTAGTTAATTATGATTAAAAGTTGTCTATCACAATTTTGTAACTAAAATTTTGAGATGTAAAGCTTGGCTATTACAAGTTAAAGCCAGTGTATATCATCAGCTATATAATATTCTTTTTATGGGATTATTTATGTTGCTGTTATGTGTAACCTACCTTTAATGTATCAGTTTAATGTTAGATTTATGTGTTTTTGATCGGTGTTTCTCTATTTGTCTCTTTTATTTTGAAGATTAAGATTTTATCATTACTTAATTTGTTCCCTATATAATTAACATATAAAGAGCCTATATTAAACACATGTGCAAAAGAAAAAAATAAAGATAAGTAAGAAAATACATTATTTTTATTCCTTTAAGTAAAAAGTTTATCGATCACTTTAGCTTCTTTTTTTCTTCCTGCACCGTGTCTTGAGTTTTTACTATAATTAAAAATTTTATATCTATGAAGGAATTGTCAAATTATTAAATATATTATTAAAGGTAAGTTATTAAAATTATTAAATATATTATTAAAGGTAAGTTATTAAAGGTATTACCTAATAAGAATTTATAATATTTAGTTACTTGGCATAATCACATTTTTGTTAGTAAAGTATTAGATATTTTATTAAAGATAAATTTTAAATGCATCAAGGTTATTTTTCATATAATAAAAGTAATACACTTAGAAAAATATTTTATATAATTTACTAATTATATGTGACATTTACCATATTTTTTATTTAAAAAAAATATCTAATTAATGACATGTTGTAGGAGTATTATTAATGTGACTTTGATTTAGAAAAAAATTATTGTATAGTGAATGTTATTTTTGTCTTCAACGTTTATATTTTATTTTAATTTTATCTTTAATATTTAGTTTCAATTTTATTCTTAATGTTTTAATATATTTTACTTATACTCTTAAGTTAAACAATATTAATTATAACTAAAATAATTATTAAAGTATTTAATAAATAATAAATAAGACAACAAAATAAATGAATTATTTAATACAAAACCTTTAAAGGAAGGATTTTAGTTAGTAGAATGGTGACCTATCTTCAAGTATATAGAGCATGTGGATTGAATTCTTTAAGGTGTTTTCTATTTACAGACTTCATTTGTGCTCCCTCATTTAGACCATTTATTCATTTCATGTTTAATTTTATTTATCTTTCGATCAGCTTTTGTTTGTTTTGTTCCTTCTTCTTAAAGGATCCTTGTTTTTTCCTATTGCATTTATGAGTTTCATGAAATGATCATCTACGATGTATTTTGTAATAATTGCTACATAGATTTATCACCTTCTGATAATATATACAATTTCGCTAGGAAATTAAGAGGGGGTTCAGCCAACTCCTATCAATTTTTTAATGGACTGAACCTCGAAACTCATATTAATAAAAATAAGTTAATATACATAGATATTTTTTTATTAAGTATTAAAATATTTCTTTTTCATATTAAATGGATGTTCTTTTATATATTTTTTGAATTTTTTTGTATTGCAAATGTGAATGTCTCTATTTCTTTAAGAATTTCATAATTTTTTTTTAATTTTATAGATATCTAATTATTTTTGCCAAAATATAACTGAATATTTCTTTTGTTAAGCATTAGGATGTTTTCTTTTCATATTAAATAATAAATGTTTTTTTTTATATTTCTATAATTGTTCAAGGATAATTCGTGCTCTACCACTCCTTCCTTAAACAATTCTTGAAGCTGAACTAAGTGCAAGGCAGAGACCGATTTTAAGGGTATTCATAAAGCAATCAACAGGATCTAGAGATAGCATGCTTCTGACATTTATCGGTGCGGTGAAGATAAGGAAATTAGATATCAGCGGCCGCGGCCTTTTCGCAACCAAGAACATTGATGCAGGGTCATTAATCTTGGTCACCAGGGCAATTGTAATGGAGAGGAGTATATTGGCAGGTAAAGATTTAAGCGAGGATGCGCAGTTAGCAATGTGGAAGAATTCCATTCAGAAAGTTTCTGAATTTGCAAGAAAATGTTACAAAACCCAAAATTTGATTGGTATGTTGTCAATTGGGGAAGACGAGAAAGAACTTGATATTCCTGATATAGATTTGTTTAGGCTTGAGAATGTTGGAAACACGGATTCATGTGAAATGATTGATATGGAGAAGTTGCTGGCCATTTTGGATGTGAATTCACTCACAAAGGATGCTGTTTTGGCCAATGTGTTGAGGAAGAAAAATGATTCCTATGGTATTTTGACCTCTTCTAACATGTTATAGCATGCTTCTGCCAGTGGCTCACAGGGAGTATAACCGCGCTGGAGCAATGGAGAAAACTGGAACTCCAATTTTTTGCGGTGAGGATGCGATCTGTGTGTGTGTTATTGGAGGTTGGTAGCTTAATGTGAGAGAGAAGAGGAAGGTTTTTATAAGTTTTAATTAGGTTTATTTAATCTATTTTAAATTTAAAAAATTTAAAATTAATTATTAATATAATTATAATTAATTAAGTTGTTCTATTTTTTGCTGATTAAGAGTTAAGTTCCATATATTTTTCCTTATATATATATATATATAGCCTGCCTTTTTCACTTGAATTCAATCCTTTATTTTGCCACATGCATGATTTAATTAGTATTTCTTTTCTTCCTATAATTTTTTTTTGAATTCAATATGTAGCCCTTTTATCTCCTTTGATAATCGTAATTTCATTATGTCCCGTGCCTTTTGAGTTTCAACTTATTGGGGTGGCATCTACTTCAAAATATTGGGTCTTCATTTTTCACTTTAATGCCATGAGATGTCTTTATTACAACATAATTCACTTATTCTTACTACAGTTGAATAAATATGTATACATTATTCCTTAAAATTATCATTTTTTTCTCCCATTTGTTAATTTTCATATTGCCATATCTGCTAAGGATGATGAGAACTACTTTCAGGCTCCTTCTTTCTTTCTAGAAATTAATCCTGATATGGATAGATATATTCTATCCTTTAGTTGATCTTAGATACTACTTTTAATTTTTAAAATAGTTGTATTTATTTTTCAGTTTTATTTTTGTGTCACCGTAATTTTCATTTATATATCATTTCTTTCTTTATGTCATGCTACAAGTTCAGGATGTCAGAGAGATTCCTGCATTATTCTGTAGGAGTTTTAAAGACGTTATCTCTAACTCTTTATTGTTCATCGATGCTGATGGCGATGGAATCGACATAGCATTTCATAAAGGAGATCGTACTACCATCATAGTTCAAGGTTATAACTTATAAGTAACTATTGAAGAGATATCATCTTGACTATGGTGGTTAGCTAAAGGAGAAATACATTGATCGTGACAAATTTCTTGTTGATCAAACAATGATCACAACATACATGTAGTTTCTAATTATATAGTCCCAATCAAGTCTTTATTGGATAAGAAGAAACTTTTTGTGGATGACATCAATGTGGACTCAACTACTCATGCATCAGGATTAATTGATGGGGGCTTATCCTTCAATAGTGTAGCACGTGTATTTTGAAAGCACTTTCCACATGATATGATTGTATTCTTAGATAAATTTTCATCTGAAAATTATCTATTGATGTCTTTGACACTGTGCAACCAAGTTCCGATCCTTTCATTGATCAGAATTATTTATGTATCATGCAGACTTTAGGATTTTCTAATCATCTCATAAACCTTTTTTTTTTCGAGATTTAGCCAATGAGGATGTACCCAAAACCCCTTCTAATGTATGTAGAGGTAGTAGATGAGAATAATGTGGTATCTTTAGAAGGCATCTATGTTGCATTCGACTATTTGAAAGTAACGGTTGCCAATTAGTGATGAATTCAAAAATTTTAAGTTATAAGGACAAAATATAACACATAAAATAACAAAAAAAATTCATATAAACATAGCAAAACATATGAAAATAAATAACATGAAAATATTGAACATTAAATAATTTTTTTATTCATTATCAATATTGATATATTAATAAGTAATAATGTATGTAGTTATTAATTTGTTTTTTTATAAATTAAATACATATAATAATAATAATAATAATAATAATAATAATAATAATAATAATAATAATAATAATAATAATAATAATAATAATAAAGTTGAGTAAAAAAACTCAAAGATATAAACTTTAACTAAATAAATTTATTAATTTATAATGCTACAATAATGTTTTGTTTTATTTTTTTATTAATTTGATTTAATATATATTTTTATCTTTTACTTTTAGATATAAATTAGAGTTTAATTTTGATGTACTGATGATGTAAAATATTTTATAAAGTTGTTTAATTACATCTATTTTTTTGGATAATCATTTACATGATCAATGTAAATGGTAGTTATTTTTTATGACATGACATTACATAATTAGATACAATGTAAAAATTTATTTTATACTGACAATGTATCAAAATTTAATTCTAAATATTTAAAAAAATATATATATATAATAAAGAAATTCGCTAACTTGTACTCTACGGGAACATGTTAAGAGTCTAATAACAAAAAGCTTTTAAATTTTTAATATATTTAATACGTTGAAAATGTAAAAACAAAAATAATCTTTTAATATTTTTGTCAACCTTTTTTTATGGTATTTTTAAAATATACCCATATGGTATAGATTAATGAAATTCTTGAAATATTTTGATACAAAATTTGAAATACAATTTTTTAATGGGATCAGATATATATTTGTATATATATTTTTATATATATTTTTTCAAAATATTAGTGGAGACATTTATCTCTATAAATTAATAAGTAGATCTGTCCTGTTGCCAATAATAATTCAAGTAACCTCTTTTTATTCATTCCATTAGATGCAATTCCTTTGGTTTATTCTATCGTTAAGGTTGTTATACCCTACTAGTCTGATTATTATGCAATGGTATGTAATTTGATGAATTTTTTATCTCAATTTTGGTCTAAAACTTTAATTTTCATGCCATCCAAAACACTTTGTTTCTTACATATTTATTTATCTTTAATTTATCAGCTATTGCCAGCCAAATTTGCAAGAAAAATTTTTTCATCTAAACTTTGATAATATCAAAGTTAAACAAAGTAACAAATCTTTTTGCATGATGAAACTTAGATGGAATTTTGAGAGGTCTAACGAAATATTCATCACAAAAGGCTGGTCTTAATATTACAAAAGGTATAAATTGAAGTGTCAATATTATTAGGTTAGGTATCTCTATGATGGGTATTATATGGTTGTCTATTACAATTTTGTAATTAAAATTCTGAGATATAAAGTTTGGCTATTACAAGTTAGGATTTGGATCCTCTAAAGTTTGAATTTCACTTTAGACAGTAAAGTATGATCTTCTACTTTTGAATAGTTTCTTTTTTATATTTATTCTTAGTCTTACCTATAAAATTAATGGTGAGAGATCACACTTTACTCTTTAAAGCAAAATTCAAACTTTAGAGGATCTAAATCCTACAAGTTAATGTTATCGTTAGTTGTGTAATGTTCCTTTTATGGGTTATTTATGTTGCTGTTATGTGTAACCTACCTTCAATGTAATTATTCAGTTTAATGTTAGATGTATGTGTTTTTGATCGGTGTTTCTCTATTTTGTTAGGAAATTATTTAATTTCCTAACTTATTTGTGGGCAATACATATATCAATTATAATCACAAATGATGCTATTTCAAATTAAATGACTTATATAATGATGATCTCATTTATTATTATAAATGCTAATTGAATAAGTCATTATTACTTTTGATTTGGAATTAAATGAGAATAAAACCGGATATTATCTTTTGTTCTTTAGATAATTATCTTTTTGGATTTTAGATTATCTTTTGGGCTTTAGATACTATTTTATTTGGGCTTTAGGGTTTAATGGGTGACATGCTCAAATATAAATAGACCTTCAGGGTTTCGGTCCCCAATAATATACCAAAGCCGCCTTTGTTACTCTTTCCCCATCAAAAGAGTTGCAGTTCAGCCACCTAGAAATACAGAAGGTTTTGGTTGAGGAAGATCGAAAGAACCAAATTCTTCCGATCGTATGATTCATGTTTATGCATTCAGGTACACTTCCGCATTATGTTATATTTTTTGGTGATTCAATATGGATGATCTGGATTATTGAAAATTAATTATTTCAACAAGTGGTATCAGAGCCATCCATAATTTAATCATCAAAATATTTGATTTTATTTCATTGGATCAATATATATACATATGCGTTGTTTACATTATATATGAAATTGTTGCACACTAATAAAATCGTTCCTGATTGTGTGCGCATCAATACGTATATGCTTTATATATGAAACGTATTCCTTCCATACCGTTTTGGATTGCTTATATATATGTTACGCATATATATATATTGTTAGTAATTTATTATACATATATATTTTTTTTCGATATGTATATATATGTATATTGTTGCGTGCTTATACTGTATGCTGAGCACGTTTTAGTTTTATATATATAATTGATACTCATGAAAATTAATATTCATATTTTTTTAATATCTGAAAAGATACCATTAAAATTTAATTTCTTTTAAAATTTAAGTATTTTTATTGTTACATAAGGAAATTAGTAACAATTTGGATTATTATACCCATCTATTATAAAGATTTGGTTTTAGAATAAATTGATTGAACATTATGCTGCCAAAGTAGCATCTTTTGTGAAAATTGGTTTATTCAAAACATTAGGAATATGGTGATATGTAATTCATGCGAATATTGGTCGGTCCAAAGGAAGGTCTGTATTTGGCCAAATTACTTACACATATTGATGGTAAATAAATATTTGGGTAACTAATTAAGAATAAAGTAATGTTTATTATTTATGCAAACAATAATCGGCCCAAAGGAAGTTTATTGTCTGGCCAAATAATAAGCATTGCACACTTTTGTTTATTTTCTATTAATTATGTGGTCAATAATCGGCCTAAAGAAAGGTTATTATCTGGCCAATTAATAGAAAATATATGCGGTAATAAATAGGTTGCGAAGTTTAAGTCTCCATGTGCGCATTAAGTCGGTCCAAAGAAAAGCTTAATGCGTGACATGAATTTTGACAATATTTGATTACTGCAATTAGAGTATCACTTACAGTTAATTTTTCTATCCAAAGATTGAAAATTAATGTTGTGCTAGATATCTCAATATGGATTTTTTCCCATTAATTAACTAATGTTTACTGCATGTTTATTTGTTCTAATCTAGAAACTATGGCTTTAGCTACCAATGTTTCTGCACAAATTAGTAGTATTCCTATGCTGAATAGTTCAAACTTTAAAGTTTGGAAGGATACCGTGGAGATTGTCCTCAGTTGTATGGATCTAGATATAGCTCTTCGAAAGGAGAAACCCACTTTCACTCCGGAAAACCTGAATGAGGTTAAAATAGAGAAGTGGGAAAGATCCAATCGAATGAGCATTATGATTATGAAACGCTCGATTCCTGAGGCGTTTCAGGGCTCAATTACTGAGGATAAAAATGCCAAATAGTTCCTAAAAGATGTTGAGAAATTCTTTACTAAGAAATTCAACGCTCACATGGCTTTATCTTCTCAGTATAAAAGAAAACGTGATATTACTGCAGATGTGCCTTCTCAGCAGAAAAAGGCTAAGAAACAGGATCAGGTTTCAACCTGTTTCTTCTGTAAGAAGGTGGGACACATGAAGAAGGATTGTACCAAATATGCTACTTGGCGTGTAAAGAAGGGTATAATTCTCACTTTCGTTTGTTCTGAGGCTAGTTTAAGTTATGCACCTGTTGATACTTGGTGGGTAGATTCTGCTGCTATTACTCATTTAAGTGTCACTATGCAGGGTTGCCTGTGGAGCTGACCACCAAGTGATGCTGAAAGATACATCTACGTGGCAGACGGCAATATAGTTGCAGTCGAAGCTATAGGAACCTTTAGATTATGTTCCACGAGTGGATTTTATTTGGATTTATTAGAAACATTTTATGTACCGTCATTTAGACGAAATTTGGTTTCTGTTTCTCGTTTAGACAAATCAGGTTATTTTTGTTCATTCGGAGACAATAAAGTCAGTCTCTTTTATAATTCGAATAATATTTGCTCTGGTCATTTGGTGGATAATCTATATAAGCTTAACTTAAATTCCTATAATAATGAAATACTGCAAACGGGTACAAAACAAAAACTAAATGAGAATTCGGCATCATTATGGCACAAACGCCTAGGCCATATCTCTAAATAAAGAATTCATAGGCTCGTGTCGGATGGAATTCTTGGACCCCTAAATTTGGCAGACTTTGAAGTCTGCATTGAGTGCATAAAGGGGAAAAGGACAAACGAAAGAAAATTAGGTGCCGAGAGGGCTAGAGATGTCTTAGAACTAATACATACCGATATATGTGGCACATTCCCTACTGTCTCTTGGAATGGACAACGGTACTTTATTACGTTCATAGATAATTACTCTCGTTACGGGTACCTATATTTAATTCATGAAAAGTTCCAAGCCTTGGATGTTTTCAAGTCTTTCAAAGCTGAAGTTGAACTTCAACTTGGAAAGAAAATTAAAGCTGTCAAATCTGATCGTGGTGGTGAATACTACGGAAGATATGACGGCTCAGGTGAGCAACGTCCCGGGCCTTTTGCTCTTTTCCTAGAGGAGTGTTGTATTGTTCCGCAATACACTATGCCAGGCAAACCTAGCATGAATGGTGTTGCAGAGCGAAGGAACCGAACTCTTAAGAACATGGTGAGAAGTATGATTAGTCATTCTTCCTTGCCTGAATCACTCTGGGGAGAAGCATTAAAGACCGCAGTATACATCCTTAATAGGGTGCCAAGCAAAGCAGTTAACAAAACCCCATATGAAATTTGGACTGGGAAAAGGCCCAGTATAAAGCATCTGCATATTTGGGGATGTCCAGCTGAGGCGCGACCTTATAGGCCGCATGAAAGAAAATTGGACTCAAGGACAATTAGTTGCTACTTTGTTGGTTACGCTGAGCGCTCACGGGGGTACAAGTTTTACAATCCTGCATCAAGGTCTATTTTTGAAACGGGAAATGCCAGATTTCTTGAGGATGTTGAGTTTGGGGGGGAAGGAAATATTAGGAATATTGCTTTTGATGAGGATTCTGTAACTGACAATGATCAGGTCCTTGTGCCTATTGTTGTTCAAGATGCAGTTATAGTACAAGAGCAAAATGAGAATCCTACTGTAGATCCAGTTACAGTACAAGAGAACAATGAGAATATTGTTGTTACTCGAGATACTGCTACAGTACAAGAAAATGATGAGAATCCTCATCAACCCCAACCCATACAGCAAGCTCAACAATCTCAAGAAGTGCCATTAAGGAGATCCATAAGAGAAAGGAGAAGTGCAATTTCGGATGAATATGTTGTTTATCTCCAAGAACATGAGGATGGCATTGGTTTGACAGAAAATGACCCAATCAATTTTCTTCAAGCCATGCAAAGTTCTAACTCTGAAAAGTGGATTGATGCCATGAAAGAAGAGATGAAGTCTATGAAAGACAATGACGTTTGGGATCTCGTAGAATTACCTGAAGGTGTAAAACCAATTGGTTGTAAATGGATATTTAAAATCAAAAGAGATTCTAAGGGTAATGTCGAGAGATATAAAGCTCGTCTAGTCGCTAAAGGCTTTACTAAAAAAGAAGGCATAGACTATAAAGAGACTTTCTCTCCAGTATCATCGAAAGACTCTTTTAGAACCATAATGGCACTAGTAGCTCATTTTGACTTGGAGCTACATCAGATGGATGTAAAGACAGCGTTTCTCAATGGTGACATTGACAAAACGATGTATATGGTACAACCAGAAAATTTTGTATCAGGTGATTCAAAATCTATGGTTTGTAAGTTAAAGAAATCCATCTATGGTCTCAAACAAGCTTCCCGTCAATGGTATCACAAGTTTCATCAAATCATTACCTCATACGGTTTTAAGGTGAATATCATAGATGAGTGTGTATATCGCAAAAATTGTAGACCAATGGACACACCCGTAGCTAAAGGAGACAAGTTCAGTCTCAAACAATGCCCTAAAAATGATCTTGAGAGGACAGCAATGCATGATAAACCTTATGCATCAGCACTTGGGAGCTTAATGTATGCTCAAGTCTGCACACGTCCTGATATATCATTTATAGTGGGAGTGTTGGGTAGATACTTGAGCAATCCGGGCATGGATGATTGGACAGCTGTTAAACGCGTAATGCGTTATCTGAAGAGAACAAAGGATTACATGCTCACTTATCGGAGATCAGAAAATTTGGAGATCATTGGGTATTCTGATTCCGATTTTGCGGGATGCCAAGACAGTAGACGCTTTACTTCAGGCTGTATCTTCATTTTGGCTGGAGGAGCTGTTGCATGGAAGTCTAACAAACAGACTCTTGTAGCTTCCTCAACAATGGAGGCAGAATATGTTGCTTGCTTTGAGGCATCCAAACATGGCATATGGTTGCGAAACTTTGTCACTGAGCTTCGTGTAGTAGATGGCATTGAAAAGCCATTAAAGATATTCTGTGACAACAAGTCAGCAGTATTATACTCCAACAACAATAAAAGCTTGACAAAATCGAAGCATATAGACATCAAGTTCTTAGTTGTCAAGGAGAAAATTCAAGAAAAACAAGATTTTCATAGGACATATAGGAACAGAGTATATGCTAGCAGACTCAATAACCAAGGGATTGACCCTTAAAGTCTTTCATGAGCGCACTGTTCGGATGGGTGTCAACATTTGCGATGCCTTGGTTTAGTGGGAGTTTATTTTATGCTATATGTCCTATGACAGATATTGAGTTATTTTTCTGCAGAATTAAGTTGATGGTTTATTTCATGTTATATGAAATGTTCATTTTGCAATATTTGTATTGTGTTTGATCTCAATAAAATTGGACCAGCTGGAAATAGACATGCATGAGATCACTTGGCATGTAATTTCCATATTACTCATCCAAATTTGATCTATGTTGTTAAGTATATTAGGATGGTGATTGGCGTGGTTTAGTCACGACATTTAATGTGATAAAAGCTGCGGTAGTTCCATATCTAATGTATGAGACGGACCAGATTGTTAAAGTAATGAGAGAAATAGCATTCAGAAGCGCGCATAAAGTTTATAAGATGTGATTATGTCAAAAAAGAATATATGTATAGCTCAAGTGGGAGATTGTTAGGAAATTATTTAATTTCCTAACTTATTTGTGGGCAATACATATATCAATTATAATCACAAATAATGTTATTTCAAATTAAATGACTTATATAATGATGATCTCATTTATTGTTATAAATGCTAATTGAATAAGTCATTATTACTTTTGATTTGGAATTAAATGAGAATAAAACCAGATATTATCTTTTGTTCTTTAGATAATTATCTTTTTGGATTTTAGATATATTATCTTTTGGGCTTTAGATACTATTTTATTTGGGCTTTAGGGTTTAATGGGTGCCATGCTCAAATATAAATAGACCTTTAGGGTTTCGGTCCCCAATATACCAAAGCCGCCTTTGTTACTCTTTCCCCATCAAAAGAGTTGCAGTTCAGCCACCTAGGAATACATAAGGCTTTGGTTGAGGAAGATCGAAAGAACCACAAGATCCAAATTCTTCCGATCGTATGATTCATATTTATGCATTCAGGTACGCTTCCGCATTATGTTATATTTTTTGGTGATTCAATATGGATGATCTGGATTATTGCATTATGTTATATTCTTGCCACATGCGTGATTTTAATTAATATTTCCTTTTTTTCTATAATTTTTTTTGAATTCCTTCAACATGTACCCCTTTTATCTCCTTCGATAATCGTAACTCCATTATGCCTCGTGCCTTCTGAGTTTTAGCTTATTAGGTGGCATCTGCTTCAAGAAATCGGGTCTCTACTTTTCACTTTAATGCCATGAGATGTTATTATTATGACATGGTTTGCTCATCCCTACTACAGTTGAATAAATATGCATACATTATTCCTTAAAACTGTCATCTTCTCCTCTCATCTGTTGATTTTCGTCTTTCCATATTGTCAAGGATGTATGAGAACTATTTTCAGGCTCCTTTCTTTCTGGAAATTAATCCTAATATAGTTATATACTATCCTTTAGTTGATCTCACATACTGCTTTTAATTTTTAAAATAGTTGTATTTATTTTTTAATTTTTTTGTGTCATTGTGATTCTCATTTAAATATTATTTTTTTCTTTATATCATGTTACAAGTTCAGGACATTGGAGTAATCCTTGCATTGTTTTTGTAGGAGCTTTAAAGTCGTTATCTCTAACTCTTTTTAAATAGGTCAGGGCCTGAAATATTATATGTATATATATGTATATAGTTATTATCTAGATATTTTTAAGGATGTTCTAACTGAGATCTATACTTCGATAAAGGCTGGATAACTGGATATTGTTAATTGCTTGAGATGCACATTAGTATGATTACTTATAATTGTTTTACCTGTTATTATTTGTGATTTGATTATGAATGTTTCTGCTTATCACCCCAAACATTTTCAAAAAAAAAATTACCTCGTAAAATAACTACGTTATAACAACGAATCATGCTCAGATATTAAATAATAGTTAAAGTTAAGGAAAGCAAGTTAGTAACATTTAACTTCTAGTATGACCATGGCGTGCCAGAAATTGGATCATTATAATTTAGTAACAGAGCAGTTCGTTTTCAGTAGAGCCTGGAGAATGGACTAAACAATGCTTCATTGTATGCTCTGCTTGTGTGTCTCATGCTAATAGAATATTCCTGTGATATGTGTAGCTTAATCGTCTTTGTGTATTCATTCTGGAAATGTTCACACTTGACTTGAAGTATTAATACTGATCACCTTAATAATGATTGTTTGGTGTATATAGGACCACGATGGGTTCACGGAGACGAAACGCTCGGGGAGCAACTCCTAACAATAACCAGGCGAGAAATGAGGATGCCTTTATTGCCACGATGAACACCGTGGCTGAGGCTGTGCGAGAGATAGCAGCTGCTACTAGGGCCGTTGAGCATTTGGGAGTGAGAACGGGAACGAAAACAGAAAGAATAACGGTGAGATTAATAATAAAATATTAAATAATATTGCTCTAAATATTAAAATATTAAATAATATTATTTTATTAATAATCTTATAACATTAATAATAATATAATAATAGAAGAGCAAATGATAATTTTTCCTAAAAACTTTAGAAAGACAATTTTAAGTCCAAAATCTTATAATTTCCTTCATAAAATACCTAAGAAAAGGTATGAGGAGAGTATCATGATTGATTAAGATTCGAAAAGAATCAAAGAAAGAATAAATGTCCAGTGAAAACAAAGAAAGGATATGGTAAAAGTAATTCCCGAGAAAACTTTCGCGCTGAGATAATTCTTAAGTAAGCCCTTGGGCTGGACAAACTCAGGCCGTTGTACAGTGCGAACGCCCACATACTAAAAATTGTTTTTCAGATATAAGGCATAATCAATATAATTAAAAGTCAACTACAACGGCTATGGCGTAGGGGTAAATACAATCTAAAGTCAACTGTAATGGTTTTGGCTATAAGGCTTATATGCAACTGTATGCATCTGGAAAGGCATATCTAAGACTCGTGCCCGAGTAATGTCGGGCTGCAGGGTGTAAACCGTCACGTGAGTTCATGGCTTGCATAGGACAGACATGAATCATACTTGGTTGCATATTTTCCTCTGTTCTGTTTTATTACATGAAGGTATATTTTCTCTGTTTATATTCTGTTTACTGTATTCTCTATGTGCTATTGTCTTGTACTCTCTGCTATGCTCTGTTGTCTGGTAATAACAAAGTAATGAATTTAACTAACAACTCCGACCTTATTAAAAACTTCCAGTTCTTATCCCTTATCCTTCCTTTCAAATGGAAACAGGAAGACTCTTCCATGATCTGCTAGTGACCATTTCGCACAAGGAATCCCGCTATGAGTAGCCTTCTGATTCTAGAGCAGTTTCTGTTTATATATATATATATATAGCGAGATCAGCCTCTATATACACCCTGCTTATTTACGGGATTTAATCTAGATCCTTCGTACGAGGCCTCTATTATTTAGCTACTTGATGAAATACCAATGAGTTACCCAACAACGACGTATGATCTTGCAAATGAGTATTAGAGGACATTCCATTTTTTTGACAACATCCAGCTTGACCCGAGTTTTGAAGACCTAGAATGTACTTCTTTTGCTTTTGTAGTCCAAAGGGACTAAGTGAGTACGAGTATAGAGTCTAGGCTAGTTTGGACGCCAACTTAGGGACTTTTTGAATAAGTCAATGCCTGAGATGTTGTATGTATACATGTGTATATAGTTATTATCTAGCTATTTCTAGTCTCACTAAGATAAAATCTATACTATGATAAAGGGTGGATAACTGGATATTGTTAACTTCTTGAGATGCACATTAGTGTAGTTATTTATAATTGTTTTACCTATTATTATTTGTGATTTGATTATGAATGTCTTTGCTTATCCCCCCAAACGTTTTCAAAAAAAAATTACCCCGCAAAATAACTGCGTTATAACAATGAATCAGGCTCATATATTAAATAATAGCTAAAGTTAAGGGAAGCAAGTTAGTAACACTTAACTTTTAGTATGACCATGGCGTGCTAGAAGTTGGGTCGTTACAAGTTACAATTGAGTGTGTGGATTACCTTATGCATATGAAGAAGCATATTAGATTATATGTGGATATCCCTACTCTAGATGTCAAATCATTTGTTTCCATTTTGATCAAGGATCCATATTTTATGAATGGTAATCTCTCTCCTTCAACTATTATAAGTAATATTTATTCTTTGTTAATTCTTATTTTTGTTTTTTCTCTTTTTTTTGTGCTCTGTGTGTTTGACTGTTGTATTTTCTTTGCTGGTATTTTGTAAACTTGAAAGCTAAGTGTTACAAACATTCACCTTCTTCAAAGAAAAAATCTAACGATTCTATTGCTATTGCTGATGTGGTCAAATATGATAAAGTACATGATTCAAATGTCAATGTTGTAAAAAGGTCTCCTAAAAACCACCTAAACCTTTCGTTAATATTACTCCTTTACCGGTTTCTACCGGTTCAAGGTTTTCCTTATTCAACAACCAAAGCTAAAGGTTCTTTGCTTTGTTAACTGAATAAATAAGTCATAGTTTACAAATGCGCTACAAAATTAGTCAAAAAAAAAAACATCATATACGATTAAGAGTTTTTTAGGGGGGTCAACTGTACGATTGAGTTTAAAACATGAAATGGTTTTGGATTGAACACTTGACTCGTCTTCTTTTACTTTCCTCAATAACATCCCATACAATTAAGATACGGATCTGGTTGGGCAACGCAAAGTGCAAACTGCAAACAATCTTCAATTTAGGTCGCTCAAATTCAAAGAGAAGTTCCATCGCTTTGTCGATAAGGACCCACCCATTTGTTCACTCTGAAAAGAGTAGAAGCCTAAAACGCCATGCGCAAAAATCATAATCAAGGGGTCATATTGTCATAATATACTCTTTTAGTTTAGGAATGATAATTCACTGTTGGTGCTTAGACACTAAAGGGGCATTTGAAAGTTGAAATCTTTTGTGGAAACGAAGAGAAGAAAGCATAATTATCAAACCCGGCTCGATCCGGCCAGTTCGACCAAAAATTCGATCACCTGACCGGACCGAACCACTCGTTGAATCAGCTGTACATCAGACTCGTTGAGACCCGACGGGTTTTCATTAAATCCGGTGACCCAACCGGTTAATTTAACTCGGTCTGGATTGGTTGGTTGGTTGGTTGTTGTTGTTTTTTTTTTCTCCAAATACCTGATACCCCCACCCCCAACCCCAAATCTGATGATCCCCTGCCCTCAAGCCTCAACGTCTCTCCTCTGGGGCCTCTTTCTTGCAACTTCACACCTCTCTCACGCCACTCGTCTCTGGTGTGTCACTTCTCTCTCGGTCTAGCACTCACCGTTTTGGAATCATGCTTGTCGCACTCTATGTTCTTACCGTCTCAAGCTTAGTCACCGCCTTCCTGGGCTCCCTTCGCAGGAGGCAAAACCAGACAGAACCCAATCGTGCACCTTCTCTTGCGCTTGTCGCGCTCAAGAAAGTGGTTTCAAGAGTAAATTGGAGTAAGAGCCCACTGCACTACGAGCATTTTAATTTCCCCGCAATCCCTCCAAAATCTCAAGACCCAAATGCTCAGTTTGAAAAAATAGCTTAATTAAACTACTTTTGAAAAAATAACTTAAACAATAAATGACTATATTAAAAATAACTTATAAATAAATTATTTTGTGTTTAAATTTTTAGTTTTAAAAAAGCTTATTTTATAAAAATGTGATAAAAATAGTAGTATTATGAGAGAAGTAATTTTTTTAATTTCTCTATAAGTTTCTAAATAGTTTTTTAGAAAGCTACAATTTTATTTTGAAAATTGAACCAAATATTAATACTACTACTTTTCATAAGTCAAAAATTCAAAAAAATTACTTTTGAAGCTTTACAAACGAGCCTAAATTGTTCTTAGAATCATTATCATAAAGAGCTAAGTCAATTGTTTCTTGTTAGCACAAGAGCAGATATGACACACTGCCGAACAGTCCTCCTTTTGCATTCAGCTGTAAGATATGGCATTCAAGCCTGTCTGTACAATAATATTATGTGTTATGTGAACAGATGATAAACACAAAAATAATTGCTCATAGCTACAATTTTAGCGCACAAGAGACCTAGTAATCCTATTTCAGAATTGACGAATATATATATATATAATGTACATTTATGAACAAAACCTCATGTCTTCACCTCTCAACAACTCAAGGCACGAGAAAACTGATTCAGGGAATCTAATTACTGTCCCATCATGGTGTTTCTGAGAGTAGATAATCAACCCAGTTCTTCAACTCCATGCAAGAATTTAAAATATGCTTTAGCTATATTCCACCATGCGGTCTCACTTTTATCTCACATTATACAGAGGCTAAGTACTTGAAGGGGATGACATCAAAAACCCCGAAGGGAAGAAAATGACAAGGTCAGCAAGGAAGCAACATGGCATAACCTCAAACTTGTGATCACTGGCCTGTGCGTGCACCTGTGAAACAACAGTGGGATATTCACGAATGCTTAGGAAATTCGTACTTGCATGTCAGCAATTATATTACTCAAATACCGTGGATTATTCAAACCATATGGAATAACAAATTAATACACAGGCAGATACATAAAGGATGTTTCTGACGAGTTCACTACAAACCATTGTTAGGAAGCAAAAGGGGCAAATTCATTAAAACCACAAATTTTCGAGGTTTCCGAAACTGAATACATTAAAAATTTCAAGACATCAAGTGTGCTTAGTGCATTTGTTAGCTACTTAGTTGCTACTACACTTAGCAGTAGAGTATGGTCACAAAACAGCTCCTAATCTGAATTGCATCAAATTACAAGACAATAAAATGAACCTAGAGAACCAAGTACAGGATACATCTCAGGAGGATCTTTCAATTACAGCAAAATGGGCTTACAACTAATTTCGTGGCAAATGTCTCGCAAACAATTACCAGGAAAATTCTATGATAACTTGCATTTCAAGTGTTAAGTGTGTCACCTCTGATTTTGCAAAGTTCAATTAACAAAATTTGAGTGCATATTAACAACTTATGATGGGTGACTAAAGCAGAAAGATCGTTAAGTGGACCCATAAATGGATAACTCAAATTGAACAGGTTATTTAATTGATAAAAGGTTAAATTTTAGATAGTTGCTGGAACAGATACCTGATTAATTAAGCTCATTTCTCTTTTCAGCAAAGAAAATATTTGCCAGCAGAATTACAATTTTACAGTAGAAAAGACATAAAAGAAATACCATTGCAAGACAAATTTGAGCAAATATTGACAGGAATTCCTGAGAAATGCCTTCACTCAATATTTTAAATTCTAAATTCAATACTATGTTCGGCAAATGGTTTTCTTACAGTAGTTCAATTGCAAATATGCAGACAAATTGACAAGCATTGCTACAAAAGTAATGCAACAGGCATAATTTTTCCTATCCTTTCTTCCAGTGAGAATACCTTACCTACTCTGTGTTTACCCTTCTCTTTCTCATTCAAATTTGTTTTCTATCAAGAAATTAATTACCAAGCCTACAGAGAAATTAGGGCTAAGTGTGCATGTTTGAAAATAGCATCCCAAGATGTCAACAATACTACTAAAATGGAACTGTTACCATTAAAAAAAATTCACCCCACCAATTTGCTTCACGGAAAACTTATACCGACCATTAGGTAACATTTGAAAGGCATGAGTAATGACTAATTTGTATCTATTTCTCCTTATACAACATGGCCAAGACAAAATTGACGGGAAGTTGTTCACCTGGGAATCTTGTATATATATGATAATAAGTGATATAAGGGGACAAATAGTTTTGTATATATATATGATATAAATGACAGTGTTGTACCTGGAACAGTCATCACAGGTCAGCTCTAACTGTTAAAATTCCATACATCTTCTGCATGCTGTAGTTATCTTTCCTGTTAAGTAAGCTTTGATCTCACATTTCTGTTTTGGTTAGTTTTCCGAAGTTGAGGATTTTCTATTGAATACACAAGGAGGCTTCCATCTTTTGTGCCGGCCAAGAAGCATTCTTCTGGCGTTACTGCTAGAGATGTTATAGCCCTTCCAATTCCCTGATATTTCTTAACAATTTCGAGGGTGTCCATAGAGCGAACAACAATCTGTCCTTGATCACCTGCACCTACCAAAAACTCACCACATCTGCTCAATTGAATAGCATTCAGGCGTCCATTAGATTCCGTGGCAGCAAGATGTTTCCCATTAATTGAATACAGATGCAGACTAAGATCATCATCAGCATAAATCACAATATGACCGCGCTGAGAAACAACTAGCTTTGATATTGGACTGCCCGATGGATGCCGTAAGGATCTTACATATCTACCTTCTCGCAGAGTATGGAATATGCAAGTTCCATCTTTTGACCCACTAATTACAATATCAAGCTCATGACTAACATGTAAGCAAGTTATAATATCATCATGTCCACAAAGAATATGACATGGAGTTTCAACTATTACATAGTTTTTACGAGGCAATTCAGGCTGATTGTTACGAATCCTCTTTTCTGTGGCTTTACCACGAAAAACTTCCCAAACCATCACTGTTGTATCATAGCTTCCAGTTGCAAGGATACTTCCATCAGATGTCACTGCAGCATACCATTATCTTGTGAGGCACAAGCATACAAGAGGAGATTTAACACCATAAACAGCAAATATAAATAAATAGATAAACACCAAAAGGCTCAATAGAAATTGGGGAAGTGCCAGTTATTGAACCTACGAAAAAATATTAGAATAAAGTTATCACAATGGATGGAAACTTATGGCTTGTGAGGCCGAAGTAACAACAAAAACCTTCATCGATCATGCAGTCACAAATCAGGTTTAAGTGATATATTAAAGTCACCAGGTTGTGAAGGCATTAAGCACTATGGGACACACCTGCAACACAGCTCACCACATCTTTATGCTGTCGAATGCTCTGTACCATTCTGCCATCACTTAATGATATGACCTGAAAACTATTTTCCCAATTGCCACATGATACTAAAAAGTTCTCGGAGGATGTCTGCATTGTTACAAAGCATTGTGCTCCAAGTTCAACATTTTCAGGCACGGGAATCCCGATTTTTCGTGGAGAAAGTATGTCGTATCCAACTCCAAAGAATGGATCCTGCAGTGGTTTGAGGTTGTTCCACTAGTCATGAAACCAGACATAATTTTACTAAAATGTAAAACAAATTTAAGTTACAAAACCTTGTAATTCAGTCTATAGTAAAAACCAAAGCCAACCTGGGAACCGGAGAATGTAAAATTTCCACCAGATTGCAGCTGTGTTGTCAACCACATCTTAACAGACAAGATGAGGCCGTCATTTACAAGAACGATATTGGATTCCATAAGACCAACATACAATACAGCAGATGCCGGGTGACTAGTATTAGAAACGATGGAAGTCAAACTGATAGAATCAGGTGCAAAGCGTAAAGGGTGTGCAATCGGAATAGGTGGCCCTCTTCTTGGGTGTTTCTTCCGAAATATCTGGATGGGAGTCTGACCAAAGTTGGCTATCTGGTCTTCTATGGCTGCTCTTTGCAGATCATCTTCCATTGTTTCCAAATCAACAGCACCTTCATAAGTTAAGTAGTAGAAGATGTTTGCTGCCTATAACCCGCATGATAAAATGTTAGCTTCACTAACCTGATTCCTGAAGACTGCTAAAGTTTTAGCCAACTCTAATTTACATGAATTTTGATTGAGACATACCTCCACAGCAGGTTTTCCTCGTTGCTTGTAACCAAATACTAAATCTATCCATTGATGGAGATTTGAACTAACATATTCACTTTCAAGTGCCTCCCGGTTTCTCCTAATGAATTCTTCAGGTGAACCCTATGCAAATAATATAAAACTAAGGCCTTTTGCTCATAACTTATAATTAAATGGTGAAAGGAGATCTGGGTCGGAACAATTTCAAAATTGGAAAGATCCCATCACAAGGAAGCATGCATGAAACTAAGCATCTTGTGGTGGGAAAAGAGAATAGGATATAATCATTGGAAACTAAAGAGTAAATAATTATAGACTTCTAGCCATGACATGAATTCAAAGTCATACTTGCATTCAAAGCAACTTTGAATTGAAAGAATAAAATGGTTGAAACGTAGACCTTACACAATGATTTTTTTTTCTTTGGGTGGGGGGGGGGGGGGGGGACAAAGGAAAAATGTCATTAAGACTGGGAATATGCTACACTTTTGATTCCCCATATTAAATCACTTCATCCTTAATTGATGTGCAAAAATTGTAGTTATCATCTGAAGTAAAACCACGCACAAGAATGCTATATCTTTAGAACATACCAACTTCCTCTATGTAACAGCCTCAAAAAACTTGTCCTCCATATTCTCATATGTTCTATATTGGTTGTAAGGTCCATAAGAATCTATTCTAGCACAATTCTATGGCTTGGATTACGTAATGCACATTGCTTTACCTTATAAATATTCAGTTAGAGAGGTCTGGTGTTTATGATAAAGCTTAACAATAACTCTTTTCTTGGGGCACATAAGATGTGCATTCTATTAATTTGACCTCTTAGGGTAATAGGGTTTCCAGAATCATTAAATGCCTAAGTTCAAAACACCTATCTTGATTATCACAAATTTTATTGTCACGGGAATGGGATAGAACAAGGATTATTTACCTTTTATGCTTCTTCAATGAAAACTAGATTACAGTTTATGATGAAGGGTCTAGTGGTATGCTATTGTAGATCTTTAAAAAAAAGAGGAAGCTTTTGTATTTTGTGAAACTGAAACAAATCATTTTCAGATAGCTGTTCATTTTTTTGCACTGCAACAAAGACACAATCCAATAAATGTTTGATGCCAAGAAAGATGGAGATAGAAAATGGCAAGTCAGCTAGGACAGATTTGTCAGATCTCATCATATATAAACATGTCTCAGTATTGAAGAAAACTGAATGGCTACCTTTGCCCAGGGAGGGAGGCAAATATCCGCTATAGGTTCACCATCCTGTTTAACTCCTAGATGATACGAGTTTGAATTGACAAGAAACTCAGGCATGTAGAAGAACTCAGGTATTAACTCCTTCACGTCACTAGTATTCGTAAGGCAATTTCTGTATGTGCCCTCAATGCTTTGAAAAAGACGGTCAGCATGATCAAATTTACCACCCTGTGCAAAAGAACAGTAGCAATATGAATCATGATACAATGTAAGTAACGGGGAAGAACATAGCCAAAACAGAGGGGATGAGAAAATCACTGTAAGTATTAAGAACTATAAAGAACTAAAGTATGCCAGAGAAATCTTTCAAGTATCAGAATGCATGTTTGCTCTCAATATAATTATGAAAAATAAGTGGAAAGGATCGAACACATGACTACATTGGAAACAAAGGCCTCAATATCGTGTCAAAATACGAATTCCCCGTTTCCCACATAAGCTTAAGCGAATAATAGATCATGTACTGACCAAATTCGAGATTAAAACCCAAGTAAAGTCTGTATAGAATGAAGAGGGCCAGGAGGGTCACGCTTAAGCCAGTTAAGAAAATCCAAGTTGGCTAGATGGAATTGTCCTTGCTGGCACTGTCTTAACAGATCAGTAACCACTTCTGGCTTTGACACTCTTCTAGACACTTCCCTAACTCACTCTATTAGTGACAATGCGAAAGAATATTTTTCTTTTGATCTTTCTTTTTATGTAACATTGCAATTTTTTGCATCAGTCAATTTGTCCACATACTTCCTAGCAGACTGGGATAGCAAAGAGAAAGAATAGACACCTTGTTGAGATTGCTGAAACCTTAATGTTTCATGCAAATTTCCCAACTAAGCATCGGGTTGATAGTTAATGAAAGTCCATTTTTTGTATAGTTAATGAAAGTTCCCAGAAGTCAACAACCCACATTAAGCATCAAGACATGCAATGAAGTAGAGTAGGATACCTGTAGATTACGGTGAAGAGATGTGAAGGGTTCTAATCTAAGAAGGTAATAAAGCACTATGCCCATACTTGAGTAATGAGATCCATAGTAGAAACTGCATCCATAGACATGCACCAAAACATGTGAGCAAAATTCATAAAAGTGATGTGTGTTTATGTTAGGTTTCAGCCTACAAAAGACCATTGTAAATTCTACAGTCATGCTGGATAATTACCTGGGTATATCAGGATCACAGAAGTTACGGTATCTGTCTTCAAACACCTGAATGCAAGAAGAAGCACATGCTAAGAATGATGCTTAAAAAAGTTTTAAGAGCATTCCATCAATGCTTTAGTAAATAACCTCAAATCGTTTATTATCGAGTGCTCCAACAGGCTTTGAGAGATCCCGAAATGTAGATGACTTGTTATAATCAAGAAGCTCAGACGAGTAATCGGCCAAGACCCAAGGGAAAACAGGATACTGGGTTAAATCATTATAAGATCTTCCAGCTAGTGTGTTGAGAATCATTAAATATTCAAAGTTCGTTATTTCCCTTCTCCTCCAGCTCTCTCTGGCAGTTTCTGCCATCTCCTGTGCCATTCGGCGATCAACAAAATTAATAGAACCACTCTTTCCATTTCCTTTGGGAAATAAATAGTCATTTCTTGAATTAACTATCAAGTTCCCAATATCTTTTGCGTCCTTCAAAGATGCAAAATTTAGAAAAACTGGGGCAGCTGAATTGCTGAAGAAGATCTCTATGGCAGTATATCTTAGCAAATACCGAGTCCAATGAACAGCTTTTATCTAAAAAAGATTTCAGACCAAAAATTACACAAAAAAGAAAGAATATACAAACTTACAAAAAAAAAAAAAACACTAAAGAAAATAATGTAAACCAATAAAATCAACCTTGGCCATGCTCCATCTTCGATGGCGTTTAACACATCTCATAAGTTTAGAAGAACCATTCCCATTTATAACCTCTACATTGCCAACTGTAATTCCCTTCTGGAGTTCCATATCAGAAGCAGGCCACTTCTTTTGATCAGACTTGGTCCCATCAGAACTAGTTGATGCATCAAAGTTTCTGAAAACAGATGACCCACCGGTACCTTCAACCAAGAATTGAGAAGAAAAATGCAAAACATTTTTCATGATAGCCAAATGACCAGCTAATTTCCTCTTTGGGGTCACAAGAACACATGGAACTGACACCAGCACCTGAAAATGGAAATTAGACATCACATCAGCAATGCATCTTGAGACTCCCTCAAAGTATAATAGCATCATATTCCCCTGTACCCCCACATACCTCACTAGCTTCTGTATCAGACGAAGAGGAAATGTCTTTACGATCTTGGCCAGTATCCTTTCTGTCACTGCTCTCCTTAAGTATGTCAGAGGATTGACAATCTGGATTATCAGACAGAATCGGTGTCTTCTGTCCACCTACTTCAGTATTGGTTTCATTACCATCCAAGGACCCCTCGTCAGTTATTTTCCTTATCCCTTTCAGCAATAGTTCCTTCATTTGCTCCGATATGTTTGCCATAACACCAGGATTACTATCATTGACTGGACTAGCAACCTCGGCAGACGTGATTGAAAGAGGATTACACAGATTTTCATCAAAATGGTAATTTTGTCGAAGTTTGGGCCTACGACGCCATGTATCTTCTGTCTTGTCCAGTTTCCAGCGTTTGACAGCATGGTTTGGAAAGGGGTTGGTAGACCAAGGGCCTCTCTCATCAATCAATGAACGAAACATGTGTATCCATTTTTCCTGTAAAAACAATCCAAGTTTTATCACAAATTTACTTAGCATTTACCAAAAAGAATTGGAGGAGGAGAAAAGCAGTGCTATTATGAATAAGTAAAAGAACAAAGAAGGATGTTATGTATACAGCTACATTCTGCTGCTCCTCCTCATAAGTAAGCTGGAATTCCGTTCTTCTGCTTTCATCCGAAGCTAGAACAGTGTTCAAGCTATTTTGTATCTCATCTTCAATAACTTTCTTGTTACTAGATTCAGCCAATGAGTTTTCATCTAATCTAGAATGGAGTTCCTGTATCTGCTGGTCGCGGTCAGTCTTTGATGTCTTCATGTATTTAGCTTCATCACTGACCTGAAACCGAAGAAATCAGTAAAATGTGAAAAATAACGATAGTTAATGTAGAGAAAAAGGAATACAGCAAAGACAATGTGTCATATAATAAAAAAAATACATTATAATAACAGTTATATAATTATAATTACTGAAGTATCTCAGTGTAGCAGAGGCTGAAATAACCAATTTGACCCATCAACTAGTGACTAGTATCTCCTATTTGTAGTCATCTTTGCTAGCTGAAATCATCTAAATATTTTGACATTATGAATTCTCTAGTACTAGCAAAAATCATTTTGACCACAAGAACAAGTGCAACATCTTTGATACTTGAAATCACCTATATCAGTTTTACCTATCTCAAAATTTCCTAAGTTTCACTGGAACCCATACCTACCACCACTATTGCAACACACACAGCAAAAGAAATAGGGAACAAAAAAAAACCAGAAGACACTATTTTGATCAATATAGCATTTTGGCCATACTGCTGCAAGAACACGATCCTTTTGAATCAAATTTTGTAGGGATCCTGCATCTTTTGAGTTATGGCTTGAATCCATGGTGTCATCCCTGCTCACAATGCTAGTAGCAAGCATCGATTTTCCAATATTGACAGTCTCTCGTATCAGATGAGATAGGAGATGAATACGAGCACCATCATCCAACATTCCATACTGTGCCCTAACTGCAAGCAGTGACCTAGCAACATCCAAACCAAAGCTTAGTTTCTACAATAACTAGAAAATACAATCCATTGTGATTAAAATTAAACATTCAAGATCAGGCTGTGTATATAGAAGAAAAATCTTACCAAATAACAAGTTGAAGCCTACTCTTGCTTTGTTCATCATCAGCAGTTAAAAGGGAAGGTAAAAGTGAGGTGAACTGTTGGACACACCGGGATGCCCTTTCTAAGGAAGCTCTACAAAGGTACAGGATAACAAGGCGATAAATAATTCTAGGGCACCTTTCTGCCCGTAAAACCATAGCTTTATCAACATTTTTGTTAGGTTTTACACTCAAAGCACTGCCAATTCCTCCTGATACAACAACAGCAGCCACTTCAGCGGCCGGAATGTTTAATGACTCAACTAATCCACGTGCCCTTTGACTAAGGGATGGTCCTGCAAACGATGAAGCTTTGGGTAACATGTTGCTAGGTCCTTTATTATTCATCTTGCTAATAACAACCCACAATTTGTCATATAGATTCCACCATTTCTCTGCAATCGAATCATCATTTGTCATTGGCGGCTTGAAATTCTTTGATTTTCTGAAAGATTACAAAAGACCAAACTGTAAATAATGTGATCTAAACCATAAAAAAAAAACACTTTCTTTTCTCTTCACAAGTGTTGATAGTGCAAACAAGAAGGACAGCAAGATTCATCATTTCAATACCTTGATGTTTGTTCGTCAGCCTCTCCTATTAGCACTTCTTTTAAAGCGGAGTTGTACTCTTTGTGAGATTCCATTTCCAAGTTAAGGTGAAATTCAGAGTCACTTCCAAAGAACTGCAAGAAATTTTCTTTTTAAGGGGGGGAAAAAAAGCAAATCTTGAACAGAAGTTCTAAAGCCATTCTCATTTATAGAATCGGAGCATGATGCAACATTTGGATATCTCTGCCAAAAAATAGACAAACACAATCTAATAAAGACTCAAAAGCCTTATAAAGTAGTATCTCTTTGAGCCATCATAAACACCATAAGTCAGTCTGGAGACATCTAGTTTCTAAAATTATTCTCAGCTTGAACATTTCAGGTAGGGTGCTTTGTTACTGTTCATCTTTGCAATTGCCCATTGTTGGAATAAAGTTAACTATTGTCATCATAAAGGGAAGGAAGACAAGAATTTATGTCGCAATAGAGTGCTGCACTTTTGGCTTTGCATATGGCTCAGAAGAATTAAAATGGCTTGAACTCATGCTGATGACCCAAGTCTACCTAGCATCTAAGCAATCTAGTTGATGTATGGATTTTGCACACCTAAAAAACAGTTGTTTCAATGATATTGGAGTTGCAATAATGCCCAACTTAGTGGGAAACTCAGGCTACGTACAAACAAGAGTAAATTTGAGTACATGAATTCTATGATAAAACATGTTGTTTGAAAGTTAACCAAACTAGAAAATTAGGGAATTGAATTTCGGTTACAATTGATGATTTTCAGATTTTTCGTGTAACCATTCTCCCAGTGCAACATTCCTCTCTAATTTGGATGGTTTATTCTTTATCAAACATGTTTAACTTTTAAGGAAGGAGCAATTATGATCCCTAAGTAATTAATTAATGAAATTTTTTCTATAGAAATTTAACCATATACCAAACATAGCCTCATACATAAAGGATGCAGATAAACCCAATACCGGGAGTTCTTTGTCAATCTCAGATATCAGCATGTCATCAATTAGTCTCAGCAAATACAACGTATTATCTCGACAGGGTTGTGAAATGAAAATATTATCCACAGCTGACAGCTCCACCATATTCTGAATAATATCATCATACATATCTCGAAGAAAATTTGGACACGAATTGCCATCCTACAAAGAGAATATTTAAACAAGGCCATGACTTGAATAAGTATATGGCGCTGACCATAATAACCAGACTAGAATAACATACATTACTAAAATCTACAATGTCAAGGTGTAGTCAGATTCAGGCTTACTTCAGAGTGCATGATAAGGAAATTGACTGTCTCTTCCAATTGTTGCCAACCACCTTTTACAGAATGCAAATAGTGACAGAGAACTAGAGAAAACAAGTTCCTCACCAATAGCAGCTGATCCATGCTATTTTCACTTTGATCAAGTGACTGGACATTGTGGTCTTTTAAAATATCAAGCTTTAGAGAACATGAAAGCCATGCATTCCACCCATATTCCTATTAACAATATTATCAATGAAACAGGTTGTCAACTGTATCAACAAATATATAAATAAACACGAACTAACAACGGTCATACCATAAAAGCTTCGATATTGGAAGGATTTGAATCAAGAAGATCAAGTAGATCTCTGATAATTTTAATTTTTGCAAGTCCATCTTCACAGCCAGACAGATATCTGAAAATCAGTGGCAACATTTGAGGAAGTAAAAAATGGGTAGTAATGCCCTTGCTTCTGACCCTCTCAAATTGGTTGTTCCTTTGTAAAACCTGTAAGCCATTAGTTCCTTCCATGATTAACAGAACATGACAACAAATAATAAATAGCCAAATTCCGTAGTTTGCAATATTACTGTACTTGAATTCATTTTTAAGTACACGACCCAAGGCTTGCAAAAGGAAGCAGTGCCATTCCACATATGATTATTGTCAGAATATACCAAATTAGAGAAAAGAAACATGAGGGGGTCTATATTCCACATTACCTGCTTGGGGCTAGCACCACCAAGAAGAACATCAAATAACGTGGCACAGAGATTATCAGTCTGTGGAAAGTAGAACAGTCTATCAGATATAGCTAGGAAAATTGGTTGCATTCTGTTTTTCCTTTGGCCTTCAGAAAGAGATCTAGGTCGTCCCATTGGGAGGTTGAAAAATCTTGTTCCCTTCTTCTCAGATGGTAGCCCAACTAAAAGCCTTCCTATGAACTGTAAGCTCAGTAACCTGATGGATTCAGATTCTCTATGATAACAAAGAAAAAAATGAGAAAATATAAGAACCTGATATTTATAATGCCTACTTTTTTACAACTATATATGTAAACTCAAATCCATAAACTAGTTGACCCTTTTTTTATTATCAAAAAAGAAGATATATCAATGAGCCCAGTAATATTACCCAAAACTACCAAATGGCTGCAAATTGATAATAATACTGTTGGAAAGTGTAAAATGGTTGTTGCCTAAGAATTAGAAATTCAGACACTATCCTCCCTTTTCGTTGTTATTTTCCATACTGTTGTTACTTAAGGAGGATTACTTATCCTCCCCTCTCAGCATAAGTTTTTCTGTTAGTAGTAAAACAATTTTTGATAACTCCACCTATGCTACACTTGCGGTACATAGCCGGTCCCAAACCCGGATAAAAGAGGAGGGTTGTGTTAGGCATTCGACAACCAACATAAAAACTTAGTCGAATCTTCATGACATTGATCAAAGATGTTATTGCGCTAAAGCTAGGCCGTTGCCCAGAAGCAACGCATTGTACGGCTCGCGTACAGTGTCAATGAGCAAGAGCCGCTGCATCGGTGCCTGGGTGTAGTGTTAAATGAGCAAAGGTTCTCACGTTTTTGTGAACGGACGATGGTAAATAAGTTAGTTCACAAAGAAAAAGATAAAGGCAAAGGTCAGAGTAACAGAAAATTGAGATTTGGGACATGGAACATAGGCGCTCTAACAAAAAAATCTATGGAGGTAGTAGATACCATGATAAGAAGGAAGATTAACATCATGTGGCTACAAGAAACAAAATGGGTCGGTGCAAAGGCTAGGGAGTTGGATACCTCCAGTTTCAAATTTTGGTATACAGGAAAGGTGAAGAATAAGAATGGGGTAGGTATTATCGTGGATAAGCAATGGAAGAAGGACGTAGTGGATGCCAAGAAGGTGAGTGATCATATCATCTCTATCAAACTTGTGGCGGAAGGAGGTAGTTTTCATGTGATTAGGACCTATGCACCACAAGTAGGTTCGGATGAGCAACACAAGATAAGATTTTCTCAGAAGGAGATTTAAATGGCCATATTAGAAGAAAAGTGATGAAGTATAGAACTATTCATGGAGGTCATGGTTTCGGAGTGGTCAATACCGAAAGTAAAACTATTTTGACTTTTCTTCGACTTTTGACCTTCTCATCGCAAATATATGTTTTAAAAAGAGAGATGAACATCTTATAACCTATAGGAATGGTATGACAAGCTCTCAAATCAACTTCTTGTTGATGAGAGTCGACCATAAATTTTGGATTAATTGTAAAAGTATTTCGGACAAGAGTTTAACAACACAACATAAGATGCTCGTCATAAATTTTCACGTTGAACAGAAGTTGAGGAAAAGACGTCATACGAAGAACTTGGCAAATAAAAGATGAGGAACAAGGAAATTTCCTAAGACAGGCAGAAGAAGAGCCAAAGTGGGAAGGGAATGGAAGTGCGGAAGAGATGTGGAGGGAGATACTTGGGAAAAATATAAGACGGCTAAAAAAGAGACAAAAGTGGCTGTAAGTGAAGTAAGAACAAGAGTATATGAGGGTCTCTACCAGTCTTTAGGCATGAAGGAAGAAGAAAAAAATATGTATAAAATCGCAAAGAGTCGTGAAAGAAGAACGAGAGACTTAGATCAAGTTAAGTGCATAAAAAATAAAGACGGAGAGGTTTTGGCTCAAGATGAGAAGATCAAAGAAAGGTGGAAGAGCTACTTTTATGAGTTAATTAAAGAAAAACAGAAGACTCTTCCGAGCCTTGGTCCTTGGTCGGTTATGCACGAAGAAGAAAAATCAAAATTTCGATTACTATCGAAGGATTTGAGACTTCGAGGTAAAAGAAACTCTAAAGCGGATAAAAAATAGCAGGACAATAGGACCCGATAATATTCTGATTGAAATTTGGAAGAGCGTTGTAGAGAAAAGTATCAATTGGTTAATCAAACTTTTCAATGAGATTTTAAAGTAAAAAAAGATGTCAGATAAGGGGAAAAAGAGCACATTGGTACTTATCCACAAAAATAAGGGGATATACAAAGTTACAAAAACTATAAAGAAATCAAGCTCATGAGTCATACCAAGAAGTTATGGGAAAGGTGATGAAACGGAAGCTAAGACAAGACATAAGTAACAGAGAACCAATTTGGTTTTATGCTAGATAAATCCATCACTTAAGCTACATACATGTTAACAAGGATGATGGAAAAATATCATAATAATAAAACAGATCTACATATGGTATTTATTGATTTGGAAAAAGCGTAGGATGGGGTGCCAAGAGAGGTCTTATGGAAAGTTTTGGAAAGGAAAAGAGTAAGGATCGCATATATTCGTGCAATTAAAGACATGTATGATGGGACTACAACTAGTGTGAAGACTCAAAGTGGTGTGACAGAAATTATCTATTGGTATAGAATTACACCAATGATTATTCTTAAGTCCATACATTTTCACATTAGTCTTGGAAATATTCACAAAGTATATCCAAAAGCATGTGTCATGGTGCATGCTTTTTGTCGATGATATCGTCCTTATGGGAGAGTCAAAAGAAGATCTAAATAAGAAGTTGAATTTATGAAGAGAAGTTCTAGAAGTGTATGATATGCGCATAAGCCGTAGCAATACAGAATATATGGAATGCAAATCCGGCCGCCGAAGAAAAAATCTTAATACAAAGGTGAAGATTGGAGATATTGAACAGAATGTAAATCATAGGATTCAAGCAGGTTGGTCAAAATAGCGGAGTGCGCCTGATTTTATGTGACAAAAAAGTGTCTTTAAAACTTAAAGATAAACTCTATCGCACTGCTATCAAACCGGCTATGCTTTATAATACAGAGTGTTGAGCGGCCAAAAGAGAGCACGAACATGTTAAATATGGCAGAGATGAAAATGTTGAGATGAATGAGTGGTCATATACAATTGAATAAGATAGAGTTGCAATAGCACCTATTGTGGAAAAAATTGGTAGAATCACGTCTCAAGTGATTTGGATGAGATGAAAGATGGACAAGGAGTAAAAGATAAAGAAAGACCTACGAAGACTATTCATGAAGTGGTCAAACAAGATTTATATATAAATGATCTCTCTGTAGACATTATACATGATAGAACTCATTGACGTCGTTTGATTTATGTAGCCAACCTCACCTAGTAGAACAACGCTTTGTTGTTGTTATGGTAGTAGAACAATTTTTGATCAACCTCTTTACCTTTTATTTATTTTTTTTCTTCTTTTAATCATTGGAAAGGACAGAAGACCAAAGTGCACAAAGAAAAGCCAGACTCTACCCTCCAACACAGACCAAAAATATTGATCTAAATGAAGTGATGCACATTTTTGTGCTTATATACAAAGGCAGTAACTAGTGCAGCAAGCTATCCCAGGGGTACAATAGGTATTTCAAGACTTAAGTTTGTTCCTGCTACTACAACAGGCAATTATCCTTGCTGGCAAGGGTAGTTCTAACTACCTATCCTTTGCATTATTCCTAGCTTGCTCTGTTTGGTATTAAATCCCCAAGAAAAACCCTACAGTTCTGATGTGGAATGCGCTCAAGCCACAACAGCCAAAGCAATTTCCACTCCATCAAATCATAAATCTATGACCTAGATTAAAATCCCAATTACTTGCTTCCAGCCAAAAACATATTCATTCAACAACAAACAACAACAATAACAACTACAAAGCCTTATCCCACTAGGTGTGATCGCTTATCCATCTCAACATCCTCATCTTTGCCACATTTAACTTATGTTCATGCTCATCTTTTGCTGCCCAACACTGTTTCATATAACATAGCCCGTCTAGTGGCAGTGTGATAAAACACAAATACACACAGTGGAAGAAAAATCATCAGAGTCATGACATATAACGATAATTATACTATTGGTGTGCATCAATGGAAGAGAGAGAAAGCTCAAGGCACAAGAGAGAAAAGTGAGGTAGATTACAATGTGTGTGTGTGTGATAGAGAGAGATAGGAAGTGAGAAAGTTAGGAGATAAGACAAAGAAAAGGAAAAAAAAAAAGAAGTAACCATTATAATAACTGGGCAAAACTTACCTTTAGAATTGGGGGAAATTTGACTCTCTCTAATACAAACCAAAAAATTTTTTTCTGAATATTTATCCTAGAACAATTTACTGCCTTTTTAACACTGACAGTGATGTATAATGTAATTTGATTCATGAAAGTTCACAATCTATTAGGAATTTCATGGAAAAAATTGTAAGTGTGACATACCGCTGGAGAAGATTGACAAAAACCTGACTACCACCAATGATATTAACTTGCTCGAGAAAAGAAGCAAGCAATGGTTTCTGGGAAACAGCACGAATAACCATGTGCAAGACATCTTCAATACAAGTCATATCTTGACTTGTCTCAAAAAAAGCTATAAGAGCTTTTATGTCGCCTGCAGCAATGTTCTGCCTGCATATATCAAGAAAATGAAATTTATAATTATAAATCAAGGAATAAGTGGAATTAATAAACTATGGTGAATTATTGTAGAGGAGAAAGATGAGAGCAAATTAAAAGGTATGAATATGAAAATTAATCAATCAAAAGAAACTATACCTGAGACTCATTTCACCAAGACTTAACAAAAGAAGACGGATCTTATGTATTTCTTCTACACCAGGTCTCTGCTCAGTATTTCCTTTGCTAACAGGATGTTGATCAGGGTTACTTCCAGGAAGGAATCGAGACTTGACATTATCACAATAGAATTGGTGAATTATGTCAAGAACACGTGGAAGCCGGCACAAACTCCTCAGTAATCGAGGATCGCTATCAAATTGTTGAATCAGAAACATGTATAGTTCTCGTTGCACCTTGTAAATTGCGTAGACCCAGATAAGAGGATTAAGAAATATGCTAGAAATAGCCTCCTTCACAAGCAATTCTGCTAATCATGAGAAGAATCAGAAAGGAGCATAGACCAAAGTTGTGTGCCGACAGAAAATATTACCAAAGTTGGATGTAACATAAGTTTAAAAAGATAACATACCAGAGTTAGAAACAACATTAAAAAGATGCTTCAATGCAGAAAGAGTCTCCATATTAAGTTCTCGTGGAGGAACTGATTGTAACAAGAATCCCAGGACAGAAAATCCAGACACAAGATACATCTGTTGTTGATTTGCTAAGTTCTCATCTATAAGAGAAGCAATCAGCTCAATAACCTCGGTCATCATATATTCCCTCATTGTCTGTGCTACTAATGTCTTTTCATATTCTCCCACCTTTTCAATTTCAAATTTACTACACTGTGTCTGGGCGATAAGCGGGAAAAGCACAGATACGCCACCGACACAATATATTATTTGCTGCAGCAAGCGTCGTGAACATAACTGAGTTCCACCAATTACAGCCGCCTCAAAGGAATTCTTCTCCAATGCCTGACTCATTATTGGTGAAACATTAAACAGCATTTTGCCAACACTTGCCTGAAAAAATTAATAAAGCCATTCAGAGTCTCAACTTTAGAACAAATATGGCTTAAACATACTCTTTTGATTCAAAAAATAAATAAATAAATAAACAAAATAAATACAAAGAGAACAAAATCATATACATGTACAGATAATCAGGTGATTTGAAAGGTGAGCTATGAGTCTAGAAGAAGCAGAATCTGTTATAGAGTTAGAGTAGGTGCCAGCTTGTATAGATCTTACAACTAACTTAAGTATGAGAAGTTTCTTCTACCCCTTTGTACTAGCTTACTGAATAAGCTACTCAGCTATGTATACAAGCAGTGAACTGAGCTCAGACTCAGTAATGAAATAACATAATAAATATTCACTCTCAACTCCTTCTCTCTTCTAACTCTTCTCTCCTCTCCCTTTCTCAAACTCTATCAACAGGCAATGTATAGAAGGAAAAAAAATTAAAAAAAAAAATTAAGGACCTGAGCATTGAGTCCAAAGATGATTTTTGATGCAAGACCATCTTTTACATCAAGAATCCCACTGGGTAACTTATCACCACAAAGTGGTAAAGCTTCATTATCAAGGAATGAATACATATAACTGGGTCCCAGAGAGTAGATACTCTGAACTTGTTCAGCAGAAAGGGCGTCGTTAAACAAATAAATGGGGCCAATTTGGCCAAAAAAAGGGCCCGAATCTCGGATTGATTCAAAGATGAGTGCATTGTCTTCATAGTGAGGCATCTTAATTTTTGAACCAACCGTACAACTTGTTAATGATTCACTCACTTTAGCATACCTGAATAAACAAAGCATGTAACTCAAGTCATAGTGACACAAAGGTCAATTCGTCAAACAGTATAAATTTTTAATTGATTATAGAACAATTAACATGGCATAAACCTGCATCTTTCAGATGAGACAAGATCACCATCGATATAACATCTCAACAAACTACCCCCTGAAAACGCTCTTCCAATGCTATGAGTTATGCAAAGAAAATGCCATCTACTCCTAACTAGATTAACATTCAGGTCCACACGCTGTTTCTTTAGGTTAATTGACTGCAACATAGAAAAAGAGGGGTGGGGGAGACGGATAAAGAGGAAAAAAAAAAGATCAATGTTAAAATAATGTTAGCAAAACCCAAAATAGAATGAATGGAAGGTCAGACCAACTAAACCAACACAAATAAATGCATAATCAGAACCCAATCTTAGAAAATGAAGAAGCTTATCTTAAGATTTGTTTTCCTACCTCATAAGTTAGCTTCTCCCTTGCAAGCACAGCCAAGGTTCCTTTTCCACTTTCCGTAAGAAAACTGAAAAGACCCATTGTTCCATTTTTAGGGAAGTTCTCAATCCTGAGCCAGCAGGAAAAAGAAAAACCCTTATACATAGGCCACTGCAGAGGTGTTTTAAGAATGATACCCTACAAGGATTTGAAAACAATGAGATAAAGGTCCCATAGCAATAAGAACAATACAAAATTACATTTTACATTAGCACATACAAAAGTAATTCTGCAAAAGAAAAACGCATGCAGTTGAAACATCCATTTGAAAAAAGCAAATACTTCACAAATAGCATACAGCATCAATTAACAGCCAACAAAACAGTACGTCTTAATTCCGTAAATGTCAGAATCAAAATTGAAGCTCAAAAAGAACCTTCTGTATAATTATTTTGAGTACACGTCTTCTAGTAAGATTCACAAACAACAGTAAGTCAAAGTAATTCAAAGCTACAACAAAAATGTGAATGATATAGGGTGAGTTTGGTCAAGTCTGTACCTTTCAAAAGTTGTCTATGTTTCTTGGCTTTTCAAATATTAGCAAAAGTTATAACAGTTATGTTCTGTAAAACAAAATATAAATGGCTTTCCATAAACAATACAAGAGTTTGGTGAAATAGCTTTTAAAAAATTAAAATGACTTTAATAGATATTAACGTAATAAGAAATAAGAACAAAAGAAGACAGTTATTAATATATAAAATTATAATAGATTTTTTTTAATTTTGAAAAACACAAGGTAATTGTGAAAACTATCTTCATAATCATAGATGCTTTCAAAAATATTCATAGCTTTTAAAAGCTAAAAGTACAGGCACATAATATTTTTTAATTTACCAAACACAAAATGACATGCTTTTGCTTTTGAAAATCACAAATATCTCTCCAGTAAGCTTACCAAACCCACCCATATTTAAGTGAGATTACTCTCAGAAGCTCACTCAGATTTCATATCCCTGGTTCTATTTGTATTTGTCATAAACCTTCACAAAAGAGAATAGCTTGAGTACTTACGGAATCACTTCCATCAAGATCAAAGAATGCAGTTGGCCCCTTCTCATGTAGCATTGACAAGAGACTTGTCAACAAAACAGAGCAGTATTGTCTCCTCTTCCCAACTTTCTCACTTCGCAGTAGAGCAAAGATTTTGCGGATGTCCTTGCCGGATATACTATGCCCACCAATGGCTTCAATTAAATGAGAAATCTTAAAGATTACACTATCATTATCCTCTTGAGAAAACCAATTAAGAAGAAAATTAAGCATTCCTGCTCTGACACAAGAAGCTCTGTTGGAGATGGAATCTCTTAGCAGTTGCTGAAACATGTCTAGTCCATAATGCTGCAAAGACTCACTGCTCTGCCCAATCACAAGACAGCGAGAAATAAAACAGATGGTATTATTTTCTCAAAATGAGATTAATCAAATACTCAAAAAGTTATCAAGAAAATTAACAATTGACGAAGAGAAGGCAACGGAAAATGAATTCCAAACCTTTTGCAGTACAGATAGATATAATATTATTACATCTTCATTCTGAAATCAAAAATGCAAAAACAGAACAATAAGTAAAATACTATCATGAAATTTCAATAAATTACAATAGTTCTAAATACATAACATGCTGCATTTTGTGCAACAAATGCCACTTTTGGAAGCCATGCTCTAGGAATAGGAATCAAAAACGAAAACAATGCACATTCACCGAACAGTTTTTGGAAGCCATGCTATAGCATATCACCTTAATCTTTGGACTAGTATTGATGTCAAATTTTCCGTCAAAAAGCATATCAAGCAATTCATCTAGAAAGCTTTCACTTGAATGCCAATGGCAAAAATCTAACAGAAGACTCTGCATTGTCTGGTAACCCTTTCCAGCAAGTGCTCTAAATGCAGCCTGGAAGCAATTAAAAAATACGAAGTGAATTTCTAAGGGAGATACAATGATATAATTCAAGTGAAGGGTGAGGTGAAAAGAAAAATAAATATATAAATCCAACCTGGTTAAAATGAAAAAAGGATTAGACCTGACTTAAACAAATGATGCTTATTGATATTTGAATCATCAAATTGGCAATCAGTGCAAATATTGGAAACCAAATTTTCATTATTCATCATTCATTCAATTTGAACAAAGAATATTTTATTTTAGTTTGAAAAAGATTAAGCAATTAAAACAGCAAATATGATCACATTACAGTAAAGGAAAACAAAAGAATTCACTTTTGGATTAAGAAACAGCAATTTGAATTTTGATGCCACTTGTGCTTGTGTCAAATAAAACAATAAAGAGAAAGACATTGATGCCAATAACTAAGGGAAACGAAACACAAATTAAAAAGAAAATCAGTACCTTTGAAGCATCATTACTTGCAAGCAGACAAGTGAGTGTTTGGAGGACATTCAAAACTAATTTCTCCCTATTTGGCTCATCAAGGTTGCTGTTAAGCAGCGATACAACATGCAAGAAGCATTCCCCGTCACGAAATAGAGCTTGATAGTACTGAAACAATACAAATCCCACCCACCCCCAAACAAACAAACGAAAAAGAAAATCAGTTAAATTGCCAGATGCATGTGAAGACGTTAGCAAAATATAGTTGGGACAAAAATTAATGCTGGAACATACTGCTTGGTTAGCCTGTAGCAAATCTCTCATCCCACCCAACAAATCAATAGACAGATCAACAAAACTTTTTTCCCGTTCTTTTATTTGAGTGAACACTTCTAAATACTTAGAGCATAACTGTAACATTGCTTTTTTATCTTCCTCAAAGTGTGGTACAATCTGTAAAAAGAGCAGTGTTAAACATAATATAATACGAAAAATTTACATAATAGTTATGGCATGCACTATGATTCCAAAGTTGCATCCTAACACAAAAAAATCACGACATATGGATACATAAAACACAATACCTTCATTAGATCAAGTATGTGTCTAAGCACATCCTGTCTCAAACCTTCTACCCAAAACAAATCAAACAAGCAATCAACGCATGAAAAATTATGCAAGATCAAACTCCTAGTGTCTTCAACAGCTTCTGAGAACTTGGAAAAGAACTCCAGGCATAATTTCATACAATTAAACCAACTTTTTACACTCTCAGACAAATTGGATTTATATTGGTCATGCACCAGTGATAATAATTCCATGCTACTATTCTCATTGGAGGGGTTCATGATACCAGATCTTCTAGACTCTTGTCCTTGAACACAAGCAACCTTTAGAACCCGGGAAATTGCATCCAATGTATTAAAGGAAGCAATTGTTTTTTCTGGAGAGAGCTGCAAAATGCGAACCAAACTCCTCAAAAGAACACTAGCAATTTCAGGATTATAAGCAGAATGTTCAAGTGCATCCAGCATAGCAGACATTTCAGCCTGTCATTGAACCAAATGTAGAAATGCATTAGAAAATTCCCACATACAATTTCTGATACAGAAGAGTTAGATTGAAACAATGAGAAAGACAGAAAGAATTACACATCACAAAGAACAAAAATGCAAGCACCATAAGACTATACATCTTTACTCAAATCAAGATAATCAATAGATAGAAATCATCAAGAAAGGCACACAAGATAACAGAGTTAGAGGTTAGTTAGAATAATGGTATCGAAATAACTGATTTCACTTTCGGAATCCCTCTCCCACAAAAGAAAGAAAAAGGCCAGCATAGTTTAGCAAAATAAAAATGGGCAGAGTCAAATAACAACATTGCTAGTGTTAAGTTAATGCAAATATGTGGTACAGGTGATTAAATATAACAATTAGTTTCGACAATGCAGCTGAGACTACATTGCCAGTGTATATCTTTCACAAATCACTACACCTCTTTGCTAAAATGGTGTCATTTCCAATCTACTGATCTATATAAACCACATGAAACTTCCAGTGATCCAGTTCATGTCACAAAAGCTCTGGACACAAGCATATATTACAAAGGTGAATCTAAGAAAAGGTGATTTGAAGCTTCTACCAAACCTCATTTTCAAATGATGGAAGTAATTATTAACAGAAAGAATCTAGGAGGGGCAAATGAGAGAACCCACCATGTTGTGTGCATTTCCACTTGAAGTGGCAGCAAACTCCACAAATGAAATTATTTCTAACTGTAGATTATTGACACCACTAACTTCTGCCATGTTGCTTACACTACTTGGAGCAGACAGTATTTCAGAATCCTCATCGTTATCAAGTATCTGTCTAGCAGATTCATCAGAAACTGATTCGAAGAAAAAGAAATTTTCTGAAAAGACAAGATTCCATATTCCCTCTTCACGGAAAATTTCAAGTAAGAGAGGAGAAGAAGAGAGAATGTCTCTGAATGCATTAAGAACTGTGTTCTGTAGAATTGTGACAAAAACCCTGCAGTAAATATGAGAAAAACAATACCACATAATTAGTTCAATACATGAAAGCACCAATTCCACGACCATAATAACAGAAATAGTTCCCAAATTACTGCTTTTACAGACTGGAACTTTAAGCAGATGTACAAAGAAATTCACGGCCAATTAGTGAAATCAACCTTGAATAACTTGGCGACCCATTCTGACTTAAGCAAGCTTTGATGCAAGGAAATACTGCAAATAGAACTCTTATGACCCATTTGATTGACAGTTCACAATAGGCCGAAGAAATAGGCAATGACAATCGACTAGAACATACTTGGACCGTAAGAGATTTTGAGCCTTCAGGTACTAGAAGAAATGAACAAAGACCCCTGCTCAACCTTATAACATAATCATTCCAAAACTCAAAAAAGGAAACATGGGTTGGATGGCTAGCTGATGACGCAGCGGGATTGGGTTTAACACCATTCTCTTCCTTTTTAGTGTCAAGATCAAGCAAACCAACAGCCTGATGCAGAGGATGACCCTTCTCTTGCCCCAAATCTTGAAGCACAAAAGCTGGTGAACAAAAGCTATTTGCAAATTTATGCACCCTACCAATTTCACAAAGAAATTGCAAGTTGTTTGTATTTCCATAGCTGTTTAAATGTCAAGGTCTCAAGGTCACATAAAATTTGAGCAAGAGAATCAAGCACCAGGCAGTCTTCTTTAAGGAAAAAATAGGGCAACAACTACCCCATAAATTTGAACACATGCACGACGGATAATCATCCTAGCTGCCACAGAATAAAAACTAAGAAAACCATGAATGAATATTAAACAGAGAAATACAGCTCAGATTAATATGCATGTAACTTCTTGGAACTTTCATATGTAATGGTGTGGATGCAATTTCTCTGCTACTTAGATTATAGATTTTAAGTAGTATAGGGATGTTTACATAAAAGGACTCATCAAAACAACTGTGCTTGCAAATTAGTAGAGCCTCAGAAATTAACATATGCGAACTAAGGATACACAGCTTCCCTCAAAACTTCCAGAGCAAGAATATGAAGCTGGAAAGTTCTCTGCAGTGGTTTATCATCCCTGCAAAACCATGACACCCATCATCAATTAATAATCCACAAAGACTCAACCTTCAAGAGGTGCAGAAGAACTGTGCAGATCATGTTCTGGCAACTGGCATATTTGGCTGGAAAGGAATGTGTGAGTACCTAAGGAAAAAGAGGGTTATGGGGAAAGAACCACTCATCAAATCCAACACCAAGCACACTTTGGACATCCCACATAATCCTAGATTTTTTGAAGGAAACTTCCTCATCTTTTGACAGTAATTGGAGTGGGGTTACCTTCCTAGCTTCTTTCAGGAAAAAGTTCTGCAAATGACCTTTTCAGATGTGGTTTCTTTGGTAGACAAGCAAAGAGATTGACATGCAGTTTTACTTGGCCCAATCTAGTAGAACCTATATGTTTTCCTTTTATTTCCTCGTGAAGATACATTACCCTCTCACTGTCCACTCCCCCCCCCCCCCCTCTCTCTCTTCCCTCCCCCAAAAAAAAACTACTAAACCAAAAAATAAATAAACAAACCCACTGAAGTTACATTACCTCAATCCGTCAGCCAAAACAAATTTACTGTAAACTCTAGCATAATTCGATGGAAATCCAAGACCATCCAAAAGCACTTCCAGCCCTCCAATACTTTTAAAATGATTTTGACCCCGGGGATTTAAAGCCAAGGCCAAGGATAGGATTTTCAAGCTCAAGTACTGAAGTGAATCATCCATCCACAGCTCTTTCAAGCTGAATCTTCTGATGACACGTAATAGCTCTGTGACAAATCAAGTCTGATGAATACAATATGGACACTCATAAAAAGAAGATATAAAATAAGTCTAGATATCTAGGAGAGGTCTGTGAACATCCCATTAAATACAATCAACACGGAGCAATTAAATATCAAATTGACTTTCTCAAACTTCAAGTTGGAATAAATAGCAAATAGGTCTGTCTAACTTCTATTTTTACTCGAGAAGACTCCACCTAGACTTTTGTATGCTTACACAATAAGAGGACACAGGTGCACAAAGGCACACGTGCCCTGTCCTAATCCTCATCTCTGATTTCTGATATTACAGCAGAATCAGGGACCGAATCCATTAAAATTTATATTTTTCGTTTTTACTCCCCCCCCCCCCCCCCCCCCGGGGTTTTTTTTTTTCTGTTTCAGGCAACAAGATTTTAATTCCTTAATCCCACTTTTTTTTTCCACAAACTAGAAACCAAACAAGCCTAAGGTTTTTTCCTAGGTGGAGGGGGGAGCCATTAACATCAAGTTAAATTACCTTAACCATTGAGTCCTACAATTTCACCAAATTTCCAAATACTTTGTTATAAGTTAACTCCGTAACTATATAAATCTTTAATAGGTCCTTACATATAAATTTAAACTTTGGGACAAAAAAAAATTATTATAGGACACCACTTACAAAAATATACAATCAACATTCCTAAAACCTATAACAACAAACAATGACCTTTGGATAATAGTTGCCAGTCACAGCCTGTTGTGAATCTATGTAAAAGTAAAATAGAAAAAATTGAAATAGACCTTCTAATGTGTGTGAAAAATCCAGTGACCTATAAATGTATTTAACCAACTTTAAAGAATTTATTTGTACCCTCATTCATGTATAATTATTTGGAGCACATATTTTTTCCAAGTAACAAAACAATAGATTCCTACCTTACCTACTAACCAATTTAGACCACCAGCCTCCATCACAGAAACAACTGCTTTCTGTCGCCAATGTAGCCTTGCTTCAGTAGATAAATCCCTTGAACTGTTTGAAGAGCTGATTGGAGCATCAGCATGAAAAGTAATGCCTACAGGATGGCAGAACAACTCATCTTGTTTGTCTATATTATATCCTAAATCAATGAAAATATAAATGATTGACACAACATATGTCAGAATTTGTTGGAGAAGCTTGATTTTATCTGCCACAAAGACAGACAAACTTTCATCAGCAGAAAGGGCACCACTTATGGTTTTAAGTTGTACGACAGCCCCTGTAACAATTAACAAAATGAAACCAGAGTAAAAATCGACTTCAATTGTTTTTAAAATGCATATTACGATCCATTGTAACAACGAAAGTTAACTTTTGAAATGCAAGTGTGTAGAGTGGGAAGTAAGATAGATTTTAGAAAGTGAATCCTATTAAATACCAGAAATTGAGTTCATATATATACTTCTAATGGAAGTAAATCTAATTTTCGGAACCATGCCAGCTCAAAAATGCATGGCAATACAACATCCAAAGTGCAAAATAAAATACAAAATACAAACAGACAACATCATGGACTATAAAGAAACAATATGCAAAACCCAAAAATCACAAGTGGAAATATAGAAATATTTTGACATAATATCATAGAAAAGAGTTACCAAAACCATAAATTATAAGAAAAACCCTTAGACATGTAAGATGGATCATACCTTTCATTAGTGCTGTAAGTTTCTGAACCCCACCATAGTATCCAAAGACACGACAATTATATAATGAACGGGTTATAATTTTTAGTGCATCCAAAATAAAATATCCTTCAGATGTAATAAATGATTTGGTAGTGGCCCCAGATAACTCTTCTGGGGATTGCACCACGCTGGTGCTCACTGAAAAGAACAAGAGAGAACTAAAATTATTGTAAATTACTGTTAGCAGTTACGATATCAGTAACCAAAATTACAATTTTTAAGAATTCAATATCATCATGAAATCAAGTAAATGAAATGGGACTCAATTCTGACTTGGCAAATTAAAATAAGATAGTTGTTCCCAATAGGAGAAATGGGAAATAACTATAAAGCCTGTTTTCTCATTTCCATTTACTTTACATACAGACAATAAAGGCCTGATGCTTATTATTGATTATAAAATGCACTAAAGTTTAAACCCAGCCAGACTACATCTTAATCGATGTTAGTAGTAGAATTCTCAGGGTCTGACTCAATCCAAGTTAACTTAATGGGGAATGATTCCCAAGCTGACTTAATACCCACACCCTGTGCCCACAACTAGACATCTAGATTGTAGCATAAACAGGACTAGACATGTATAAGTGGCAAAAAAATAATCTGTAGAATAAGCTCTAATATTACAGTGTATAGAGTGGATCTCCTCAACTCCACCTAAAGCAAGCCTGAGGACGAGCATTATCCAAGTTATTCAGAAGGCACTTCACTTTGGCCATATTTCTAGCAGATATAGACTTAAAAAGGAGGAAGGAGAAGGTGATGGAGAAGAAAAAGAAGAAGAGGATGATGATGACAATGATGATGACACAATGATTTGCAACTTACACTCAGTGACCAATGAGCTTAGCTGAGTAATCTCATCAATTAATACTCGAATAACTTCAACGGGATGTCCAGCTGAGCAGCCAACAACCACATCATCAGCAGATTGTAAGTTCTCAACAGATGCAGACTCTAACAATATACCGGAATTTACAGGTTGCCAGTCCTTGTAGGCAACTACAAATTGCTTGATGAAAACGTGAAGCAACCTCTTTTTCTCCACCTAAAACATTCAGAAAATTATGTTATACGGCCAAGTTGCTAAATAAATAACTACTGTTGTATAGAGTAAGATAGAAACCATCATTATCAAGAAATACAGCAACCCACAACTGAGAAAGCACATATGCCTCATCTTCCTTTATTTAAAGGGATTACAAAATAAAATGAGTAGCCTCAGAGATTAATCCTTAATAAATTTGGAATTCGGCAAATTGGTCCTCAAAGAAATAAAATTGACAAATTAGTCCTTAATATTTTAAAATATCGTACATATTAGTCCATAATAAAAAAGGACAGTGTCGTGCACAAGCATCTCTGCCATCTCATGCAGGGTCCAAAAAAGGGCCACACACAAAGGGTGTAATGTAGACGGCCTAACCTGATAATTGCATCAGTGGTGTAATGCACGAACTTTCAGTGGCAGATTTCTGACAAGCATATTTTACAGAGTAAGATTCGATGTTTAGCATCTATTTGGTGTAAAGCTCACATTCTTTGTAGGGGACTTTCCCTCTCAGAGATGTTGAGAGATTGAAAGCTATGCTTTATAGATAAATATTTTGTTTTGTTTTTCTTTTGTATAGGGGAACCCTTATCCCCAATTTGTATCATCCTTCTTATCATCTTAATGAATCTCTAATTTTCTATAGAAATAAATATGATAGAAAGATTAAACTGACAAGAAATTGAAAAGATAAGGGACTAACTTGTCTTTATATTTTGTTAGTGACTAACTTGCCTAATATTTAAAAAGATCAAGAACTAAATTGTCAATTCCTTTCTGTTAGGGACTAATTTATCAAAACTAAAAATTGATAGGGATTAATTTGGGTGTTCACGCAAACAAAATTATTAGAAGTGGTGAGACAACAAGATTACAAAAGAAGACAGAGAATGCACAGACAAAAAACATTTTTGAGATGAAGAGAATCGACATAGAGAATCTATCATCTGTACAAGACCAAGAAATCATAGAAAATTTAAAAGAATAACCTGGATACCATACATGACTTAAATGCAAATATATATATATATATATATAGCTCATGAAAAGGTTGTCAAGCTTCAGAAATTTAATGTACAATAATTATAAAACTAATTAGCATAACTCCAAGCATACCTTATCATCAACTTTCTCATATCGCTCCCATAGAGTATTTACAATTGCCTCATCACCAACATCACTGGGAAAAAGTATAAAATTAAATAGAACTCAAATGAAAGCAAAATGGATGGTAACAAGATTACTAAGATATACGCATGCTAACATATATGCATGCTAATTAAGGTCGCAACTACGGATTATGGAAAAAAACTTTTGTTTGCAGATCCTAATTAGATTAATGCTAGTGACAAGCTCTTGATGTGTAGGATACTCCTTACTTTGTTGCCCAATATGTGTAGAATCTGCGGTTTAGATTCTGAATGGAGGTCCATCTCGTTCTATGTTGCCCTGTGTTGAATTCGCTTTGGTTCAGTATTTTGGGTATCTTTGGAGATCCATTTTGGATTGTACATGAACTTACATTAGTCTCAACTTCACTAAGTTCAGAGGTATTAGAAGTCTTACATTGTTTGAGAATATAGCAATGATAGCATTTATAAGTGCTAGGCAACCCTTAGCCCTTAAGCTAGCTTTCGGGGCTGGGTTAGGCCACTCAATTCTAATAAAAGGTTTTGGCTTGTGTAAAGAAGCGAAAATTATATGGAAACCCTCATTTTTTTTCTAATGCTTTGATGTCCTTGATTGGAAGCGAATTCTAGTATCTTTGAAGATTCCTTTTCCACTATTGATTTTGTTTGGAAAAGAATTACCTATTTAGCATCCGTTAAGTGCACAGTTGATGTTCTATTTAAGGTTTTCTCTTTAGGGTTTAACATTCAAAGGGACTCCCCAGTATCGTTACACGGTCTATCCCTTTAGGTTAGCTATATGTGCTATATCTATATCCACTTTTGTAAATCTCTTCTCTTCTCATATGTTGTTGTTGTGATTGCTAAGTTATGTAAAGTCATTCATTTGCCTATATCAACAGCTGAATCTCTTGCAAAAGATAATTCTTGATATTGTATTGCTACTTCTAGAACATTGTTCGAAAGTTCAGTATAGTTTGCCAAGACTGCAAGAATAGATAGGAGAAAATTGCTTGGCAACATGTTACTTATTATTTGGTTCATACTTCATACAGTTCAAGCAGAGTGCAAACATCTTTCAGGGTCTTGTTTCACCCATAAACATGCTTTGAGATAGGTTTATGCTGTTAGTATCACTAACGCTCTGTTCAGGGTCATTCTACGGAGTAGCTATTGTTTAAATCCAAATGGATTTGAGCAGCTTATCCTAGTTCCTTTTGTAACTTCTACTTTGTTTTCTATCGAAACCTGAGTCATCTCCTCACCACTTGGACACCCATGGCTGCTCGTCACACTCCATATTACTAATATGATATTATATTATTACTAACCGCCAGACGGTTTCTAACACAATTCAGCCTCTATGAACAGATCACTCCACTCAAGGTTACATAAAACTCCATTTCCAACACTTCTAGCTAATTATGAAAGAAAGCAACCTAGACCATTAGTTAAATACTTCAAGCACAACGATAGACGTAACTTATGGAAAGCTACCAAACTTGAGTTTGTTGCATCTACAGATGAATGGCATGCATTGTACATCAGCATAATTTCTATATAGAAATGTTTCATTGTTAACTAATTATTATTTAGTTATATAGTGTTGTTACCTGAAGCGAATCTTTGGTCCAGGAGGAGAAAATTTTTGAGCTTGGTAACCTGAAGGTTCACCAATTTGGCCCGACGAAGTTCTTCGGATAAGGTCAGCAACACCCTTAACGATGTTCATCCTCCCTCACGGAGATCCCACTTGGCATCAAGACTTCGTGATACAATTACAAGTTTCAACGACCATTCCCGAGTGACTAAGTTTCTAGCTCAAATAATCAAGTTGAGTTGCAAGATAACAAAAAATATACAGATGCTTAAAAACCACCAACGCCACCAGGCCCACCACTGATTAAAAATGATAAAACCGCCACCCAAACCTGCTGACAAGGTAAGAAAAGTAAAGCTTCAGGAAATTAACACGGGCCAATAATGTCAAATATAAAAAATTTACTTGGTCGTAGTCACCATGCCATGATCCTTCCTTCAACTTGTGTTCTAAGGAGAAACAAACTAAACACAACATGTAATATTAACTACGAACTAACTTGAGAAAATGAGTAAATGACCAAGCAATATTCTCATACTCACTTCAATACATCCCTTTCTCAGCTGAACGAAGCACTTCCTTCACTCATTAAACAGCTCTAACATCAATATCCCTCGAGATTCTCGAAAGTTCAAAAAAAAAAAACTCTGAAGAGCTAGTAAATTCAAAATAGCAGATACATCTGTATCCGAATTCGACACATTTTAATTTCAATAATCCAAAATTGTACTATTTTCTAACAACAAAAAATCACTTAATTGATAATGATCAAGATCAGTAATCGATTTGAAGTGTACCTGAAAAGACGAGATGATGAAGTTCTAGGGTTTGCGATGGAGATCGGAGATAGCGATTTTTCTTTTCTTTTTTAATATATTTTTAAGATAATTCTATGAGCTTCTTTAATAGCGTCGGTAATGGAATTAGGAGAATTGTTTATCTTTATTTATTATTTATTTTGTTTTCAATATTATTCCAAGAATCGGAACTCGGACGAAATGAAGAATCCGTGTAAGAGAGGAAACTAGGAAAGTGTTGAAAAGCGAACCTTGGAAAATGGTTTAATTCCATTTTTTCCCCTAGTGGGGTTGGTTTCCGTCAAAACGATTTTTACCAGGCTAAGAGAGCAAATATGCTAAGTAGATTTTTTTTTTTAACAAAAATTAGGAGATTTGACCTTTGATCTCTTAAATGAATATAAAAAAATATATCATTTAAATTATAACTCATTGACATATTAAATAGATATTAATAATAAATATCATATAAATATATATATATATATATTTAATGATTTGATAAATTTATTATTTTATTAAAAAAATAATAGTGTCTTCTCAAATTGATAATGGTTATTCTTTTTTAATTATATTCTTTTATTTTTTTAATTTATTTTTATTTCTTATTAGTTATATTAATATTTTTTATTTTTTTATGTCTATACAAATTGCGAATAATTTTAGAAAAAGATAAAAAAGCATAATTAAAAGAAAGTGCCATCATCAATTTAAGAATAATATTATTATAATATCACTCAGAATTATTTTATTATTTTTATAACTAATTATTTTATTGAAAAAATTGCACAACAACATATATAAATATAACAAAAACACTATTTCGAGAGTTATCTGAAACGGATGGATTTTGATCTGAACGTAAGGTTCAGATTCTTATTAGAAATTGGTCTGACATTTTTTTCGATTGAGTTCTTTGTAAGCAAAGGCAGGGGTAGTACCTGCAAGGAACTCCAATACTTAAATTAGCAAGAATTATAAACAAATTTTTAGTAGATTGGAGTTCAAAGAATATACTTTAAGTTAGCAAGAATTGTAGGCAATTTTTTAATAAATTGGAGTTCAAAGAATACCTGAGGGTATCAAGGTATTTATAAATGTAGAGTTAATAACCACCTTTTAAGTAGTTTCACCTTTGCGAGTAGGTTGGTTACTCCCTTTTGTTAGGAAGATTATTGACATCTCCTTTTTAGATGAGTCGGAGAGATTGTAGGAGTTAATTACGTATTCAGGTAAGTAGAGTTAGACCCATGTTGTCGTATCCAACCTCTATGAGGTCCGGTAGATGGTAGTGTACATCAGTACATTATCAGTAGAGTATTAATTGGGTTTTATTCATTTTGGACCAAGCTAAATTTTGAGTCAGGACACCGATTGAGGTCGAGCTTATTTAGGTCAGTCCTAAGCATTTCTAAGTCAGTCTTGATCTCTTGTAGTTTTTATTCAGTCAAGTCAGGTTTTATGGTCTTTCATGGAGGACAAGTCGAATTCTCGACGTGTTTTTTAATCTGGATGTTACGTCTTTTCGTAACCGTTCGAACGTCTTTTTGGTTTCATTGGCAACCATGAGTCTCATTAAATGGGGGATAAAATTACCGTGAGGCCAGGTTATTGATGAGGTGAAATTGGCATCCTTCGTTAATCCATTTCAAACAAATTGTTGTGAGGCCAGGTTTGACTTGTTTTTGTATTCTCTTTATTGTGAGAACTATGTCTACGCCATCCTTAAAAGATCGGTCATGGTTTGGTTTGTTTTGTCAAGTTACTTTTGCGATTCATTTTAGGTTTGCCTCTTTTGCCAACATGTTTTTGTACGAGTGGCTTGATGAGGTCGAACCACAATCTGCTTATATAACTTCTTACACTAATTTGGATATCATCGCTTTATCTCACCGACCATTAACGTCAGACAATGATTTTTGCGCTTTGCTGAGCTTTAATTAGTGGGCATAGTAGAATAAACAACATAAAAAAATAAATATCATTAATAGAAATTATTACAGATGCTATTTGCTACTAAAAGTTTTCCTATTTTGACTCCTAACCCTTGCTATGATGCTTTGTTAAAACCCCCTTCAAGAAAATTCTTTTCGGGAAAAATAAAAACTATGAAGTCGGAAAAAAGAGAACACTAGAGAGTAAAGTTTGATTTCTAGCTGTAGTACCTCTTCATGTTGCATGCGTGCCATAACCTAGGAAGCTGATTCCCTTACATGTCAGATACTTTGTAGTAACCTTTTTTCTAAAACTTCAATGATCTTGTAAAGTCCTTCCAATTCGCAATCAACTTTCTCTCGTTCGATCTCTATACTCCGATATCATTCCTAATCAGAATAAGATCGTTTGTGGCGAAGTTTCTTCTAATGACCTTCTAATTATATCTTGTAAACATCCTTTGTTTCAATGCTTTCTCCCTTATCCGAGCTTGTTCCCAAACTTTTGGAAGGAGGTTAAGCTCTTTCTTTTGAGCTTGAATATTTTTCACTTTATTGTAGAATTTCACTCATGGACTTTCTCCGTTGATTTCTATGGGAATCATGGCTTCTATGTCATAAGCAAGTCGGAACGGATATTCTCTAGTTGTAGAATGAGGAGTTGTCCGATATGCCCATAGAACTTGGGGGAGTTCTTCTGCCCATGTTTCTTTCACACATTGTAACCTTCTTTTGAGCCCTACCAGTATAATTTTGTTTGTAGCTTTTGCTTGCTCATTGGCTTGAAGGTGTTCTAATGGAGTGAATTGATGTTTGATCTTAAGGCTTGCCATCAAGCTTCTGAAGATCGAGTCAGTAAACTGAGTATCATTGTCTGTAGTGATGCAGTATGGGACTCCAAATCGGGTGATAATATTTTTGTAGAGAAATTTTTGACTTCTTTGAGATATGATGGATACCAAAAGTTCTGTCTCAATCCACTTAGTGGAGTAGTCAATCCCTACTAAGTTGGCATGCATTTGACAGAGTGGGAACTTCTTGATGAAGTTGGCCGCTTCCTTCTACAAGGTCGCTAATGAAAACCAACTTGTAGCACCTTCTTAGCTAGTGACCTTGCTCCTAAATAATTTTCACAGATGCCACTACAGATTTCTTCTAAGACCTCTTCCATTTTAGAGGTCAAGACACACTTTAGTAAGAGTGTAGACACTCCTTTTCTATAGAAGACATTTTAAACTAGAGTATAGTTTGGGCTTCCCTTATTAGTCTCCTTGCCTCCTTTTCTTCTTTAGGGATGACATCAAATTTGATATTCGATAATGGGGTTCATCCAACCCAAGTTTAAATTGGAGATCATTAGTGTGCTTGACTTGTCGACTTCTTTGGCTACTGATGGTGTGCGGAGAGTTTCCTGGACCATACTTCTGTTATTTCCCTTAGCTTGGTGCTGGCCAGTTTGGAGAGGGAATCAGCTCGTCAGTTGAGCTCCCGAGTTATATGTCTGACCTCCACTTCTTGGAATTGGGCTAACCATTCTAGTGTTTTCTCCAAGTACCTCTTCATGTTAGGATTTTTGGCTTGATAATTCTAATTTATCTTCGAAGTTATCACTTGGGAGTCACTAAACATGTGATTTTTGATGCTCCGACCTCTTTGAATAGCTTCAAGCCTGCGATCATAGCTTTGTATTCAACTTGGTTGTTAAAAGATAGAAACTCACATTTTAGTGAAAGCTCTACTCGAGTTCCTTCTTAATTCTTAAGAATGATTCCTTCCTTACTACTACCTTTTGTTTGATGAGCCATCCACATATAGGTTTCAAGTTGTACAGCTCCCTTGTAGCTCTCTTGTATATTTAGCAAGGAAGTTGGCCAAATATTGCGACTTGATAGATGTCCAAGTTTCGTACTTTAGATCGAACTCGGACAATTCCACATTCCATTGTAACATTCATTCTGCAATATCCATTTTTTGAAGGATATGCTTCATAGATTGGTTAGTTTGGACTTTGATGGTGTGAGTTTGGAAATAAGGTCGCAGTCTTCTAGAGGCTAAAGCGAGGGCATATATGAATTTTTCTATTCTTTGATAGTTCAATTATGTCCTTTGTAATGCTTTGCTCATGAAATAAACATGTCGCTACCCCTCCTTATCTTTTCGGATGAGGACTGAGGCTAATGCTTTGTCTGCAACTGCTAAGTATAACACGAGCTCTTTTGCTTCTTCGGGTTAGTAAGAATAAGTGGTTGGCTCAAGAAGTTTTTGAAATCTTGAAAGGCTTGTTCACATTCTTGGGTCCACTGAAATTAATGCCCTTTCTTAAGGATTGCGAACAAGGATAGGGATTTCAAGGCTAATCTAGCCAAGAATCTAGACAAAGCTACCAGCCTACCGTTTAGTTGTTGGACTTCTTTTAAGTAGGTCGGGATTTTCATCTCCATGATAGTTCTATATTTATTTGGGTTAGCTTCAATGCCTCTTTGAGTGAGCACGAATGCCATAAATTTTCTTGCCTATACTGCAAATGTGCACTTTATGGGATTTAACCTCATCCAATGCTGCCTTATCATGTTAAACACTTTTGCAAGGTCGAACAGTAGGATGGCTTCCTCCTTAGTCTTCACAAGCATGTCGTCTACGTAGACCTCCATTAATTTCCCAAAGTGAGGTAAGAACACCTTGTTCATTCACCGTTGATACATTGCCCCAACATTTTTCAACTCGAATGGCATTACTACGTAGCAATAGTTTGCCCTAGGAGTGATGAAATATATTTTCTCCTTATCCGGCTTGTGCATCGGGATTTGATCATATTCCAAGTATGCATCCATAAATGGCAGGTATTTATAGCCCGAAGCTGAGTCAACAAGAGCGTCGATACTAGGTGAATGATAAGGGTCCTTGGGACAAGTTTTGTTAAGATTGGTATAGTCAATGCAATTCTCTAATTTCCGTTATGTTTCTCCACGAGTACAGAACTAGCGAGCCATAATGGATACATTACGTCCCTTATGAACCCGACTTCTAGTCGCGCCTGAACTTTCTCTTCTACTACTTTGGCTCTTTTAGGGCTAAGTTTTCGTCGCCTTTGTTATCTAGGTCATGAGCCTGGATAAACGGCAAGCTTGTGCCTCATGAGGTCGGGATGAATTCTAGGCATGTCTAAGGCTTTCCAAATGAAGAGGTTGGAATTTTTTCGTAGGAGCTTAATAAGTTCTTATTTCAGTTGTTCTTCTAGGTTAGCCCTCCACATTTATTGTCTTTTCGACTTCATCCCCGATTTGAACCTCTTCAATCTTTTCTTCAAGTTTGGCTCTCAATTCTTCTCTAACTCAGACACCTTCAAGCTCTATGGTATTGACTTCTTTTCCTGTCGCACATCTCCGTAGGTTCAAACTTTTGTTATAACACCTCCTTGATAGTTTCTAATCTCACCTCACGGTTGCTATTCCCTTAGGAGTAGGGAATTCATACAGAATTGAGGAATTGAAACTACTGCCACAAGTTGGTTTAATGTTGCTCAACCTATAAGGCGTTGTAAGCAGACGCCACATCTACCACAATATAGACTATGCTTAAGGTTCTTGCTTTTGCCAAAGGTTATGTAAAGAGAGATGAACCCAAGAGGTCGGATAAGAGTATCTCCCAGACTGAAGAGGGTATATAGGTATGCTCTCAAATCCTTTTTCTCTAGGCTTAGCTTCTCAAAAGCTGTTTTAAATAGGATATTTGTCGAACTCCCTTGATTTATCAAGGTTCTGTGAAGATTTGCATTAGCGAGTATCATTGTGATTACTAACAGGTTGTCGTGCCTAGGCATCACTCATCGTGTGTCTTCTTTGGTGAAGGTGATTGTAGGTAGGTCGGGTATTTCAACATCTTTACTAACCTGGTACACTTCTTTTAGATGCTTTTTTCGAGAGAATTTTGTTATCCCCCTCCTGCGAACCCTCCAACAATTATGTGGACGTGCCTTTCAGGAGTTCATTAAGGTCAGCCTCGCCTGTCCTGGTCTTCATCTCTTTTCCTTTTGTTGTGATCATTCGACCTCTCAGCAAGATATCTATCTAACCGACATTCTATGGCCAATTGTTCAATGACATTCCTTAAACCATAGCATTTGCTGGTGGAATGGCCATATATCTTGTGGTATTCACAATATTTTAACCAATTTCTACCATTCTTGCTTTTAATGTGTCTAGGAGGAGGTATCTTTTCAATGTGGCAAATTTTTGTACACGTTGACAAGGAAGGCTCGTAGCAGGGTATAAGAATGGTATCTTTGAAGTCTTTTCGAGTTGTAATCTCCCTTTTTCTTTGTCTCTTTTCCCTTACCTCATACTTGATACTAGCTGTTCTATCTTAATATAGGTTCCCTTAGTCTTGTTATTTCTTCTATATTGATATATTTCTTCGCCTATTTGCACCTCATATAAAGATATTGGATGTTTCTTTGATATGAATTACGAGAACGGGCCTTCTTTGAGGCTATTGACTAACCCCATAATGACTGCTTGGATATGTAGGTTATGAATCTCCAAGCATGCTTTGTTGAACCTTTACATATAGATTCGCAGAGATTCTCTAACCTCTTGTTTTACTCCCACAAGACTCAAAACATGCTTGATCTTTTCTTTTTGAATGGAGAATCGGGTAAGAAAACTTATCACCAAATCGTCGAAGCAGGTGATCAATCTGGGTGGTAAACTATCAAACCACTTTATTACCGCCTTGGATAACATAGTCGAAAAAGCTTTACAGCGAGTTGCATCCGATGCGTCTGCCAAATACATGCAACTTTTGAAAGTACTAAGATGGTGTCTTGGATCAATCATTTCATCATAGAGGTCCATGCCTAGACTTTTAAAGTTTCTGGAAACTTTAGCCCCCATGATTTCTTCTATAAATGGTTCTTCGCATCCTAAAGGCGTTTTTTCTCAATCAGCTCAGCCTCTCCTATCCTTGAGGTCGGATTCCAACTTTTCGAGTTTTTGTTCCAATTTTCTTCATCGTCGAACCTCCCTTCATAAAGCTCATTCTGATTCACGTTGTCGTTCTAGCTCATTCTCAAGCTGCTCTAACCGACTTTGATGTCCATGAACCAATCCCATGAGCTCAGTATAATCGCTTTCTCCTGATCTTCCCAATTGATGGACTTCTGAGCTTATTCTTCATCCTCCTTGATTTAAAAGATGCATATCTCCAGCAACACCCTTTCCCTTGTCGAGGCAGAGAGGTATGACAAGTGCGCGATCGTCCTTGTGTTGCTCTTCTATATGGGCTTCTAAGTTAGAAGTTGTGTGTCTGTCTTATAGGATGTTGTCCGCCATTGTGCAATGTTGATTACCATGTCCCTAACAACGGTGCTAATGTTCTAAAGGTTACCTGAAAGGGATGGATTTGGGCCTGAAAATGAGGTCTAGATTCCTATGAGGGATTGGTTCGAAGTCTTCTTCGATGAGGTGAAGTTGTCAGAGTTCTTTGTAAGCAAAGGCAGGGGTGGTACTTGCAAGGGACTCCAATATTTAAATTAGCAAGGGTTTTAGGCAGGTTTTTAGTAGATTAGAGTTTGAAGAATATCTGAGGATGTCAGGGTATTTATAAGTGTAAAGATAGAGTTAATAACCATTTTTTAAGTAGTTCTAACTTTGCTGGTAGGTTAGTTACTCCCTTTTATGGAGATTGTTGAGATCTTCTTTTTAGATGAGTTGGAAGGATTGTAGGAGTTAGTTACTTATTTAAATAAGTAACGTATCAAACTTCTACGAGATCGGATAGATAGTAGCATAAATCTGTACATTATCTATAAAGTAGTAATTAGACTTTATTTATTTTAGATTTGACTAAATTTTAGACCAAAGTATAAACAACATTATATTTACAATTTTAATGTATATTCTATATATGTGTTTGTTTTTGTGTAACCTTAATATATATATATATATATATATATATATATATATATATATATATATATATATATATATATATAAATAAAGGACGGTTGTTTAAAGATTAAAAAATATATTTTAAAGAATTATATTTCTAATATTATTGTACTTGATAATTATAAAAGTTTGTTTTCTTTTTAATATTTGTAGGGAATTGTTTTATAACAAATACTTGTTTTAATATAAATATTTTTGAGAATATGTTTTTAATTTTGAAAATATTATAATAAAATGATAGCTGTTTAACAATAAATATAATGATGTTGATGGATAAATAAATATAATAATCATTTTACTATGTGCTAATGAGTAATGACAAATGAGGGATTGGCGGGTGCCTATGGTAGGAGGTGGTGTACAATAAGCACGTCGCCCATTAAACTGCCATGGATAACTTGAAGAGCTGTTACTGGTTTTTTTTTTTTTTTTTTTTTGGGCAAGAGCTGTTACTGGTTTCGGATTGTTTGGTTGTTGTGGACTTGTTGGAGTTATGGTGGATTTTTTTTTTTGAAACGGGCTTGGAGTTGTAGGCCTGTGTAGATTTAAGTTTGAAGGACTGACCTGAATGTTATTTTTCGTTTAGAAAAATAAGGTTATTTTATCCAAAAATAAAAGTGGATTGATGTTTTGGGTGCCAGACCAAAATAGAAATGTTTAGGGTGGCAAAATCGTTATACTTGTTGTACCAAAAAAAAAAAATCGATATAGTGTGGTAGAGGCGTATACGTATATATGGGTTTAGGCCCATTCTGTTAACCAATACATATATATATATATAATATTAACCAAGTTAGGTTGTTCTAATGGTTAACTCATTAATCCGCCTAAGCAAGTGTGGGAGATTTAAATTTTGTCTTGTGCATACAGCAATCCATTAGCCACCGACAAACCTTAAATAGAACTCAGTATACAGCGGATTAGTTTTTGACATATCGGACTAGGAGATACCGTAAAAAATAATACTATGTGTATACTACTAAAATCAATCATCAGTATAAAATATGTGTTAAAAATATATTAAAATACACATATATTTATATATAAATATACTGGTAGCTGATTTTAGTATATAAATAATATTTTTAATATACATATATAATTATATATGGGAAAAAAGAAGGATTTACTTGTGGACCAAAAAATTATTGTATATTATAATATTAATGCTTTAGGGGAAAATAAAATAAAATCTAGATACATTGGTTGAAGTTGAGGAAGGTCCTTTTTTTAACAATGCAATGTAGTATACTTTAAGAAAAATATGATGTGTTTAGTATTTTTTTTCTTTATATTTGAAGTAATATTAATTCATTTTTATTTTTTTCTACTAAAAATTTTACCTTCTAACATTTTCATATTCTTATAGTTTTTCAAAAATTTATTCAAGATAAAGTAAATTTGCTAAAAACTATCAATTTCTAATATTAACATGGACTTTTTAATTTAAATAAATATCCAGTTTTTTTAATGATTGAAGACATTTTTATAAGAAGCGAAGCCAAATTGGTTTCTTTTTTTGTATCCACGAAATAAAATCATTAAAGCTGTGTCTATTTTTAGTTCTGAGAATAGAATAAGACAAGACAACGAAAATAAAAAAACAAAAGATAAAAATATAAAAATTAATATTTTTATATTTAGTTTAGTGATAAACTAGAATAAATTATAAAAGTCTAATTTATTCTTATTTTTTCATTAAAAAATTTAAAAAATATATATAATAATAAAAAATATAATTATAAAAAATTTACAAGAATAATAAAAAAATACAAAATAAATTATGTCTCTTGTTAATAACTTTGAACATAATATTTTTGTTCATGTTTTATTTATTAAATATAATTTTATATTTTTATATTTTTATTTTAATGTCCTATATCTATAAATAAATGCAGCCTAATTTAACAACTTATTTATATTTATGAGGTTAAGAAGAAATAAATAAATAATAGAATAAAAGAAAACAACGCATAATCCCCATTAAGTTTTCAAACTAATTTTTCAATTTGGATGTTGCGATATGTAATAAGGGCATCTATATATTGAGGTTTTTTGAGGTAGAAGATAAGAAATGGTTGAATATGATGAAAACAAAGAAGAGTAAATTTGCTAGAGAATAACATAATTGGATTTCTTAATAAGTGTATGAAAGATATATTGCATGGCTTCGCGTACTCTATATGAGAAAAAAAAAAAATTTGGGTAACAAAATTTATTATTTTTTATTAATATTTTTAGTTATTAGTTCAAATTTCTTAAATTAATAATTTAATAATATATTTTTAATTTATATCTTTTGTATAAGATGTGGTTGGTACAAATTGTGAGATAGATCGAAAACTCATTAGATTTGGATGATGACATAGTTGGATCTTTTCGGAGTGACGTAGGTGGTATCTATAAAGACATTTTGATTTTTAATTTAGAATAGATCTGAAAGATATAAAAGAGGGTTAGAAATGTGTTACGTACCTAAGAAAGTCTTTGACCCCTCTATATAGTTTAGGATTGTTATTTTATCTTATCTTATTAGCTAAGATAAAATGAGTGTTTGAATTCGAATATTGGTTAGGGGCTTATAGTTGTTGGGCCAGTTTGGGCCGTGGTGGTGGCTCGGGCCCAAGCAACCAGGTTGCACTTGCTCCGATGGGGGGACCTGGGGATCGAGTCCGGAACAGTTGCCCCACAGCGAGAGAGTATGCTTGCTTACTCTCATCATTGGAGAGGTTTGCTTTGCCATGTGGTCGCGAGTCTGGCATGAGGAATGGAGTGCTGGGATCGGAAATCTATGGAGTGTTTGGTCGTCTCATCACTTGTTCGTCGTCTTTTTCGATAAGAAATTTTTGTTAGATGTGATTTTTGTCAATTGCAGTTCCCTAGGCATCATAATAACGTTTAATGCGAGGGAAAGTTTGGATTCTCTTTCCTTTTTTACCCTTTAGTCCATTTATATTTGAGACGTTTGGGTTTTTTTTTTAGTTTTTATTTCTTCTTGCCTGTTCGTTGCAACCGCTCATTTCCCTTTTTTTATGTATTTCTCCTTGCCTGTAACTGCTCCCTCTTCCTTGCTTGAGAGTTTGCCATATCCCTTTTTGGATTTGTTTTCAGTTGTGTTTGTTGGTGTTTTGGTGCATTTGCTGGTGCTGCATTCCATTCCTTGTGCTTCCTTCATTCATTTCTCTTGGAAAAATCAGGTTGGTGCTGCCATTTCTTATTTTCCTCTGTATTATGCCTTGTGCTTTCTAAGTATGGATAGTAGGAAATCAGGGGTGCAACTATTTTAGCACAATTTTTTATGATTGTGGTAATGGTAGAGGAATGGGGAGTGTGCCTCTGCTTTTAAGTGTTTTTAGGTGCGTTAGTATGGAATTTGTATGGTTTTCTTGTTCTCGGAGTGGGCTGACGGTGGTGCCGCTTTTAATTTTTAGGTATGGTTTGTTGGAAAATCGAGGGCGCTAGGGATCCTATTGTTCCGGCTGGTGGCCTTCCTAATGTTTACTACTGGGTGACCTCTGACATGTGAGGGATGCCCTCCTAGGTTACGAAGGAGCATCTCTAGAAGTTGCGCAATGATGGCGCAATTTGTGGAGGTGGCGAGGTGGAGCGACAATACGAGCTTTCGCTTCTCGGGGTGGACGAGAAGATTTGCTATATAAACCCTGACTCCCCTCGAGTCGCCGATTGGTTGTGGGTTTATGAGTCTATGTTCACGCGACAAGGGATGCGACTTTCCTTCTCCCCATTTGTTCAGGCCTTGCTGAATCGGTGTTCGGTGGCACCGTCTCAATTGCATCCAAATAGTTGGGTGGTCGACCGAACTTTCAAATTAGTTTGCGATTATTTAGAGCTCCGGGCTCGTGGGAGGTCTTTCTATACTTCTTTCTATGCACCCTTCCGACCAAGGAGAGGAAGCTTAAGAAAGGTTATGTATCTTTTTGGGCATAGCCGAATCGGCGGTATCTTCAGGTTGTTTGAAAACTCCTTTCACGGTTTTAAGGAGGAATACTTCAAGGTCTGACTTGTTCTGGGTCACCATCCCTTGCTGACTCTCGAGGGGGAGCACCGTTTTGCTATGTACCGGAACTTTGGTGCCAGTGCATCGTACCTAATGCAGATTACATACGAGGGTTTGTTCCTCGAGAACAAAGATATTGCTGACATTCTGTTGGCAATTTTTGAGGACAGGCCATTGAACCCGCAGGATGTTATGGGTGATCCGGTGGTGTGTTGGACTTATGTTGGTGGGTCTTTTGAGTTTGTCTTTCACTTTATTTTTGCTTCTTTGTTACCAAATTTGTGACTTAGTAAAACTTTCTTCTTCATTTTCAGTTGACATGGCTGGAGGTTTGACTACGCTTGCAAGGTTGAAGGCTGCCATGACGCGATATGCCAGGAGTGAGGGTGGTCAGACATCTCTGTCGATGCCCTAGTCCGTGACTCAGCCAGGCTCACAAACGGTTTCCCAGAGGGTGGCCTCGAGGTTGAGGTCGTGTTTTATGGCCCGGGTAAGAAGTGGAAGAGAGCGACCGAGGGTAATTTGGGGGGAGAATTTGGAAGAGGAGGGGCCTCTGCCTTCAGTGATAGATCCGAGTTTCGATGCTTCGGCTTTCATCGACTAGCACCTCCTACCGAGTACTGAAGAGTTTTTCTATGACTACGATGTTGCAGGGCAGGTGAAGTCCGTGTACAGCGCTCTTCTCTGTTCGGCTGTTATTATGCAAAAGGCGGAGCCGATGTTGACTCTGGTGGCTCTTATGGATGGCAAGCTTTGTTAGTCGCAGGTGAGGTCCAGTAAGCAGAAGGATCAGCTTGAAGTGGCCGAGGCTGCTCGTTTGAAGGCTGTGAAGACAGCCGAGGACGCTGGCTCAGAGATCCTCTACCTTTCCGAGCTAGAAACTTCGCTCCTCTTTCAGTTGTCTCGAGAGTAGAAATGGGCAGCCGATGCCGAATAGAGGGCCGCACTGCGCTTGCCGTCGTGGAGACGCTAAAGACTGAGGTTGCTAAGTTGAACAAGGAGAAAGAGGGCCTGCTTACAAACACTAAGGATGCGATCTTGGCGACGGTAGATACACTGAAAGCTCAGATTCGGGTGTTGACCCCTGAAGTCGATGTGTTGGTTATGGGGGCATTCCAAATTGTGAGGGATGGAGACTGGAGAGATCGTGGACTTAGAGTGATCTGTTTTATTTTTTAGCAAAAGAATTCCAAATTTATAAACCATTTTGGCATAACAATTAAAATTATAAAACATTAATTAAATTATTACTTATTGAATCTTTGATAATTTAAATGGCTTGAATTAAGGAAAACAATTATATAATTTTTTATTCAATCATGGTACATATATATAAAAAATCAGTCACTAAATTAGTCATCCATATAAAATACATACATATTAGAGTATAAAATACATATTAAAAATAAATTTAATAACACATGTACATAAATACATGACAACTAATTATTTGTGTCCTCATAGTATTTTTGTTTTTCATTTTACTTTTACCATAATGATTACTTTTCACTCTTACTTAAATTATTTTATATTTTTATTGATCGTTATTAGTATTTTTGGGCGTGTTTTAATTATTATTCATTTTTATTGTAGATTTATGTAACAATTATCACTTGTAAAATTTGAAAAAAAAATATTATTCTTTTTGGTTAGGTGTGGCAAAATTTTTTAAAGCACGAAAATTACCGTAAGAACTGTTTAAAATATAAATCTAAAGACGAAGACTTTTTTTTCGCAAAGACAAAAATGGAGAATGAAATTTTTCAGAAACAATTATAAATCTATATGAGAATCCCTATCCTGTTTCTCATGATCATCGAATTAGATAAATTTATTTAATTATCTTTAAAATTTTAGGGCTACTATAGATATTATTATAATTTCACCTCTCATATATTTTAGTAATTTTATTGTGTGTTAATTATTTTATTTTTTTAACATAATATTAAATTTTTCTAAATTCATAATTTTGAACAAGATATATTTGTAAGTTGTTCTAATGTTTTATAATTTTTTATTTTTTTTAAATTCTACAAAAATTATTAAAAAAATAGAGATTAGAGTATTCTGAGTACGATGAAAAATACAAGAGAATGAAAATGAGGGTAACATTTTTTCATGGCAGAAATTGAGGACGAAGAGTTCGGAGACATTTCTGATCCATTTCGGTTTCCGCCCCATTCTGATGATATTTGACTCATCTTTTGATATAAAATTTATGGTTACTTTAGTTTTTCTTTTGTTGCAAAGTATGTTGTCATTTTACTCTACTTAAAAATTTTACACACATGAAAAAGTTGTTAATATGTTAATTTGTCCTACTTGAATTTACCACCTCATGTTATTTTATGGATTGAAATAATAAATAATACTAATGTATTTTACTTAAAAGAAAAATCTATTTATTTTAATGTACATATATTGATAATTTTTTAATTTACTTAATAATTTATTTTTTAAATTATAAAATTCGTTTGATAAATTAAAAGTTTAAAGTAAAATATAAAAGATCTAATTTTAATAAATGTGTAGATAAATATTAAAATTAAATTTTAATTTAAAATAATTAAATACATTTATAATCTTTATTATGAAAAAATTAAATATAAAAAATATTTTTTCAAAGATTAAAAAAAAAACAATTTGTTTAAAACAATGAGTTATACGGACTTATTCATTATACTTGTAAATATGAAAACTAAATCAAAATTGAGTATTTCTATGTAACTCAAAATGTTAGTAGCTAAACTTTTAATAATTTTGGGGAATTAAATTAAGTCAACTCGTTAATAGAAATGACAAAAAAAATTACTAAAATAAATATTGCGAAATTATAAAGTATAACCTACTTTACTAATTGTATAAATAATTTATAATAATACTTAATAATATTTATAATTTAAATTAAATTTAATCTTTTTGTGCAAGGCATGGAAAAATAAACAACGTTTGGACAAATTTTAATTTAGTCTCTAACATTTTAAACGTTTTATTTCTATTATAAAAAATTTCAAATAGATTTAATGTGGTTCTATCATTAAATTTGACAAAAATAGTGAACGAAATGAATAACTGTGGTAGACGTTAATAACGTTACTAAATCATATATTCTTTTATGTGTTAGAAAGACATAATCAAAACTTTTTTCATCTCAATTTTTTTTTTTTTACAAAACTCCAAATCCTAACAGTCAATCATCAACGCTTTAAAATCAAAGAAAAAACTTTTATATTAGTGATCGTTGGTGGATCGATTTTACTTGCATACTGAAATTAAATGCTATTGGTTTTCAACATGTAAATTATTTGTGTCAAATTTAACATTAGGATAATATTGAATCCGCTTAAAATTTTTTTAGACTAAAATATGACGTTTTAAAATTTTTAAAACTGAAATAAGACGTTCAAAATATTAAAAATTAAATTAAAATTCAACCCAAATATTAAAGGCTAAAATAATACTTTCCCTTAAAATTAAAAACCACATTTTGTCCATCCCCTTGCTAATGGTAATAGTGTAAGCTTAATTACTTACTACTTAGTGTTTCTTTCTCAAAAGAATATACAGTTATATTATGTCTCCAAATTTATAGTAATTGTTTATTGGTAATAGTGTAAGCTTAATTACTTACTACTTAGTGTTTCTTTCTCAAAAGAATATACAGTTATATTATGTCTCCAAATTTATAGTAATTGTTTATTTGATTTGTATGTTAAAATTTTATGTGAGAAATTTCTATTGATTATGTGTTTTTGTCTTTATCAAAACAAATTGAATATTTAACTATGACAAAGTAGTTAATTGATGTATTTTAAGTTTTGAATTCACTATGTGTTATTAGATCATAAATTTTGGTTAGTGTTTTTGTCTAATAATTTGAGTTAAGGTATAATTTTTTTTAGTGTTGAGGTATAATAACTCCTTTTTTCCATTGATATGGAATTTTCTGTTCTAAAAACATAAATACCGAATTATACTTCAGTTGTCGAAGAACATTGGAAGAATTTGGGACCTGCAAAAAGACTCAAACGTTCAAATAAGAAAAAATATAAGATGAGGTATATGATATTCAAAGTGAATAACGTTCTTCTAAAGAAAAAATAAAAAGGAAAGTTCTCTGTGTACTTATCCTACTATGTTTACTTGGTTCTGTTTATATAAGATTTATATCTGATTTGATTGTGGCATGTTCTCCTCATTCCGAGATATGAGGCATGGAAATTGAAAACCCCTACAAGATGATTGAAATTGATGCTAGGGAGGAAAGTGCACACCTTCCAAGGCATATTCCATATGAAGATTTGGATGGGATAGAGAAAGAATTGAGTTCCCCTGGAGATGAAGATCAAGCATCAAGTCTTAGTGGTGAAGAATCCTTTGAGCATGAAGAACCTTCTCCCGTTGGATTTGAAAGCGTTAAGGAGGTAAATTTTTCTCACCCTCCCTATTATGATTTGAGTAAAGGAAAAGGTTTAGATAAAATTGTTAAACAAAGGATTGAGATTAAGAGATCTTGTGAAGAGGTGGAAGTCCCTAGAAATAGAAGAACGAGGGTTGGCTATGCTTTGCCAAGATCTTTGGAAGCATCTTTGCCTAGGTTGCCATCTACACCTTCATTTGAGTGGGTGAAATTCATTTCTATTAGCTTTATTATCCCACTTGAATATGGTTTGCTTGAAACGGATGGCCAACTTAGGGAAGTTTGCGGGATGAAGCATAAGCGGAAAAAGTTTTGTGGTGGGCGTTGCAAATCAAGGCTCATTATGGGTGATGCATCAAACATGAGATATAAAGGATGGAGTAGTGCTCAAATAGATGGGTCTAGAAGGATTGTTGGGCACTTCATAGAGAATTCACCTTACTCACCACCCAGTTGGACTAATAATGATGATCAACCTCAAGACGGGTGTGAAAACAAAGTGTGGGACCCCGGATCACAAGAAGAGGATCAACTTTGGGAGCCCCAAGCTTGTGAAGAACTCCATCAACACTTGGCTCAATCCATGAGAAATCTTGGGGCACAATGGAGAACCAAGCATTGGTGGGAGTTCCAAGATGAATACAAGCACAAGCCACCTTGATAAGAAGCTCCCCATAAGTCCAACTTAAGGACAATAAATAAAAGTGCTAGGTGGGAGACACCCCACCATGGTAAACTCTTTCCATACTCTTTTAGTTTGTTAATAAGTGAATTGAGTTGCCATTATAGGTAGATTCTCATTTTCATTTTTATCTTTTGTAAATATTGGTAGAATTAGTTTAATTTCTTGTTTTTATTGTTTTATCAAGTTTAGTTAGTAGTATAGTATGTTGAATAAGGTTTTAGGGTATTTTGGTAGCTGTTTGGAGGATTGAAAGGCTTGGATTGGTGTAAGAACTTAGAAAAATATTTTTTGAAAAACAGAACACCATCCACGCGTGCGCGCACATGACGCGTACGCGCACCTGAGCATTTTTCGACCACCCACGCGCACGCGCACTGTACGCGTACGCGTGGATGCAAAAAAATTCACCTCCAGCCAAAAACCCGAGATTTAGGCCTGCACTGTGCAAACATTGGGCCTAGGGCACAAGTCTATGCACGCGTGCGCGCACCTGGCGCGTACGCGCACATGATCTTAAATTCGCAATACGCGCGCACGCACACTGTGCGCGCGCGCGTCGATTGAACAATCTGCACCCCCGGTACTTTTACCCGAGAGTTGTGCCAGACTTGGACCGACACTATGCCTCCGGCCTAACTCGACGCACGCGTGCGCGCACCTGGCGCGTACGCGTCCTTCGACCAATATACCCATCGACGCGTAAACGTGCATGACGCGCACGCGTCGGTAAAAAAAAAAAGAGTTTTTTTTTTCTCATCTTCCATTTTCTTTTGCTTATCACATTCGCATACTTCTACTCTTCCCATTTTCATTTATTTTTGTAGCATGTTTTCGTTTTTTTTTAGTCATCTTAATAATGGTGTTGCATCTTCCTACTCAATTGTTGAGGATTCATTGCATTACTTTGGTGCTTCTTGACTTGTTTCATATTGTTGGGTGATATTTCTCTTCAAATCAATGCTCAATCTTTTATGCACTTGTGTTCTTTGTGCATTGATATGACCTTATATTGTCTTTCACGGCCCACTCTCTCTTGTTCGAACTTGATGCTCACTCTTCATGCTTTAACTTTACTCTTGCATCGAGCTTAATGATATACCCTAGCTTACATTGTTTTCTCACTCACATGCCTAGCTAACATGTAGTAGGGAATCATACTCTTATTTGGCATTAGCCCCCGCCTATGTTCTAATTGCCTTGATTTCTTTGTTATAGGCTTAATTTTCTTTCTTTCTTTCCTTTTGGGTTGGCCACCAATACGGAGGAGAAAGGAAAAGCTCTTAAATGGGGCAACAAACAAGTCATCCGCACAACCTTTTGAAGGAGCTCATCAATTGTGGCAATCCATCCACCTTGCTCTTCTTTGCATGCACCGAGGACGGTGCAATCTTCAAGTGTGGGGAGGTCGTTCGACCGATCTCCATGGGTAACAATTTCCTTTTCAACACCAATTCTTAGTTTTCTTTGTTAAATTAGTTATTGCATTGCATGATAGGTTGCATGTTAGTTAGAATTTGTACATATTTTACCACTTCTCTTTCTTATTAGGACCACTTGGTTAGAGTGATGATTTCTTTCCCAAGAAACCATTTTAGGGCAACCTACCAATTTGAAAAATATTTTTGTTAAACTTGCTTGAAAGAATGTATTTTGGAACATGGTGTTGAGCTAAGAACACAAACAAGTGAAATTTGAGCCTAATGATGTGGTTACATCTTATAACCACTTATTTTTCCTTCTTGTGTGCATTATTCTCTTCCCATGATTGTAATCTTCGATTTGTTTGATTCTTTATGTCCATTATTTTGTGTATTCATGCATTTATATGATTGAGGCCATCATTTCATTAGCTCACTTACCTAAATGGCCTTACCTTTTATCTTCCTTTGTTAGCCAATTTTGAGCCTATGCTTAACCAACTTATTCTCATTTTAGCACATTACAAGCCCAAGGCGGAAAACCAATGAAAAGTCCTTGTTTGGATCTTTGATTAGCCTAGGCTAGTGAGAGTGTTTATTATTCAACGTTGGTAAGGCTTGGGGACATTGGTTGAGATAAAAGGGTGTTTGTGTTTTGTATTTTTATATTGGAGAATTGGGTACATACTCATGTATTGATTAAATATATAGACCTTATGCATTGATGTTCTTGTGTATAGTTTGAAAGAAAAAGAAAAAAAATGAAAAAAAAAAGAGAAATAAAAGTGAAAAAAAAAAAAAGAAAAGAAAAGAAAAAAAATATAGAAAAAGAAAGAAAAAAGAAGGGAAAGAAAGAAATAAAAAAAAAGGGGGACAAAATGCCCCAAAGTGAAGCTCAATAAGAATCAATGCATAAGTGTTGTGAAATGAAAAGAAAATGCATGAGTATGTGAAAAAGTGAGGAATGGGTAGTTAGATTAGTACTTAATTGTATAGGTCATTATATAGGTTAGGTGGGAAAGTTTAAGTTAATCAAAGATTCAAATCCTAAGTCCACTAGCCATATATGATCCTACCTTGACCCTAGCCCCATTACAACCTAAAGAAAAGACCTCATGATACATGTATGCATGCATTGAATAATTGTTGATTGTTAGAAGATAAACAAATCTTGGAAAGCATGATTAGGGGAGAATTGAGTAAATCAACCCCAAACACTGAGCGACTAGAGTGCAAACACTTCCGGTGAGGGTTCGATGCTCAATTCCTTAATTCCCGGCTTTCATGAGCATTCTTCTCGTAAGTCTACTTGAACTTCATTTTGATATTCGAATTGGTAGGATTCATGAATCGTTATATGATCTTGACCCTACTTGTGCATGTATGACTTGGAGGATTGATTTATTTTTAACCAAGTAGGTAAAACCATTTTGCATTTTAGTTGCATATAGTTTAGGATGCATATAGATAGGTTACATTGAATAAATGTTGATGCCATTTGCTTTCTCTTGGCTTAAGCATGAGGACATGCTTGGTTTAAGTGTGGGGAGGTTGACAAACCCCAATTTGACGGTTTATCTTGTATTGAATTTAGGGGATTTTATCACCTTTTACCCACATTTATTCAATGAAATAGCATGGTTTTGTATATTCTCCTTTAATTGTGCTTAAGAGTGAAAACATGCTTTTTAGGTCTTAAAATAGCTAAATTTAATTCTCCTTGATTCCATTAGATGCCTTGATATATTTGCTAAGTGATTTCAGATTTAGAAGGCAAAGATTGGATCAAGGGAATGAAGAAAGAAGCATGAAAAGTTGGAGAACTCATGAAGAAATGAAAGAACCGGAAAGCTGTCAAGCCGACCTCTTCGCACTTAAACGACCATAACTTGAGCTACAGAGGTCCAAATGATGCGGTTCCAGTTGGGTTAGAAAGCTAACATCCGGGGCTTCGAAACGATATAAGATTTGTCATAGTTGCTACACGTATGGTGGCGCGCACGCGCAAAGTACACGCACGCGCCGTTGCTGCCACCTAGTTCACTTAAAGCAACATGTGGCCAACGATTTTAGAAGCCTTGTGGGCCCAATCCAACTCATTTCTGATGCTATTTAAGCCAAGGATTGAAGGAGAATCAACATACTTTTCACACTTTTACCATATGTTAGTTACCATTAGTTTAGTTTAGTGGTTAGAGTTAGTTTCTAGAGAGAGAAGCTCTCACTTCTCTCTAGAATTAGGATTAGGATTAGGATTAGTTCTTAGATCTAGGTTTTACTCTTTGCTTTCTTCTACTTCTGCCTTTCAATTCTTTGTTGTTAGATTCATTCTTCTTCTACTCTTTTGTTGTAATTTCCTTTATGTTGTTCTTACATTTTGTTGTAGATCTAGTATTGTTCCCTCTACATTCTTTCAATTCAATAAGAGGTAATTCATAATAATTGTTCTTCTTTGCTTTTCCATTGTTAATCTCTTGCCTTTGTAGTTAGATCTCTCTTTAATTCTTGCAATTTATGTTGTTTACTTTTATTGCACTCTATGTGTTTGTTAAAATGTCTCTTTTAGTTTTAGTGTAGATTTTGTTCCTCTTGGCCTAGGTAGAGTAATTAGTGACACTTGAGTTATCTAATTCCTTTGTTGATTGATAATTGGAGAGATTGCTAATTAGTTTGGAGTGCACTCAAGCTAGTCTTTCCTTGGGAGTTGGCTAGGACTTGTGGCTCAAGTCAATTCATCCACTTGACTTTCCTTTATTTAGTAAGGGTTAACTAAGTGGTAGCAATGAACAATTCTCATCACAATTGAGGAGGATAACTAGGATAGGACTTCTAATTTTCATACCTTGCCAAGAGCCTTTTATAGTTATTAGTTTACTTTCATCGCCATTTACTTTCATGCCTCTTATCAAAACCCCAAAACAACTCAAACCAATAACAAGACACTTTATTGTAATTCCTAGGGAGAACGACCCGAGGTTTGAATACTTCGGTTTATAAATTTAGGGGTTTGTTTTAGTGACAAACAACTTTTTGTATGAAAGGATTATTGCTTGGTTTAGAAACTATACTTCAACGAGATTTTATTTGAGAAATTCTAAACCGTCAAAAATCCAATCATCAATATGGTCCTAGAATCTCGCAAGAATCGTTTGGTGGCTTCTTTAAAGAGATCTTTCTAGGGTTATCAGTAAGTAACCATTCTCTTTTTTGAATTTGCTGCACATGGCCGAGTTATAGCACACGCGGCCGAATTATATGGATGGATTACGAACTACTCTATTTTGAATTTGCAAGTGGCTGAGCTATAGCTTACGTGGCCGACTTATAAGGACAGATCAGACCTAATCTCTGAATTATAACTTGTATCTGCCGAGTTATAATGACCAGACCACAGCCCCCAAGCTTGATCTGTTTATTTTTAAGAGAAACAGGTTAAGCTTTTATAAAAATTGAGTTATAACTTGGTAGGATATAGAAGAGATGCGATTGTGTTATAATTCCGAGATATGAGGATTAACCTTCAAGATCAACTTGATAATCTTGAAAATAAAATTGGACAAGCTTGTCATCGGGAAATGGGTTACTTATTTCAATATATTTTTGAACGAGCTTATAGGTGATTGTTTTTGGACTGACGCCGACTTATAGGTGTCGGTTTGCTTTGATTGATTCAAACTTATAATTATCAGTTTATTTAAAGTGATTCCGACTTATAAGTGTCGGTTTGTTTGGATTGATTCCGACTTATGGGTGTCAATTTGTTGTATTGATTCCAATTTATGGTTGCTGGTTTGTTAGATTGGTTCCAACTATAATTGTCGGCTTGTTTTTGTATGCCAACTTTAATATTAGTTTGCCATAATATGTGTAGAGCATAAAAAAAAAACAGTAGCCGAACTGAAGGGATGGATAAAACTAAAGAATGAAAAAATAATATACTCTTTATTAAGGATTATCCTTTTAACATCGAAGGTACAAGATGAAGTACCTCATTAAAACCTCTTCAAGCAAAATCCGGTGTAGAAAAAAATCTTGTCAATGGAAAAAAGAGTACATCTCTGAGTCATAGTTCTTTGCCTAGTAGTGCTTGAAGGGTATAAGTCCCCTGCCGATCAATTTGTTGATTCAAAAAGGTCCTCCTGGTCATCTTCTTTTGATTGAGTTGGTTTATTGATCCATCGAACTTGTTTTAGCTCTTTTATTTTCATTTGTCTAACTGCTTTTTCTCAGAATTCTGCTAATGTCTTTGGCTTAGTCACGAGTATAGTCTCCTGAAACTTTCTAGGACGGAGACCACTTTTGAGAGCGTGTAAGTGGACCTCTGGGCTTAAATCTGGGATTTTCATGGTCGCCTTGGCAAACCGCCATATAGTCTTTTAGACTCTTATGTTGCTCTTGTTTGATGGTGCTTAAATAGTCTGATTCGTGTACATATATCCTTGAAGCAGAAAAATAGTCGATGAAAGATCAGGTCAGCTCTTCAAAAGAGGAGATTGAACCTGTATGCAACTTAGAAAACCAAAGTAATGCAGCACCATCTAGAAAAGTGAGAAAATCTTGACAAAGTATAGGTTCAGAGGCACCATTAAATAACATCATGGATTGTGTTCTTGCTGAGGTTGATCGGTGTATAGCTCTTCTGCTGGTGAATACTTCTAAGCTTTCCGTCAGGATGAGGTATACATCGGCAAAGAGAGAATAAGGGGGTGGGTACCTGCAAAAGACACTTCGACGCTCAAGTCAGTAAGTGTTTAAGAGCTATAAGAATTCTATGATTATAGAATGTTAAACATGAAATAGAACTTATCATGTGTATGTGTTTATAATAATTCTATGAAATAGAACTTATTATGTGTTGTCCCTATAATAATTCTATGAATATAGAATGTAAGACATGAAATAGAATTTATCATGTATTTTGTTTATAATAATTCTATGAATATAGAATGTAAGACATGAAAATAAAACTTATCATGTGTTGTGTGTTGAGATATAGAAATTGGTGCCTTTTATAGGTATAGAGTTAATGAATGATATTCATGTTATGACCGTTTGGTCATTAAGATGGAAATGATGATCATTAAGTCAGTAATAAAGGTGTCGGTTACAAGCAAAGAATGAATGATAATTAAGGCTGAATTGTAACTCATAATGCACAATAAAGACCGAGTTATAAGGTGACGGATTAGATTGAAATTTCTTCATGTGAACACGGGGATCACCAAATCCCTCGTACGACTTAAGAGTAGTTGGCAGCACAAAATTCTTCGGCATTCGAAACTTAATAATGTCCTCCGAAAAAGGACTGTGTATTGTTAGCTTTTCTTTTGGTGGGCTGATCTCTTGAGGTTCTGCTTTCCGTGATTGTGTATTTTTCAGGTTTGAGCTCTGGGAATCTCCATCACTATGCTTTCTGTTTTGGTTTTTGGATGATAATTCGGCTATCCTTCGACATCAGCCTGAAATTCCGCGATCTGAGCTAGAAGCTCGGCTTGTGTGGGTTGTTGTACCCCATTATCGGCCATACCTGAGGATTAGCAACCCTGCAAAAAGAAAGTGTGAATCTAAAAGAGAGCTTAATTTAATGGGGCTTTTTATTTCGGGTCCCACGATGGGCGCTAAATTTTCTTGTCGAGTAATCTAAACCGAGGTATAATTCCTTCTAGTGTCGAGGTATAACTCCTTCCTCTATTGATATGGAGTTTTCTATCCTAAAAGCACAAACGTCAAGTTATACTTCAGTCGTTGAGGAATACCGGAAGAGGTTGGGACCTGCAAAGAGACTCCAACGCTCAAGTAAAAAAAAAATATAAGATGAGGTATATGCTATTCAGAGTGAATAGAGTTTTTTTAAAGAGAAAATAAAAGAGAGAGTTCGTTGTGTACTTATCCTACTATGTTTACTTGGTTATGTTTATATAAAATTTGTATCTATGATTTGATTGTGGCATGTTCTCTTTGTTTCGAGATATGAAGTATGGATACAGTTCGAAAATTTCGTAAAAAATTATTTGGTGACTTCTTTGAAGAAGTCTTTTAAGATTATTAGTAAGTAACTGTTCTTTTTTTTGAATTTGCTGTACGTAGCTGAATTATAGCACATGCGACCGATTTATACGAATGAATTACAAACTGTATGTTCTATTTTAAATTTGTAAATGGCTGAACTATAGCTTATATATATGACCGATTCATAAAAACAGATCAAACCTAATTTTTGAATTATAGTTTGTATTCGCTAAATTATAATGATCAGATCAATTAGTATATATAGTAACGTAAAATAATAATATTCTAGAATTACTTGTGATAAAATTTTATATTATCATCTAAAATACCGATATTCATACATATGTGTAGTTTTTAAAGAGATGCATTGTTGTTAATCTATCTTACTATTATATTAGCTAATATTCTAATTTTTGATATAGATCTGACAGAATCTAACATGCTTGACGCACGACATATTCGCAAATAATTAACATCTCAACCATGATAAAATATTTGCTGCTTCGACTACATTCCCTAACGTTCTGTAACAATAATTAATTATTATGCTGTCGTCCATGACTGAAAATATTTATTTAAGTCGTTGATTTCCAAGAAAGAGAGCCACTGCACCTTGATTAGTTTATAGTTTATACTACTTTACATTTTCAAGAAAGTGAGTGCGACTGGAACAAATTCATACCAAGGTATACTTCTAGATCATCATCATCATCATATATATATTTTTTTCTCTAATAAAAAAATGCTTAATTCTAGTGCATGCATCATCCTCGACCTTTTTCATTTAAATAAAAATTTTATTATTTACATATTCAAATTGAAATATAAAAATTTATCAATTTATGTATTTAAGTGTATTTTTACAATTACAAAAATAACAAAATAAATTGTTGTATAAACATTTTAGTATGCAAAAACAAATAAAATATATAATTTTTAGATTTTGAGATTACAAAAATAAAGTATAAAACAATCACTCATTTTTTTGTCTAAAGACAGCTGAAAATTCGAATATAACATTATTCCATTTAATTAACTACATTTTTGTGGCCTATAAAAGCAAAAATAATTATTTTTTTGGTTCATTTTTATTGTTTTTGTCTGCAAAAATAATAAAAAAATCTATTTTATTTTTACTGTTATTAAAAGCCTTACAAATTTTATTTTTTCAGTTTCTGACTGTAAATAAAAATAAGACTAATTAACTGTATAATTTGATAATTTTTATATTCTTATTTAAATGTATAGTTAATGAAATGTTGCTTATTTAAATAAATAATTTAAAAAAAAAACCCATCATCCTCCTGTCTCCAAAAGATCCTATCAAATTGTATAATTTGATAAATTTCTATATTCTTATTTAAACGTATAATTAATGAAATGTTTATTTAAATAAATAATTTAAAAAAAAGCCCATCTTCCTCCTGTCTCCAAATTATCATGTGCAAGTTGCTATATTTTATATGAACTTGGAATAAACAGTCCCCACATGCCAGTCTTCATGGGTGTACACGTGCCAAGTTACTAAAGCTGGATTTGCCAATATTATATATTTTTACGAAAAATTATGTTTATAACTATCTTTTCAGTATTAAGTATTTTATGTATTTTTTTATCTTTATTATTCATTTTTAACATATATATATATATATACACACTTCTAAAATATACAAAAAATAGAATATATATATATATTAGATATTTATTTTACGTAAAATTAATAATTAAAAATTATTAAATAATTTATTTAATAATTTTTAATTATTAATTTTACATAAAATTAATTTAATTATACCTCAATTTTCACGTATATTATTCTTTCAGATTTCAATGACTGAGCATCCTTATCGCTAATAAAGTCAAAGCCTATATATGATGTATTGTGAATGTGAAGCAAACCTGATATATTATCTTACCTGATGAAATGGGTTGCAGGTAGTTACTAACTATGTTAGAATAATAATAATTATTATTTTGAAATTAAAACAATATTTTTTTTAGCATTAGGGTATTGGGGGCCTCATTATCTCTCCCTCCCTTTTTAGTTTTATGCTAATATACAAATGAAAGGTATACTCAAAATAGTATATGGTGCATTGAATCAAGCACATAAGGTTAAGGTCATAAGCCGTCCAATTAATATTAGTTTGCTTGACCAGAAAGATCAGCTACCTTGTTGCATGTTTTCTCTAAAGCAAAGTTGCATTAAAGTAATGGCCAATTCTCTCGTGCTATTTTATATCGAATTTATCTAACTTTCTATTTAAGGTAAAATTTTAACCGTTTAAAATTATTTGTTTTTATATTATTAAATAAATATTGATTTTTGTTTTTTTAATAAATTAGACATTAAAATTTAGACATCATAACAATACCAACATAATTACATAAATACACAGTTAGTCACATCAGAAATTTTAAAAAATACATCTCGAATACTGAGACTTCAATTTGTGTCAAAAAAAATTAAATAAGATCTCAGTACCCGAACTACATACAAAAATAGAATATGGCCTTCATACTTGAGATATACACAATGCGCAAATTGGATAAAAAAATTAAAATAGATGACCGTATCTTAGGTAACGAGTCACCAATTCGCGCATCATGCATATCTCAGATATTGAGTTCATATTATATTTTTCTATGTATCTCGGATACTAAAACTTATTTAACTCTTCTGACGCTAATTGAAATCTCAGTATCTGAGATGTATTCAATTTTCGAAAATTTTTCAGTTATGATATGTGATCAATAGTATATTTATATAATTATACTGTACTTTATATATTTTCGTAAATTTTATATTTATTTAATTTAAATATATAACAAAAAACATAAAATCATGTAAGTTAATAGTTATTTTGAAAACGGCAACCTACATGTTTTTAGACATAGTATAATATGCCTCTGGATAAATTCTTATAATAAAGAATTCTATAATCATCATATTTTAGAATTTATTTTTCTTCAAGATTGATTTGCAAGGAAAACGACACTCAATAAATAAAATGAATAGTAATGTATTTTTCATATAGATGCTTAAGAAATATGCTCTAAGAAGAAGCAATGAATTACTAGAGTGAAAATTTTTAATTGAATTAAAAAGATACTAAAAGATTTAAGTTTTTGTGTGAGCATATTGACAGCGAGACGTGAGATTCGTAATTATAAAAGCAATGGTATAGTTTGTAGAAAAATTCAATTATATATATAGTTGTCACGGGTACATAAATCCGCTCGTAGTTGGAGGTGCTTTTAGAGTTTATTTTATATTTTATACTCGGAATAACTTTTAAGATTGTTGGTTTATTGTATTAAATAATTTTGAAGCTAAATAATACTTATAATATCTACATTTGAAAAAAAATAATTTTACTTAACATTTTCCAGCAAAACTTTTAAGATCAAAGTTTTCTCAAAAGTACCTTAGTAATTTTTATTTTTGGTTTCTTTTAGTTATTAAAATCTCAAGCTCAAAAAAGTTATTAAAAAACTCTTCTACTTTTCTTTTTAAGAAATTTGATATTATTAGCTTTTAAAAAAAAGGTAAATATGTTTTTCAATCACAAATATTTTTTAAAATAAAAGCTAAACCAAACACCTTTAAAAATTCAAAGAAGTACTTAAGAAAATCTCTCTAAAAGCCAATATAAATGCACTTGTAATTTTCTATTGCATGGAATCTTAGATTGTTCCAATATTAAATATTTTATATAAAAATAAATATAATTTTATTTCTCAACAGTATTGACTAGCTAATTATTTTTTAAAGAATTGTTAATTTACTATCAGATAATAGATAGATTATTTCATACTAAAAATTCGTTAAGAAAAAAAAAACTATCTATTACATGTGTTGGTTGTGAAATAGTTTATACCTTTACACTATAAAACCAGTTAAATTATATTAAATTCCCTAAGCCACTTATAATTAGTCTTTATTTATGTTGAGGTGGTGTTTAGATACTAAGATTTTTTGTCCCCACTATTTTATTAGTAGGAATTTAGAATAATATCTTGTTATTATCTAGGTAGTAGTGAGTGTATGCACGATGAATGGTTGAGTACTCCATCTTTCTCTTCTACTAGGTACCTATTGAGCTATTGGCTATTGCTTCCCGCTTGTGCACACAGCACTACGATACTGGGAATGGATCGAGATGGATTCTCTCTGATTGTTAAAAAAAATTAAAAATATAATTTTTAATTTTTATTTATTTTTAATTTCACTTATAAAATTAATAATAAAAAATTATATTTTATTTTTTCAATTATTAACAAAAATTAAGAAGATCTATTCCTCAATATACTCTTGTGTGCAGTACGTATCTTCTCCTTTATTAAATTAGTTTTTTAAAAATTATCTATTTTTTAAATTAATTATTAAAATTTTTTAATTAAATTTATTTTTTAAAAATTTTAAATTAACTATATTAATCTTTCTATATTTTTTTAATAGAATCAAACTTTAATAATATAACACATTAAATAACACTATAATACATATCTAAAAATCTTAATAACAAAATTAATATAACTAATTTAATTTTTTTTAAAAATTTAATTAAAAATTAACTTAAAAGATAAATAATTTTTTTAAAATTAATTTGACCGTCTACTCTTTTCTCAGCCTTCTGTTTGAAGTTTGAACTGGGTGGGTGTAAACACATTTACACCTGTGAGGCATGAGTCTTTAGCATATCGTTTATGCACGTAACAAAACATATAGAGGTGTCACAGGTGTGGATTGGTTTGGGTTAAGGTTAATCCGTGAACAAAATATTATGTGAATATTAAAAACAATCGTTATATATTTATGTATAAATATATATTATTTATTAATTTATTTTAATATATATTTTATGGAATTTAATTTTAATGTATTAATAATATAAAATATTTTATAAAATCATATAATTATATTTTTTTAAATAATTATTCATGTAATTAATATAAAAAATAATTTTATTAATATAATATTATATGATTAGATGTATATATAAAATTATTTATATTAAAAATATATTAAAATAAAATTTATATTTTATATTAACTACTAATTTTATTAGTTAATTGTTACTAATTTTAATAATTAATTTTAATTATACTTTAATACTAATTCAATGAGCCTCATCGAAACAAACTATTAACAACGGAATTGAATTAGTTAGGGTTAAGAAGAAAAAAGACTGTCAAAATCCATTCACCCCACAAACTAATTAATTAAAAACTATGTTATATCTATATTAAACATTAATAATAGCTAAATTAATTATTCGTATGTATATATATATATATATATATTCTAAAGTTAGGAGTGAGATTCGAATTAGCAATGTCTATATGAGTATAAAAAAATTATGTTATTTGAATTATAATATGTTGGTAATTAATAATATATATTAAAATATAAAATATATATTAATATAAATTAAATAATATATATTTATATATAAATATATAATAATTAATCTTTTATATACAAATAATATTTTTAAAATAATTATTAGAGACCTTAAATTTTAATAAACTTTGCAAATAATTATCAATGTTCAACTATTAAGGTAAATTTTTAGTTGACTGAGTTGTAATGAAGTAACAATTAACATTACCATTAATAAAAAAGGGTGCACGCCATCACCTGATGGCAGACCCACCTCCTTCCCTCTTAATCTTTTTATATTCAATTTGGTTATGATTTTCCTTTCCCCTACTACAGCGTAAGGGCAGCATCCATCCATCATTCCAGCTCCAACCCATAACTCCGGTTTCCGCTGCTTAAAATACACACAACTACGTCATAACTAATCAACCCAACAAACACTCTCTCTGGAACCATTCCATGTTTTTTGTTTCTATCCATACCCAATAATATTCCTCAATCAAATACTCTCTCCACCGAAACCCAAAACCAGTGCGTCGTGCATTGAATCAAGGTGAAGTACTAAGCTACATAGTATAGAATTATAGATCAGAATACAACTGTTTAAATTCTTAGCTATATAAAAGTTCTTCAATATATAACTCTCGTTAATGGGTTGAGGAAGAAAACGGAAGAGAAGGTGGAGGCGGCGCGAGGAGGGAGAGGGAAGACGGAAAAGAAAGAGGTTCGCATGTGCATGTGCATGTGCACGTGATCAGTGTGTCAAGAAGCTCGTGACTCGTGAGAGAAAGAGAAAGAAGGATGCCTCACAGAGCCACATACATTTTCCCGCGTCAATTTGGGGAGAGAGGGTTAGATGAGTCTTCGAAACAGCTATTGGATCACGAGAAGAAGAAGACACTTACCTCATGGGTCAAATCGGAACCATCCTTCGGGATCGAAAGCGACGCTACTTCCAAGAAGTCCAAAAACGACGTCGTTGAAGATGATGAAGATGTCGTTTACTCTAAAACACACTCCGCTGTGTCGGAGCTCTTCACCGCCGTTGGTGGCCGCCGTGATAATCTCCGGAATAAGCAAAAGCATGTCGCCCGTGCGTTCCGTGACTGGCTGATCGAGAGAAAAGGAGATCGCCGATCCAGTCATGATCACCGGAGGTTCTCGTTGTCCGAGGAAGAAGACGAGTGCGGGCTTCTGCTTCCTCCGTCGGCGTCGAAGGACAGTGGCGGTGGAGCATTAGACCAGAGTTTTGACCGGCAGGTGTCGCTTCCCAGAATGTCTAGCGGGAGCAGCTACGCCGGGAGCTTGTTCTCCGGGACGGCAACGGCTACGACGGTGGACGGGAATTTCTTGAGCGAGGTCGTGAAGGAGGAAACGACGTCGAGTAGGAGGAGGAGGCAGCAGGAGGAGGTGGAGGAAGAAGATGAGAAAGAGAGGAGAGAGAAGGTTGCGGAGAAGTCGAAGGAGAGCTACATGCTGCAGGTGACAATGGCGAAGAGGCTCACTTGCTTGGCGAGTCTCGTGACTGAGCCCATTCTTGCTCCCACCACTGAGACATGGGATTCCGAATCCGTTTCCTATCGTCTATGGGTAACAATACGAATTCCCGTTGAAAATTCTTTTATTTTGACAAAATATTGTTTGGAAAATTAATTTCAAAACGGCTAGCATTATTAGTTTACTTTTTTTCTGTTTGGATAATTACGAAATCGCTATTTCGTATCTTGAAGCCTTAAACATTGCAAGCAAAATTTGTTTGAAATCACAATACGCACTTGAATTGAAACTAAACATATTCGAGTATTTTTATTATTATTTTGAAATTGTAGCGCTTCTATTTCAGTATAAATAAATGCTTTTACTAAATTGGTACATAGAAAAATAATTTATCATGATGCAATTGTATCTGAATACTTGATTTTTCAATGTATTAATTTAGTCAAACAAAAGGCGAGTTTGGGCAAAAAATTAAATGTTGATCAATAATATATAGCATCTTTTTCCACCTTATTTTTTGCGGCACTTCAATTTCTCATGCAAAATAATTATTGTTTTTTGATGAATATATGATTGTGTGTTGTTTTATTATTTTGGAATTTTAGGTGAGTGGGTGTTTGTCATACTCAGACAAGATATCGGATGGATTTTACAACATACTGGGGATGAATCCGTACCTATGGGTGATGTGCAATGAGGTGGAGGAGGAAGGGAAAAAGATACCTAGTTTGATGGCGCTGAAGGCAATTGAACCCGGCGAGACGAGTATAGAGGTGGTTCTTGTTGATAGACAAGACGATTCTCGGTTGAAGGTACTTCAAGATAAAGCGCAGGAGTTGTATGGTGCTTCAGAGAATACTCTCGTGTTGGTTGAACAGCTTGGAAAACTTGTTGCCTCATATATGGGGTGAGATATACCGTATCATATAAGAACCCGTCGTGTCTTTGATGCTACAATATTCATCAAGTGTGGTGGTTCATTTTCGCTGTCAACATTTTTGTTTGTATATTCTTTTAAAGTGATTTTTGTCTTTGTAAAAAACTGTATGCAGGGGTACATATCCGGTGGAGCAAGGAGATCTGCACAAGCGGTGGAAGATGATCAGCAGGAGGTTGAGGAATTTTCACAAGTGTGTTGTTCTTCCCATAGGCAGCTTATCTACTGGGCTTTGTAGGCATAGGGCCATTCTCTTCAAGGTCAAGAATTTATTATGCTTCCTCATTAGTTGTTTTCTACTTTCTAGTTTGTACGTTTACTCATTCAACACGGATTTACTGAATATGCATGCATATGCATGAAATGGGTGTATTAATTGATGTAGCTCTTGTTTTGGTGCGCAGAAATTGGCAGATTATATAGGTTTGCCATGCCGCATTGCTCGAGGTTGCAAGTATTGTGCTGCAGATCATAGATCCTCTTGCTTAGTCAAGTTCAAAGATGACAATCAGCTCTCAAGGTTTGGCAATCGCTGTCTTTTCACCTTTAATTTTTGGTTTGTCCTTTTCTCATATTGATTGTAATGGCAATGCAAACATCTCTTCATCACTTGCAAACCTTGCATAACTTCAGTAGTATCGATTCATTATCCCCTTTCACTTTTTGTAGGCTGTAGTTGATTACTTGGTTCTGCTTGTAACTTTTCATGTTCATCTTGGTTTCGAGCCCTTAAAACATGCATGATATATTCGTGGATAAGTTGTATAATTGTAACGGCCTTTTTAGATTTATCATATAAGGACTTGGCATGCCACCTTCACATTTTCTGATGTACCTGTTTTGCTTTATTGTTTAACAGGGAATATGTAGTCGACCTGGTTGGGGAACCGGGAAATGTCCATGGGCCAGATTCCTCAATTAATGGAGCGTATCTTTCTTCAATGCCATCCCCATTTCAAATTTCTCATTTAAAAGAATCACAATCACCTTATATGGATGGCACAACATGTTCACAATCTCCGAGTTCCAACCACATTTCTGTAATCCCTGAAAGTCATCCGTATTTAGGTATGTTGTGCTTTAGAATTACATACGTGGAAAGTTGATCTACCAACTGTTTGTAAGAACTTCACCTTCAAGGAAGGAATCTGTGCTACATAAGTTTATTTGCAGTAGGGTTCAACCACATGTTTTATTTTGCATCATTATCCTTTCTAAACAACTGTCAATTAATCATGCAAATGATGCACCAGGACACAAGCATTTGATCTCTAGAGTAAATGCATTTTGAAGCTTGCTTTAAGATTTCTGCCTCCTTATGCACGTTAAAACTTTAACATGGGTTGTAAAGTGTCTGAATAGAGTCTATACTTCTGTTTTAGTAAATCTCCACTAGCAGAGAGGACTTCTATAATTTAAGTTGGTCTTAGCTGCTATTTAATGTTCTGCAGGCTGTGAACAGGAAGATCAACAAATTAAAGAAGCTGAATTGCTAAAAAATCACAACAGCTCCATTTATTCTTCATTTGAGCAATCCCAAGAAGAAACAGTTCCACCTCCAATTCTTTTGGATTTAAACGAGAATAATAAGGCATGTGCAGTCCTGGACCCAATTTTGCCTTCCATCCATGAAGATGTTTCTAAAGCTCTTCATCCAGCTACTGAAGTAGCATTTCATGATTATGTTGGACTTGGCAAAGATGCAATTACTGTACAAGAAACTTACAAGAATGAGATCATTGTTACTGAAAGTTCTGTGGTAAAAACTAATTTTAAGCAATCTTTATTGTGCTCATCCAGCCAATCAGAACAGGTGCAGGTAGACAATGGAATCGAAAACCAGGGCTGTTTACCATCTGGGAATATTCCACGGTACCTGAATCTTGAGCCATCACTTGCAATGGACTGGCTTGAGATATCATGGGAGGAATTACGTATCAAAGAGCGTGTTGGTGCTGGTACTATTTCTGCTTTGCATGCTATTTTTTAATGCGTTTACTCCCTCTACCTCTTTTCCTTTTTATTCTTCACTACGATTTGGTACATCTGTAGATCAATGTACCAAGTCATAATGGACTTGTTTACCTACTTTATTAGTATGATTTTTCAACGGGAAACTTGAACATCCAACTTCCTATTTAACTTTTTTCTTATGCTTTAGAAGTCTTTCCATTCGGTAACTCTGATGCTATGGTCTTGTCTCTTTATAGGCTCATTTGGGACAGTGCACCGTGCGGAATGGCATGGATCAGTAAGTATTAATGTGCACTTATTTCTGAATATTCTGTAGGGGTCATACTTTGTAGTGCATAGCACCTTTTACTAAAGATTGTAAAGAATTACGGGCAATGCACATTCTCTCTACATCCTTTTCACGCAATTCTATTCTCTACCAAGAAACTTATATTCTGTATTGTAGGCACATTTTAGTAGACTCTGAGTATATTTTAGATAAAACTATGTACTTCCATTTTTTATTCTTTACCCTTTCTGGGAAACTTATTTATTTTTTCAAATTGTACAATTGCAGGATGTTGCCGTCAAGGTTTTAACAGTTCAGGATTTCAGTGATGATAAATTAAAGGACTTTCTGAGAGAGGTACATTCACGGATATTAACATGAGCCATTTTGGATTTAACTAAGCACTATGGTTCAGCACAGTATGTGTTCCATCAGTGGGAGGATGCATTTCCCTCTAGGCTCTCATGCTTTACCGTTTCCTGTTTATGACCAAATTTACTTCTACGAGAAAAATAAACCCTACTGTTTATTATATTGTTATTGTTTCTTTGTGAACTGTATTGTATATTTACCAAAAATGGAGCAGGTTATGTTGAAGTTGTTATTTGCATTGCTTTAGGTTGCAATAATGAAACGGGTTCGCCATCCAAATGTGGTGCTCTTCATGGGTGCTGTTACAAAACGCCCCCATCTATCAATAGTGACAGAATATTTGCAAAGGTAAGAGAATAAATTTTTGGTGCTGTTAACCATAAAATTTGTTGTTCTTTGGATGTCTCACTGTTACTGATTCCTGGTATGTGTGCGACTTGTATGACAGAGGTAGTTTATACCGACTGATACATAAGCCAACAGCTGGTGAACATTTGGATAGCAGGAGAAGATTACGGATGGCTTTAGATGTGGTTTGTACCATGTATTAGTTTTTGTTACACTGCTAGGTGCTGAATTATCTTGTAGGTGACATATGGCGTGTCTTATTGCAGGCTAAAGGGATCAATTATCTTCATTGTCTAAAACCTCCTATCGTGCACTGGGATCTCAAATCTCCAAACTTGTTAGTGGACAAAAACTGGAACGTGAAGGTGGAATGGAAACTGTTTTCTATTTTATTTTTTTTGAGATCTTAAATATCTTGTGCAAGCAGATGATAATTCTATTTTCCTTATTTTCTCATTTCACAGGTTTGCGATTTTGGGTTGTCTAGATTTAAGGCAAATACATTCATACCATCAAAGTCTGTTACTGGAACAGTTAAGTCTCTCTTGCATTTTTTGGATTATTACTTTAAATTAAGAAATATAGAGATTCCAATAGATAAAGTAGTTAAGCTATCTGTTAATGTGCCTCGATCAACATATCCATAATCATGCTTTAGAGAGATAATTGATTATTGATTATCACTTATAAGAATGGAATGCATTTCTACTATCCTTTAAGGGACAGTCTTGACTTATTATTTTGACTTGTTATCCTAGATAGGGAGCAAAATATTTTCAACATTGAAAATGATCATTCAATCAGTATTTCGTTGATTGAACTTTTACTCCATTGAGACTTACTCCCCAATTAGAGTTTAACTTTATTAATTCTTTTTTTTTAGCCTGAATGGATGGCACCAGAGTTTCTCCGTGGAGAACCTTCAAATGAGAAATCTGATGTATACAGTTTTGGAGTTATCCTATGGGAGCTAGTAACCATGAAACAACCATGGATGGGACTTAGCCCTGCCCAGGTAAACTTATGAAGTATTTAATTTGTGGTCTCAAACTCTCAATTAAAGAATATTTGAAGCCAGCTATTTTTATGTAATGTGTTTGTTTATTAATACAGTAGTAGGGATCATTTGCACGAAATTGTTAATTTTAAAGGACATATAATGGAGAGGAGAGGTATACATGTAAACTTGCATATCTCAATGTTGCTTGGCCAAGTGAACTTCTAAATTTTATGAGTAGATTTTCTGAAGTAATCATTATCGGGTGAACTATCAGGTGGTTGGAGCTGTTGGTTTCCAGAATAGGAAGCTTGCCATTCCTCCAAATGTCTCCCCAGTATTGGTCTCCCTCATGGAATCTTGTTGGGCTGAGTAAGTTTGTCTTGTTTCGTCCAGTTATAATAAAATTAATTGGATCTAAATTACCTTGGTAGTTCTCTGGGCACGTTCATAGAAGCTAGGTATGATGCTGTATGGGATGGTTCTAGTTCCATGATATAAAAATTATTTGAAATTTTCAATCGAAACACTCTTGGAGGGGTTAAGAAGCGGAAATTCAAATTTTTGGAGCCATATATTTATCAATCCTGCCAATGATGTGGATATGTTTTTTTACTCAACATGCATAATTGAGGTTTCTAGTGGTTTTATAAGATTGGACTGAATAATGCACATCTTAATTTAGGTTATTATTGGGTAAAGATAATCCAAGATTTAAACAGTTAAGTTACTCACTTTAAACCCACATGATTATAATAAGTTTTACTTAGTTGCTTGTTAATTATTCATGTTTGCAGCTCTTTTTTCTGTGCTAAACTCTAATTTAAGCATTGATATAATGCTCTGCTTCTGATGCTTGCTTTAATTTACTTGACAGTGACCCCGCCAAACGCCCATCTTTTGCTAGTATGGTTGTCTCGCTGAAGAAGTTGCTCAAGTCTCCAGCAGAGATGATAAAAATGGGCGAGACTTAAACGTCTAACGTAGCCCATAATTCGGATTCTTGCGGCTGAAATTTGTTGCCCATGTATGGGAAAAAGGTTAATTAACAGTAACAACTAACGTGACCCTTGTGGTCATTCCCTCGGATTGAGGGAACTCTTGGTTGTTTGCAACTGTATATTAGTTGCCTTTTGCTAACCCGTTTTAGAAGGGCAATAAAAGTCTAAAAATGAATTCAAGCAAGTGTTAACATTGCTGCAAAAAAGCATAGGTTTTACTTACTCTTAAATAAAAACAATAAAAATAAAAATGGACCTATGTTATGCACACTGCAGCCTCAGATTTATGTAATTTTTTTTAGTGTTTACATTCCAAGTCACAAATGTTGTATTAATTTTTTTTGTTCCTTTTTCCCAAAACATGAAATGTGAAATTTGTTCCTGTTAATTCATTATAAATCAACTTGCATCACTAGAATTTTCATGAAGAGTTTTTGAAGTCAAAATGGTCAAAGAAAAAGCAAAGTTTGAGTTGAATACAATAATCATCAATTTGCTAGATATTGCTAGAAGCTAATGTTGGAAGCTTGAAGATTTTTGAAGAACATTCAAGAGAGTAGTATAACTACAACATTCCACAATGAAGAATTCAAAATCAAATTGAATTGAAATTAGAAGATTATAGAAACTACATTAATACAAATTGAAAGATGATTCATGAAGCCAACTCATGAAATGGTAGTCATTACAAAATTGATTTGTGATTCATAAATTATTATTTTAGTAGGAAGCATTGCCTATATAAAGGCACATATGCCTTGTGTATTGTATGTGTGTTCCATAATGAAATGTGTATGTTTTGAAATGTGAAAATTCTCTCCTTTGTTTTATGAGTGTTAGTGAGTCTGAGAGATGAAAAATATGATAGTGTCATTTATATGAGTGAGTGATCTTAGGGCCAATTAGTTGTGGGTATTATACTTACATTTGGTATCAGAGTTGGTTAATCCAGCGCCTGGTGTTTGAGAGTTTGTGAGGTGTGGGAGAGTTCTCACATAGTTGTTTATTCATAGAGTCGGTATGGCAAACACTTTCAATATTGTGTGGTCTGGTCCTAAGTTAGATGGAAAACTTGATTATAGTTATTGGGAGACTTTGATGTCTACCCATTTGAAGGCCCAGAACCTGTGGAATTTTATTGAACCGGGTTTGCAAGAAGGAGCAGATGCTGCCCAACAGAGAAGAGATCAATTGGCGCTATCTCAAATTCATCAAGGAGTAGATTATACGGTGTTTGACAAAATAGCAAATGCCAAAAGTGCAAAGGAAGCATGGAACACGTTGAAGCTATCATACAAAGGCGTAGATAAAGCCCAGAAAGCAAAGCTACAGTTTTAAGAAGAGAATATGAAAGGTACGAGATGTCTAGCTCAGAAACCGTTGAGCAATATTTTACTCGTGTTACAGATCTTGTCAATAAGATGAGAGTCTATGGAGAAGATATGCCCGATAGCAAAGTGGTGGAGAAAATTCTTCGCACCATGCCGATGAAGTATGACCATGTGGTGACTACGATACTAGAGTCCCACGATATGGATACTATGACGATTGCAGAGTTGCAAGGAACTATGGAAAGCCACATCAGCAGAATATTGGAGAAGTCAGAAAAATCAACTGAGGAAGCCCTGAAAAGCCGAGTGAATTTCAACAACGTTGCAGAATCAAACCGTACACAAGAAGGACGAGGTCGTGGTTTTAATTTTCAAAGTAGAGGCAGAGGAAGTTTCAGAGGTAGAGGTCGTGACAATTACAACCAAGGAAGTTACAATAACTTTACACCACCTAATCAAGGAAGAGGTGGAACGAATTTCAGGCCTGTCAACCGAGGAAGAGGTCGAGGCAATTTTTATCAAGAAAGAACCAATTTCAACTGTTTTCATTGTGGAAAGTATGGACACAAAGCAGCAGATTGCAAATTCAAAGTGATGAATAATAATCAAGCACACGTTGCAGAAAATCAGCATCAAAATACTGATGACAATCCGGGTACTCAGACTTTTTTTTTACAAGTAATTCATGTGCTGAAGATGAAAGTATATGGTACTTGGATAATGCTTGCAGTAATCATATGTCTGGTAGAAAGGAGTTATTTTCTTCAATAGATGATTCAGTTAAATTATTATTGAAGTTTGGTAATAGTACAAAGATCCCTATTGAAGGAAAAGGGCACATACCAATTAGATTGAAAGATGGTTCTCTGAGTTATATTTCTGATGTTTTCTATGCTCCTGAACTTGATTACAATTTACTGAGTATGGGGCAATTATCTGAGAAGGGATATAAGATGATAACTTATCGTGGATATTGCACTGTATTTGACAACAATGGAAGGTTCATTGATAAAGCAAAGATGACTTCAAACAGAATGTTTCCGTTAAAAATTCAACATGTTAATCCCTCTTGCATGAGTTCTATGATACTTGATGATAACTGGTTGTGGCATATGCGGTTTGGGCACTTTCATTTTTCTGGCCTAAAATACCTGTCAAGAAAAGGACTTGTTTCTGGTCTACCACTGATTCATATTCCCAATTGTGTTTGTGAGATTTGTCAACTGGAAAAGAAGCACAGAGATCCATTCCCTACAGGAAAGTCTTGGAGAGCTAAAAGATTACTTGAAATTGTGCATTCAGATCTTTGTTCTGTAGAAGTTCCAAGTAATGGTGGTAGCAGGTACTTTATCACTTTTATTGATGATTTTAGTAGATATACATGGGTATACTTTCTGAAGCAGAAATCAGAAGCATGTGATGTCTTTAAGACATTCAAGGCGTTTGTCGAAAAACAAAGTGGCTGTAAAATCGAAATTCTCAGAACAGACAGAGGAACAGAATATCTTGCGTGTTCAGAATACTTTAAGCAACACGGAATTCAACACCAACTAACAACTAGATATACTCCTCAACAAAATGGAGTTGCTGAAAGAAAGAACAGAACCATCATGGATATGGTCAGATGCATGCTCAAGTCAAAACAAATGCCTAAAGAGTTTTGGGCAGAAGCAGTCGCAACAGCAGTTCATATTTTAAACAAGTGTCCAACAAAAAGTGTTCGTGATAAAACTCCAGAGGAAGCTTGGAGTGGAAAGCGGCCTTCCATTCATCATTTCAGAGTCTTTGGGTGTATCGCTTATGCCCACGTAACAGATCAATTAAGGAAGAAGTTAGATGACAAAGGCGAGAAGTGTATCTTTATTGGCTATAGCACAGACTCAAAAGCATACAAGTTGTACAATCCAGAAACAAAGAAAGTAATCATCAGCAGAGACGTGACGTTTGACGAGAAAGACATGTGGAACTGAAACATAAAGACAGAAAAGCAGCTGACTATAATTCCAAATACATGTGACGAAGTAGAAGAAAGACAACCTGACACAACTGAACAACTAGAATCATCTAGAAGACCTCAAAGAGAGAAGAGACTACTTGCTAGATTAGCAGATTATGAAGTTGGCAATGACAACGATCCGTCTGATGAAGAAATCATAAATTTTGCTCTATTTTCAGATTGTGAGCCATTGAACTTTGAAGAAGCCTTTAAAGACAACAATTGGAAGAAAGCAATGGATAAGGAGATTCATGCCATTGAGAAGAATGACACATGGGAGCTGACAGATTTACCAACAGATAAGAAGCCGATTGGAGTAAAGTGGGTTTACAAGACTAAGTACAAACCCAATGGTGAAGTTGATCGTTTCAAAGCAAGATTAGTTGCAAAGGGATACAAACAAAAACCAGGTATCGACTACTTTGAAGTATTTGCTCCTGTTGCTAGATTAGACACTATTCGTATGATTATTTCACTCTCGGCTCAAAATAAGTGGAAGATACATCAAATGGATGTTAAATCTGCATTTCTAAATGGCACTTTAGAAGAAGAAGTGTATGTTGAGCAACCTGCAGGATATGAAGTTCTTGGAAAAGAAGATAAAGTTTATAAATTGAAGAAAGTTTTGTACGGCTTAAAGCAAGCACCAAGAGCATGGTACAAGAAGATTGATTCTTATTTCATTGAGAATGGTTTTAGAAGATGTCCGTTTGAGCATACTCTTTATATCAAGTTCGTTGAACCTGGAGATATCTTGATCGTGTGTCTTTATGTTGATGATTTGATCTTTACTGGGAACAATTTGAAGGTAATTGCAGAATTCAGGGAGGCTATGATAAAGCACTTTGAAATGACAGATATGGGCTTGATGTCTTACTTTCTTGGCATTGAAGTGGTTCAAAGAGATGATGGAATTTTCATTTCTCAGAAGAAATATGCAAATGATATTTTGAAGAAATTTCAGATGGAGCATTCAAAGCCAGTTTCTACTCCAGTCGAAGAGAAGTTCAAGTTGCTGAGAGAAGATAAAGGAAGAACAGTGAATCCTACATATTACAAAAGCTTGATTGGAAGTCTAAGGTACTTAACTGCGACTAGACCAGATATTGTATTTGGAGTTGGTTTGCTTAGCAGATTTATGGAGGAGCCTTGTACCAACCATTTGCAAGTGGCAAAGAGAATTCTTCGATATATCAAAGGTACTTTAAATGATGGAATTTATTATGAGAATACTAATGAAGTAAACCTTGTTGGCTACACTGATAGTGATTGGGCCGGAGATATAGAAACAAGAAAAAGTACTTCAGGGTTTGTATTTCATCTTGGTTCTGGTGCAATTTCATGGTCGTCAAAGAAACAAGCAGTAGTAGCACTATCTACAGCAGAAGCAGAATATATAGCAGCAGCAAGTTGTGCAACACAAGCAGTTTGGCTAAGAAGAATTCTTGAGGAATTGAACGAGAAACAAAATACTCCAACAACAATATTTTGCGATAACAAGTCAGCTATTGCACTTTGCAAAAATCCAGTATTCCATGGAAGATCGAAGCATATTGATATTCGATTTCACAAAATCAGAGAGTTGGTGAATGAAAAAGAAGTTGTGATTGAGTACTGTCCAATTGAAGAACAAGTTGCAGATATCTTTACAAAGCCATTGAAGACAGAGTTATTTTACAAATTGAAGAGGATGCTTGGAATGATTAATTCTGCAAGCTTGATTTAAGGGAGGCAATGTTAATTCATTATAAATCAACTTGCATCACTAGAATTTTCATGAAGAGTTTTTGAAGTCAAAATGGTCAAAGAAGAAGCAAAGTTTGAGTTGAATACAATAATCATCAATTGGCTAGATATTGCTAGAAGCTAATGTTGGAAGCTTGAAGATTTTTGAAGAACATTCAAGAGAGTAGTATAACTACAACATTCTACAACATTGAAGAATTCAAAATCAAATTGAATTGAAATTAGAAGATTATAGAAACTACATTAATACAAATTGAAAGATGATTCATGAAGCCAACTCATGAAATGGTAGTCATTACAAAATTGATTTGTGATTCATAAATTATTATTTTAGTAGGAAGCATTGCCTATATAAAGGCACATATGCCTTGTGTATTGTATGTGTGTTCCATAATGAAATGTGTATGTTTTGAAATGTGAAAATTCTCTCCTTTGTTTTATGAGTGTTAGTGAGTCTGAGAGATGAAAAATATGATAGTGTCATTTATATGAGTGAGTGATCTTAGGGCCAATTAGTTGTGGGTATTATACTTACAGTTCCACCATGGTAATCGTTTGTACTCCAATTTGCATTTTAATACCTAAGGGTGCTGGTTGAAATGTTTCCTCATAAAAATATAGGAAATTTTAATGGAAGAATTCCATATATATTTCCTTTGATTTGTCTGATATAAAGGTACAAGATGGTGGTGGTTGTTTTTCTTTTGTGGTATTAAAACGGGGCTATTGCCCCAAAAAAAGAAAAAATTAAATACAAACTATTCGGGGGTAAAGAAGTTCTCATTCTATCATCAGCTAGGAGTCGGATAAGCTCTCTAGGAGGCGAATCCTAAAAGTGAAATCCTTGATTTAGATCGATGTTCTTTTGAGCTAGACAATCAGCACATCTATTGCCTCCTAAGTAGATAGCCTTCTTAATAGATATTAATAAAATAAACATTTCAATCTCTCTGTTTCCATCGATGTATGCTTCTAACTAAGGTATGGTGGTGGTTATTATTACTATTATTGAGTACAAATGCAGTATTATTTAATACCAAACATTCATGCCATTAACATTGTCCAAGCGTTTTTAAGTCTTCAACTAAATTCATCGCATATTTCTTCTTGTTAATATGTACATATGCATTATTGTTGCTTCTTCCTTTTCTTCTTTTTCTTCCTTCTTCGTCATCTTTTTCCGTGCACTTTTTTCTTCAACGTTGTCATCGTTGCTATTACATTCGCCATTGTCATCACTACCACCTCCTTTTTCATCGTCATTATCTTTTTATTTAAGTTTCTTTTTTTCATCATCATTTTCTTTTATTATCATCATCGTTGTCATCTTCTCGTGTATATATATATATATATATGTTCAGAAAACTAGAATATAAAAATTTTAATATACAATTTTGAAATTTCGGTGTATATTATAAAAAATTTGGTACCCGACACAAACTTTTAAAATACCACATATCCAAAATATTGACATCCAACTAATAAAATATGCATATCACATAGACGGTGTACAATACTAAATTTTTGGTGCATAGCACAGAAATTTTGATCTACACCACCACAATTTTTAGCATACCACATATTCAGAATGTCATGGTCCAAAATGAGGCATGATTGGCGCTTAGGAAAATAGTCTCTTAATTCGAAAATAAGATAACATAAGAAGGTTACAAATATTTTGAATAAATTTATAATTTCTAAAATGAATAAATACATATTTTTTTAAAAAAGAGATAAAATGAGTAATTATGAATGAATCATGCCTATGACATATGGAGCAAATAACGTCTAAAAACTCAACAAAGAATAGGTACCCACTGCAGATCATTATCCTGTGTAGAAGATTCACATAATCAAATATTGTTTCTGATTTTTTTAAAAAAAATAAAGTGAGTTTTGCAATTCAGTAATTAGACAATACACCTATAATTCACATGTGACTATATAAATACTATCATAAAAATAATTTTATTTAAAAAATAATAATTTACATGAATAAGTAAATCAATAAGGGAGTTCTCAATACAGAAATCAAATCAAATAGTCCACACTTGTGCGGCTCCACCTCTGAGGGTAGCCGTTTCCTCTCATGTGTTCGTACAGAATAACAAATCCAACGTGTGACCTGCACGTTAGGGTAGCAACGTCCCTGCTAGTTGAGGTCTGAGACAGATGCATCTAAGTTAATGTCATGATCGCCGTTAATTACAGTTTTCTAATACAAGTCCCACAAACCAATTCAAAACATATAATTTCAAATATTACATATTCTTGAATCTTTCAATATATGAGGTAGCAAATCAAATAAAGTAATACTTTCTCATCCAAATCATTTTCAATCATATTTTCTCAATCTTAAGGCATTTCAAATATATTTCAAAATTTCAAAATAAGTAAGTACTAACCAATACTTCATTGCTTCAAAAATACATATTTGAATAAAATCAAATGTTTTAAAATAATATAAAGCTTCATCAAACATACATAGAATCTCAAAAAAAAAAAAACATATAGTCTCGTGTGCATATTAAATTGATCTTAACAATGATAAATATTTAGTTTTAATAAATCGATTATTCAAGCCAATTTAAAATCTTTTGATAGTAATATTTGTAAATATAATTATAAGTTCAAACCACCGTATATCAAAATAATTATAAATGTAAAACATACTCAAAACGTAATCCTAGGACCGAACCCAGAGTGCCAAATTAAAAAGTGAAAAAAGTTGAAATAGAATGGAACGGACGAGTGCAGAATTTGGACCGAGACAATAGCAACAACTTTAATTCTCATGGTAGCAACAATGACCACAGCACCAGGCATATGTAATAAATTCAAATCGAATAAAGAGACAAATGTAGATATAGTTTTGGAAAATCCAAAACAGAACAAAGATAGAAAAATAAATCAAAACAAGAGCATGGCAGAAAAATGAAATGGTGGTAGAGATATGACGAAAATGGAACAGACTAAGGGAAGAAACTAGATCAGAACAGTGACGAGGAGTGTTGTCGGCAAATTTTGAAGCTTCAACGTGTTTTTCGGCAACAATAAAAGCAGCACTGGTAAAGTAAAATAGTGGTGGCATCAGATCCTCTCCTCCGGCAGTGGCATTAGTAATTCCGATAAAAACAGAGAGGTCAAAGGTCAACTACAGTAGAGTAAAGTAGGGGCTAAAGTAGCTTCGAGTGCACCAATGGTGAGCTCCAGTGACGGTAGAAGCCTCCATCGTCACCTCTACTCGTGACTGCCACCCTCCAACGGCGGTTCCTTCAGCAGTGGTGGCAACGCCGTGCCTCCTCCCTCTCTTCGTCACATCTTCTCTCTCAATGCCTCTCTTTCTGGTTCGGTCTTCGTCTCTTCCTCTTTCTTTCAAGTTCGTGCTCGTCATTCCCTTTTTTTTTTTTTTCATTTGAGGAGAATAAAATGTAATATTTTACCATATATTTTATTGATAGGACAAACAAATATAAAAAAAATTATTAAAAAATTAGAGATCCATTTTACTCCTTCAGAATTAAAAGATCCATTCCCTAATATACATGTCCTTTTAGTCACTTTTAGTTAAACTCTTTTTTTTTTTTTTTTCAAAGAATAAGAAGTTAAGAGTTGACTTAAGAACCCAATCAAACACGGCGGCTGCAGATTAAAGTCTCCGAACACTGAAATTGAAATTCTTTCACAACAAAAAGCCACAAATAATCGACATAAATAAGTACCTAACTCCGAGGTCTCTGCCACCGGAAAAATCCTCAGATCCTCGCCGGAAGAGAGAAGTTCACCGTCAAAATCAATGGAAGACACTGAGCAGAAACAAATGTTCCGCGACATCGTGCTCCAAGTCGTCATGGTCCTCTTCTTTGTAGTCACGTTCCTGGCCATGCACGGCATCCCTCAGAGGCTCCTCGCCTGGCTCCGCCTCCCAAGGGGACGCTCCGTCCGAGCCAAGCGCCACTTCGTCCGCAGCGCTCAGCTCCTCGCTGAAGCCCGAACCGCCAAGAAGAGCCGATCCTCCAGCTCGAATTCGCTCGCAAACGAAGCCCTAACCGAAGCAGATCGAGCGATCGCGCTCAATCCAAGGGATGCAGCTTCGTACCTACTCAAAGCAATGATCCTCGATCTGCAAGGGTTCCGGACCTCGGCGCTCGATGCAGTCGACGCGGCGCTGTCGCCGCTGGCAGCAAAGTCGCTCGCCGCGGAGGAGAGGGGTGACGCGCTGGTTAAGCGAGCGGAGCTGAAGTTGGCAGTGAGCGAGCGAGGCGAAGGCCGAGTTGACTCGGCGGTTGCCGATTTGACCGAGTCGGTGAAGCTGAACCCGAAGAACGCGAGAGGATGGTGTCTGTTAGGGCAATGCTATGAGGAGAAGGAAATGGAGGACGAAGCGAAGAAGGCTTATAAAGAGGCTCTTGAATTGGAACCGAAGCTTAGTGTGGCTGAGGAAGCGCTCAAGAGGTTGAGTTCTTCATAGGTGTTTGAAATTGGTGTCTTAATTACGAATTTGAATTTTCAGATTTTAGACAACTTCATAATTTCATTTGTATGCTGTAGTTTGGTTCTTAATTATGTACGAAAATGGTGCTTAATAGTATCACATGTGCACTAATCATTGGATGTTATGTGCGAAAATAAAACGCTGGTTGATGTATTGAACTGAAAAATCTGTAAGAGGGTTTGCAGAATATAGAGATCTGAAATTGACGGAGTTCTCCATTTTTTCGCTGAGTTTCTTGGGCTTATGTTTAGGTTTACGGGTGTACCATGCTCTGCGACGGGGAAAATGAAGTTTGATTATCAGTTATCATTACCAGTTATGATTTATGAATGAAAAAGATGTTAACAAAAATGGAAAATTTTAGGATGTGAGATTTTGTTGATTATGCAGATCAGATGAAGAATGAAGTTGCCCGCAGAACATTCAGTTAAAAGCACAAAGACAAGCAAACATTTGAGGATCTCACTTGGCAAGTTTGCATTGCATTATAAAGAGGGTTAACTCACACCTGCACTAACATTGCATTTGGTGTGGTCTCACCTTAAGACATAGAGGCAAAGATATAAATCAACTCGTGCTTTGCAAGGTGAGTAGACATATCATTTCATTATATTCATGGATAACACCAAGAAATTAGCTACTTAAGGGCTAACCCCAAGGTGTCTGACCTTCTCCATCATGGTTTTAACTTTTGACTTTTAACCCAACCACTTGTAAAGGTGCAAAATGCAAAACCGTATTGACTATAAAAATATTGTGTACAATCACTATATATTTGTTATAAATACATGCATTGTTAAACCCATTTTTAATATATAATTTATATTCTAACATATATTTTATACAAATAACAGATTTATTCTATACAAATAACAGATTTTTTGTGTACATGTAATATAATCATTTGACTATGATGGACGCTACTTAGATTTCTGAGAATATGATCTGAGATATCAAATGACTTTCACTTTCTGCTATGATGAAGGTACCGTCTTTGCCACTTTAGCCTTTACCATATTCCTACCGGAATTGCAATCCAAAAATAAAATAGGAATGATCTTCTAGTTTACCTTGTGTATATCCCTATTTAACGAAACCCAACTAGCTAAGAATAGAAATAAAAACTAACTAGTGAAAAATGAGAAGTAATTACTGAAAAGTGATTTTAGTTTTTAATGTAAATGTATGCAGAAAGACATGTATATTCAAAGATGTTATTCATACACTAAATTTAGTCACTAAAATCAGTTACCAACATATATGTATAAATACATGTATAGTTTAATTTCTTTTTAATGTGTATTTGTATTACAACATATATTTTATACTGGAAGCTGGCTTTTGTAGCTGATTTTGGTATACATGTAGCATAGTCGATTTTCAAAATCCCCACATTTATATCCAAAAAACAGAAACAAAAGCTCAAATCATGTCCCATCTTGTGGACAAAAAGGGAGCAGACAGTTGAAATATATATATATATATATGCAACAATACAATACAATAAATAACCAGTCTCAAATGGCATGAGTTAACTGATAAAAATTATCAACTTGCTTTGAATAATCTCATAGCCTATATTTCTACCTCCCTAGATGAGTGACGGCCAACAAAGAAAAACCGTTGGGATCCTCAAGGTTTTGTAACTCATAAATAGTCTACTCCAACTTGAATATTTTCTTGAATAGTAGTCATGATTCAATCAATACTCGAAGCCTATATAACCACCAAACCCACCCCTCCCGCACCCGGGCGGGGCACCCCAAAACACATACCAGTATTTGTCAAAGTTCGTTTATGATTTCTCCATTATCTTGCTGCTTGTTCAGCTCCACACTAGCTTCTGGATCTTTGGAATGCAATTTTGTTGAGTTCCCAATTTCAACAGATCCATTGCCATTCATCACCGGAGAACCTTCCTTAACCAATACTTCTTTCTCGCAATAATTAAGCAATATCCCATTCTCAGAACTCTTCATGGCTTCTGAAATGAATGCTCCATCACATTTTGTTTCCTTGAAGCCAGACTCATTGCTGATATTTGCATGTGACTCTACCCCAGGATTAATATTTGCTCCAGTGCCTGCATTTTCAGCATTACGGCCAGTCTTGTCTTTAGAGAATTTCCTTTTTGAAGATTTCTTCCTAAATCGCTTCTTTGGCTTTGGGGGTTTCGAAGTCTCATCAACAGGGGGAGCAGTTTCTGCTGCCCGTTTCCGGCATGGAATTACTGTCAACTGTGAGTGACCCAACTGGTTTTGGGAAGAAGATGCACTTGATTGGATAGCTAGCAGAGCAGTTCTAGCTGCTTTTATTTCTGCTTCTTTCTTTGTTTTTGCCGCTCCCCCAATATAGAGAATACCGCCAATGTCAACGGTACATGTAAATCTGGGTGCTCGACTTGGTGTTTCATCCTTTTGGCTGTGATACATGGGCATTGCATAATTCATCTTCTGCGCATACTCCTGAAGTAAGTTCTTGCACAATCCAGTTTCATGCTGGAAGAAGTGGCATCAACATGGTCAGAGGCAGCCATACACAATAACTAGAAAAGCTGTAATAGAATAGAATGCAAAAAAAAAAAAAAAAATTCGGAGAAAATACAATCATGAACCCCTTACATCGTGCAACAAAGCTATAAGCTGTTGAAGTATTACATCAGATGAAGTAGTAGAAATAAGTAGTATTAATAACTGAGAGAGGTGAAATACACAGAACAATTCTACACATCTTGAAAAAATTTAGGCAGCCTTTAGATAAAACGAAGATATGAACCACGGGCAGTTGTTAGACTTAATAAACTTCCAATTCATTCTGTTAACATTTATGATTATTGGCTATGAAACATTTCCATGCACAGATATGCTATTCAACAAATATATCAGCCTATAGTCAAAATGGACAAACAAAGAGTGGCTTTCAAAAAAAGAAAACACACACACACAGAGACATATTCCTAGAAACAATCTTTGCTAGCAGTAACAAGAGCTGCTAACAGCCTAGCAAGCAGATAGAGAATTGTATAAACAGAATGCCCTTTTTAAAATGCTATTCGCCGGTCAAGTTCTGTTCTAAACCTTGTTAAAGAACATTATCTGACCCACTGATGGGATTGAAAATTATGAGTGGGAACGACTTTAGAAGGGGAACTTGTGTTATGAATTAATGGAGAGCATCTTGTAAAGCTGTATTTTGCTGAAACATGATACTTGCACCACCAATTAGTAGACCATAAGTGTATGCCTTCCCTTCTCTCACATTAAAAGATAAACTTTCAACATTCTCTCTTCTTAACTTTCACTTTAACTACTAATAAGGGAAGGTCTATACAAAATAGTCATATTACATTTCTCGGAGAACTGCAATTGAAGAATTCCAGCAGGCAGGAGACTACTGCATACAAAAGAATCGAGTAGGGTTGTGCAGCACATCTCATGAAACTAACATTGATTCCACTACACTATCTACAACCAAAAGCCACCGTATTAACACCTTCACAAACAAAGTGGGGCCGATCAATCCCTATCAGCAACCCAGCTGTAAAAGAAAAAGGCATTCATGCCACCAGGCCACCACATATCATACACCAAGAAATACAAAGATTACCAGATCAAGCAGAGGACACTAATTCCACCAACAGATAGACTAGATTTTCCAGTGATAGAAGAGTACTCAACACTGCCAACAGACAGATCACTCTGCCAACAACCTCCATACACAACCAACCACTTCATCCCGGTGAGGTTCCCCCACATGCACACCTTAAACCTACGCAACCACAGTTATGCAACAATTTTGGCAGTTCAGCAAAACCCTTGTCAGAAAACATTCACCAAGAAAGAAACAAGTCTCCGACCAAGAGAACAGAGTGTTTTTCTAGATTAAGAATGACATATAAAAATAAAAGGGGAGCTTTATTTATCAAAATATAAATGACACGAGATTAGGAAACCATTCAAGGACCTCTAACTAGTATAAAGTTACATGGTTGCATATAGACTATAGTACTAATTAACTCACAAGAGCATCATACCATTAAGCTAGACAGAAATATCATCAGAAGGGAATTTAAGAGGATCTCTTGTAGACAATAGAAGTTGTATTAATCAAGTGCAAGAGTTTTGTGATAAGCATGATAAGTATTTTTCTCCTAACAAAATAAAAGGGCAATCAAATAAACAAGGCATTAAGGCAATGCACCCCAACCCAGCTGCAGAGCATGAAATATAAGAAGGCAAGTTAACAATTAACCAAGGGAAACAAAATGAAAACAATGTGACATTTGTCATTTGTGTAATTAAAATTAAAAACAGAATAAAAATCAACAGAATTTTCTAAAAGCAAAGAGACCTAACATTAACAACAAAAGTTTCATACTGATTAAAAGTGTAAAAGACTACTCACAACAGGTTGTTTAATGGATTGATTAACTTCATTAGTCTTGGCCAGCTCCATCAAAGCAACCTCAGCAGCTGACTGCTCCGCCGCTTTGCGGTTGAAGAAGCCGGCGAGGGAGTCATACCTGATATCATTGACTATCACTGTGGACCTGAAGGAGGGTTCATGAGAAGGTCCTTCCTTGATAGTTTCATATACAGGTGTTGGAAGCCCCACCTTCTGTGCATACTCCTGCAATCTGCTCTTGAACACATAGCAATTCGAAACACCTAACATTTTTCCCCCAAACAATGGAAAAGGAAAAAAGTGTATTAATTAATTAGAACGAGAAATATGCATCCAAAACAAAACAACCTTCTGCTCCGTAAATACAGTGTTACAACTAAAACCAGTTTCTTTCTTTTTCTTTATCCCGATGAATGAAAATTAAAATAGATTCTTGTCGATAGTATTACAAAGAGGGGGGAAATAGAAAAAAAAAAAAAAAAAAAAAAAAAAAACAAGAAAAAGAAAAAGCTCCAATCAAGAAATAAATGAGACAATCTAACAGAAACGAGAGAGAGTACCTTGGAAGTCTTCATTAGTGGGCATAGTGGGCATGGGTGAAGACGAGGGTTGATAGTCTGTGATTGGGTAGTTTCAAACTGAAGAGTGATGAGTATCAGTGTTTTGGTTTGTGTTGCGTGACTGCGTGTAATGTGTGTTTGTGTTTGTGGGAGGGAAGTGAGAGAGGAGAGAGGAGAGAGGAGAGAGAATTGGTGCGTGTGTTGTGTGTTGATGCGGCTGTGGGCAAATCCAATGCCGGAATCTGCGCCGCTTCGTGGATGGGACGCGTTTGCGTTTCTTTCTTTCGTAATTCGTATCATGTAATGTAATCTTATAAAAGCCCTCAATCACGATTCACGCACATCCGCATCCGGTGCCACTGCCTTTTCGTCTCGCCGTCCATCAGACTTAAGGGTGACAATGGGTAGAGTAGAATAAGATTTTCAAGTTAACTCTAATTTTATTTATGAATTGAGATTTTTATATAAGTTTTATTTTATTTTATTTTTAGATTGAAAATATCTTAACTTTAATTCTATTGGTTTTTAACCTACCGATATTTGATTCTATTTGCAAATTAAAAAAGATACAATATTATTATATGACTTGATGATAATTTAAAATAGAATTGACTTTTATGTAAAAAAATTAAATTATTAATTAATATTTTTTTAGTGATTAAAGATTTTTTGCATTTAGTAAAAAGTCTTTAATTCAACATTCACTTAAACATATTTTTACATAAATATATAACATATACATATATAGGGTGCGGGTTTGTCGAATATGGTTGAACCTTAACTCACACCCTATCTTATCCGCTGTGGATCGGGTTGACAACTCTATTCCTACTGAATGGGGTCGAGTTAGGTACCCACAGATAAGGTGCATGTTGCCACCCCTAATCAGACGGTGCTTGCTCCAGATTAAGTGAGGATGGTTGCCTTGTCCCGTCCATAGTGAGGATAGAGGTGTTATCCAGGTCACGAGAGAACGAAATTGAGTATTTGATAAAGAACTGGGGTTAAATAATCTAATAACTTATAAAATTGATTAAAGTAAATAATTATGATTTATTGTGGCATGAATGACTGATTTGGCAAGGACGGTAGTCTTATCCTACTTGCGTGTTTAAGATTAACAAAGGTTATTGAGAGGTAAGGTCGGAGGTTCGTTCCGCTTGTGAGGGAAGGTTGTGGGCTCGATCCACTTGCGTATTGATTTTGCACATGCACCAGATAAGGACGGTGGTTCCATCCTACTTATTTCGTGGTTGCGGTGTGACATGGAAAAGGTGACAAAGTACTATCCCTTCAAGACAAAATGATACCCCCAATGAGAAAGTGATAGGACACTCTTCCTCTGAAACAAGTGACAGGAAACTCTCCCTCTGAGACTAGCTTGTGATAAGCTTGGAATGTTCCTATTGAGGAATGTGGTGGATTCTTTTGTCCACGTTCTCTCTTATTGCAAGATGATAGGACACTCTCCCTCTGAGACAAATGATAGGATACTCTCCCTCTAAGATAGAATGATACCTCCAGTGATAAGGTGATAAGACACTTTTCTTCTGAGACCAGTTTGTTATAGTCCATAATATGTTTTTTTGAGTGTGTCGATAGACAATGTCCGAGATAGCTACCGGATGTGTCGGATTCTGGCAATTTAATAGACATGTGAGCTCATGGCCAATAAAATTTATTTGTTATTGTTTGAGTGAGCATATTTGTTTGGTTTACCTAACTGTATATTTCTATTTAATTACTAATTATATTAGTTGTCGTACTTGTTCTCTACTTATGTTTGCTTTGTATCGCTTATTGTTTGTGTATAATTTCACTATTGAGACATGAGACTTGGAATTAATGATGATTATGATTTATGACTATGGAAATGAATAAGATTGATGGTAGTTCAAAAAATGCTAAGTATAGCGAATTAACCTCGTATTGATTAATATTTGTAATTAAAATTACTGAACTAAATCCTAGACCAAACAATTGTGGTATTGGGATTTGGATAGTAATACATTGGAAATGATTGAAATTAGAAATAGATATGGAACTGAGATGTAGTAACTTAACTCTGTTTGGATTAAAAAAAATCTTAGGTTTAAACCTTGTGAGTTTGGAGACTAGGATTGCCTAGTGGGTTCATATAGTTTTACATAGTCTCCATTTGAAACTATTACCCTACTGGGAACCTTCGAGTTCTCACCCATTGTGAAAAAGTTATTAATTTTTCAGATAACAGAATGTGACGCATCTCACTAATAGTTCGGAACTCGTTGGTGAAGTAAAGAAGACTTTACTTTTGAAGTTTATTTTATACTTAACATATTTCTTCACTGTTGAACATGTATTAGTATACTTTTCTCTTATAGATTTTATTTTGGAGACACAAGATTGTATTTTGTATTTCTGGTTTTGTAATATTTTCTAGTTGGCATTATCTTCGCGAGTCAAGACTAGTAATTATTATGTATTCTATCCAAACCTTTGTGTGTGTGTGTGTGTATATATATATTCACTCGTGTTAACATTTTTCGTGTGAATATCGGTCATTTGAAATTTTACTTTCTTCATGAGCTCCTAGTTGTGATGTTATTCTTTTATATCTATATTATATTTTTTTTAGACATCGTAATACCTAATCCCATTTGATTTACGATTTAAACGTAAAATTTTGTATAATAGAATGTTATATAATGTATGATAAAACTGATACTCACAAAAAGAAAAGTAAATTTTGTTTTCAAAATCATAGATATTGTTAAAAAATAATATATGCAAGATCAGTCTTTCTGGGGCTAGCAAGACTCAATAGTCAAAATTGCCACCAACTTTTTTTTTTTTGAGAATTGCTTTATTTGTCTCATCATGTTATCCATTTTTCAAATTTTTTTTTTCAAATTTTGGTTTTTGAATCACGCCCATCTTGTCTGGACTCAATTTGTATCAATTAACTAACTATAATTCTATAGAACTCTACTATAGTCTAGAGGTATAGGCTTGAGCAAAAACCATAATAATAAGTTCTATCCGTAATCATATTCTTAACGTTAAACCAAATATTTTGTCCTCAAGTAAATATTGGAAATGGATTCTCTCATTTTTTTTTTACAATTGAAGAAGTAAAGTGTGATCTCTCACCATTAATTTTATAAGTGAAATAAAAAATAAATATAAAAAAATAATAAATAGTTAAAAATCACATTTTACACTCTTAATTTTTTTTAATAATTAAAAAAATTCATTTTCGTAAATATTTTGCAGACTTCATGAATGTGACGTAAAGATCGAACTCAGCTAGTTTTTTCCAACCACAATAATGGAGCTGTCGAGGCACCATTTTTTGCTCTCATATCATATAGTTTTACACTTCAATCTTTTGCTCTTGTGATTTACTTTTTCTTTTACTATAAGGTTGACACACAAAAAAAAAGTCTAAATTTGTTATGAATTTATAAGATAAGAAAGAATAAGTGATTAGTACTTTTATTAAAATTTGATCAGTATATAACTATAAAAAAATGAATAATTTTATACCATTAAATAAAATTTTACACCATTAAAAATATCAATAATAACTAATTAATGGTTACAAATTACAAAATTTACTGACCATTAATACTTCTTTTATAAGATATTTGTTATTCAAATAACCTTATTCAAAATATTAAAATTTTTAATGTATTCAATATTTTGAGAAAAATTAATCACGTTCTCTCTTCAAATTTTTAAAATATAATATTTTTATAAGGTAAATTCTAGCCTATCCTTCCTATAATAACATGTAATTTACCCTCTGTGACATGTCATCTTTTAATTGGTTGCTATGTTAACTATGGTTAAACTATTGATAATTAAATTATAGCCCAAATGGGTGATTATGTAATTTACTAAAATATTAAAAATTCAGAAAAACCTCAGGAGGGCAGTTCCATAACTGTTTTGCTAGAAAAGGAGAGTTGAGGGAAGGGCGAAAGCGAGTCGGCTGCTTGAGGGTGAGAACGACGGCGAGCGTACGGCTTCTTTGACGGTGAGAACAAAGGTTGGGGACTGGGGACACTAGTGAGTAAAGCCCGCCTTCTTGGTGTTATCATCGTTCTGCTTCTTCGTAGCCATTGAAGCTCAAGTTCTGAACTCTAAATGGGGATGATTGATAAAAATATAACTTTACTTTTGAATGTTTATAGAAATTATATATTTATCCCTCTTATAAAAAATATTTAATTACAAAACTACCCTACTTTAGTTAACATATTAACTCTTATTGAGTTAAATTAACTCAAACTAAAACTAAGCATCCAATTAAAACATACCACGTCACGAGGGGTAATTTACATGTTGAAATAGAAGGGGTTGGGTAGAACTCACCTTTTTATAAATGATTAGTTTTAGTATATTTGTTAAGGATATTAAGTGTAGACAATTTTAATAATAAAAAACTAGGCTTTTTTAAGGCTTCCGCAATTTTAATCATAAAAAAATTGAAAAGGTTATTTTCACACACACACGCACACACACGGATAATTTACGTAAATTCAATTTTTTGAAAATAGGTTATATTTATGTCCTGATTTAACTTGATGTAAACTCCGAAAGATTATTACAATTTATGATTTTTATATAATTTTTTGTATTTTATCACAAATTACGAATAATATCCATTTAAGTCTAATATGCTATATTTTGCTACGATTTACGTTCAAATTCATACAAAGTATAAACCGTTACACTCCTACTACGGTTTATGTTCAACGGAATTGAAATATAAATTGCTACAGAATGTAGCAGTTTATGAATAAGCAGAATAAATTGCTACGATATTTAAAAAATGTCAATAATGTTCTAATTGTAAGTTTTTTATCTATTTTTTTCATAAACTTTTGTTTTATAATGCGGTTTACTATTTTATTCTACTTGTTTATATACCGTTCTTAGCAATTTATGGTTCGACTTAGTTGAGTATAAATCGTGGTAGGAGTGTAACGATTTATACTTTATATGAGAATCGTAAATCTATCGCTGATGCGGATTAGACTTAAGCGAGTGTTGCTCGTAATCCGCAATAGAATCTAGCGGATTACATAAGAATTATAAATTTTGGTAGGCTCTCGCAATTTATATAGAGTTAAATCAGGACACGAATGTAATTTGTTTAAGAAAGTTGTATTTATGTAAATTTAATCTAAATGTATATAACGCTTTACTATTTACATTAATAAATTGCTGTCAGTTACAACGATTTACTACGAGAAAAAATTTCTTATTAAAATTGGCCTAGGTGATAATTTACCATGAACGAAGTGGCTATATAATTCATGATAGGTTAGAATGATTGTCTTGCAACACGCTTATATAAAATGCTAAGAGTCACAACAATTTAGTGTGCTAGGAGGAGTGTGGATAAATCATTTTAGGCAGAACGATTTACTAGGATCCATTGGTCTGTATAAATCGATTTGAACCCCAACGATTTAGCGGGAGAGAGAGACTAGAATCGCATTGGGTTAAATTTATTTCATTTACCTTCAATCGTTGAGAGTCATGAGATACAAACAACGTAAAGTACTCTCTGGTGGATAAATTGCTTATATTATTGTATATAAATGAAAAAGAGTATATAAAATTTGTTTATATATTATATTAATAGTATAGGTTTTTTATTACTAATATTTTATAAAGCCTGTGTTAGTATAGTTAGTTTCTATAGATAGAACTAAATTAAGATGTGGCATATATGTGTAAGGCTAAATCGTTTTAACCTAGAACAAATTATACAGCCACTATCATAATAAATCCACGAGTGATTTAATTTTTTTTCATAGTAATCGCCGAGTCTTATTTATTTGAGTAATTTACATATTAAAGGAGTTAACTTTCAATATAGTCCCTGAAATTGCACTCGAGTTTTATAGTAGTTCCTGAACTTAAAAGTTCTCCAAATTCATCCCCAAATTTGCACTTCGGAACTCAAATTTGTCCTTCCGGCAATTTCTAGCCACATGGCGCAATCGGAAAGCAGAGCTGGCAGCCTTCGTGACACGTGGGCGTTACAGGCTAGCTGATGTAGCAGAGTAAACTCTCTCGAATCAATTTGGTCCCTCAATTAAAGTTAAAATCCTAATCCCCAAATTTGAAGGCTTGTGTTCTTGTCTTCTCCATCTTTGAAGCCCGACGATTATGGCAAGTGCAAGCAATGCAACTGGGAGCTCGAACAACCCACGATCATTTGGAAGCATCATGAGAAGAATGAACAGAAACAGAGAAGCTCGTTTGCCAGAATGGTGTGCTTACGGGTCGAGACCAATGCTGCGGTGGTCAGGGACGGATTCAAATCCAGGGAGACCGTTCCTGGGTTGCCCAAACTACAATGTAAGTACTATTGTTGTTGATTGCTGTATTTATGGATATAAATTTTGCTTATTCAATTTTCTTGGCTGTGCAGACTATGGGTAAGAAATGGTGTGGATTGTTTTTGTGGGTTGATAAAATTTTGGAAGAAGATGTCATAGCATGTGATGATAGAATAAGACATTCAGTTGATAATGAAAAATGGAAGATGAAGATTGCTTGAAAATTTGGTAAATTAGAGGATGAAATTAGGGTTCTAAAAATGGGGGGGGGGGGGAGATTTTGATGTTTGTGTTCATACTGCTGATTGTAGTTGGTATTCTTGTATTAAAGTTGGATAGACAACAGGGTCAACTGTATCTGGCAAAAAATAAATGACATGCATGTTATATGCATATGTTGTTCATGTACTTGTTCCTGTTCTTTTGTTTGAAAGAAATGCAAATTAAAGTGTTTGATTATATGCATACTTATGTTGCTAGACTTCTGTTCAATGAAATGGAAATAGACAGGATTTGAATTACTTTTAAGTCTGTAACAGAGGATAAAACATAACCAAAAGGCTGACAAAATTCAATTCAATAAAGTCATAATTAATATTGGTAATGTTTCATTAAAAAAAGCATTATAGAGCCAAAACACCAAGTATATCAAAGTTGTTAACATATTGACCTGATAAAATTCAAATACTAAAATCTCCAACACCAGGACAACGTTTAAGAAAGCATACATGGTAAACAACTTCAGCAAAATAGATACACAAAAACAGCATGTGTCCCTAAACATAATCATCTTAATCTTCATTTTTTGTGTCTGGGTGCCTTGAATCCAGGGTTGGGCACAAACTTCATGAAATTTGCAAGTCTTGTAGCAGTCTCCTGTGTTGCACCTTGCATAGGGTTATGTGGAGGATTCCTTGCTGTATGACTGCTTCCTGGTGGGGTAACAGCTGGTGGGGTGATTGCTGGTGTATTGCTACTCCCTAAAACTGTTTTTTCATGATGTTTGGCGAACTTTCTTTTTAGAGGGAGCTTTGGCGGCCTAACCGGTGAGAGTAAAACCTATCAGCGAAAACATGTAAGATAGTTAGTAAACTAGGTAAGGATGTGAATATAATAAATTAAAAGTCATCTAAGTTTGTGAACCTGTTGAGAGTCATCAGTTTCTTCCAAGGGTGGTTCACTTTGGTCAAGATTGATTTCAGTTAGGGCTTGTGGGACAGGGACAGCAGAGTTGGCCTGATCTTTACCACCATTAGCAGCAGTGGGTTGTGCAGCGGCAGCCTCTGCAGCTGCAGCAGCCTCTTCAGCAGCAGCTCTCTTTGGACATTTTCTTTTTGTGTGTCTTGCTTTGCCACAACAACGACATCGACCTTTTTTATAAATTCTTTTCATATTGGTCTTCAACTTCTTCAACTTATGACTTCTTCCAAGAGTGTGATAATAGGCTTAGCTCTAACATCTTTGATCCTAGAGTTGAAGACTTCACAGACATTGTTGCAGATGTTGTCTATTTTAGGTGCATTACTGAAGAATGCCTGGCTCCAAGAGTCTCTAGGCCACTTGTTCAAATACTCCCAGACTTCCTTATTAACCCTTTCAATCTTTTTTATGATCTCAAGGAAGCCATCTTGGCTAGTACACCTTGCACAATCTCATAGTAGCCCTCTAAGTTGGAGATCCTTCCATTGTTTATTGAAGTTCTTCCACAAATGCCAAACACAAAATCTGTGATGGACATTTGAAAAAACCTCCTTAACTGCATCTATAAGGCCTTGTTTCACAAGTCAAAAAAAAAAAGGGTCAGATACTTGTTTTTGGGCATCAAAATAGTCCCTACACTTGTATAAGTGACATCAAACTAATCTCTAGATTTATGTAAGTGACATCAATCTAGTCCCTACAATTATGTAAGTGACATCAGACTAGTCCCTCAACAGCACTGTTACATACAAATAGGACATTATGCAGCATGTAATCAGGCCAAGAATAATTCAGCATATATAGACAGTAGCCCAGTTTATAAACAACATGATGAAGCACATCCAATAGGTAACATCTAATAAGTAACAATAGATTAACACTAAATAATTAAGAACTAATAAGTAACAACCAATAGCAACATCAAATATTGCATACCTTCTGCATATCTGAGATAAAACACAGCTTGTTCTTCTTATAATCCCCTAGTATTGATGAAGTAATTCCAAGAACCATCTCCAGTTTTCAGTGTTCTCAACAGGGACAATTGCATAGGCAATCACATATATATCGTTGTTTGCATCTTGGCCAATAGTAGACAGGATCTGACCACCATGCCGGGTCTTCAGAAAAGCTCCATCCAAGCCTATGAGGGGTCTACAACCAGCCAGAAATCCTTTTTTATATCCCTCCAAACAAACATACATATTCTCAAATATTGGATCATCATCAGGGTTGGATTAAGGAATAACACCAACTGTGACAGTGGAGCCTGGATTGCTCTTCAGCAGTGTCAGCCCATAATCCCTCACCATGCCATATTGGGCAGCTACATCACCGTACACAACAGATCTAATATCTCCTAAGACCCTAGTCAGTGAAGACTTGTTTAGATCCAAATCACATTTAGTCTTAAAATATTGTGCAGCCTCGGAGTGTCTCAGATTCGGATATTTTCTTAGCTTCTTCACCAATTTGCAGGCTAGCCACTTCCTATTAGCTAGTCTGTTTTTGGTCTCTCTTGTACAGATGTGGTCATCCATGAACGTCTTAATCTGCCAGTAATTATTCTCAGTATTATTAGAAGCATACACAAGCCAGCCACAGCTCTCATCCTTACACACAGCTCTCATCCTCATGTTATCTTCTTAAACCAAATCCTTCTACCCTCTTGTATACAATATTCATGCACAGCCATTTTAAACTCCATCTTTGTAGTGAATGTCATTCCAACCTCAAGCCTAAACTCTCCAAACCTCCCTCCTTCTCTAAACGCAGGGAAGACGTCATCTGAATCAACTTCCTCCAACTCATCCTCAGAGTTCAGAGGAGTCTTCATTTCTTCCGAGTGCCATGAATCTCCACCATCAGAATCATTATAAGCATCATCCTGCACATCAGGATAAGGAGCAACTGATGATCCAAACTTAGGAATCGGTCCAAAAATGATTTCATCATCCTCAGAATCTGAGTCTGCACAAACAGGACCATCATCTTCAACCATAACAGCCTTCTTTCCTTTTGTAAGTTTCTTGTCTGTCCTACTTCTCAGTTTTACATTAGTCTTTGCTGTTGATCTATCCAGAGGTAAGTCTTTTTCACTGGACACCTCATCACCACCAGGCCTATATGGTTCATCCTTTGCACTATCATCACTGTCATGGCTGTCTGAGAAATTCTCTAAACTAGACAAAGCAACAAAGGCTGTCTTGGACTGTTTTTCCTTGCGAATTGTTCTTGTAATATTTCCAGTAGTAGCATCTTTTATCAGTGGCCTCCTTCCACATGCTGATGCTATTTTTACATTCTTATAGCCTCTCTTTGGTTTAGCCTTCTTGGTTTCCTTTCCTTTGGACCAAGGTTTCGGAATTGCAATGGGTTAGGCCATTTTTTTATGGGATTTTGGGCTTGGTTTTACTGGGTTGGGCCATTATTTTTTGTGGTGGATTGGGCTTAGGTCCAAGACTTGCAGTGGGTTGGCAGAAATTTTTTCTGGTATATTTCGGTTACCAGCAGAAACCAAAGAAGGTGGCTCCTTTGGTTTTGTTGTATCAGTAGCATTTTTTGGTTCAGAAGTTGGAGTGCATGGTGTTGTGGTGGGAATTGGTTCAGTTGTGGCATTGGTGATGGATTTTGGGGTGGGAAAAATAATTGGTATCAGCATCAGCTCCTTGCCTTTAGATGCCATTAGTTCTGCTTCCTTAATATTCACATGTTCAAATACCCCATGTTCGTAGTACACATGAATAACCCCTTTGTTCTGTAGTACACATGAATAATCCCCTTGTTCTGTTGAGCTAGGTAACACATCTCCATGAGCTCCTTATCATCTGTTATTGCTCTTAAACCAGTTTGCAAAGGCCTATTAAGCACCAGCCACCAAGTTTGGCTAACCTTGTCATACCCAATTTTCTTGTGATAGTCTCGGACGAAAAATATATTCAATGTGTCTGTATCAATATCTGGCAACTCACAAATCTCTCCACCGTTGTAATACATACTACCATCAGCCTCTGCGATAAACGACCCTCTATGGTGAAAAATGATGGTAATCAACGGATCACCCATCTGCAATTTACAAAAAAAAGGTTCATTGATCAGAGTCATTGCCCTGAAACACATTAACAATTTGAAAACTCCACAACTAACTGCAGTAAACCCTAACACATAAAGAACAAGTTTCCATATCATCAAAACATAAGAAACACTCTCAGTCTAGGATTTTGTTGGCCAAACCACTAACAAACCTAGTCATGATCAAACCCTAGCACAGAGTACAAAACAGAGGCGTTCATATCCACAGATTACAATCGAAAAAAGGCCTGAACTTTGGTGAATGTTAAATTAAAAACACTATCAAAAAACAGAGAAAGCACATATTTTTTCCATTTTTGGCTTACCTGTGTCAGAGAAACCAACCTTCCCAACTCTATGTATGAAGGAGATGACAACAACGATGCTCTAGAGCCTGAATTTTTGACTGAAATCGGTGCGGTTAATGCAATCGCACATGCACCATTGGTGACTGTATCGAAGAAGAAGAAACCTCACTTTGTGTTGTGATTGTTTTGTGTTTTGAGAGGAGGAGGGAGATCATATGTTAGTGTAACGCTGAGGGAGGGAGGGAGGCTTTCAGCATGAAACGACGTCGTTTCATATCATTTTGGTGCCACAGCCAAAACGGCATCGTTTCTGTAACGCCCACGTGTCACGAAGGCTGCCAGCTCTGCTTTCCGGTTGCGCCAGGTGGCCAAAAATTGCTGGAAGGACAAGTTTGTATCTTGGAGTGCAAGTTCGGGGATGAATTTGGGGAACTTTTAAGTTCAGGGACTACTATGAGACTCGAGTGCAACTTCAGGGACTACATTGAGGCTTAACTTCATATTAAAGATGTAATTCTCAATCCAAAGTTAAAAAAAAAAGTATTGTTTTTGTCCCTAACGTTAAGTGTTAGAATCGAAATCGTCCATGATATAGTTTTTTATTTAAGAAAGAACGTGTTGGGGTGGAGGGAAGGAAAAAGGGTACGCGAAGCGAAGGGGGGACAGGGAAAGGGGAAAGGAGAAAGTGGGAGGGGGAAGGGGCAAGGGAAGGGGAAGAGGAGAGGGGAGACAGAAACGACGGCAACACGGTGACCACTCACCACCACCGTCGCGTCTTCTCCATCTTTGCAGGCGCTCTCTCTCTCTCTCTTCAGCGGCGATGTGACGACCTCCACCTCGCAGTGGGACAAGGCTGAGCAGCGGCTGGGTGCGACGTATTCCTCGCCTCGACAGCGACGCGTGTAACAGCGGCAACTCCTCCCTCTTGGTCACTGGCTCGTGTCCTCTCTCTCTCTCCCCGGGTGGGACATGATGGCGACGACGATGCATGTGACGGCGGCGACTCCTCCTCCCTCGGTCACTAGCTCGCCGTCACCCCTTCTTCCCCCTCTATCTTTTTTCTGCTTGATCTTCTGCTTCTGCTTCTTCGGCTTTGTTTCCGTCTTCTGCTTCTGTCTTCTTTTGCTTCTTCGGCTTCTGCTTCTGTCTTCTTCTACTTCTTCTGCTTTTAATTCTAATTCTAACTTTGATTTGTTATTTTCAAATTTCTTTGTTGTTGTGTGTTAATTTTGTTATTGAATTTGATGTTGTTTAATCTGATTTGGTGTATTTGGTGGTGGTAAAGATGTTAATGGTGGTAGTAAAAGTGCTGGTGGTGGTGAAGGATATTTTTATCCATAAAAAATTAAAAGGATGATTTTAATACAAAATAAAACGTTTAGGACGATTCTAAATTAAAAATTACATCAGGGACGGTTTTGATTCTGATCCTCAACGTTAGGACCAAAACAATACTTATCCCAAAAATATAAAAACAATGTATAAATATCAGCCACTCACACTGGTGAATTGGGGGTTGATTGAATAGTTTGAATAATGATTCCAAAGTTGTACAGACGTGGCTGATTATTTCATTTTCAGTTTGTTAGGCTTAATTTGATAAAGTTTTTATTTTGTAAAATATATTATTTATATTTAATAAATTAAATTAAAAATAATATTCAATAAATATAAATAATAATAATTATATTTGATAACATAATTTTTAAAATTTAAATATAATATAATAGATATTAATATAAAAATTAAATTTAAATATTAACTAGTATATAATATTATATTAACCTTTTTAAATTTGATAAACACAAATAATTTTTAAAAAATTTTATCTTAAATATTTAGAAAAACAATTCATCTTTTAAAAATTATAAATATACACATAATTTTTTTTATCAAACACAAAATAAAAACTTTTTTTTAAAAAATACAACCATCTTTTTAAAAAATGTTGTCAGACCCGAGTCTTGACAACCGGGCAAGCATAGTTAGTTATAGGCTTATAGCATAGAGGCAGAGACCGGAGACCTGGTTTTAGGTTTACCCTGTGGTCTATAACAATTCGACAAACTTTTAGTTATAACACACAAATTGGAACAATTTGGTATGGACTGTGGTTACAATTCATTCAAAGTTACAACTTACATTTCATAAATGAGGGTATGAGACTTACTTCATAACAAGCACTAAGTATAAATTATTATCCATACAAATATAATTCTTTTTAATAGCACTATAAAACTCTTTTCCACCAATTCAATTAGCAAGATAATTAAACTCTATATATTTATATTATTTATTTACAATTTTGTTAGGTAGACAATGACTTTTGTAAACAATATAAATAATTGGTTTTAGAATTGACCCAATAAAATAAAAAACACTCCGTCCTAAATTACTTCCTAAACTATAACATTGGAATAATCATCTGCACAATTAGTGAATTGAATATCAAGTCATTATTAATTATACATGAATAAATTAAATAAAAAAATAATAAACATAATCCATATATAAACATTGCACATATTTTTTGTTGACATTATTTAATATTTTCATTGTCTAACTATAATTTTCTATTCGCTTATTATATTTGAATGGATCACAAAATTTGAACCTCGGAGAATTTGGAACTTGCAATCAAAATCCTTATGCAATTTCATTAACTTGTTCGGATCTTTGATTGATTTAATTAAAACCGCGTCAGAATGTAGGTCCATCCCATTTCCTCATCAACCATCACCCCAACCATCCCTTGTAAATAAATTTAGAGTACACACATTACTCAACTTTTCTCAACGCATAACCAACATAAATACCAGTCCATAGAAGCAACACTTTATCCCTCACCCACTCACCCCCCAAAACGCACCGTTTCGCATTTCACATTGCCAAAAGATCAAATATGGGTTCACTGGGTAACCTCGAAGCACCACCGCTCCTGACTTCAAGAATCTCAACGGTGGTTCCCGCCACCCCGCGAGGTGACCAAAACGGTGCGTATCAGCTCAGCTACATGGACCTCCTCATGAAGCTCCACTACATCCGACCCGTATTCTTCTTCGCTTCTGAGTCCGTACAAGGCCTCACCATCTCGGACCTCAAGACGCCAATGTTCCCACTTCTTGACACGTGTTCACATGTTTCGGGTCGGATTCGAAGATCCGAATCTGGAAGGCCGTTCGTGAAGTGCAACGACGCCGGTGTGCGTATCGCTGAGTCGCACCGTGACGTCACGCTCAGGGAGTGGTTCGATGAGAATAATGGGTGCTTGCGCGAGGTTGATGATGGGCTCGTCCATGACCACGTGCTTGGCCCTGACCTTGGTTTCTCCCCTCTGGTTTTCGTTAAGGTTTAGTCTTCTTCTACTACTACTATTAAAAATTTAGAACAATCAACAATCACCGATTAAATCAAAATACAGTACATTTTTAAATTATTTATCTAAATATTAATATATTCGCATATATAATATATTTATTATTTATATTATTTAATATTTTTATTGTATATTTATATTTTTTTTGCATAATACTTAAACAGTTCTAAGCACTAATTTTAAATTTTAATAATATAAATATAAAATATTAGTTAATATTAATAAAAAATATTTTTTCTATTATTATTATTATTATATAATGAAAATTTAAAAAAGTTTATTTTTTTATTTACATATTAATAAAAATAATTTTTGTATCCATAAAATTTAAATATAATTTATTTTAACTAAAATATTAAACATTTATTATCTTGTCCAATTTTATATTTATTATTATTTTATATATTTAATTAATATATTATAGCCTAATATAAATAAAGTTTCTTTTGGATTGTTCTCAGAGATAAATACAGATACAATTTCATTTAGTGTTTTTAAAGAAGAATAATTGAAGATGACACTATGTAGAAGATAATTGATAAGCGTAAAAAAAATTTATATTCATTTTATACGTATGTATGTATTCATTCTTTTAATTAATAATCATGATAATAATTTGTTTTCGAATAATATAATAATTTTTTTGTATCCATAATATTGCAAATTACTATTATTATTGTCAAACCTCAAATTATTTATTCAAAAAAAAGATATTAACTTTTTAAAATTTTATATAAAAATTAAATCTTATAAAATAATAAATTTTTTAATAATAAAAAATATTTTAAAAAATTAATTATAAAAATAATTATTATTTTTTAAAGATAAACACTTAAATACAGTCGATTTTACGTAAAATTAATAACTAAAAATCATTAAATAATTTAACTAATTTAATTAATTTTTAATTTAGCTAAGTCGACTTGAACTGAGTTTCCACTATTTCTAAAACATAAGTAAATCCCGCGAGAAAACAAAATTGTAAAAAAACCCCATGAAGACGTTAGTTAAGACGCATGGTAAAAGGTGCTAAAAGAGGATGTGTTTTGTTGCTATCCTGGCAGAAAATTAAATCAGTATGATCGGTAACAATGATGTCTATGCAGAACAAAATTTAATGCACGATACGTTTTTTTACAAATTTATGCAAATACACAAGGCAAAAATAAGTATATATGAAGTGGTATTATTAAAAATAAAAGTATAATTATTATTTTGATATTTTCAGATAATTTATATCTTTAATAAAAATAATTTTATAAAACAAAAAGAATAATTAATTTATTAAATATTTATAAATATTGACAAAAATAATTAAATATTAAATATATATTAAAAATTTAAAAATTATATTTTGATATAATTTTTTATAATTATTATTAAAAAATAAAACATTTTTATCCACAAATTTTAATAATTTTAAATGAAGTGATTTTTTTATTTTTTTAACAAATTAAAAATTTTCTTAAAAAACTGAAAAAATTAGATAAACTCAGATTTCTTATATGTGATATTTAAATATTTTTACAAAATTTTAGATCAAAGAAACATTATTTATTAAATATAAAAACTATTTATAGTTTATAAAAAATATAACTATTTATTATTTTTATCATATTTTATACTGTTTCAAAATTTATTTATAATTTATACTTTTTAAAATTATTTTTTGAATAGTATAAACTTTTAAATATTATTTTAATATTTTATTCTTTTAATCAAGATAATGCAATCTTGCCTTTGTTATTAGTTGGTAAGGACGTGTAGTAATCATATAATTTGTGTTTGTTAATATGATTCTTTGTTTTAAGAAAAACTTATAAAGCTTCTTACATTTATATCCTATTTTTTTATATTTTTCACAAGTAAAATTTAAAGAAAGAAAAATCCATTTATTTTCATGTCTTTATCTAATATTATTGATGTGCTTGGATTTATATGATGATTATGCCTAGTAATTGTGCGGCAAAGGCGGAACAAAACATATTATTAAGTGAATTAATTATTGTTATAATTAACTTAAACTAAACTTTTTTACATGTATATTTTTTTAACTAGATATTCTGATTATCTAATAAATTATTAGACTAATTTAATTACTAAAATAATTTAGTTATATAATATTGCTGAAAGTGTAAATACTCATCAAATTATTTTACAAAAACAGTATCATTTCGTTTCGGGATAATAAAACTGGAATTCTTTTACTAAATGAGATAAGATAAATTGGCTTTTTAGTAATTTGTGTTTTTCTAAAATATTTACATTTTTTAATATGTATGTCTTTCTGAGTATTCAAGTAGTTGAATTTATAATTACAAAATTTTGAATCACAATTTCATACAAATTATCCAATCTATTTTTTTTTTAATAAGAGCGTTTGTCTTTTGTTAATATTTTTTTTATTTCATTTACTTTTCTTTTTACAATATAATTAGTTAATTGAATTCTTTTTTATAAGAAAGTTCATCTTATTAATTTTACTAAATACTAAATAATATAAAATAAAAAATATATTTTCAGTAATAATTTAAATATTTAATTTAATAAATATATTAATGTCTAAAAATGAAAAAAAAAACGATCATATTTGTTGAGCTACTACTAATTTTTTTCAGTTAATATTAACTATTTTCAAAATTATTATATTTATTTTAAATTCTAGTATTTAAATCATAAACGGTTAATCTTAACTTCTAAATTATAGCGTTAGAGTTAACTAATATTTGTTAACTAAAAATTAGTTCTTAATATTTTTTCTAATAATAACAACGACAACCTAAGTATTTACTATTTAGTAAGGATAAAAGTGCAAATCCAAATTTAAAATATGTCAAATGGCAAATATAGATATATTTAAATTAGAGTAAAAAATTATATCTGACTATAAAAAATTCAAACATTAATAAATTTATTAACGAAAAAATAAAATTAATATTATAATCATAAAAAATAAATTTTAATTGTTAAAACTACTTAAACTCTATAAATTTATTTAAAATTCTCAAATTATTCCTTGTAACTCAATCCAAACTTTCTATAATTTAACTCTAGAGGGTCAATATATTTGGTAATTTGTAATTATTAATTAATCGTCATTAGTATTTTTAATAGTGTGAAATTATATTAATAGTGTGAGATTATATATTTTTTTATGATTAAATGCTGACTAAATTTTAACAAAAATGTTAATCCATGAGACTTTTTAATTTTAATTAAATTTAAATTTTATTGTCATCCATATAAAGGAAAAATAGCAAAACACTGATATGTTTCATTTGCTTTTGCATTTAGTTCACCTGGTTCAAATGTGGAGGACTCTCCGTGGGCCTGAGCTGGGCTCACGTGCTTGGCGATGCATTTTCAGCTTTGGACTTCATAACCAAGTGGAGTAACATCCTTGCTGGTCACGTGCCAGTGCCACCAAAATCTCTTCAGATCCCAAATAATCTCATTGCGCCTGACGAAGAAATAATCATTCAACCAAATAATAATTCCCTCCTTGTTTCTGAGAATCCTACTTCCATCAAAAGGGCCACAATTGTTGGGGAATACTGGCTTGCTTCCAATGTCAGCCACGTGGCCACTCACTCTTTCCATATCACTTCTAAACAACTTCACCATTTGGTCAAAGCCACATCCAATAATAATAATAATAATAATAATGTCCTAATGAATAAATATTTTGAAATAATTTCAGCGCTAATATGGAAATGTGTTACACACATTAGGGGGAATGTTGGACCTAAGGCTGTGACAATATGTACAAAAAGTTGTAATGGATCCAAACGTGGAGAAAATGATATCCCCACCAATAATGGTTTGGTGCTAAGCAAAATTGAACCTTATTTGGCATCTGGGAAATCTGATATTTCAGAATTGGCTAGGATCATTGCGGAGAAAAAGATGGTTGAGAACCACATAGTGAAAATTTTGGTGGAAAAAGATGAAGGGAAAGAGGACTTTTTTGTGTATGGTGCAAACTTGACATTTGTGGATTTGGAAGAAGCTGATTTGTTTGGGGTGAAGCTGAATGGGCACAAACCAATTGTGGCAAATTGTAGCTTCCGTGGAGTAGGTGATCAAGGGGTAGTTTTGGTATTTCCATCCCCATCAAAAGAGGATAGTGAAGATGGTGGTAATAATGGAAGGATTGTAACCGTTTCCCTCCCTGTGAAAGAACTCTACCAGCTGAAAAATAAGCTAGGAGCAGAATGGGGTATTGTTTGAGCTAATTAAGACACTAGTTCATGTTAGTTATATTTTGATATTCCAAAAGGATAACTGGGTCTACGTTTACGTGGATTGTTTTTCATATATTTTCCAGCTAGTATTCCATTATCCTCTTTAACTCCTTATTATCTCTGCCAGCAATAAAAGCATATATCATGCATGTAATTGTTTCCATATATATGTTTTAATAATTTATATTTTTAAGAATTAAAATATTTAATTTTATATATTTTAATTTTATTTATTTAGTTGTAGATTGGGGTTTACATTAGTAAATTTAGAATTTTTTTTACTTTAATCTAATCTAAAATTATAATTGTGTCATAAATTATTATAGTCATCAATTCATCATAAAGTGATTTAAAAGTTCAAAAATTCTTTTTAATTTTGTGATAAAATCATAGTATGAAAAAAGAATTGAGATTAAAAAATAAAAATTGAGAAATTGAAATATTATGGTTTGCATAAAGTGTATATAACTAAATTTTGTCTTAATATCTTATTTAATTTAAGATAAATATAAAGATAAAATAAAAATATTTATTTAAATATTTTTAGTTATTAAAAAAATATTATTAAAATTTTAGTCTTAATTTTTAAAATTTTCAGTCAAATATATTTTTATTTTTTAAAAATATTAAAAAAATTAAAATTTTTTATCCTAAAATTAAAATTTTAGTTTCAATTTCTAATCACTAAATCCAATACTAAGTTCTATTTCCTTAATCCCAGTTTTAATATATGAAAACAAACACTACCCTTATGCATTAAGTGTATCACATCATAGCATACAAGTTCCTGTCCGCTGTGTACGTGCACTTTATGGGAAAAATTAAATTACTTTACTCGGGTTTACTGGAATTTATTTATTTATTTAACTTCAGAATCACTTTACATACGAAAGAGAAAATATAATATTTTATTAATAACTATTTTTATTAAAATATCTTTATATATAAAGATGATATTATAAATAATTAAATAATTTAATTAAATATATTTAATTAAATGTATAAAATTATCTAATAATTTATAATATTACTTTTTATATAAAAAATATTTTTATAAAATAAATAATTATTTCTGAGTATAAAAGATTGATACACTGATAAATCTAACCATAAATAATTTAAATAAGTATTGTATTCATAAATTATTATATTTGTTTGATAATTTTAATCAAATGTTAATTTCATGTGAGCCGGGGTAGTTCTGATCCTAACTAATTCTTACTCTTTTGTGGCAATAATTAATTTTATTGTGAAAATTAAAATATTAATAAGTGAAAGAAAGATAAAAAAACGTTTAGTTATCCCTAATCGTTCTCTTTCTTTCAAAATGTAAAAGAAGGAGAATGAGTGTGACTTTCACGTGAAGAAAAAAGTGATGAACACAATGACAATACGTCGTCTCTGATAACCTCAATGGATCGTGATTGTTCCAAGCCTTCATCGTGCATGAGTTTGGGCGTCGATCACTGTTGCAAGTGCAGCCTTAGCTTGAACTGTGGCAGCATCACCGCGGAGGAGGAAGATCCAATTGGAGACATTAGCGATTCGATTTTGAAAGGTAAACACTCGCACAAGCATGGATACTTGAATATTATGGTTTGATTCATTGCATGTTTCATTGCAATGAGACTATGGGATTAGAATTTGTGTTTTTACTATTTGCAATTCTTTGATAGTTCTTAAACCAATTTTTTTTTCTTTTGTTGATTTTTTTGAGTTTTTTTTAGTAAAGTATCGTTTTTGTCTCAACGTTTGGGGTAAGTCCCAAACGTTTCAATCGTCCTATTTAAATCTCTAACGTTTTGAAATTGATTCAATGTTGTCCTGCATTTAGGGATACGTTAACAGAATTGACGGCGGGACAAAATTGAGACGATTTTGAAACGTTAGGACTTAAATAGGATGAAAACGTTAGGGATAAAAACGATATATAAAAATAAATTTTAATTCAATTTTATCTTTCAATAATATTAATTTTTTACTGTACATAACATTTAATTATTTTTTAATTACATCTAAATAAATTACACTTAATCACATTACTTTCATTTTAAATAAATATTTTTTTTATAATTTTAAAAAATTTTGATACGTTAGAGACAAAAAATATAATTTATATTTTATATATATATATATATATATATATATATATATATATATTTTACAAGTTTATATACTAGTCATTCTACAAACATTTCATGATAATTAAAAATCTTTAAGAGTAAAATTATAAAAAAAATTTATTTATTTAAAATGAAAGTAATATGATTAAGTGTAATTTACTTAGATGTGATTAAAAAATAATTAAATACTATGTATAGTAAAAAATTGATATTATTAAAGGATAAAATTTAAATTTATTTCTATGTATTATTTTTGTCCCCAACATTTTCGTCCTATTTAAGTCCCTGACATTTCAAAATCGTCTCAATTTTATCCCGCTGTCAATTCTGTTAACGGATCCCTAACTGAAGGACAATATTGAGTCAGTTTTAAAACGTTAGGGACTTAAATAGAACGATTGAAACGTTAGGGACAACTTTGAGACTTACTCCAAACGATACTTTACTCTTTTTGTTTTCAATTTATTTGATTTTTTTTTTGTGTTGCGAACGTTTTTTCATTTAGACTTTGTTTTTATTTTTTTTTCTTTTTCTGTGTCTGTGTTGTCATTGTTAGAGAGATTAAAAATTAAGAATTTTGTCATTGTTGCGTTGAGACTACGAGGATTTGTGTTATAATTTAGTTATGATTTTTTTTGCGTTGTCAATACTTTTTAAAAGAGAAGTGTTAGAGGATTAATAAATTTTGTGATTATAGCTATTAATTAATTATTATTGATATTTTTAATGGTGTGAGATTTGAAATTTCATTCAATGGTGTGAGATTACTCACTTTTCTTTTGCCGATTAATTACTGACCAAATTTTAATAAAAATGCTGAATTATTAGACTTTCTCTTTTTAAAAATATGTTTCTTCTCTTTTCTCTTCACAATTGAATTTCTGGCGATACTAAAATTTATATTTGATGCAGACGAATTCATCATTCGGCGCCTTGACATTCTTTCTCTGAAGTTATCTATGGTCTCCTTTTAAATTTGTCTTGTTCCACCTTTAAAAATTTGGATTTAGGTCAATTTGGTTAAGAAAATGAAAGGAAAAATGAGACCATTCATAGAGAAAAAAAATTTAGATGCATCACTAACACCAGGTGAAATATATGGTAAAGATGTTGTTTTAAAGATGTGCTTATGTGGCAAAATCTAAACCACATATTCTAAAACCACACTTTTAACTTAAAACCGTAACCCTTCACAAAGAAAAGCGTCACCTAATGGAAAAAAGTAAATTAGAAGATTTAAGAGAAGAAATAATTAAATTATCAAAACTAATAGATCAAAAATTAATGATTTTAACCAATGTTAATTGTAATGACACTGAATTCTTAAAATCAATACAAAATAATTTTTCTCAAAATCTTTATTTTACTATAAGTTTTATTGAGGGACTTCAAAAACCTGAAAAAACTTATTTTTCACATGGAATTTCTAAAAAATGCTACCATGGAAATGATTCCCCACATCTTCATCATACTTTTAACCCACAATTAAATTCTATAGTAGATATGCTTGAAGAAATATTAGTATCTATAAAATTTCAAAGAAATAAAGAAAAAGAGAATCCCAAAGAAGAAAATTTTCAAAATATAATCAACATAACAGAGTTAAAAGTAAAACCACCATTGAAATTATGAATATTGAAGAAAAATTAGAAGAAGTTACAATGCTTTTTAAACAATTAAAAATGGCTCAAGAAAATAATATTATGGAACATGGTTTTCAAATAGAAGAAGAATTAGTAAATGATGAAAATATAGGAAATGAAGAACACATTCTAGACTATTCAAGTGACGAAGAACCAGCAATTCCAATACAAGTAAAAAATGAAGCTGGAACATCTAAGGATAATCAATCTCAATTTAAATGGGAAACAGGTTTTGATAATTATGCTTTTAAAAAAGGATTTATAAATAAAGATTCAAAATATACAAAAATACCATCAAAATACGTTCCTAAAATCCAGGAAATGGAAGGAGAAAGAATGCTCGATTTAGACTGCAAAAAGAACGAAAAAGAAATTTTCGAAAATTGGTTGAATTCCTTCTTATTAGAAGCCTTTACTAATCCAAAACTTAGTGAATTGTCTGGAAGAGACATTTGGAATTACATAGGATTTCATACTAAAGGAACTATAAGAGATTATATGACATCAATAGAAAACCAAATAATAGAAGAATTAGAAACAAAAACAACAGCTTATGATAAGATATTATATATAATGATGATTCTATATAAAGAATTTTTTGGAAAAAATATTATAGATCATAGACAAGAAGTCTATAATAAAGAATATCACGAAGCAAAAACCATTTAGCTAATATTCAGATATATGATTTATGTAATGTGGAGTCTTATATATGTGAATATAGAATACATTATTACAAATTAAAAGAAGAAGATAAAAATCATTATCTCAGTATGTATATAACAAAACTTCCATATCCTACTAATGAATTTATAATGGGAAGATTTATAAGAGAAATAAATAGAGGAACAATTGAAAATAATTTTGGTGGAGCAACCTCTGCAATAAGAGAGGAAATAAAAGAACGTTGTATGCAAGAAGCAACTCAAAAAGATTTGCAAATATAATTAGAATTTGCTGTCAGGATAATGAAGAGATACCTCAAAAATATGGTCTTAATAAAAATTTTCAAAGAAAAAGAAAATATCAATTTAGAAGAAGAAAATACTATCCAAACTGGAGAAAAAAGAGATATTTTAGGAAAGAAAATAACAATAAAAACAAAAGATAAAGAAATAACTATTGCCCGAATAAAAAAGAAAATTGTAAATGTTGGTATTGCCAAGAAGAAGGACACTACGCAAATGAATGCCCAAAAAAGAAGGATAAAAAGGATCTTACTAAACAAATAGAAATTGCTAAATCTTGTCTCATGGAACCACTAGAAGAATCTGATGATAACTTAGACTATATTTTTTAATATGTCTCAGAAACAGACTCAGAGACTGAGTAATAATGCTACATTTATTACTATAAAAATAACAGAAAAATTTATAAATGCTTTCATAGACTCTGGAGCAACACAATGCTTTGCTAGTTCAAATATAAAACTTGATTGGAAAAAATTAAAGAAACCATTAAGAGTTAGAATAGCTGACAAATCAATACATAAAATTGACCAAAAGGCAGAGATGGTTGAAATTTTTATTCAAAATTATAGATTCATTGTTCCATCTATATATATGTTAGATTCTGGAATGGATTTTATCATAGGAAATAACTTTTTAAAGCTATATCATCCATTCATTCAAGAATTAACATATATAGTTTTAAAAGCTCCACACGATTCTTCAATAAATCAAAAATCAAAACGTATAAAAATACCAACTACTACTATAGATAAGATCTTAAAATTTAAAATATTTTCTATATTAGAAACATGTTATTTAAATCTATACTTTCAGATAAATATTCCAAAAAATAATCTTGAAATAAAGATAGAAGAACTTTTGAATGAAATTTGTGCTGAAAATCCTTTAGATATTAAAAATACAAATAACGAATTAGTAAGCATTAAATTAAAAGATCCCACAAAAGAGATAAATGTTCCAAATAAAATTTCTTATTCCGCAAGAGATAGAGAAGAGTTCTCACTAGAATGTAAAGATCTTTTGGAAAAAAGAATTATAAGATTAAGTAAAAGTCCTCATGCGGCTCCAGCTTTTTACGTTGAAAACAATAATGAAATTAAAAGGGGAAAACGAAGAATGGTAATAAACTATAAGAAAATGAATGAAGCAACTATTGGTGATGCTCATAAACTTCCAAGAAAAGATTCTATTTTAGAAAAAATCAAAGGAGCAACTTGGTTTTTATCTCTTGATGCAAAATCAGGATATTGGCAACTTCGTTTAGACGAAGAAGCAAAGAAATTAACTGCTTTTACTTGCCCAACAAAAGAATCAACAAGTGTGTTGCTCTATGAATGGAATGTATTACCATTCGGATTAAAACAAGCCTCAGGTATTTATCAAAGATTTATGGAAGAAAATCTAAAGGAGTTAAATGAATTTGTTTTAGTGTACATTGATGATATACTAATTTTTACAAAACAGGATAAAGAAGATCATCTTCAAAAATTATTAATAGTTTTAGAAAGATGTAAAGAAAAAGGATTAGTTCTTAGCAAAAAGAAAGCAAGAATAGCAAAACAAGAAATAGAGTTTTTTGAATTAATTCTATCCACTGAAGGAAAGCTAAAACTACAACCAAATGTTCTAGAAAAAGTAAATTTATTTCCTAATAAAATAGAAGATAGAAAACAATTACAAAGATTTTTAGGGTGTATAAATTATATTTCTGATCAAGAATTTTTAAAGAATATAACAGAATACACTAAAAGCTTATTTCCAAAAATAAGTACTAAAAAAGAATGAAAATGGGATGAAAAAGATAGTATGCAAATTCAAAGAATTAAAGAATTATGTGAAAAACTTCCAGAACTTTATATTCCAGAAGAAAATGACTACTTAATAGTAGAAACAGATGCCTCAGACATAACCTGGTCAGGATGTCTAAAAGCTAAAAAAGCTATAAAAAGCTTAGAACAAGAAAAAGAATCACTAGATTCTAAATATCCCCCAAAGGAATTACTTTGCAGGTATATTTCAGGAACTTTTACTCCAACAGAACAGAGATATACCACTCATGAAAAGGAAACTCTGGCAGCAATTAAATCTCTTAAGAAATGGAAAATCGATTTACTACCCAAAGAATTTACATTAAGGACAGATTCAAGTTACCTAACAGGTTTTATACGATATAATTTAAAAGTTGATTATAATCATGGACGATTGGTAAGATGGCAATTATTTTTGTTACAATATCCAATAAAAATTGAATATATTAAGGGTGACAAAAATGTTATTGCAGATACATTAACAAGAGAATGGAGTTCGTCTACAACGCATTAGATCAAGAAATTCAAAAATACGAACAAGAACTCGAAAAATGCAAGCATTGTCAGCAAATAAGGATACAGATCCAATCCCTCAAGAAGGCCATCGAAGCAATGAAATCAACACAACAACCAAAACCATCAGAGTTCAGCCAACTAAGCGTGGTGGACAAATCAGGTGAAGAAAAAATTCCAGAAAACAAAACAATTGCTGAAATTATCAAAAAATCCACCCAAGATAAAAAATATTATGTAATTTATAATGGCCCCATGAAAGGAGTATATGATGTCTGGGAAAAAGCAGCACCATTTACACATCAATCAAGGATAATTCATAAAGGAGGGTTTTTAACACTGGAAGAAGCAAAAGAATCTTTCAGGGAATATGAAGCTCTTCATCCAGAGCAAACCCTAAAAAGAGCAGATAAAGCTCCAATTCAAACCCAGAGAACAGGAATAATAAGAAACATTCCTACAAGGGCTGAAATCAAGGAAAAGAAAAGGGTCTGTAGATCAAATCTCAGAGAAACCCTTAACATAGTCCTGAATTGGACTAAAGAAAAAAGGGCAATCTTGGGATATTATCCTATTGCCAAAGAACAGCTAACAAAGCTGGTTATATTTCCAGATGCTTCCCCATCTGACACCTATCAGTTTTTCCAGTATAGATTAATTGATACAATTTTAATTTTTAATGATCTGAAAATTATTAGTGAGTTTCCTGCAGGATTCATTGATGCAGTAAAGAGATTTAAAAATATGATTGACAACGTAAATCCAAGGGATATATCCCTAAAATTTACGAATAGTCAACCTATTTTTAATGAAGAAGAAGAATGCTTGGTTCCAGCACATCAAGTAATCTTCATGTCCGTCTTCCCAGGAAATTTTCAACCAATTGATCAAGTTCAAGATTTAACAATCTACAGTCATGAAGGAAGACTAGCCAGCACACTAGCAAGGGTTTTCGAAAGAACTCAAAAGATAACAAGGGAATCTCACACAAGAATCAATTATAAAAGCAGAAATACTTTGCTTGTGTCCAGTAAAAGGAATGAAATTGAAGAAAGAGAGATGAGACTGTTAGTGGAATTTGAATCAGCATTCTACAACTTATCTGGACTCTTAGAAAAGCTCCCCGAAGGGATAAAGAGGAATATCTGCTATCTGATAAAAGACAGAGAAGACCACAAGTGCCAGCTATGTGTTTCAGAGTTATCTGAAGAAAGCAATAATAAAACGGAATCAACCCACATGATAAAGGAAGAAGACAATGCATCTGAAGGTCACATGATGAAAGAGGAGGACAGCACATCTGAAGCATCTCTCAACATTATTGCATAGTGACGTAAGCGCTTAGGTCATAGAGCACCAACAATGTAGCTGGTGCAAGATAATAATGACGTAAGCAATGACGTCATAAGAAGGGTAAGGATGGGAATTGTCCATCAGACCCAACCATTATAAATAGGTTGCTTAGGCAATTGTAAAAGGCATCAAACCATAGAAAGCAGGAGGCTAAGAGTACTCATATGCTAGGAGAGCAAGGAGGAAGCTGCCGAGGCGATTCTATAGTTTGAAGAAGAATTCCCTTAGGAAAAACCAATTCTAAACTCCCCTCTGGAGTTAGTATCTACAATCTCCCCTCTGGAGATAAAAAACATCTTATGTAAAATATTCTAAATAAAAGAAGTTTTTCCCCAGAAAGGTACGCCTTTATCCTAATCTCTTAGTTATGAATTATTTAGAAAGTTTAGAATTAACGGAAGAATCTGACTATTATAGATTATCTGCATTATTAGATAATGAAAAACAGGCTGTTCTAAAAACAGAATTAAATCTCAAATCAAATGAAAATTTTAATAAACAAAATCTTTTAAAAGAAGTTTTTAATAGAAAAAATATAATATACTATGGAAAAATTCAACTTGAAGCCCCTATAAAGATAAAATCTGCCAATGGAGAACTTGAAATAGCCTTGATAAATGATGAAGAATTGAGTAAACAGATTGAGAAAATTAAGGATCAGCAAAAAAGATCTAAAATTGGATGGATTCATATTAGTACTATACAAGTCTTAATCAAATCTACATATATGAAAGGAATTAATTCACCAATAAGCTTAGCAATCTGTGACAAAAGAATTACTGATGACCCAATAGATCAAATAATTGGAATTGTTCATGGAAACTTAGCAAACGTAAATGTTAAATTCAATGCCCATCTTGGATATGCTATACCTTTGTCAACTGAAAATCTTGGAAGATCTATAAGTTTGGCTTATAAATTTCACAGAAAAAACCTAATGGAACAAGATGATGAACCATTTTCAATTACATATGCAATAAATTATGCTTTAACAAATAGCCATCATAGTATAATATTTAAAAACAGAGAAAGAATTTATGTTGATGAATTATTTCAGAAAATTGTAAAGACAGAAATACCAAAATATAAAGCTATTGAAAACCCAGTTCTTTTACTAAAAGAACCATCAGGAAAATTAGTTTCATCGAATTTTCAAATAAGAGAATCCAAAATTAATAGCCCTTTAAGTTTATCTAAGTTAAAGTCTAAAGAAGAAAATTCTGAAATAAAAGAATTAACAAAAAAGGTCGAAAAATTAAATGAAACCCTAAACACTAAGTTATGACAATAAATAAAGAAAAATATATGTAACCTATCAAGACAAGAAACAAGAGCTCTTCGAAAAAGAAAATCGGTTGAATTATTTACAGTTTTCTGAAATAAATCAAGGAGCATTTAAAGCTCTAAAAATAATCTATGACAAATTGAAAAGAGAAGTTGAAGAGTTAGAAAAATTAATAGAATCTCTAGAAAATAGTGATGAATCGATGATAGAATTTGCAGAAATACTAAGATAAATAATGAAGTATACAAAGATTGAAAGACCAGAAAACAAAATAAAAAGAAAAAGGGCGAAAAAATTAAAAAGTAAAATAAAGGAGTATAAGAGGGAATTAAATAATCTTCAGTTCGAAATTAATGACCTTATAATAAAAAGGATAGAAATAAGAACAAATATAAACAAGTTGGAGCTAAACTTAAAAAATTTATAAATGCCTGAAAAACCATATTATGACTTAAAAGAATTAAAGTTGTTAAAAGAAAAAATGGAGAATGAAGTTGAAAAATTAAAAAGATATTTAGAAATAACAGAAAATGTAGAAATAAAAGAAGTTTTTGAGGATTTAAAAAATTATATTAAAGAAAAAGACAAACAGATAAAAGATTTTATTTACAATGATCCATGCAAAAAAGAATATTATAAACTAAAACAAGATTGAAAAACTATAAAAATAAAATCAGAAGTAGTAAAAATGGTTAATACTTTTGATTATGAAATTATAAACTATAAAGTATCACCAACCAAATCTATACAAATTATAAACTCATATGAAAAGTTAATGGAAATTTTGAAAAGAGTTAATGAAAATTCTGAAAAAGATATTAAAAAATTGGTATCAGAACCAAGTTAACGATTAAGGGTAACACTTTTTCTTTAAGTAACACTTTTAGTGACACGCTTTCAAAACCATAAAAGACAAAAGTCTTTACAAGTGCATCTGTACACTAGATGCCCCCTAACACCATTTATCACCTATAAGAACTCTATGCCACATAAGATCAGAACTAATAGTCTCTCTCACCAAATTAATGTTTGGTTAGAACAGTCAATCAGATATAATTATTCATAGACAACAATGCTTATTAAAATTATTCATGGTCAATTTTATGAGATTTCAATTTTTTATAATAAAAAATAGCTATTTACTCTATTTTTATAGGAGTAACATTGTTTTGTTCAACATTCACTGTTGTGAATACGTGATCACTTTTCAGGACACAACACACGACATTTAGGCTCTATTTGGTTATATCTTAGACATAGGTATAAACATTGAGACATATATTAAAAAGATAAAGATACAAATTACATGTATATATATTTTATGTTTGACAAAATAAATACATAAATATACAAAATAATAAAAAGTCTATAATATTCCCATATTCTATTTTTACTACCATTATCATACAAATTTTTAATCTACTACCACTTATTTTTCTCCTTTACCACTATTCATATAATAAAAAATAAATTATTCAGATATGAGAAAATTCTAATAATTTAAACAATAAATTCAATAATATTAAAAAAATAACAGAGATGAATAATAAAAAAATTTTGAATTTTGTTTTAGAAAAAAAATAAAGAAAGAGGTAGGAAGAAGAAATATTAGATAGAGAGTAAGATAAAAAGAATAATAGTAACCGATTAAAGAGAAAAAAGGAAAGAGATAATAGTGCAAGCCAGAAAGAAAGAGAGAAAGAGAGAAAGAGAGAGAGAGCTGAGGAGGAAGAAAAGGCAACGAATTTTGACAAAGAAGGAGGAGGCGTGACAGGTATGGACCAAGGTAGAGCAGAGACAGCAGATCTAAACGAATAGTGGAGAGTTATAAGAGAAAGATGAAGAGAGAAAGGTGTAACAACAACGTTAATAGAAATGGTGGAGAGAAAGAAAGTGGCAACGGAAATAGGGAGAAAGAAAGAGAGAAGAGGAGGAGAAGAAAGATGGAGCACCTGAGAACAAATAATGAATAACAAAAATAAGAAAAAGAGGAGTTAGAATTTGAAATAAAAGTGGTATTTTAAAAAATAATTAGAGATAAAAAATAAAAATTTATATATCATTTAATTTATCTCAGTATCTCATCTTATTTTAAGGAAATCAAACACATGTATTTTATGTATATTTGTGTGTCACTGTATTTTTCAAAATCTGCGTCTCAACAATCAAACAATATTCATGTGTATTAGTGTGTATGCTTTTATAGATTCGGATGTGAAACAAAAACTCTCTTAAATACTGTGCAGTATATAGTGATAAATTCAAAAAATTTTAACAGTAAAAATAAATATATATAAAATAATAAATTTTTTGGTTTAAGTACTTTATTATTTCTTATACTTTATTAATTTCTTAGTTAAGTACTTATAGTCAAGAGTTTATAATTAAATTATTATATTAGATAAAAAAATTAATTAGATCTTTGTAGACTGTGTAGTTGTCCTCTTTTAGAAAATATACTAATCTTAAAATATGCTGTTTTTAAAATATTTTAAAATTCATTCTACATTAAATATAAAAATAAATATTAAAAAAAGTTAAGAAGAGCTTAATTGAAGATTTTTATTTAATATAGGGACTCAACATAATTATAAACTTTTAAATTATAAAAATCTAAATAAAATTTTGGTAAAATTATAAAAACTAATAGAATAATTAAACTTAATTTTTATAATTTTATTTTATTATTATATTATAAAATATGATTAATTTTAAAATGATCTAACTAACAAATTAAAATACTAAAACAGTAATTTAAATAATAACATATACTTTAAAATTTGATTATTTTAAGTTTCATATTTAAAAAAACTTGAATAATTTTTTGGTTATCAATATATTCAAATGTAGCTCTTTATAAATATATTACTAAATAATTATTTAAAAATTCATCTCATTTAGATCATGAAAATGACTCTTTATAATATTCATAACTTAAAAAGTTTTTTCAACGGTTATAATTGCTATGACAAAATTAAAGATAACTTTAAAAAAAGAAACGGACATAAAGATAAACAATATTCTTTTAAGTTTCAACCAATTTCTAATAAAAAAAACCAATTTATTTAAGTTCAAGAATTGATCGTGAAATGCAAATCTAAAATAAAATTTTCAAGTTGATTATCAAGTATAATAAAATTAAATATAAAAATTTTTAATGGGTCAAATTAATTAATTTAATGGAGCAAATAATTAATATTATTTTATTCTACTAAGAAAATTTTTAAATTGTAATGGAGACACTTCCTCTCACATCCTAATACATAAATCTGTTTTTAGTAATATACATTTAGACTGTGTTTGGTTTTGAGAACAGGATAAGATAAGACATTGAGAACAAGACACAAAAAACAGAAACACAAAAATATTTTTCTTATATTTTATTAGATGATAAATTAGAACAAATTATGAAAGTCTAATTTATTTTTATTTTTTTATTCGAAGAATTTGAGGAGAAAAATATAATTATAAAAAATTAATAAAAATAATAAAAAAATAAAAAATAAGTTGTGTTTTTTATTAGTTTTTTTTATGTTTTTTGTCGAAATAGACATAAAATATACTAATTCAGTGTTTTTAAACATAATATTTCTATTCATATCTTATTTGTTAAATACAATTTTGTGTCTTTATATCTCTATCTTAATGTGCTATGTCTATAAACAAACGTAGTCTTATAGACATGTACGGATGAAAGTTTTACATTTATATTTAATTTAATAAGAAAATTATACTTGCATTCTATTTAAAATTTAGGGTTAAGTATTTTTTTCGTTCATAAGGTTTTGGGTCAAAATCAAAATCGTTCTTGACCTTTTTTTGTTATTAAAATCATCCTCAATGTTACAAAACGTTATAAAGTCATTCTTTTATCCATAAACAATATTTTTTTGACGATTTTGCCCTTAAAAAAAGCTCTTCCCCTCACCACTAACCTCCAACCCCCTTCTTCATCATCACCGAGTCTCTTTCTTTCTCTCTCTCTTTCTCCTAGACTCTTAATCTCCCTTGACCCCTAACCAGAAAATAAATCAACAATTCAGCAATAACAACAGCAAAATAAATCAACAATTCAACAGCAACAACAACAATCACAAAATAAATCAACAATCCATCAATAGCAACAATCACAAAATTAGCAACATAAATTAAAAAAATTAAAAAAAATTGAAAAGGAATAACTTATGTATATGTTCTTCAAAAAAAAAAAAAAGAAAAAAAAAGGAAGAACAAAGAGAAAGAGAGCAAGGGAAGAAAATTAAAATCACACAAAATCATCACAAGTTTGACCTTAATCCTGCATAGAATCATCAACAACAAAGACAAAGAGAAAGTAAATAAAAAAAATTATACCCAAAAAATTAGAAAAAAAAAAGAATGAAGAACAAATTGAAATCCAGAACAGCACCATACCTTAATCAAAATCCTTTTATTTTTTTGTTGGCATCCCCTTACCGTTCACAACAACTCCCTCCTCGTCGTTCCCTCATTTCTTAATTCATAACTTTATTCTCAAGAAGCGCTTCCAATTCGTCATTCAATTCTGCTGTGGAACTCTCTTTGACGACTACTGCATCTTTGGATAGAATGAAGACTAAATTGGCTTCGTCGCGTCTTCCTCCTCCACCGCGTCGTTCACAGCGGCACCACCATCTGTTGTGGCTCCTCCTCCGACAGCAGCAATAATCGCTTATGGTTCAAGCTCTTGAAGAAGCTTCTACTGGATGAGGTCTCTTTATTTTGTGATTCTTTAATTTGTGTGTGCTTCAATCTTTGTTTTTGTGATAATGGTGATGGTGATGATGATGAGAAGATGAGTGGGGTTAGTGGTGAGGAAGAATAAGAGTTTGGGACAAAGATAGAGAGAAAGAGTTTTGGCGATGATGATGAAGGAAGGTTAGTGATGAGGGAGAGTAGAAGTCTGAGAAAAAGAGAGAGAGAAAGAAGCTCAGTGATGATGAAGAAGGGGGGTTGGGGGTTAGTGGTGAGGAGAAGTGTTTTTTAAGGGCAAAATTGTCAAAAAATATTGTTTATGGACAAAATGATGATTTTATAACGTTTTGTAATGTTGAGGATGATTTTAATAACAAAAAAAATTGAAGACGATTTTGATTTTGACCCAAGATTTTAGGGACGAAAAAAATATTTAACACTAAAATTTATATCTGGACATTTATTTTCTGCAACTTTTACAAGTTTAGCTAAAATAGACAGTAAATGTACATATTAAAAATATAATGATTCAAAATTTTTAATGTTCCAAAAATATAAATATTATACTTAAATAATTTTTTATAAATTTTCAAAATATATGTTAGCAAAACCTGTTTTATTTTATTTAAAAATTACAAATTTCAACTAAAATAACTAAAACTGAAAAGAAACTTAAAAAAAATTTGTATAGTATTTTTTTTTTTACCAAAAATTAAGAAACTTGAACCTATAATTTTTTTTAAGTGGATATAAAAAAATTATACTATTTAAATTATTATTTATTGACAACTATTTGTATAGTTTATATCTAATTTGAACGTCAATTTAATTCATAGTTAATGTGACGGTTTTTTTTAATAAGAAGCACCTTTCACAAGAAATAATTTTTCAACCACTGAATTTAATTATTGACTTTTTTCCTCGTTTGACTTTTGATATATGATCGTAACTCAGCCAAGAGTCCACGACTTCTTCGCACATTATGCCACCTGTTAGCACTTGTTTAAAATAAAAAATAAAAAATAAAATATTTAATTTAGTAATAATATATTATATATGTTAAAATTATTATTAACATAAATTTTTAAATTTTTATTTAATGAATACACTAAAAACTCATCAACTTTATACTTTTTTTTATAAAAAACTTTAAAAATTTTATAAGTTGTATTCTTAGAATACATATTTGCTAAATTATTTTTAATTCCTATAAAATTTGAATACTTTTATTTTGATCTCAATAAAAAAGAAAAAACTTATCCACCAATTTCGCTATAATACTTTTGTCTTAGATTCAGTTTTCTTTTTTAATTATTGTAACACTGAAAATTACAATTTTAAACTAAAGTAATTACTCAAATTACTTTTTAAAATTTTTTAAATAAGTATTTTAGTTTATAAATTTTAAATATACATAAAGTAATTTGTAAGGCTTAACTCAACCAGTCAAATCGGTCTTTGTCTGAGTTATTTTATTAGACTGTTTATTGTTGATAATAGGATAAAATAAAATACTGAAAATAAGATATAAAATTTTATATTTTATGTTTTGTTTGATAATAAATTAGAACAATATGAAAATTTAATTTATTCATTTTTTCATTTAAAAAAATTGAGAAGAATAATATAACAATAAAAAATATAATTATAAAAAATTAACAAGAATAATAAAAATAAAAAATAAAAAATAAATTGCATCACTTTTTAGTGTTTTTGTGTCATTTCTGTCAAGATAGACACAAAATACACTAATTCAGTATTTCTAGATACAACGTCTTTATTCATATATCATCTGTCGAACATAATTTTGTGTCTCTATTTTAATGTCTCATCACTGTAAATAAATGCAGCCTTATAGAACATTAATTTGCACGTATGACCGTCAAGTATTCATGTGTTGCAAATTGACCAATAAATTCCTACAATGAGATGAATGAATCAGTTCGTAAAAAAAAGAATGAATGAATCAATTCTCGTAGTGATATGGAGGAATAAGTCTTTTGATCCCACATTCTCTCCTTTCTGACGTACTCTCTTTTACCGCAATAGCCGCCACCTAAGTTATATGTTTTGCATATTGAGCATAATAAATTTTACGTGCTTGACTCTTTGCCCAAAAAGTTTTCAAGCTCTGAAAGACATAACATACACAAATTTATTATAAATTTTCTATTTTTTATTATGAATTTTACTAGGAAGACAATGAAGTATGTTTACAATGGCTACAATGGGCTGTTTATTGGGCCCAATATCATTAAAAAATGAAAACCAACTCATCTTTCACCCTGATTTTAAAAATCTCATTCAGTTTTATTTTAATTATAACTATTTAATTCCTAATTCAATTTGTTCCCAATTCCTTTCTTTTTTAGCATCGACGACAACCCTCTTACCCAACCCTTGAGACCTCTCTTGACCATCCCATAGCAGTGGCGCCGAGTGACCCTGCACCTCCATCAGCGCCGACCAAACCCCTGCTGCTCACCCTCCAGCACGTGCCTCCTACGTCTCCAGTCACAGCCAATTCGCTCGCCCCCCGCTTTTTGTTACAGGTCTCGCATGGGCTTCACCGGAGAGACTCGTCGCCGCCCTAGTTGAACGTCGCAGAGCCTGGGTCGCGGCTTGCTCAACGCAAATACCGAGACCATTGTGGGTGCCTCCTGCTTCCTGCATCGTTCGTCCTGTATCATCTCCTTGAAGCCGTGAAAATTGAACGGGTAGACCTCGTTGTTGTTACAGCGGCCAAACCCATTCCGTGGTTGATGAGTTACTGGAGGTTAGTGGGTTGATTTATTGCTGTGATGATATCTGTTTCTCTTGCTACTAGCTGTACATGCATTGAATCTAGCTGAGGTATTTGATTGTTCATAGTGAAGAACTTTGTTGTTGCAATGTCATTGTGTTGGAACTTGTAGAATAAATTGTTATTATAGATGGTTGCAATGAATTTAGTATGTTCTTGGATGTTTGGCTTCTATTGAAATTATTCAGTTGTTTTTGCTTTAGATATGAGTATCATAACTGCATACCCATATTATAATTCTATGTTTTCAATAATGTTAGGCACTGAACTTGAACCCTAACAACAATTTGACACATCCAACAAGTTAATCAAATTCTTAAAACAACATAATTTCACTCCTGATTTGGTGAATGGCGGAAAAGCTTTACCTGATGAAGAGACTGTACTTTTGGCTTCATGTAACTATGAAACTAACACTAAATGGGGTCAAGAGGTAATAAAGATTAAGAATATCTATGTTTTTTTCCATTAACACAGTGCCTTTTAGTGTGCTTATTCCTTATTGCAGATTGGATTCTTGTATGGTACTATATGTGAAGATGTTCACATTGGATTCATGCTGAATTGCAATGGTTGAAATTCAGTTTTTTGTGATCCAGCTAAGTCACAGTTCCTTCGAAACAGTACAACTAACCTGAATGAATTGCTAATTCAAGGAACAAGATGGGGTTCTGGTCTGCTTGACATTGGTTGAAGCAGGTTCTGGCCTCTTATATATGGATTTTAATCAAGAATGTAATAATTGAATAAAAGTTCCTAATTTATTAGATGTTTATTATCAACTAAAGTGGATGTTCATTTTACTATGTATGTAGATGGTTCGTTTATTCGAAAAGTCAATGTTTATTTTATTTATAATATTGATCTTTTGCTTGATTTGTTGAATTCTGCATGTACATGCTCCACTAGTTTCTTTTGTTAAGTGGTTTCAGAGTAATAATGGAGAAAAATTGGATTAGACTTAGTTTATGTTTTCTTGAATTGAAGTTGGGTTTGAGTTAGGCTATTTAAACATGGTGCACGGATAAAAGTTTGGTTAATTTGTTAGATGTTTATTATCAACTAAAGTGGATGTTCATTTTACTATGTATGTATATGTTTATTTTATTTTGTATTGAAATTGAGTTTCACTCTGTATTATTGGTTATAGTGAAAGTAATTATTTAGTTAATCACTTAGTTATGCTTTTTTTAAGTTAAGATTTTTTTCATAGATTGTTGATTATCTTCTAAAGCTTGGTGTTAATGAATTCTTGTTACACACTAGTAATTGATATGCCTAAAGATTGAGCTGTGTTCCTGTTTTTCAGTGCACATCGACTATCGCACGGGTTACAAAATTGAAGAGCAAGGAAGAGTAAGAAGGATCACAGGTACAATCTCTAGCATCCAAAAATGTTGGAGAAAGATTACAAGTAGAGAGCTTCTGACAAGCTTCCTTAAGTTAGCCTTGAAGAGCTTAATACTGTCATCATGATGTAGCTTTTCTTGAAGATTCTTCTTATGTTAACACACTTTTAAATATTGATGACTAACTGTTGGCTTTCTAGTATTTCTCTAAACTATAAATTATATATCTCGTGTAAATGTTATGTAATAAAAAAATTCTTTTTATTTCAAATTAAGACTTTATTTGTTTTAAATTTAATATCAATGTTTACAAGAATCGTATTTTAATCTATAATTCTCAAACCATAAAACAAAAGAAACACGCAGAGAATTCGGATGCAAAAACCAGAAAATTAAGTAGAGGACAAATGGTATACTCAAAATAAACATCCACTCTAAAATGAAAGAAACAATTCACATACACAGTAAAATGAACATCCGTATTAATTGATAAGAAACAACAAAGCAATCGACCAAAAATACCACTTGTGCATCATGTTTAAATGGCATAACTAAAACACAGTTTGAATTCAATCAAATTAAACTAAATCTAATTCAACCTACATAATAAAAAAACTTGTAGCGCATGTGCAAACAAAATGTAGGAAATCAAGTAAAGGAAAAATAATATACCGAAAATAACCATCTACTTTAGAATGGAAAGAACCATATGCAATTATAGTAAAATGAACATCCGACTTAGTTTAAATGGCTAAAGAAAAATACAATCTAGTATTTGTTTTACAAATAAATCTAAATGTCACATAACCCTGTTATAACTTAATCACTTATATCTAACTGCAACAATATGACTAAGTTCTGTCTTATCAGTTTCTAGCTCAGTCACGTCCGTCACGTCCATGACCTGCAATCGAACACAAACAAAAAACCAACCAAAGGAATTAAGTGACGTATGGTACTACGACATAAATAACCACCAAGAAAATGACTAACTTAAACAAGATTAAGCGTGTTAGTAACATTTTAGTTTATAATAGACACCATGTTCACAATATTTTTTTAACAAATTCTTCTAATCAAGCAAAATTATATTAAATTCAATCCAAATCAAATAAATATCCAAATTAGAATGAAAATAACTATCGACCTACCTAGTAAAATGAACATCCGACCTATATTAAAACTACTTTATTCCAAGAGTGAAAGCAAGGGAGTTAAAAAATCTCTTGAATAACTTTGAACTATGAACTGTTATTCTATTCTACAATATAATAAAAATATATAAATCTAATATGATAGAATTTATACTTTTAGGATTGCAAAGGGAACGCCTTAAGTTGGAAAAACAACTGTCACAAACTACAGTGAGAGGAGCCTTTGCTGTAAGCTCTTCTCCACTCTTAGTTTTGAAGTGAACTCTTTTGATAATTCCATTTTTTTCTAATAGAGATGTGACAGTTACTTGTTCTAACTTTACACTGCATAATATACTTGTACAAAAGCAAGATCATATGAACTTCATGTCTTCATGTATAGCTATTTATTCAAGAATCAAATTGTGAACTTGGTGAGAAAATTGTACTTGGGAAGAGAAGAAGCCTTCGCTAGCATTCTTTGGATGAAACGGCCATTGTAAAAGCTTTTACCGGAAATATCAGAACTAAACTTTTCCAAAGGATAAGAGAGCTTGGTATTTTTTCCATCTTTGTAGAGGGCATATCCAAAGACCTGTTGTGCATCAATTTCATCCACACAATATGAAACAACTCATAACATTCATTCTGTTAAGAGCCTTAAATTTGATGAGTAGAGTTAGAGGAATGTGTTCATACCTAAGATTGAAATTCTTCAATAATTTGTCACAAAAAAACCTTGTCATCCATCAGGAATTTAACATTGAATAAATTGTATCCACTTAAAATTCAATCCAATCAACTAAACATTCACCTAAAAATGAAAATAAACATCCGCATACCTAGTAAAATAAATATCCAACAATAATGAATCGTTCTCATTCTATTGCAGCTAATTTTCAACCATTGAATTTGGTTAATTTCATTATATTCCATAGTTGCTATTGGCTAGTGTAGTTTAGTTCAATGAAAGAATAAGGTAGTGAAAAATATTTTTCTGACGATAGCACTGGTTTAGAACAAAAGGCAAGAACTTTATCATTAGGTGATACAACTATACAAGAATTGTCATAAAAATCTCAACCGACCATATTTTTATATAAAACATCAATTCCTGTCCAGTTTGTAATAGGTATTTTAATGATTACTTAATCACTTCATCAATGAATATTCATCCACAAAATAAGCAAACAATCCTGATTCGATACCTGTTGGAGCCCAAGAGGACCCAAAGACCTTGGCTCTTCTTCAATATCATCCCAAAAGTATTGGTCTTCTGAAAATTACAAAGTAATAATTTCTATAAATTTCATCCATGGAAAAAAATTTTCAATGAGTAAATTAAACATCCAACCTCATGAGAAAGAAACTCCAAAACATAGAAAAAATAAAATATTTTAGACTAAGACAATAAAGAAGGACATTTATTATTCCACAAAATTTTCATGATTTTTTGCGATTTTCCAGAAAAGAAAGAGATAAAGGAAGAAGAAAGAAAGAGACTTCAACATCATTGTGTTTGGGATAAAACAAAAAATGAGCAACAGGACAACAAGCCACAACAAAATTGAGAAAAAAATATGGCGAATAAAGGATTTATTTTAACGGTTTAAATAGTAATAATTTAGTTCTCTATTCATGGTCAAATTCATATTCATATTTAGGCTGAAACAAGAACTTATTTGTTGCAAATACAATAATGATAAAAATAATATACAAAAAGATAGATAGATACAGAGACTTATAGAGCCATTAGTAAGAGAGTTGTGATCAGTTGGTCCTTGAGTTCCCATGACTTATCAGAATAATGATAAAAAAAACCCACAAAATATCCAACAAACTTTTATTCAAATTTAGAAAATTAATGATACTAGAAACATACAAATTGAAACAGCACTGCAGAGAGGAAATTATCGTGTTGGTGGGCGTCAGTCGCGGAGAGCAGAATCGCAACAAGCCCGGTGGTGAGCAGGAGGGAGGCCGTCGGGCAGCAAACGGTGGCGAGCTTCAACGGCCGCACTAACGATGGTCGGGGTCGCTGTATCATAGTGGAGGGAGACATAAGGAAGGACGCGTCCGCTGGGGCGCGATTGAGGAGGGCGACGCGAGGGGAGCTTAGTGCGGTGGATGATGGTAGCATGAGGGAGGAAGAGGGAACGCCAGTGCTAAAAGGAAAGAAGAAGAAGAACGGCGCTGAGAGGAAATTAGAATTAGGGCTGCCATTTGTGTTGAGGTCACTAAAGAGAATCCTAATTTTATTCAAATTTTAAATATGAAATAATTAATTAGTTACCCATAATTTAATTTTAATTTTAATTAAACTCCTATTGTATGTATTGTACAATAAAAATATTGGCTCTTCATACTTTTTCTTTTATTATTTATCTGTATCTTTATATGTTGTGCTTGTTTTTATTCTATATTAATATATTTTTCGATTTATGACTTTCAAAATATAATCATAAATGAAATGTTAGCATATCCTAAATTATTAAAAGAAGATAACAAATAATTGAGTAACCAATAAAATATATCAACATTCTATGGCAGAAAAATAAGTATGACTTTTTATTACTTAATTTATGTTTTAATATGAATTATTTCTTACATTCTTCTTATGTTTTTTTTTATTGATTTATCTTATATGATTTTGCAATTTATACGATGAAGTGGCTAGAATTATTTAATTCAACAAACTTGACAAATAAAAGAATAATGATGCCAAAATAAAATGAAATAAGTATCTTAAATCTAGTTAATTTTCTAAGTCTAATTTGATAGAATTTTAACATGTTATTCCTCAATTGCAGAATGATCTTCAAGGATTTAGAAAGTAGTATATTTCTATAGTTTTCTTTAGTGAGCTAAATAAAGATCCAGATGAAGCAAGTGAAAAATAAGAAAACATAAGTATATCTAAATCTTTTGCTTCGTTGCAAAGTCTATTTTATCAACTAACATCAGCTGATTTAGTCAATAAATAAGATGTTTATCTATAAATTTATATTTAAAATATTAATTTTTTATTTTATTATCAAGAATACAAATATTTATTTTTGTTTACTATAAAATTTTTAGGAATTTATTTAAAAATTCATTGTATAAATTTACTCCTTTTAATAAAAAATTTATACCCTAGCATAAAAATTGTATAGCATAGCACACAAAATATTTTTGTTCAGCACAAAAAATAAGGATTGCTTTAAATTTATCGTTTTATTGCTGTCTTTATTATGTAGCACAAAAACTATTATGACTACTATAAAAGCTTTGAAGCATAGCACACAAAATTTGTGTCAACACAAAAAATAAAGATTGTCTAAATCTCTTGTTTGGTTGTTACTTTTATTGTATAACACAAAAATTATAATGGCTAACATCGAAATTTAAAATATAGAACAATAATTTTTCTTTTCAGTACAACAATTATGATATATATTAAACTAATGCTCATTTTCTGCTTTATTTTAACATGTACCAAATCCATCATATTATTTAATTAAAATAATGAAAAAGCAATCCAAATATTTCATCTATGACAAAATTATAAATTTTTTTATTTTTTTATATACGAATTTATGTTTGATTTCATTAAATCTCTAAATTGAGAATTCATACTTTATCCATGATAAAGACTTGAATATTGCTCTATTATTAATTCATGATCTACTAAATTCAAATTTTAAAAAATAAATTAAATTAAGAGAATTAAAAACACGTTAAACAAATCATAATATAAAATGGCATATCAAAATTACCTCAAGTAGAGCATTTGTTTTCTTTTTCTTGCATTTGTAATATTTTTTTCCGTATTTGATTCCAACAATTTTTTAAGACGTCCTCTTATTTTCACATATAGTGGATTTTGAAATTCATTAACATCATCTAGATAACCATCTTCATGTGAATTATGATAACATAGTTCTTTCATTATCTTTCAATTTATATTCCTGTATCTTAGACATTATATTGTCAAATGCACGGTGTAAAATAGCAGTCAACTCTAAACATTCTGATGCAAATTCACAAAAATTATGTGAATAAAAGACTAGCTCATCAAATTTCTTACGTCTAGCCTTTAATAATGACTTATCATGACTACTCTTGATATTTTTTATGTTTTTTTTTTAATTCTTACTCCAACATTTTAGTATATATCTTGATTTCACTTTATTTTACTTGCTTAAAACTTAGTACACACAAAGAATGACGACATAATATGCCTTTTGATTATATGTAACTTTAAAACTATTAACCACGGAGTTTACAACCTGTTCTAAGACTTTGTATGTCTTAATGCTTAGAAGATGATGCTTCAATTTTGTAATACAATTTTTTTTCTAAATTGTGTTTGCACTACTTTAAACTTTGCACGAGTGTAGATATGTTAAAATTGAACTTCTACCGATGATTTGTTGCACAATGTATAACACCATTAAAATATTCAGCATCAATTTTTCTTTTCTTTTTTTTTTTTTTTCATTCTTTACCGCTAAGACAATTATCATATTGCTTCACAAATTGAATCAATTAGCTCTTCTATGTAAAAAACTAGTTAAAAAAAAGCATATATGTTCTCGTTTATTTATATACTTCTCATTCCAACCTAAAAATAACAATCAAGATGTACTGAAATTTATAGATCACGATCTTTAAACGATTCTATAAAAAAAGAATGTAAAAAGTAAGCAAATTAAATCAACCAAAGTAAAGAAATATCTAAGAATAGTACAAAAATAACGTGTTTAAGCACAAAAATATAATCATGTAATACAAAAATATACCTATTAACCACTTATTTCCATCTACATCATACTTAATAAGAAAATTACTCAAACTGTTTTTAAATTATTCTTTTGAAAGAGAGCCTCAAACAATATAATTCATCTCTTGCTGAATTTCAACATGTCTCTTATAACTATTTAATTTCTGTGGAACCTTTTTTTAAAACGTGCCAATTATACTATCTATGAATTATAGTTAGCATGCAAATCTCAATAGCACTTAACATCGATGCATATTGATCAGTAATGATGCCTTTTGGAATTTTTTTACTGATACAACGAAACTAACATTCAAATAAATACTTGAAATTTTCTCGTGTCCGTATTCTTCATAAAAACACATCCAAAAAGTGCAAAATGAAGATAGTGATTCACACCAACAAAAAAAGCAAAAGGCTAATCATACCCAAAAATTTAGAAATAAGAGTATATCTTAGTTCAGCACAATAATTTATATACATAACACAAAAATTCATATATTTAACACATAAATTATGTTTAATATCAAATAAAACTACATCACCAAAATACTCAAATGCAGTCTTGCTTTTGCATAAGTCTAAAATATATTTGTAGTTGTCTTATCAACACCAAGTTCAAGCTCAAAAAAATTCTGATTTTGCTCTCTCAAAATGTATTTTTTCAACTCTTTTGCATCATCTACTTCGGAAACATTACGAATCTCCCTACTAATATAATTTCTAACAACATTTTTGACAAAATTTAATCCACGATGATCACCAACCATTGCAACAAGTACTTGTTATGTTTTACTTGATCTGATACAAGTTTTATCATTATTCTCGATTATCCAATGAACATGTAGGCTAAGCTCCCTGTGTTGTTTAAGCATTTCAGCTTGATCGGGACAACATGAATGTGGATGGGTCAGAACAACCTTTGAAATAACTCAAATACTAGTATCCATCACCATATTCATATAGATTTTGCAAGATACCTTGCAACAAATGTCGAATTTATCTTCACCACATGCAGTATACCATATTTGCTATTTTCCTCTCTATTACATGTAATGAATTAGGTTTTATTTTATTTTTTCTTCTATTTGAGTTTCTTATTTTAGTAGAAAAAACTGTATGTTTGGCATAATATTCATATAAATTTTCAACTTCTTCAAGAGTGTGAAAAATCATCCCAACTTTTGGTATATACTGATAATCAGCATCATACAAAAATTGATTTTGAAATAGCCATAGCAAAAAGCACATAAAAAAATAAGTTTTAATTTATCGCAGTACAAAAATATTTAATCATAGCACATATTTAATTAGCATATCACAGAAATTTATATATATAGAACAAAAATCAGAATCATAGAACAACACTAATTTGTTATAGAGCAACTCAAGTAACAAAAGCTAATATCATCATAAATAACTAGAATCTAAAAAAAAAAAACAAAAATATATACAAATAGCTCATAAATACCGAGCATAGAACAATAATACAAGTAATCGAAATTGATATTCTGATAGTTCATATTAATTTGTCAGAATCACTACAAAAGTCATTTGTATCTTTTCAATTACGTTCAATATAAAAAACATCCAATTCACACTGATTTTGTTCATTTAAACTATGATTTTTCATTGTTAATGAATATTTGCATATTTAACGAAAAATCAGATCTAATTTTACAAATACTATGTTGTATATTGAAAAATTCTAAAACAACATCTAATTAACATCAAATTCTAAAGAGAATGCACAAAAAATTCAGCACAATGCAGCGAAAAATTGAAAGAAAAGAAAGAACAAAGGGTCGAGAGTGAGCTATTATACGTTAAAGAAGAGAAAGAATGAATGTAATAAAAGAAAGAGAGTGACGCATGAGAACAACTTAATTTTACTTAATTGGTAAAAAGATTTAAACATCTAGTATTTTGTATTTAAAAATAATTTTAAAATTAAATTTCAACACAATATTTTTATATTTACTTAAAAAAGATATTTTCATATTTTAAATTCGGTAATTTGTCCTAAGTAATTTTTTTAAGTGAGTGACAAAAATTAAAAAATATAAAAATAACAATTTTTGGCTCAATTTTGTTTATATGTATCTTCTAAATAATTATATAAATAGATTTTCACAAAAATAGAATCAAATGCATTATCCGTTTATCATTTATGTATACTTTGTCATATTTAAAAAGACTAAAATTCTATTTATTTTCTTCCAAAGCCATTTCTTAGTTCCATAATTTATTTATTTAAATTATACTTCACAATGATTTTATTCTATGAAATATAGATACTAATACGAATTTGGGATACACAGACACATAAATTTTAGGGATAAATATGGTTTAGGTCTTTAAAGTTTTTTGCCAGAATCGAATCTGTCCCTCATCTAATTTTCGATTTAAAATGGTCCTTAACGTTTTTTTCGTATTAAAATCATCTTTTTTAATTTTTTGGATAAAAATACCCTCACCACTACCAATACAATTACCTCCTCCACCACCACCACCACCAACACCAACACCACCACCAACACCAACACCAACACCAACCAATATCAACACTAAATTCAGAAATCAACAAAACCAACAATTCAGAAATGAAATCAGATTCAACAAGAACAAAACCAACAATGATTCAACAAATCAAAAAGCAGAAGAAGCAGAAGACAAAGCAGAAACAGAGATCGAAGCAAGAAGTAGAGGCGGCGAGGCGATGAGGAGCAGCAGAGCGGAAGACGACGACGAGGAGGGGGTCACGGCGGCGACGACGAGGGCGAGGCGGCGACGAGGGCGAGGAGGAGGAGCAGAAACGGCTCGACGAGGAGGGCGAGGCGCGAGGGCACGGCGGCGGCGCGAGGGTGACACAGTGATGACGAGGGCGAGGAGCGACGAGGAGCGGCGGCAGCGACGACCCCTTCTCTCCCCCCTCCTCCCTGTTTCTCGCCCCCCTTTCTTTCTCTCCTTTCTTTCGGCGACGGTGACGGCAGCTCCAAGCTTCGCCGGCGCCGTCCCCCTCCCCCTCCTTCCCCTTCCCCCTCCCCTCCTCTCCCCTCCTCCCCCTTCGTATACCCTTTTCTTCCCTCCCCCCAAACGCGTTTTCTTTCCCCCCTCCAACATGCGTTACACGCGTTTTTTTTTTAATTTTATAAGTTTTATTATTAAAATAGGAATAGGGGTAGTTTAGGAATAATATAAAAAATTTTATTAAAAAGGACAATTTTAATACGAAAAAATGTTAAGGATCATTTGAAATCGAAAATTAGATGAGAGACGGATTCGATTTTGTCAAAAAACTTTAAGGACCAAAACCATACTTACCCCTAAATTTTAATATTTTTATAGAATATAGAAATACAATATATATGTAAATTATAAAATATTTTTAACTAATTTGTAATAATATTTTAATTGTTTTTATATATTTTTAATTATATAAAATATTTAAAATAAATTTTTTTATTTAATAAATATAATAATATATTATTTTTAAAATTATTTTAAAAATATATGTTAAGAATAAAAATAAAATATAATAATATTTAATATGTTCAAACATATCTTAAAAAATAATTTGCATATTTTATTGAGATACGATTACGAATCAAAGATAAATATTATATCTAAAATATATAAGAAAATTTAATGAAGTGTACATGCTATTTTATCTATTTTGTACTTTTTTTTGGTGACTTATCTATTTTGTACTTTTAGTGTATATATTAAATTTATAAATTAATTTTTTTAAAAAAATATAAAAAATTTAAATATCTAATACATTTGTTTTACATTCATAAAATAAATAAAAACATTTAAAATTTTTGACTAATGGAGTAATGATAAGCGTTTCATACTTTCATGTGTCTATGTTAGCTAACTCCTTTAATTAATTATTAAAAAAAAAGTAGGGATGAAAAAGATATAATAATAACCAATGGGAAACACAAAAGCTATCTTTTTGGACAAAGATCTCGGGGTAAAGTTGTCAACGGCGATCGGCTGCCTCGTCTTTCTCGCTCACAAGCTGCAACTTGCAAGGTAAATACTCGTAAATGAAAATCTTAATACCCTGAAAATGATATTCATATAAATCCAAATCAAATGGGGAAGTGTCCCTAATTTTCTGGTCTAACTTTTCTCGTGAATCTTCTTCTGCTTCTTCTTCTCACTTCCCTCTTTCTCTCTCTTCACCGCAGCCACCACCTAGGGTTCGGCGAGAGGGAAGTGCAGAAGACCGAATCGGAGCGTGTTCCTCAATTTTGACTCAGTAGTTGACTCGGTCCTTCTCCGATCCAACTCACTCACACTCGTTCCCGATGTCTTCAAGCTCCGATTTGGTGCGTACAATTGAGTCGGTGCTAGGCGTGTCGCTCGGCGATTCCATCTCGGATTCGGTGGTCCTGATCGCGACGACCTCGGCGGCACTGATAATTGGGCTGCTGATCTTCTTCTGGAAGAAATCGTCGGATCGGAGCCGGGAGGTGAGGCCGGTGATCGTGCCGAAGCCGTTGGTGAAGGACGAGGATGACGACGTCGACGTTGGTTCAGGGAAGACTAAGGTCACTATCTTCTTTGGTACTCAAACTGGTACAGCTGAGGGCTTTGCGAAGGTATATTCCTCTTTTTCTTTCTTTTAATTTTTTTAATTTCTGAATTCTGTGTTTTTTGGTGACTTGATTGGAATTTTCAGTTCGTTGGGTTGAGAATATGCTGTTTTTATTGTAGCGCGGGTTGTAGCTTTGCTCCATTTTCGTTGATTTTGGATCCTTGTTAATGCTAATGGAACACCACCTTTGTGTGCTAAAGTAATGCTGTGATTAGACAGTGATGCTAAACTGCGATTGAGATGAGGACATGAACTCCTTTTTTGAGAATATGTGCTTTTTGTAGTACCAAATAGTACTATGCTTTTTGGTGACTGAAATTTAGATTGATGAACGATGAAGCTGCATGTGTGCAGCGTGCTGTTTACGCTGAAATTTAGGAGTTGCTTAGCTGTTACTTTTATCTGTTGCCATTCTTCTCCTTCTTCTTCTTCTTCTTCTTCTTCTTCTGTTCTTCAAATTTTTTGGGGCGTAAACAAAGGGGAAGAATAGAGACGGTCCAATACAAGGAAATGACAAATAGATTTTGCACTAAAAATGGATCAGCAATGTCTTTATGCTCAGCATTTGCTGTTACTTTTGTTGGATTACAACAATAATATTTATGGCAAACTGAATTAGGTAATAACAGCGCTTTAATGTCTTAGCCCCTTAATTACTTATGGCAAACTGATGTCTTCTTCTTTTTATGCTACCCCCTATTTGGATCTTGGAAACACCAAAGAATGCAGGCTATTGGTGTCATGTAAAAATGAGTCATTGTAATCAAAGATGTCATAAGGCTTGACTTGCACACTGAGGTTTGGTAATGGCAGTCGAGACTGTTCCTTCTCCGTAAGGTTGGATCTCCCGTGTCTTTCCCCGCCCGCGGGGCGGGGGGGGGGGGGGGGGGGGATCAGTCATCTGACTTGATAATTGTGGTAGTGGATGGGGTAAATGGTTGGAATGTTAAAATGTTCTCGGTCTTTGGGCTCATAACAATCAGTACTTTATCCAGTGTTGTATGTTGAAAGTTCTAATGTTTTATTTTTACTGCAAATGTTATGCTTGAGTAGTTGATGATTATGTGAAATTAATTCAAAACAGTTAATTACTCTAGTGCTTTGAAATTCACAGCCAATTTATATAATTTAGCTAAAAATCTTGTCTTAAAATTCACAGCCAATTTGATATAACTAATGTGCCTTTTTCTTTGGTTATCATAGGCTCTAGCAGAAGAGGTCAAGGCAAGATATGAAAAAGCAGCTGTAAAAGTTGTTGACCTGGTAAGTTGAACAGGCCTGGAATTTCTCCGTTTTGATTGTATATTTGGGACTTAATAGTAATCTTTTAGATGTTGTGAATTTTCTTTCGGCAAGCTTTGGAAGCATCTGGTATTATTCTAATGAAACTTCAATCTGTAAGATAGCTTTGACTTAGTTGTCTAGTGTATTTAATTTGCACCAGGATGACTATGCAATTGATGATGATCAATATGAAGAGAAGCTAAAGAAAGAGACACTTGCATTTTTCATGGTAGCAACGTAAGTTCGCATGTAAAATCAATGAAATGCATCTAGTGCTTTTTTAAAAGTGTATGCTGTTCAGCTGCTGTGTTTGGTTTGATTTGATGTATTGGACTTGATATGGCAGTTATGGAGATGGAGAGCCAACTGACAATGCTGCAAGATTCTACAAATGGTTTACTGAGGTTGGTAGCCATTTAAATTTTTAAGGAAATCCTTGATTTATGATTTCTCTCTTATACTTTCTCATGATCCATTCAATGATTCTAACTTCTAAGTTTTGGGGTGCCTAAATTTTAGGGGAAAGAGGAGAGAGGAACCTGGCTTCAGCATCTTACATATGGAGTTTTTGGCCTAGGTAACAGGCAATATGAACATTTTAACAAGGTACAACTCAGATGTTTTTATTTTTATATTTGAAAAAGAACAGTAAAAAAGAGCATAATCTGATTTTTTTCTTTCAAAACAGATAGGAAAGGTTCTTGATGAGGATCTTAATGAGCAAGGTATGTAACCCACATTTCAACGGTATTGAAATTGGAATATCTGCTCCATTGATATTTTCACAGTGCCATCATTATCATCGTTGATTAAAATTTTAGAGATAGGTCTCTCAATTCTCATTGTTTTTGTTCATTTTTGCGCTTCATCCGAAAAGTTAACGTACTTGTGAAACTTCATTTTTTCATTTGCTTAGAGAGGTTTTGAACAAGCCCATGGAAAAAGATCAAGTTGTCTTAAAAGAATTGTTTTCATGTAGTAAATTATAGACAGAGATTGAAATTTCTGATTGTATTGTCAAAATGCTAAAAATTCCTATAGTAGTGGTGAGGGATGCCTTGGTTGGCTAGGGATGAACAAGGTTATTGCCTTATTGTAATTTGTTAGTTGAGTAATTAGATAAGTGAATTCTTGTTCAAACATGACGGTTGACACATACCCTTTACTCACATCGTGCCGTTGATAATCCCACTTTATTTAAAACCTGGGATGTTGACTTTCATGTTAAACTTTACATGTATGGAGATTTAATGATCTGAAGTTAGAGGTTGAGCAAGTAACGGCATGCATCTAATTTTTGACGCTAGACTCAAGTTAATGATGCAAGGTAGTTCAGATTAGATATCTTCTCACATTATTTTGTTACAGGTGCAAAGCGTCTTGTTCCACTTGGGCTAGGTGATGATGATCAATCTATAGAGGATGATTTTTCTGCCTGGTAAACATACTCCGATCGATGGCTCAATTATATAGTTGCTGAAATTAAGATTGATATGCACTATGTCATTCATTAAAGCTTGTCAAATGCCATGATTTACTTTTGCTTTATAGGAAAGAATCTCTATGGCCCGAGTTGGATCAATTGCTACGGGATGAGGACGATGTTAACACTGTTTCTACTCCTTATACAGCTGCTATTCCTGAATACCGAGTAGTGATTCATGATCCTGCCATCACTTCAGCTTATGATAATAATAACCTGAATATGGCAAATGGGAGTGCTGTATTTGACATTCATCATCCATGCAGGTTCTTGGAGTTGTGCATTCTAATTTTATGACCATTTTTCTAATTTTTTTCATTTTGTAAACCATACCAAAACAAATCCATTGGCTATTTTCTCGAAGGGTTAATGTTGCTGTTCAAAGGGAGCTTCACAAACCTGCATCTGACCGCTCCTGCATACATTTGGAGTTTGATATATCAGGGACCAGCATAAAGTAAGCTGGACTAGGTTTTTCTTGTCCTCATTATTTGGTTATATACTCATGATTAATCTGTTGTCATCTTCTGTCTGATCTTTCTCAGTTATGAAACCGGAGATCATGTGGGTGTTTATGCTGAGAATTGTGATGACACTGTTGTAGAAGCTGGGAAACTGTTGGGTCAAAGTTTAGATTTGCTGTTTTCTCTTCATGTTGATAGTGAGGATGGTACTGCGTTGGGAGGTTCTCTGCAACCTCCTTTCCCTGGTCCTTGCACACTACATGCTGCATTAGCACGTTATGCAGATCTCTTAAACCCCCCGAGAAAGGTTTTACATGTTCTTATTTTCATGTGCCTTTTGTTCTCAAGTTATCTATTGTGCTCCTATATTTGTATTTTCTTTTAATATCCCACTTTTTCTCAAGAAAAGAAGAAATATTTACTTATGCTTCTCTTTCAGTCCGCTTTAGTTGCATTAGCCGCTCATGCTTCTGAACCTAGTGAAGCAGAGAGATTGAAGTTCCTCACATCTCCCGAAGGGAAGGTGAACACATTTGCTAACCCTGATTTTCTCTGTTGTTCTCTAGTATAACTTCTTCCCCATTTCTCTTGATGATGTTACAACTTTTGGCTTTTAGGATGAGTACTCCAAATGGGTGGTTGGAAGCCAGAGAAGTCTCCTTGAGGTGATGGCTGAATTTCCATCTGCAAAACCTCCACTTGGTGTGTTTTTTGCTGCTATAGCACCTCGCTTGCAGCCTCGCTATTATTCCATTTCGTCCTCTCCTAGGTGGGTTATCTTGCCATCACCAGAATAAAAATGCACAAGATAGAGGACCAAGAACTCGAACTGATGTTGCATTATTTTCTATTGCCAGGTTTGCCCCTCAAAGGGTACATGTAACTTGTGCCTTGGTGCATGGTCCAACTCCCACTGGAAGAATTCACAAAGGAGTATGTTCTACCTGGATGAAGGTAGCAATTTGACTATCATGCAATCATATGCTCCCTCTCTCAACATCCTGCATCCCCTTTTTGTATTTTGGATGTCCCTCCCCTATTGGATGCAATACCCAATCATGCTATGTCATAATTAACTTTACATCTCACATGACCAGAATGCTATTCCCTTGGAGAAAAGTCGTGACTGTAGCTGGGCTCCTATTTTTATTAGGCCATCAAATTTCAAGCTTCCAGCTGATCATTCGACTCCTATTATTATGGTTGGACCTGGTACTGGATTGGCACCTTTCAGGGGATTTTTGCAGGTATCTGGATATGTACGGTTTTCTAGTTTTAAAATTTGGGTAATGGCAAAAAAAAGGAGACATCTTGTGGTATTGCAATGAGCCTCACATAGATACATCCATATAAAAATAAACTTTCACAACTAAACTGTTTTTCTTTCTATTGAATCATTTAAATGAAACAAACCAACTTTTACAGCTAAACCATTTTTCTTGCTATTAAATCATTTAAGTAAAACAAACCACTCTTTGATTCCATCAGTTCTCAAGCCTCTTCATCCCCTGTACCCATGCCACTAGCAGTAGTGTTGCTCATTAACCATATCCGCAACATAGGATAGGAGAGGAACATTGGAATTAGATACATATGGGCAATGTTTGTCTAAGGACTTTCAAGTGATTTTATCCCCAGACAAAGTCCTTCCAAGCGACGACATACATAGGAATCAGGTGTCATTGAAAGACATGGATTTGGTGCCTCTCCATGGTGACCAAAGTGGAAGCACAATTCCCATGTCTTTCGATAATGTTTCTTTAATAGAAGTAATGTTTTTCACGCAAAAGCTATACAGTACTGGATTACAAGCTGCTAGCTTATTGGAAAACCTGTCTTACCTAAATGGGTAATTTTTATTCCCAAATTCCAAATCGTCAATTTTCTTTCCTCAATATTTTCTTATCACCCAAAAAACTTGCCAGTAACATAAATCACTTTCATCAATTAATTTGGTGAAATAAAAGATTATAAGTATCTGCTTGTTCTGAACTCTTTCTTGTCTTTGATTCACCCAGGAAAGATATGCTCTCAAAGAAGACGGTGTTCATCTTGGTCCTGCATTGCTGTTCTTTGGATGTAGGAACCGTCAAATGGTAAACTAGTTGCACTTGCACTTTCAATCTCAGTGGATTCTTGGATCAAGGCGTGATCTTTTCAATTATGTTGTGTAGGATTTTATTTATGAGGATGAGCTAAAGAACTTTGTTGAACAAGGTGCCATGTCAGAGTTAATAGTTGCATTCTCTCGAGAGGGGCCTCAAAAGGAGTATGTTCAACACAAGATGATGGATAAAGTGAGTGTGGATAGCACAGCCTAGTAGGGAATAAATGTCGCCAGATAAATTACTTATTGCTTTAATTTTCTGATGTGCAGGCAGAACAGCTGTGGAGTCTGATTTCTCAGGGAGGCTACCTTTATGTCTGTGGTGATGCCAAGGGTATGGCAAGGGATGTTCATCGCACTCTTCATACCATTGTCCAGCAGCAGGTGCTTATTGTCTTTCATCATCCATCCCTTTGCAAAATGCTTGATAGTGTTAACTTCTCCTGATCTTGACATGCACACAGAGTATTTATTTGCACATGCTTCCAAATAATATTGATTTATGGAATTGTACATAATTGACTGATTGTTAGGCTTCTTTTTCTGTTGGTGAAAACTTTTATACTCTTCTTTTCCCCTTATATTTCTATTTTCTAGTAGGAACAAGGCTCTTTTTAGCTTTTGTGCTGAGAAATGTTATGTTCAATATTCTTTTCTTTTCTGTCAGCTGTTGGGGGCTGTACATATTTCAGATATGGCAGCATTTCTTTTATTCTTTTTATGCGTGTGCCCATCCAAACACGTATTTTGTGTGTGATTCAAATATGACAATAATTTGTTCACTTGATCTAGCGGTGTAGAGCTTAAATCAGGAGTGGTCAGGAAAAATAAAAATGAACAAGTGTTCCTATTTTTGTTTTAAAAAGCTACTATGTTGGGAGATGGGAGGAAAAAAAGATTTTTCTTGAATTTCTTTGAAGCAAATTATGATTCTACGACCTCATCTGCAAATAATTGTTTCAGTGTCTTACCCGAAGCTAATTTTGACCTTTGAATTATATATATATTTCAATTCTTTTTGCAAATTTAGAATGCTGTGTTTTCCTTCTGGCGTAATCAAATTATGGGATATTTGATTAACCAACTGACGGACTGATTGGATGACACTGTTGTATAAAATATAAACCATATTTCTTTATTTAATTTCAGGAAAATGTGGATCCATCAAAGGCAGAAGCTATAGTGAAAAAACTCCAGATGGATGGACGTTATCTTCGAGATGTCTGGTGATTGTTTTTGGTTGTTCATCTGTCTTGACTCTGGCATCCGTATTGTTTGATATGTTAAATTCTAGAATTAGGATGAACCATACTTTTGCGGCCTTCGCGGAATTTTGGGGCACTGACGGTGAAGGCTTACATGTATCCTTGAGAGGAAATGATTTTCTTGACCGCTGTCTTGTTCTTTTCTTTGTTATTTATGTATTTTTATGTTATGATAGATTAGTAGAATATTAAATCCCCAAGCAAGTATTATATAATTTACACTTAGGGGACTGTGGAATAGGTAGTCTCAGATATTGATGAACAACACATACATGTTATATAGCGGATGATCGTCTTATTTTATTAAGTGTAGGAATTCTTAACGAATAATGTTTATTGATGAAACTCTCCATTTGTTTTTAGGTACAAAAATCAAAATACTATTGTGCATTTAAATAGTACGTGCAATATCTCTCGCTATATTTGTTATCTGAGCTCTGTTAACTGCAGTTTTCTTTCAACATTTTGATTTTATTACCTGCTACTTTTTTATTTGGCGATGTCTGCGGGTGAAACCTGACAGGTGTACTGTAGTCTTATTAATTAATTTCTGTTTTTTTTTTCATTCCCTTTTTCTCTTAAACTCATTCAAAATATTGGAATATATATCCACTTGAAATGTTATTCCTTGTTAAGGGCAGTTTGGCGGCCCCTCGGACAGATCAGAGTTTTAGCGAGGAGTTTTGAATTAGTGTGTGGGGTTTAATTAACTGTTCAAGAAGCTTCTGCTATTGTTCTAGAACAGGATTAGTATTTTACTACTATTTTGAGAGGGAGAGGTTTTTTCTTCTTCTTTTTTTTACAGTTTTTATACAAAAGAGAGAATTTAAAGGTACAAAATAAAAAATTTAGAGAACAAAAGAGTAACTTTCTATCTTTGGGAAAATATGTTCTTAAACACTTGTTTACTTACACAGAAATATCTTCATTTTGGTGATGAGAAATTTTATTTGGAACTCTTTTAAGTTGATGTGGACTATAATACTATATAAAATAAAATAAATACCTTTTGTATAACAATATAATAATTTAATTACCTAATAAAATTTGAATTCAAAGAATGGGAAATACAATAAAGGTAGGTGTTTTTTTATCTATCTGGCAATGAGTATAGAATAAATCACTTCATAAAGTGGGAATATTCATCTCCTCTTTTTCTTTTGTACTTATAGAGAATTTCTTTCACCTTCTCTATTAGAATATCTCACTCCCACATATCATATACTAAGTGAAGAGTTAGAGAATCTGTATCACAAAATTCAAAAGACCTCATATATTACATACGCCAAATTGATTATTTTATTCCACCACATATCTAATATGAAATCTTTTCAGTAGTATCCTTTTTTCTGATTAACGTTTTTATAAGTGTTTTATTCTTGACTGATCACCATTTCCTGCAATGCTTGCTTAGTGAGTTTGAATCTTTTTAATATTACAATTATTGATGCGAATCTTGTTTTAATGATGGAAAAGAATGCTTTGCAGGAACAAATGCAATAAAGCTAGTCAATCTCAATGAGTGACTCATGATGAAATTTGTTATGAAAATGATGTCATCACGTATCTCTGTGATATATATAAATGGGTGGAACTATAGCTAACAGATCAATACTTCAATAGGTAAATTTAAACCGAACTATAATTAACGGATCAATAAATAAATTTGGGTCGAGTTATAATAGAGGTGACTTATCTTCAGTTAGAGAACATCTCAGTTATAATAGAACTATATAAATACGTTCAGGAGGAGTTACCACAAAATCAGGCTAATATATTCTCAACAGCTGTGCAATACTAAGTCCATTGATTAACCGCCTATAGCACAACAACTCTATAAATACAAAATCTTAACTACATGAAAGGTACGTTGTTTATTCTAAACAATATTATACTCATCTCTTACCCTTATTTATTTGAACGTGGAGTACCTTTGCAGGTATTCTCGCTCGCAATGTTCTAGCCAAGTCGATGTATAGCTCTTCCGACGAAGCAACACACTGTTCTAAGGAGTCACTATAACTCGGTTGGATCTTTACGGACAGAACATTTGGCGCCTACTGTGAGATCGAGTTGACTTAACCCACCATTATCTCTTTTGCTTGCTTTTCCCTCTTTTGAAGGTTATAATCAATGCGAGGAAGAACAAAACAATCCACTTCCTCCTCCTTTAACCGGGGCCGAGCTTTTAGTTATCAATGAGTCGTTGCGAGCAAAAATCCAACGTGTGGCCGAGCTATTAAACTAGAAACAAAATGACTGACGTGACGAAGAAGAGCAGACAAATTTCTGGTAATCGCATAGATGACGACGATCGCACCTCGAAAGTCAAGCCCGCGGTGTTAGTCACTCCGAAGTTTTCAGTTTGTTTCTACTTTTCAGGAGGTGGCCGACTTCTTCACCAACAAGTTTGCAGCATACAAAATCTATATCCATGATTCCGACTTTTTTCATTTGTTATTCCTCTTTTTTGTAGAACCTCAATCATGGATGCTGAACAAATTTTACCTCATCCTCCACCAACTCAGGCCGAGTTATAACTTATGAACGTTGCATGATAAGTTGAGGTTCAGATGATAGCCGACCCATTAGCTCAGCTACAAAAAAAGCAATGAAAAGCAAATGACCTAAACAAATTAAATTACTAAGTCGTTTTTATGTTGGTAAAACTATGTATATGCATAATCTAGTTTATTTATATAAATCTTTTATGTCAAATTTCAATACATCATAACTTCTTATGAGGTATATACTACTCTATATACTCGAATTGCTTCACATTATTTATATATCTTATCATTTCATATATCAAAATCAATCAATTAATCCATCCGAGAACAAAATCGGCTATTAATCAATTCGAAAAAAATTAATTGCTTTGAGTAAGAAATTCATCAATAAAGGAAAAATTTCCAAAGACAATGGATTATTATATCCTCGAGTCATACAATCGATTCTGTTAATGAATGCATATTTCTGAATTTTTCAATTCGCATCAATCAAATGCTATATGCATGCCGTGAAAAATTATTCTCAAACGGAAAAGTATCCCCACACAATTGTATTGATCGAATAACTCTTACCATTCAATTATTTTTTGAATAAGTGTCGACATAATAATCCGACCAAGTTTGGGGGCTACCACTCATTGCATAACCGATTTATAGATGGACATAACTCTCTCACTTTTTAATCTTTCTATCCATCTTTATTTATTTATTTATTTGTTTATCTATTTTATCTGTTTGATCTTAAACAATCTTTCAATATAACTTTCTCACTACTAATGTTTCTCTTGTTTCTTTTTGATCTGTCCGTATAAGTCGGCATCGTGTGCCATAACTCGGCCACATGCAGCAAATTCCAAAAAAAAAAAAAAACAGTTACTTGCTGATAATCCTAAGAGGACCTCTTCAAAGAAGCCACCAAACAATTTTCTGCGAGATTCTCGAACAGTATCCATGCCTCATGTCTCAGAATCAGGAGAACATGCCACGATCAAGTTAGATACAAATCTTATATAAACAGAATCAAGTCTCAACCCCTTTCGGTATTTTTTGAGGACTGAAGTATAGCTCGATGTCTGTACTCATAGGACAGAAAACTCCATATAAACGGAAGAAGGAGTTATACCTCGGCTCAAATTACTGTGCAGAAACACTTTTTTTTCAATCCAATAAGTTAAGCTTGGGAGCTACTACTATTACTACGATTCCGATTTATAGGTCCAAAAGTTGAAAGCTCAACATGTTTTATTGAAAAATATCACAGGTCAAGCATGGGAGTTGTGATCTGGTAGCTATAGCTCGGCCTAAATTTACCTACTGATCCGTTAGTTATAGCTCGACCCAACTATACCTATTGATCTGTTAGCTATAGATTGGTCCAATTTTATACCTATAAATCAGAATCCAAGTGAAATAATAGAGGTGACTTATCTTCAGTTAGAGAGCATCTCGGCTATAACAGAATTATATGAATACGTTCAGGAGCAGTTACCACAAAATCAGACTAACATATCCTCAACAGCTCCGCAATACTAGGTCTACTGAGTAATCACCTATAGCACAACAACTCTATAAATACAAAATCTTAATTACGTGAAAGGTACGTTGTTTATTTTGAACAATATTATACTCATCTCTTACCCTTACTTACTTAAGGTTGGAGTACCTTTACAAGTGTTCCCGCTCACGATGTTCTAACCAAGCCAACATATAACTCTTTCGATGAAGCAACACACTGTTCTAAAGAGTCATATATATATATATTTCGAGTCTAGGAAATGTGATCATAATTTTGTTCAATAAATGATTCAATAGCCTTGCATACTAGAGCATTTTCAGCTATGATTGGTATGACTCCAACCTTCTTAATTGCTTCATTGTATAAGCGAGCATATATAATCTTTGTTTTGTCCATGACTTCCATCAACTTTTAAGAAAATATGGCCTCCCTTACCTATTGTCATAAAATTAACCAAATGTCTTTACAAATCCGTCAACCTATCAGTAACAAAATAACACTTTTTGAGTTTTATATATTTTATTCTTTTAATATTTTCTTTCTCTTTTTGTAACAATGTTTTTAAAGCATTGAATTTAGGAGGTAGATAGCCAAATATTACATGACTTGCAGTCAAAATGTAAGAATTCATATAGGAAGAATTTCTCACAAGAGAAAAAGAAAAGTCAGAAAAATAAAGCATCCAAGCAATAAGCTTAGTAAATTGAGTCTCTCTTCTTTATTAAAGGGGGCACTTTCTTTTTTTCTTTCCTGTTGAGATGAAGGGTATTGTTTGCACTATGGCCAAAAGTAACTTGGCTATTCTTAGAAAACATCGCGATATGAAACTGTACAGATGCTCTTATAATTTGTTCATTATATTTTTTTACAGTTTCGTTAGATAGACAACGAAAAATTTGAACAACGTGAACAATAGGCGATTTTTTAGCCCACCAAAGATAAAAAAAAATCTACCCCAACCAAATAACAAAAAATTCTTTTACCTTACCTTTTCAAATTTTTAACTATCCACTGCTGCTACCTCTCTTAGAAACTCTATCAGCGCCATTGTTGCCTCATAAGCCTCCCACTGGATTTGCAACAAGAACAATCATCCATTTTGTATGTAAAATGAACATCCATTCCTTTTGTATGTAAAATAAAATATAATAATAGATTTGCAACAACAACAACCATTCCTCTTATATGTAAAATGAACATCCGCATGTAAATAAAATTTTCAAAAATACTTTGTCGAAAATTTGTCCTTCCACAATATTACCATATGAGAACTCCGTCAGTAACAACGCACGTGACGGTGGCCAAGAAGCTTGGAAACGGCTTCCACAACAGAAAGTACTTGGAAACTCTCATCCTCTTACGCACTACGATGGGTGCGTGATAAAGCCTACAAGCGCCGTCACTCGCGAAGCCGACGACACCCAGGATAAAAATCCACGTCTTCCTCTTACACCTATAATTAAAACCCTTTTCCAACACTTGCAGCTCCATTAACCTCCAAATTACCAATAACACCTTATAATTCAATATCTATACGCAAAGACATGGACTGGAGATCGACGATAGTGAGTTTTGGGCGTAGACCAGAGATTATGGTAAAATTGAAAGTAATTGTACCTAGTGTGAATATATTTTTTTGGTAATTTAAATAAATTAAAAAAAACAAAGGAACTGCTTAAATAGATGGACAGTCCCGTTTAAAACTATTCTTAAACTCCTCCCAAAGAGAAAGAAGCTTCACATGATAAAGTTGTAACCTCATCGCCATCTTTGCCATGTTGTCTGCCACCGTGTTTGCATCTCTCACAATCAAATGAAAGTCAACACACTAATTCCAATGCATGATATCTCTTATTTTGAGTATCAACATATCAATAAACTAATACCATCCTATGTGATTAGTAACAAAATTAAACGCTTCCAAACAATCCGTCTCACAAATAACATCTCGTTGACCCACATCTCAAGTTAAGAGACATCCTCTCCAAATAGCAAACAATTCCCCTTGAAGAATACTATTACTCCCAATCATTCCCAAACACCCCATTTGTCAACTCCCATTACAATCTTTAATAACGCAAGTAAAACCAACACTATCACCCAAATCAGGATAACTAGCATCATACTTAATCTTAAAAGTACCAATGGATGGGGGATTCCAAAAACCATTTAGGAAAAGAGGAAGAGGGGCATAGTTGTAATTTAAAAATATTCTTAAGCTCCGTTTCTGAAATTGATGTCAAACAAATCACTTTTTTCGAAGGCCAAGTCTCATGAGTATTAAAAATGTCATTATTCCTTACTCGCCATATCAATCAAAGTCCCAAAAAGAACCTGAACAGCTATGATACTAGAACCAATTTTTCAAATCCAGAGGATGATAAGAAATATCCAACCTATGCCATACAAGCTGAGCTTTTGGACAATCCCGAATACAATGTAAAACCAATTCATGGCTAGAAAGACATCTTGAGCACCTATTCGATGACGACATCCCTCTTCTGAAGCGAAAACTTGTAGTAGGAAGAGCCTCCTTAAGATACAGCTAAGTCAAAAACTTGTGCTTTTTCGGAACAAGCTGGCACCAAAGCCAAAGCCAATTCTCCCGCTCCTCCCAACCAAACATCTGCTTACACAACCACAAATAACCATTGCGTGAGTCATAGACTTTGACAGCAGGCCCAGACCAATACCAATCCATTTCTGGACCTGCTTGTACATCTGAATTATAAGAAAGAATATTACATTTTTTTAGTATGAATGTATTTAATTGTTAATTCTAATTTTTTAAATTTCAAAATATGAAATTAAATAATTAATTAAGAATTTAATCTTTAATTTTTAATTTATCATTCTTTTTAAATTTATTATTCACATTGTTTACCATCATCACTGTTCCTCTATATTTTTTTTCAATTCTATTAGATACTTTATATTCATCATTCACATTCTTTTTTTTTTTGAATAAATCATTCACATTCTTACATGCATGAATTTTACCTCTTTTTATTTTCAATAAGTGTGATTTAATTTAACCCCTAAATACAAACTCATACACACCCTATCACAAAAATTACAATGTCCATTTTTGTATGCAACATTGCAACGTCGGTATTAGGATTTGTTTTTCAAAATCTTGACATAAGCCCAAAGAGAAATTTTTGAGTCATGATTGTTACATATTTGTTTGTGATCATAGAATCGAAAGAAACACTTGGTTCTAAAATTTTTGTTACTAAAAAGTAAAAAACTTTAAGACCTGTCTTGGAAGGATTAAAAATAAAAAATTTGAAAAAAAGATGGACCCTGAATTTAGCCCATAACTTGGTAAAAATGAACTCCCTGACCAGACTCGCCTTGGACTTGTGCTGCAGCGGAAGTTCCGCAAAATAAATCGACAACCTCACCTACTTGCGCATCCAACGTTTCTTCTGCATATTCGTGTCGTATTTGGGTTCGTCGCCGATGCATCGGCGCCGTCAAGCGAGTCGGTGCTTCATTGATACCCACCTTGTCCAGTGATATTTTAATTGTAAAAACTTAGGTGCAGTTAACTTTATGTCTCAATTATCAACTTTACGTAAAGTCAACTGCATTTGATTTCCATCTATTTTAATAAAACAGATTAAGTTGTTTATTAATTTTTTATTTTTCAAATTAAACAAGACCGATATAAGTATACATTATGATAAGCCTTCCATAAAAGTAACAAAACTTTGTTTGAAGTCTTAATACTCCATCAATCTTAAATCCTAAACAATAACGTTTTTTAAAGCCTTAATTTGTGGTAGAGGATTTACTGATCTACAAAGTCTTCTCTTTTTAAGTGTATGCATAACTGCTAGAAATACTATTGCATTCTGTGTCAAAAGGAAACATGCACCAAAACCAAAACACATTAAAGCAGACAGAGAAGACAGGCATTTTTTTTTTCTTGGCCGGATTGGGACACAAGCTAACGACAAGTTTTCTTCAGAATTCGATGTTGGGCTGAATTTTTGGGATCCATGTTTTTCATCATGTGATTCGATAATTTAACCTACTGAATTTTTCAAGACATAATAACATAGAAAAAATAAAATAAAATAAAAGAGACAGATAGCATAATCAAAATCTAATTTATTTAACCAAATTGAGTTAGTCTTGTACTTATATAGTTAGCTTACTAGTCCACTTAATTAAATATCAGTAATTTAAATTCCATTTTGTATATGTAGCAAATTCTTAAATGAAGTTTCGATTTATGACAGATTAATCCTTAATTTGTCGAAATTAGAAGATACTATAAAAAAAATCTAATTAATTTTGTTTTCTTCTACAAATTGCTCTTATTAATTTATATTAAGATCACAAAAATACAACTTACTCAATATGAATTTGTTTTTGTGTACTTGCTTCATGATTCATGGATTGGTGATAACTAGTTACCCTCAAGGAAGAGTTTGAATATGAAAATTAGTTATGACGTTAAAATTAATTATAAGAAATTTTTGGGGTTAGTAATCTTTAGTGATTTTAATTATTATTTGATTAGTATAAATATTAAATTATTTTTAATAAATATATTTTATTAATTTATATGTGTAAAATTATAGTCACAAAAAAATATGTGTAAAACTATAGAGAATATAAGTGTAAATTGTGTTAATTCATGTGTGCAAACTCTGATAAACATAAATATAAATTACAAGTACAAACTATATATTTTATGTGCAAATGCGAACTAAATACTTGCTCAAAATGATAATATTTACTAGTTATGTAACATTACTGATTAATTATTTGTACGAATAAAATGTAAAAAAAATATTATTTGTATAAAAAAATTCAATTACCAAAATAGTCATAATATATTTATGTATAAATATATGTGTTATTTAATTTATTTTTAATATATATTTTATATTTTAATATATATTTTATCTAGATGATTGATTTAGTAATTAATTTTTAATTTTTAATATACATATAATATGATTGATAAAATATATGTAAAAGTAAAATTATATATTATATTTTCTTCCATTTTGAATAAATACACGTTTATATTACATAAATAAAGCAATAAATTAGTTTTAATTTAAGTTCGAAATGGTGTGTTTAATTCTTATTTCTCTCTCTTGGTTGTTTTCCGGTTTGAATCTGTTTTTTTTTTCTTTTTATAATTGTGATTACTTAACTCCATTCATATCAATTATTTATTTATTTTTTTCAGTCAACTATGAGTGATGAAATCTATGAATAAGTGAACATATATAGAAAATTTTTAATACATCACTAATATTGTTGAAAAAAAAAAAAACAATTATACCATCGTCTAATACACTAACTATTATTATTGCGGTCAATTATTTCATAAACATTTTAAAAATTCATTTAAGCTCTTAAATGATTAGTTTATAATACAAAATAATTTTATAGCATAATTTAAATTTAGAGAGTTTAAATTTAGATGAAAATTCAGATACAATTCACTTCATGTAAAATTAATAAATAAGAATCATTTAATAAAAATTTAGTCAAATTAACTCCATTCAATTATCAATTTCACGTAAATTAATTTCTATAAACAGTATAAAATATTTCTGTTCATTCTTTTAAATGATCGCTTAGGAGTTAGGACTACAACACGAAAAATAGTTACTCTTTTTTATAATGCTCAGGCTGAAAAGGGGTATAATGGTAATCAACAATAATCATGGTTTCTGTTTAATTTATCCCCGTTCCCCAAGCAGTGCAATCGCAATCGCATGCTTCATAGCTTGCTACCAAAAAGTGCCAGCTGGCACACTCTGAATTCCGCTGTTCGCAATTTATATATAAACCCGAACAATAGGGGCGCGTGAGCTCCACCTCCTCAACGGTCTCACTCTGACACACTCTCCCTCCCTTCGCTTCCTTCTGCAACCTCTCTCTGCGGTTCTTCCCTCACCACACCACTTTCTTCTTCTTCTTTTCTCTGTTTCTGTTTCACAGTAATAGGGTTTTAGGGTTCATCTTCTTCCCGCACATTTCAATGCCGGAGAAGTCCAGGAAGGTACCTTTCACGGAACAAGACTCAGCAAAGCTCCTAGAAAGGTATTATTATTTATTTCTTTATTTTGATTATTTTATTTTATGTTGTTATTTTAGTGATTTTTGCGGTGAAATTTGAGCATGATTGGGGATTTTCTTCATCTGTTTATATCTAGCAGGTATGATGCAACAACGGTGTTAACTTTGCTTCAGGAACTTGCGCACTATCCTCACGCGAAGATCGATTGGAATGAGTTGGTGAAGAATACATCAACTGGCATTTCCACCGCCAGAGAGTATCAGATGGTGTGGCGCCACTTAGCCTACCGTCATGCCCTTGCTGAAAATCTTGAAGATGGTGCTCAACCTCTGGTTTGTGATTTTAGTTATATTATTTAATTATAAAAAGAAAAAAATTTCTTGGGGTCATAAGATGAAATAATAAAGTACATTCACTAACAGTGATCAAGCTGTAACTATGGCAGTGGTTATAGTTGAATTTGTCAGGGATATGAATCTATAGTTACCATTTGCAGGAAATAAAAACTTGTCAATGCTTGTGCACATCATGCTAGTTCAGGCCTTCAGGGCCATATATCTTGTTGCCATCACTGCCATATCTTTGATTGTACTGTCAGTTTCTCATTGATATGTTGTTATTAGTAATGGGTTAGTTGACTACCTCTGTTACTTACAGGATGATGATAGTGACCTAGAGTGCGAGCTGGAAGTATTGCCTCCAGTAAGTGCTGAAGCTGTGTCAGAGGCTGCAGCATGTATGAAGGTGAATATGCTGGCCCTTTACCACCCCCAGTTGTTACATTCTATCCATCAAAGTGTCCTATGATTTTGCTCCAGTACATGGTACACCTAGATGAATGATGTACCTGTACTAGGAACTTGGTATTGTTACATGTTTGGAACTCATGGATACTCATCAGTACAGAAATACAATTTGATTTATCTTTAAATGAAACAAACAACTAATATCCATCCAAATTTTGTCTTATATTTTACCTCGAGTCTTATAGAAGTTCCATTTACTATTTCTTTAAATATAAGCTGTGTGTTTCCATGAATTGTTTACCATTAGGTAATGATTGCATCTCGTACGCTGAGTGAATCAACCCCTAGTAGCTCAACGATTGAGGCTCCATTGACTATAACTGTTCCGGTTTGCCGTGGATCTGGAACTCCTAGTGGAACTTCACAATCATCTAAATTGATGCAAGGGACGAATGTTATTTTTCCGGTTACTGTTCAGAGACAAACACTGCCAACTGCACCATCAACAGATGGTGTTGAGACCAAGGGATTAGGTGGTGGCAACATGGCTTCCAAAAGGAAGAGAAAAGCATGGTCAGAGGAAGAGGACATCCAGTTACGAGCAGCTGTTCAGAGATTTGGTGAAGGAAATTGGGCTAACATGGCCAAAGGAGATAACTTTCCTATTAAGAGAAGTCCTACTCAATTGGCTCAGGTGGTTTTTCAACCCTCGATATTTATGATTTATGGGACCTTTATCAACTCCTATCGTTTTTTTTTAGTTTTTATTTTTTTGATAAGAAAAGGAAATTTATTAGTGGGGGAGAGATTATTTTCTTATGATTATGCATGGGACTATATCATTGATCCATGAATGGCAACTTGTTCAGCATTAGCCTCTGTAGTCAATAGCGTTGCAAATTGTCAATTTGTCCATCAGGGTGGTAAAGATAGCGGTAAAAGAAAGATAAAAGAAGTCACCAGGGGTTATGTCATCCAAAACCATGTTCTCCAACTTTTCAGAACCATTTCCCCCTCTTTTGTTATTGTTTTGTTTTCTACTTTGGGTGATGGTATTGTTGCTTGGTTGTCATGGAACAGCCTGCTTAGCAAATTTCACAAATGGTGGAATTTAGATTTTAATCCCTTTTTGATCCCAGAATTCTTCATCGTTCACTCAATAATTTGTCTTTGACCTCACATATCACCAGGAATAACTGTTTGTATGCTCTTTATTATATTTGGATGGCATAGCAGCCAGTTTCTCGAAATTCAAAACTTGAAGTTAAAATTATTCTGTGATCCCCGAAGTTTAAGTCCTGTGCATGTTCCTTGTTAGTTAATTAAGAGCTACTCTCTTGTAGGTTGCTACTTCTAAGCATTCAATACTCTAATTATGAACATTATCAAAAATTCTTTTTCATATGTCACAGCATTGCTTAATAAGCTAGAAACTTGCTTTAGGAATTATTTAAGTTAAATTTTGCAAGCTGATCTTATTCCTTGGCTATTGACAAATTGACCACTTGGTTTTGATTCAAAAAATGTTTTACATTTTACTAAAGTATGATTTCCTGATTTAGCAGCAAATATATATTGCCCAGCTCTATTATTGGGAGTGGGTTCTTTAGATTATTTCTGCAGCAAGTAGTGTTGTGCATGTTGAAACTAATAATGTTTTATGTATAAATGGAGGATTGCTTATACGAAAGAGAACGTGAATTGTTGCACACACATAGTGCTTGTCTTGTTGTGGATGATGTGTTTGATTGGAATACAATGACTGATGGCACTGAATGTTTAATCCGTTGTCATCTAGTCAGGTCAGGATGTCTGGGTATAACCCAGTTTTCCCGGGTTCAAATCCCGGCAACGGAGTTACATATACAACTATTTATAGTTGGACAAGTATAATAAGTGTAATGAATCTTTGTTTTAGATCCAGAAAAAAAATATTATATTGAATAGATTTTCCTGTGCCGATTGTCTTTGTGAATATTTAATGTGATCGCAACGCATTTTACCTGTATTGACTAATTGTTGTCCACTTGTGCTACGTATTGTCATTCGTTCCCTGAATGTTGCAGAGGTGGAGCATTTTAAGAAAGAAAGATGGAACTGCCAATTCGGGAACCATCGTGACCAGCACAACTTATACTACTGCCGAACAACTGGCAACTCGTCATTCATTATCTTTAGCCCTTGATATGCCATTCAAGAAGTTAACTGCTCCTGGAACTGCTGATCAAGGTGATTCTCTTTAAGGCTTAACTTTCAAATATAGGAAAATGGTAATTGGTAATCATGCTGAACAACTTTCTATTATTTGTTTCTTAATTTTTATCCTTTTTGTCTTTGCACCCCTTGTCTTTTAAGTCCTAATGAGCATCAGTTTCATGATTCTCAATGATGTCAATGATTGTGGATTTATTTAGTGCCGTTTCTGAGAAATGGATGTTTGTCATCGAGATTTCCTCCAAAAGCAATCATGATAGTGGAAAGGTGTAGTACCTTGTTTTGCAGTGTGGTTTGGGCTTGTGCTTCTTTCGACTGCTTGTGGCATGATGCCCATATGATTTACCAATGCTGATTTTTTCTCCTAAAAACTGTTAACTAAATGAATGTATTGATTTATCGTTTCTTTTCCTCTAAATTATGTATGTTTTTAGATTGTTTAAACTCTTGTCATCTAGTATATCTATGGAATCTATCTAATATGAAATTGCAAATGCGGTCTACTTTGAATGAGAAAATTGGCATTGCTATCATATAGGTTTAACTTTCGTTTTTGGCATGAGCAGAATAGCTAAATAGCTCAAGTTGTTGTGCTCCTATGTTCTTTGGTTGTAAGCAACTGCTGCAAAATTAGCAAAATTCTTGGACAGAGGTGTCCTGCTTTTTTAAAATTCTCTTCTTACTTAGGGCTCCCTTAAGCTGGAACAAATTGTGTTGTGTTCTCTTAAGCTGGAATTAAACCATGTCATGTGTTTTGCCCTAATAATCGGTATTAAATACTAATTTCAAACTACTTTAGCAGCTTTGCTGATATCATTACTAATAAATTGTGTGTCCACTAGAGTACAGGTTACAAATTGTATCTTTTAAGTTGCCTATATTTATTTATTTATAATTTAATTTTCTTTTTCCATGTTATTAACTTATAGGATTGCATTTCTCATGGGGTGAATAATATCAGCGTAATTCTTTTGAGTAATGTGTTACTTGAATAACTTCTGTTTTTTTTATGATTGCAGCTAAGACATCCTTAACAAGTAAAACCCAAGTGCAACATACCACTACAGCAACAACAATACAAAGTAGTTTACAACCACATCAGCAATCAATGCTCAGAGGTAATCCAACTCCAAATCCTGCATTAAAAGCTACTGCAGTTGCTGTTGGTGCCAGAGTTGTTTCTCAGTCAAATATTGCATCACAAATAAAGGTTGCACAAGCAAGAAATGCTGTGCCTGGAACAAGTATTTCATTGGCAAAACCATCCACTTCTGCTGGTATGTCTTCAGAATCGGAGGTACAAGCTCGCACTAGTTCAAGTGTTGCACATGTTCCCCCTCAGTTTGTACGCATTCCATCTCAGTCTGCACCTGCACCCTCCCAGTCAACTGCTCCCATCACATCTCCGTTATCATGCTCTAGTACCGTTAAAGTCGCCTCTTCTACGGTGCCTGTATTGCCTGAGAAGGACAAACCCGTTACCCCTACCCTTGTGGTTAACAAAGTTCCAATAAAGCAAGAAGTTAATACTACAGATGAATTGCGAAATTCAAAGCCTAGCCCGGCACCAAAAGAGATGGTTCAAAATGATGAGAAATCAACTCAAGACAAGAGCATGAATATTCCCGTTAAAGAGAGGGTTACTTCTCTTGTGGGAAGTACAAGAAAGGAGGAAGTAGCAGAAGATAAAGCAGCGCCAAAAAATCAAGTCAAGTCCGAAGATGATGGAAACAAGGGGAGCCATGAGTTAGATAAAGAAAAGAGCAAAATTTCAATTAATGGAAGATCTCAGGATCAAAAGATGGATGAGAAGCAAGAAAATTTGCAGAACTAGTGACAGTTGGTTCAGTTGTTGACTGATTTAGCTTGTGCAAAGAATAGGTTTTCTTTCTTTTTATTGTTGCTGTTCTATAGTATCTGAGCTCTAACTTTTTAAGGTCGAAGTCAACCTTAGGAATTTGTGGAAGATCACCTAATCACCTACAGCAAAATCTTGTAATATCTAGAAGTCTTGTTTGATGGTAAATATATTTTAATTTTTCCGTGTTATTTAATAAGAGAAAGTGATAGAAAAAAGGTTAAGAGAGAATAAATGATTGTTAAAAAAAAAAGACAAACGTTAGAATATCAGAAACTGAAAACATTAGAACATAAATTTTAGTTACTTTAACCAGAAAATTTCTATCTGATTATTTTGTTTTATTTCCATTGCCAAGCTACAATGCATGTTCCACCAGACCACCACCAACATCCATCACACACAAAGGAGGAAAATTTGATACGCATAAATTTTGTATTCGTAAGATTATGTCGAGCAAGATTATTATCATGGTAGAAGTATGCCATAAACGAAATGCGTTCTTGATTCATTTTTGGAACCTCGAAATTCATAAAGTTTTCCTGCAATGCTAAGCAAACAGATTTATGAAACAGTTATGCTCTACATACAAGTTTTTGTGGTAATCAAATCTAATTAAATTGATCCAAATTCAACAAAAAATCAACTTCAGATTAGGGAGCGCGTAAACACGCAATACAGGGAATAAGCCTCTTTATAGAGGAATTACAGAAATAGAAATAACTATAAAATAGGACAGAAGGGAAAAATACTAGCCTAAAATAAAGAAAAATTTCTAATCATATCCTTAAAATTAAGCTAAATAAAAAAAGAAAAAGATTTATAATTAATTCTATTTACATAAAAGATTCATGAAAGGAATTAAGAATTTGATTTTGATTTGATCTAGTCAAAACTTCTCCTCAAGCTGGCTTGGAGATATCATTCATTGACAGCTTGCTTATTATTCTATCATCTTATTGGGTAATTCTTTAGTTAGAACATCTGCTAATTGTTCCATGGTTGGAACATATGAGATGCAAATCTGTCCTCTCTCAATCTTTTTTCTGATAAAATGCTTGTCAATTTCAACATGTTTAGTTCTATTATGCAACACTGGATTATGAGAAATAGAAATTGCAGATTTGTTGTCACAATACAACTTCATTGGTGGAGAAATGGAAACTTTTAGTTCTTGTAGGATTTTCTCTACCCATAGTGCTTCACATATTCCATGAGCCACTGCTCTAAACTCACCTTCTGCACTACTTCATGTCACAACACTCTATTTTTTACTCCTCCAACTAACCAGGTTTCCGCCAATAAAAGTACAATACCTAGATGTTGACCTTCTATCCATGACATTCCCAACCCAATCCGCATCTGTATAAGCTTCTATTTGAAGATGTCCATGCTTTTTGTAGAGTAACCCTTTCCCAGGCGACCCCTCCAAGTACCTTATGATTATAAAGACAGCATCCATGTGTTCTTGACCAGGTGAATGCATAAACTGGCTTACCATGGTCACAACAAAGGCTATATACGGGCATGTTTGGGATAAATAGATTAGCCTCCTTACCAACCATTGATATCTCCCTTTGTCCATTATATTTTCTGGTCAGCTGGCTTCAATTTTAAATTAGGCTCTGTAAGTGTTTCAGCAGCTTTACAACTAAGTAATCCCGACTCTTTTAAAAGATCTAGGAGGTACTTTCGTTGGTTCATAAAAATGCCTTCCTTAGACCTTGCAAATTCAATTCCAAGAAAGTATTTTAATGAGCCAAGTTATTTGATTTCAAATGTTGCAGCAAGCTTCTTCTTCAAGTCTTTTAGCTCCAAAAAATCATCACCTGTCAGAATAATGTCATCCACATATACAATTAAGATGGCAGTTTTATTAACTGCTGAATGTTTATAGAAAAGTGTATGGTCAACTTGGCTTTGAGTATAACCAAGTCCCTTCACCACCATTCCAAGTCGTTCAAACCAAACTCTTGGGGATTGTTTCAATCTATAGAGAGATTTTTTTAGTTTGTACACTTTATTCCTCCCTAGTTCAGCCTCAAATCCATGTGAAAGTTTCATGAACACCTCTTCCTCTAGCTCCCCATTCAAGAAAGCATTCTTTATATCCAATTGATGTAAAGGCCAATTGTAATTCGTAGCAAGAGATAAGAGAATCCGCACAGAGCTGAGTTTGGCAACTGGAGCAAAAGTCTCTCGATAGTCTACTCCATAGGTTTGTGTATATCCCCTAGCTACTAACATAGCCTTATACCTCTCTATGCTTCCATCAGCATTGCACGTGATGGTAAAAACCCACCTGCAACCAACTAATTTTGTATTCTGTGGCAGATCTACAATCTCCCAAGTTTCATTCTTCTTGAGCGCATGCTACTCTTCCATCACTGCTAATTTCCAGTTGGAATCATCTAGTGCTTCCTCTATGTTCCTAAGTTCAAACAGATTTGTAATTTTAGAAGTAAAAGCTCAATGTTTTTGAGAGAGATTTCGGTAAGAGACATAATTGGAAATAGGATGGTTGGTGCTGGTTTTGAGTACCTTTTTGGTGCAGGTTCTAGTTTCTTTCCTAAGGGCTATTGGCAAGTTATTATTAGAAGTGACAAATTCATATTTACCTAAAAGTTCCTGAAGTACTACAGTTGGACCGTCTTCCGGGTTTTTCAGATTGGGCTGGTCTCTTGTCTTCTTGGGAATTTCTGAACATAACACCGAAGCTCCTTTTCTGATTGTGGTATTTCTTTTCCTGTTTGGATTCCAACTAATTCTGGCACAATTTCAGAATTGGTTTTCACATTTTGTTTTGCAATTGTTTCAGAATTTACTTGATTAGTGAAAGTTGTATCCTCAATATGTAAGATAGGAGTGGGTAAAGTTTCATGCAAAAAATTTTCTTTCCTTAAACTCCCCTTGAAGAGAATTTTTCTGAAAAAAGGTTTGATGTTCCAAAAAAGTAACATCCATGCTTACGTAAAATTTCTTGTGTGTGGATTGAAACATTTATAACCCTTTTAACTTGGGGAATAGCCAATAAAAATGCATTTTTCTGCCCTTGGATCAAGTTTACTTCGATACGAAGGTGTATGTAAAAACACAGTGCAACCAAATACTTTTAAAGGTAAGTCAGAATACAACCTACATGCTGAAAATTTTTTTTTGAAAGTATCCAACGGTGTGCAATAATTTAACACACGTGTGGGCATTCGATTTATGAGATAGGCTACTGTTAGGACAGCATCTCCCCATAAATACTTTGGAACATTACCCTCAAACATTATGACACGTGCTACTTCAAGAAGATGTTTATTCTTTCTTTCAGCAATGCTATTTTGTTGGGGGTGTATTAGGGCATATAGATTGATGTTGAATACCTTTTTTTTTGAAGAAATTTTCCAAGATTTTTATTAAAGTATTCAGTACCATTATCACTTCTTAATATTAAAATTTTTGTGTCAAATTGTGTTTCTACCATTGTTGAAAAATACTGAAAAATTTTTGAAACCTCAGATTTTTCATGCATGAGATAGATCCAACATAGTCGTGTGTGGTCACCGATAAAAGTTACAAACTATTTTTTTTTCAAATTGAGTTGTTATTTTTGATGGACCCCATACATCACTATGAATCAAGTGAAAAAGTTTAGATGCATGATAAAGTTGAGAGTAATAAGGAGCTCTATGACTCTTTAAACGAATACAACTTTCACATTTAAGTAAGGAAGAATCAATATTCTTAAACAAACTTGGAAACAAATGTTTGAGATATGAAAAACTAAGGTGTCCTAGTCTATTGTGCCAGAGCATTATTTGGTCCTTTATAGGCATAGAACTTATACCACTAAATCCTTGAGCTATTTTATCCTCCAAAATATCCTCAAAATGATAAAGCCCATCTATCATCTTAGCATTGCCAATCATCTTCCCCGAAGTCCGGTCTTGAAAAATACCATGAGTGTCCAAGAATGTCACAACATAATTGGAATCCTTGCAGATTTTACTAATAGAGAGAAAATTACAAGAAAGCTTTGGTACATGTAGGACATTTCTTAGGTCAATGTTTTTGGACAGTTTAATTGTACCTTTTTCAAAAATAGATGAAAAACTACCATCAGCAACTCTAATTTTTTCATTTTCAAAGCAAGGAGAATAAGTTTTAAATAAAGGGAAGAGGCTGGTCATATGGTCAGATGCACCTGAATTGACAATCCATGGTGCATTCAAGTTTGAGGTGCAGTTAAGGGTCATAGGAATACTAAAATTACCTGTTTGAGCCAAAGAACCACTAGAAGTACTAAATACAGAACTGGAATTTAACAGCATTATGAGCTGCTCAACCTGTTTCTTAATTAATGATAATTTTTCAGCCTCATGAGCAGTTGGGGTGGAGCGTATTTTGGGATCAGGTTTGCTGCCTTTAAGATTGCCGGTTTTCCATGAATCTTCTAGCAGGTTTCTCGGGTGTGACGAGGTTTATTTCAGTGGTCATACCAAAAATTGGAAGGGTGCTTCTGATTTGATGAACTTTTAAGTGCAGCAGGTGCTACTAAGAGTGCACTAGACTCCAAGGAAGTCTATTCAGTCTTGCCTTTCCCCATCATCACAGCTCTACGAGTTTTCTCTCTTCTAACTTCAGCAAATACTTCTCCAATTGAGGGTAGGATTGCTCTTCCAATAATTCTGCCATGAACTTCATCTAGCTTCACGTTGAGGCCTGCAAGAAACTGGAATATCCTCCCTTCTTCCACTATTTGTTGGTGGTGTTTGGCATCAGCGGCTGAATTCCACTTGTAGTTATTGAAGTGGTCAAGATCCTGCCACACCCACTTCAATGTGTAAAAATATTTGGTGACATTGTCACTCCCTTGTTGAATTCTCTAGCTTTTAGAGTAAGTTCATAAATCTGGATTTATTCCCAAGATCAGAGTACATCTCCTTGACACTATCCCACAGTTCTTTGGCAGTGGTATAGTACATGTAGTTACTACTGATATCCTCCTCCATTGAGTTCACCAGCTATGTCATCACCATGGAATTTTCGGTATCCTACACATTATATTGTGGGTCAGTGATGTTAGGCTGGTTTCGCTCACTGGTGAGATATCCAATTTTCCCTCTTCCACGGATATACATCTGAACTGATTGAGACCACCTAAGGTAGTTTGACCCATTGAGTCAAAATATGGTGATCTGAACTGAATGGGAGTCACCACTAACAAGTATCCGTTGCTCATATTTTAAATCTGATGGAGTAGAAGTGGTGTTCTCCTTCTGTTCAGGATTAATGACTGAAGAACTATCAGCCATAGCTATAAATTAGAGGCACAGTGCAGAGATCCTGCTCTGATACCAAGTTGAAGTGTTTGAATATATTGTATTATCAAATATACAGGGAGTCAACCTCTTTATAGAGGAATTACAGAAATAGAAATAACTATAAAATAGGAAAGAAGGAAAAAATACTAGTCTAAAATAAAGGAAAGATTTCTAATAATAAAATCCCTAAAATTAAGCTAAACCAAAAAAAGAAAAAGATTTATAATTAATTCTATTTACATAAAAGATTCATGAAAGGAATTAGAAATCTGATTTTGATTTGATCTAGTCAACACACGCGTTCTCGCAACTATTCACTAGCGCGAATGTTAATATGAAAAACGTTTCTTCTCCCTCGATCAAAATTGAAATGATCAAATTTCAAACGACGCTCAAAATCTTCGCGACAACTCAAGGAAATCTCAAAGCTACGTTCCAAATCTTCATAAAAAAATACAGAAACAGAAGACGAAATATTATTGAAGGTACTGTTCACTAATCGTCCAATTTTTTCACTTTTCTCTTTCACATTTTTTATCCAAAATACTAGATCATCATATTTCTGTTTATTTTGTGTATTCATTTTGTGTTTTTTCATTAAAATAGATATTATTGTTCTCATTATACTGTTCATTTGGTGATAATATTGTTAGGTCGGTGTAAAAATATTACGTAGTATTTTTGGTATAGTTTAACCTATATCTGCACGTGTTTAAGGGATTTGAATGTGTTTTTATGCATGTTTGAGTGTTTGCATGTTTTGAACTGAGTTCATGTGTAGTAATCAGTAACAACTTTCGGTGTATTTTGTCTGAATTGATGTGCACTTGGTGTTGTTGTCCTGTTTTTCTTGTAACTAGGCAACAGAATGTTATTGTAGTGCTTCTGATGTTATTTTGTGCATGTTTTAGTGATTTGCATGTTTTTTTTTTCATTTTTGAGAAATTTTGTTTATGAATTTATTGTAACTAGCCCATCGAAATTTGTTGTAGTGTTTTTGGTGTCGTTTTGTGCATGTTTGATTGAGTTGCATGTCTTTTTGAACTGACATTGTGTGTTGCAATCAAGAAATACTAGCGGTGTATTTGGTTTGTATCAGTGTATTTTGTCTGAATTGAAGGATACTTGGTGTTGTTGTCCTCTTTTTGTTGTAACTAGGCAACAGAATGTTATTGTAGTGCTTCTGATATTTTTTTGTGTATATTTGAGTGATTTGCATATTTTTTTTTTCTATTTTGGAGGAATTTTGTTAATGAATTTGTTGTAACTATCCCATAGAAATTTGTTGTAGTGCTTTTGATGTTGTTTTGTGCATGTTTGATTGAGTTGCATTCTTTATGAGCTGACATTTTGTGATGCAATCAAGAAATAATGGCGGTGTATTTGATTTGTATTTTCGGTGTATTTTGTTTAAATTGAGGTGCACTTGGTGTTGTTGTCCTCTTTTTGTTATAACTAGACAACAGAATGTTGTTGTAGTGCTTTTGATGTTATTTTGTACATGTTTGAATAATTTGCATGTATTTTTGTCTATTTTTTAGAGATTTTGTTCATGGATTTATTATAACTAGCCCATAGAATTTTGTTGTAGTACTTCTGGTGTCATTTTGTGCATGTTTGATTAAGTTGCTTGTCTTTTTGAATTGACGTTGTGTGATACAATCAAGAAATAATGGTGGTGCATTTGGTTTGTATTTCAGTATATTTCATGTGAATTGAGGTGTACTTGATGTTGTTGTTACCTATTAACCTAATAGACTATATTTTCTGTTACTGTCCTAGTTTAATGTGATATTTCATTTTTGTCTTTAGTTGGGATTGTGCAATATATGTGATGAAATGGCTGGAAATAATTGATCTGGAAAAAGATCAAAAAGAAAAAATATGCATGAAAGAATTGGAAACAGGTAATTATCGTTAAAAATAGATAACTCTCTATTACTAAATTAACAGAGTATAATAAATAATTTTCTTTAAACTGTAGTTGAACACTTCAGAGTCGATTATACTTCACTCATTCTCTTTGAGGAAATAAATCAACTGAGAGATAAAGTCATTCAAGAATCTGAAGTCATTAGGCTCTCCAATCCATCTGCTGTATTATTAAATCCTTACTGTAAATTTTCGGGCAAAAAACTGAAATAAGCCAAGGGAGCAGGTAAATTACCTGAATCAGCCAAACTGAAAATTGCTTCACAAATCAGCCAAAGCACATTACTATGTAATTCGAACTAGTTTGGTTCGAACTACGTTAACATATAAACAGAACCAACTTGGTTCGAACTACAACTCGCATAATTCGAACTAGCTTGGTTCGAATTACTCTCAATTTGCATCAAATAGTAATTCGAACCAGGTTGGTTCAAATTACTCACAATTCGTTCCAAACACTAATTTCTGTTACTAGCATAGTTTCTGCATCATGTCTTAATTTAACTCGTAGAGTTTGTTATTTCGGTGTGCATTCAACATACATTTCGTTTAAAACTCTGGAAACAAAACATATTCATCAATTATGATCCCATTCACAGTACATCGCACTAACATTAACAAATTTTATCACTTACCAACTACAAGTAAGAAAACTGATAATACTGAAATCTAAATGCGAAATTGAAATAACAAAAGTACCAAAGCTAGCAATACACCTAATCATGTCCCCGTGTGTGCTCTGCTCTTCGGAGCTGTGGGCAACTCCGACGTGTGTAGTTGGGCTGCCGACAAAGCCCACATCTCTTTGGCCGGTTCGGGTCTGCCTCGTCCATATTGGTCCGTATCCGAGTGGACCTCAGACGACCCTCTCTCGCACGCCTCTTATTCGGGTCTGGAATGACAGTCGGTCCGTCATATGGTGGCCAGAAACCCTCCGGAAAGGGAGGTGTGAAACCCATCCGATACACACTGAAGAGCGAGCTAAGACGATACACCTGGTGGACGTAAGGCTCCGATGTAAGGCGTGAGTAGGCACAGCATGCCAGTGCGTGGGGACACGGAAAATGAAGTTCCTGGAAGTATCCGCAGTCACATGTCTGAGATGCAAGCGAGACTCTATAGCTACCCAGTGAGAAAGAACCAGTAGGAGTTGTCTCTGCGACGGTAAACTCGGAGTTATCCCTGTCATACAAAGTCACCGTGAAGCACCTAGCCGTCTTCAAGTTGGCCTCTATACACTTCACCAAGTGCTGACTAAATTGTTGTCCGGTTCCCTGCTGCGCCTCAGCCTCTCTCCCTTTGCGAACAAATAATTCGGCCAACCTTCCGTATGTTGTCTTCACTAGCGAGCACACAGGAAGGTTTCTGACACCCTTGAGGATTGAGTTCACACACTCAGAAATATTCGTCGTCATGTGTCCAAATCTATGCCCCTCATCATAATGCTGTGTCCACAATGAATACTCAATCCGGTTCGCCCAGTCACACATCGCCGGGTCTTCAGACCTCAGAATATCAAACCAGTAATGGAACTCGACCTCGGTCTTAGCGTACGCCGCATTCACAAGTAGCCTCCTTGCGTCTTTGCCCTTGAAGGTTAGGACGAAATTTGCCGCTACATGTCGAATGCAGAATGCCCGATATGCAGACGGAGGTAACCATCCTCCGTCAGGAGCCTCAAGCGCGGCCTTGATGCCGTTATGCCTGTCCGATATAACCAGCAGACCCAGCTGTGGTGTCACATGCTGACGCAGGTGGGAGAGAAAGAATGCCCACGACTCAGCATTCTCACCCTCGACTAATGCGAATGCCACAGGGAGTATGTTGGAGTTCCCGTCCTGTGCAATCGTGACAAGCAACGTTCCCCCATACTTGCCATAGAGATGGTGCCGTCAATACTAACTAGGGGTTTGCAATGACAGAATGCCTTGATACATGGTGAAAACGTCTAGAATAGTCTGTGAAAATAAGCTTGAGACTCGTCCAGCTGTGCACCGATACGAACAGGACTCGTCCTAAGGACTGCAACAGTACCAGGCATCGTCAAATGGACTCCTAACACCCACCTTGGGAGCTCGTTGTACGACTCATCCCAGTCACCATAGATGAGGGCAACAGCCTTCTGCTTGGCCAATCAGACCCTCCTGTACGTAGGCCTAAACCCAAAGTGTGAGGTGGTGGCATTTAGGAGCACCTTGATGCTGACGGATGCAACAACCCTAACCATTGGCATAATGAATGCCGATATCACATGGTAATCCAAACTCCTGTGGTCATTGGAGATGGAGGTGGCGAGACACGTATGCGGTCCATTGTAGCATTTGACTTCCCAAAGGCCCTTGCACTATCGGAGACTCAGGCGAATCAACCATGTGCACCCATTCCCGAACTCAGAACACTTGCCCAAATACCGGCGATAGTCAAACTCCACGACCTTGTACTGTACCCCTCGACGGATGCTGTAAGTCTTCACACTTAACATGGCCTCATCTTTATCTTGAAATTGCTGACCAACCTGAAACTCTGTCAGACCTGCAGACCCTTCACCATCTCTAGCGCCAAATCTAGCCGGCTGCCCAAGAACCCCCTCCTGCCTCATGGCATCTAAGTCCAAAGAGGAAAAATGTGGAGGGTACTGCTGTGTGCCAGAGCTAGAACCACCGCCCGCCCCAGCAGGCTCACTTGCTCCGACATCATCGCCACTGTCATCAGCAATCATGTCCGGCTCGACATCATCGTCCTCTGGATCATCCAAAAATCCATCTCCAACCCCAGCCGGTGCAGCACACTGTAAAGAGGTTCGCAGAAATTTCCCTGTTCCGACCTCGTCGCCTACACTGCCATTGAGATCAACAGCGAACGAAAGGGAGGCAACAGGTTGGACGGGTGGCTCGTACGCAGGGACGGAGGAAGAAGCAACGGCAGGTCTGGAGCTAGAGCCGGCTACCATGGTTAAAGTGGTGGTATTCCGGTTCGAACCCCCCAAGCTGGATACCACGTCAACTAACTTTGCCAACAGTTCTGGTGTCCTCACCTTTGGAAACTGCCGGCCACAATGAAACATGACCCGCAAGTCCTCATCACTCCCGATCGTGAAACAATCATACTTAACGGTTTCCTGGAGCACCGTGATTGGAATGCGATAGAAAAACTTCTTAACCCGTTTCACACCTTCGAGACCAAGTTTCAGCAGTACAGAGCTAACAAAGTCCTCATACCTCATCGTAGGCCTGACAATCATAAACAGAGGATCCTTATCAGTGAACTTCACAATGGAACGAGTTTTTTTCTTAATGGATCCTCTGTGATAAACCAACACTACGAAACTCTCCTTACTAGCCATCTTACCCCTCTAATGAGAGCAACTCACGTTCACACCATATATATACAGGTCTAGTCCTAACTAATTCGAACCAGCCTGGTTCAAATTATTAATTAGTAATTCGAACCTACTTGGTTCGAATTACTTTGGTTAGCTTCCACCTATATAATTCAAACTCATCTAGTTCAAATTATGTATGTTTTAAGTTCAAACCAACTTGGTTCGAATTAGTGTGAATGTTGCCAAGTAATTCGTGCTGATTCGGTTCAAATTATATACAAGTACAATTCGAACTAAGATGGTTCGAATTGTATAGAGAAGTGCTTTGGTTGATTAATGAAGCAATTTTTAACTTAGCGGATTCACGTAAATTCTGGCTACCCTTGACTTATATATGTTTTTTGTCCTAAATTTTCATCAGGAGATATTAATAGTAGATAGTTTAAATATTGTAAATTGTTAAGAATTTTTATACTAGTTGTTTACTGAATTGTCTGTGCAATATATAGTTAAAATAAATACATTCTTTGTATCTTTGTAAATATTCAATCCAAACATTTCATAAAATTTATTTGCAAATTTAAACTTCTAAGAACCTGTCTATACTGTATTAAAATTCTGTTAATTTGAATGAATCAAAGTTCACAAAAAATACAGAAAAAGAAGAATAATTTATATAATACACCAAATTGCTACACCGAATACACTAAAAACTATTCAAATAAACACCGAGAATGCTTATAATTTTTTCTATTGATTTTCATCAGGAGATATAAAAATTGTGTAGGTTGAATTTTTACATTGCTTAACTATTGAATTATCTGTGTACTGTATATTTAAAACAAATAAATCTCTTAAAAAATTGAAAAACTAATTTTAAAACAAATAGTAACATGGTAAAATGGAACAAAATAAGAAAATATAAAAAGTAGACCTCATTTCCATAATAAAAATTACATAAATTACATCGAAATTGTTATAAAATATCGAAATGCCTTTACATAAATACTAAAAAATCTATCTTATTCTCTTGAATATTTAAACTGATAATTCATAATATGTTCATGAAAATGGCTGGAATTTGACTGCATGACTGATTCACCATCTAAAAGGTTCAACTATAAAAAGTAAATCATATATTCACAACGTCCTTCAATATACGTATATAAATTCTTGCAGAACAATTTAGTCCAGTTGAGGGATTTGTCTTCTGAGTTGGATATATATCTGATTTTCATTTTTTCTCTCTGCTACATGTAATTAATTGGTTCTTAATTTTATTTTTTTATTTGTGTTCCGAATTTTTGTAAAAAATTCAACAAGTTTAAAATAATCTTTGTAGAATTTTTCAACCTCTTCAAACGTGTTAAAAGTTATCCCAACTTTTGGCACAAACTGCTCATCAACATCACACAGAAACTGAAAATACACCGAAAATATTTCCAAAATAAACTAATTTATAATTTCAAATGCACCAAAATTGGGAAGAAACATATTCATCAAAAGAATAATTCAGATTCAGAACTCCTACATTACATTCAAATTCAAACCATCAACCATGAACATCAATTTTCACAAACAAAAATAAAATTATGCAACTATAGAATCATAAACTACTAATAACGAACTACATTAACTAAATTCGAACCACACTTCAGCCACTTGATTCGATTCAAAATAATAATCCGATTTGCCCTGGTTCAATTTATAGTCTGAACTTGAAAATACATAAAAAACATTTCCAAAATAAACCAATTTATAATTCCAAATGCACCGAAACTCGGAACGAAACAGATTCATCAAAATAATAATTCAGATTCAAAACTCCTACATTACATTCAAATTCAAACCATCAACTATGGACAACAATTTTTACAATAAAAAATAAAATTATTCACTACAGAATCATAAACTACTAACAAACTCATTAACTAAATTCGAACCACACCTCAACCACTTGATTCGATTCAAAACAATAATCCAATTCACTCTGGTTCAATTGACAGTCTAAACTTGAATTGTTCATTGTCTTAAAAAACGAAATACCTGTTCAAAACTTCAAATTAGATAAAACAACATTGATCTTGAACGCAGAAAACGAAGAGAACATAGAGAAGGAAGAGAACACAAAAAATGTTGAGAAAATTCGAAAAAGAAAATGAAATCCACATAAAAAAGACAGCTATATATATATATATATATTCGCGCGTTAAGTCAAAAGTTTGTTAGAAGTACTGGCCCATGGAGGTGAATTAGGTTAAAGTTGCTTGGTTGGACTTGGTTGATTAAATGACTTAGATATAGAGATTAATTGTTTACGAAATAGTAATAAGTTAATAACATTCTTATATTTAAACCCATAAATTTAAGGATAATTCACACTAATAAATCATTTCAGTCTCAAAATTACACCAATGTTTTATTTTAATTTTCGTTACATGCATGTCCTAAATAATTTTATGCAAAATAATTAAACTCGATTTATACTTCTTCAATGACATCAATTGATTCGATTTACATTGAGGAAGTGTAATCAAATTTAATTGTTTCGATTTACATAGAATTATTCAGGACATGCATGCAACGAAAATCAAAATAGGATATTGGTGTAATTTTGAGGCTGAAATGATTTATTAGTGTGAATTACCCTAAATTTAACTTTCAGATCTTGAAAAAATTAGTGATGGCAATGGGCAGGTTTTTGTCGTACCCAACTCCGTCCCGCTCTACAATAACTCGCATAGAACTCACCTCACTCCTACTTATGGGTAGTAAAAAATTGAACTCTAATTCGCTCCCGTGGATATCCGCTCCTATTTGTCCCTATCATTATTAAAATCCAACAAATAAAGTTAAATTTCAAATTTTATATAAACATATGCACATACATAATATAGATTAAGGTAAAAGTTTAAATATGATACAATATTATTAATTATTTTACTAATTATTTTACATATATTGTATATTAAAATTATACATATACCAAGTATTATCTGAATCCGACCTCGCTTTTACCCTATCTAAGACCCTGTCCTGTACTGAAATGGGTAATTACCCGTTTTGAGTAAGCAGGGACAGAGTAGATATCGACAAATTCGAGTAGTGTTACCATATATAAAAGAAATCACCATCCTAATTATTATAAAAAAATTACAAATTAAAAATTACTGTGTATTTAATATTTTAATTGTATAAAAATGAAAAATATATATAATGGCAATTCAATAATGTTGATTTTGTAATATATAATTTTTTAAGATTTTACTTAATTTATATTTAAAATGTAATTAATAATCCATTAGATCTCCAAGGAAAAAAAAATCAATCGGATTTTATATTTTTTTTTAACAATTCATTTCCATACATAGTTATTATTAGGAATAAATAATTAAATTAGTCTCCAAAAAATTATTCATTCTCTAAATTAGTTTTTAAAAACTTTTTTAAATTAAATTTATCCTTCAAAGATTTTAAGTTAGTCATTTTAGTCTTTTCACTACTTCCATTACTAATGACGTCAAAATTAGTTGATGTAACACGTTAAGTGACATTATATCATAGTTCTAATTGAAAGTTAACATAATAAATTTATGAAATTAGATCAAATCAATTTTAAATTATAAAATTTCAATGTCTCAAGTATTTTCCTCAATTATATTTTGATCTGATCTATTTCATAAATTTATTATACTAATAATCAATTAAAATTTTTATGCATATATTGTAGTATTATTTAATGTGTTATATTAACATATTTTGATGTCATTAACAAAAAATAACATAAAAACTAACACAATTAATTTAAAATTTTTGAAAAACGAATTTAATTAAAAAATTTTTAAAGAAGGAATACCATATTATTAGTTAGAGTTATACAATGGCAATTCCTGTTATATTCCTTGATTCCAAAGGCACGCACGCCAAGAGAGAAAAGAGGGTGGCGTGTGCTATATTCTCTAACGGTCTCACTTCCTTCTTCTTCTCCAGAATCTGAATTACACAGAATCTCTCTGCTCTCTCATACTAGCATTTAGGGTTCTTCCCGTTCCCAGGAATGACAATTCCAGAAAAGAAACCCAACAAATTAGTGCCTTTCACGGAACAAGACGCTGCTAGAATCGCACAAAGGTGTTCTTCATCTTCTTATTATATTTCACTCTTTTCTCGAATTCGTTGAGATTTTTTTATTGAGAACTTTTTGTGGTGTTACAAAGGTACGATGCAACGACGGTGTTAACCTTACTTCAGGAGGTGGCTCATGCTCAGTGTCCGAACGCAAAAATTGATTGGAATGAATTGGTGAAGAGAACCTCAACTGGGATCTCTAATGCCAGGGAGTATCAGATGCTGTGGCGGCATTTAGCCTACGGTCATGCCCTTCTCGAAAATCTCGAAAATGGCGCGGAACCTCTGGTATGTGTCACATTGATGTGTGGACTGGAGCTACATTATTTGAATTTTGCTTGTTTTGTGAAGATCTGAATCTGATTGTGATTGTGATGAAACTCTAGGATGATGATAGTGACCTAGAATATGAGGTTGAAGCATTACCCCCAATAAGTTCGGAAGTAGCATCAGAGACTGTGGCATGTGTGAAGGTGAAGGTCACTGGCCCTATACCTTCTCCAATTATACATTATATCTAGATTTCTTGCCTTAGCTGGTTACATAGTGCTTGTTTGATTGCATGTTCTCATGATTAAATTACATTTTATTGAATCTTATCCCTACCTTAATTTTCCATATTTTACTTCTGAAAGAAGTCCATAATATACTTTACAATGTTTTGCAAATCTGTTTCATACTGGACAAATATAAGACTAGCAATTGTGCTATTCTTTAACATTTCACTGGCATGTTTCTGTGAATTGTTCATTCCTTAGGTAATGATTGCTTCACTAAGTGAATCAACTCCTAGTAGTTCAACAATTGAGGCTCCACTGACTATACATGCTCCAGTTTGCAATTCATCTAAAACTTCTAACAAGGGCTCACAATCCTCTAGTTTGATGCAAGGAACAGAGATTATTTTTCCGGTTACTATTAAGAGACAGACACTGCCAGCTGTATCATTGACAGATAATATTGAAAGCAAGGGATTAGATGGTAGCAACATGGCTTCCAAAAAGAGGAAAATAGCATGGTCAGAGGAAGAGGACAATCTGCTACGAGATGCTGTTCAAAGATTTGGTGAAGGGCATTGGGCTACCATTGCAAAAGGAGGCAACTTTCCTGTTAAGAGAACTGCTAAACAGATATATCAAGTAACTATTTCAACCTTAGCTTGCAAATTATGTGATCTTTATATCAACTGTTGTTATTTAGTTTCTCAGTATGCAAGTGAATGTTTAATTCAGTGTAAAGCAACATGTTCATCACTGGATAGTCAATTTTTTTTTTTTTTTTCAGTAGGCAGTAAAGAAAATGAAACAGAAGTTAGTAGGGGCTTTAATATCACTTTTTCGGATGTGTATTTTGTTTGTTGTCAATTTGTCATAGCTCTAAAAGTAGAACAACTCACTCAAGGCAATTTTGAATGATGGACTATGTATTAAGATCCTGCCATCTTGTATCATATTTTAAATTGTTTGGTTTGTTTTGGACCTACCATATCACCAAGATTCATTATATGCATGCCATTATTATTCTATATTTTATCCTGGGCTGCCCAAATACTTGCAGAGGTGGAACTTTTTGCAAAAGAAAGATGACAGTACCAATTCAGGATCCATCTTGATCAGCACGCGTTATGATACTGCTGAACAACAAGCAACTCGTCACTCATTATCTTTAGCCCTTGATATGCCATTAAAAAAGTTAACTGCTCCCGGAATGACCAGTTACGGTGAATGTCTTTTCTATTTTGTATTAAATTATAATTATAAAAATACAGTAAAACTTTAATCATATTCCAGAATTTGCTATATTTCTTTGGTACTTATCATCAACAAGAGTCTTGGGTTCAGTGATTGTCGACCTTATTTTATTGTGGCTCTAGCTGATGATTGGGGAGATGTATTTAGTGCCTTGTCTGAAGACCACCTGCTAGTTGCTAACTTTACTTCCATCAAATACTATTTTTTTCTGGGGACAGATGTAATATCATTATATCATGTTTTATGTGCTTATGCTTCTTTCAAATTCAAATGGCAAGATAAAATTTGATTGTCAGATGTGTCAAGCTATAAGGTTCTCACAAACTATGTGTTATTTTGTTCGTACTAATTTAGTACTACTTTGGCAGCCTTGCTCATGTACTATGAAAATTACTGATATATCCTCTGTGGATTGTCATATTGATTTGCTTTAAAATTTTTATATATATATACTTTGTGACAATAGTATTAGATGTAAACAATGTTGATGCATGATTTTTTTAGAAAATGTGTTAGTTTTAACTCATTGACTAACTTTTGGTTTGAATTGTTTCAGGTAGGACAACCTTGAATATGTCAGGTAAAAATTTGTTGCAGCATGTTGCTACAGAGTCTTCGCCGCTTCATGGTCATGTTGTACCACCTCAGCATCCTTCTCAAGGGTCTTTTGTGGGGTCTTGTAGTTCCTCACTGAAATCTACATTAGTTCCTGAAAAACCATTGCTGGAAGTTCATCCAACTCCTAACGGTACAGTAAAAGGTGCCACAATAGTTTCTGGTGCCCAAATAGTTTCAACGTCAGATTCTGGATCACAAGTAAAGGTTTCACATAGAAACGTGGTTGCTACAACAAGTAGTTGTTTGACAAAGTCATCAACTCCTGCGTCATTGCCTCCGGAATCAAAGGTACAATTTCAAACAGATCCGAGTTCAGCACCTGTTTGCACCCAATCAACTGTTGTAATTGCATGTCCTGCTGCATCATGCATTAAGCCAGCTAAAGCTTCCTCTTTGACAATGGAGAAGTCGCCTGAACAGGAAAAACATGATAACTCTGTCGTTTATAAAGCTCCAACAAAGCAAGAAGTTAGAGTTTCTAATCTTAGCCCTCTCAAAGAAGATAAAACCATAGTAATGGAAATTACAAGTAAGGAAGTAATAGAAGATAAAATGAATAAAAAATCAAGTGGGAATAAATCAGGGAACTGCTAAGGATACAAATTTAAAATGAGGATCTTGAGAATCATCAAATAGCTTATGATAGCAATATGAGTATATGACAAGGGGAACTTGTGATTTAGATCAAGAGAAAAGCTGATCTTCAATCAATGGAAGATTTGGGGATCAAATCATGAATAAGAAACAGGAAAATTCTGTTGTATGGAGCTAAAGATGAAGGTAACAATAGTCTGGATTTGCTGAACAATCAACAAGTGGTACTGAATTTAGGTGACTAGGTTGTACATATGAAAATTTTTCTTTATTGTTTCTTTCCCTCTTGAAATCTTAACCACAAAGCTGTGATTTGAATTCTTAGGCAGCTTAAAGAATAGGTAGAACCTTAGTTCCATTGGTAAATTAGTTTTAACATCCTGTTAATATATTTTCAAATGGGATAATAACATAACTCGTACCCAATTTATTTATTTATTTTTTTTTTTGCGAAAACATTTGGTTATTATTTATAGGGTAAAATACTATTTTAGTTCGTTATGTCCTTTTTTGTTTATATTTTTGTTCTCCGGTGTCAAAATTAAAACTTTTTCCTCTAGCCCAAATTTCAAATACACTCAATGCCTGTGGGTACCAAATGGTATATATTCTCAATTCTCAAAATTCAAGAAAAGTGCACAAGAACTATTCCTTATCAATATAAAGAGAAATATAAAAGATTAATACAAATCTCTAACCATAAAGAAATCTATCTGTCTTATATTTTTTTGCAAGTTGATACTCATACTTTTTTGCAATTAGAGAATGACATCTCTTCTACTTATTCTATTTGCCACATAAGCTCTTTTGTCAACTTGTAATTTTTATAGAATTTTGAATTTTTTTTGTTATCCTTCCTCATCTAATGACATTTACTAGCATTATCTCCTAATTAATAATGAATTTAATACCACTATTAAATTATTTTTTAAGAAAAAAATTGTCATATTATTTATTTATCACTAATTAATTCGATTTATTAAAAAATTACTTTATTCTTATATATTTTGCATTATAGATAAAATAAATTATATATTATATTTTCATTATAGATTTTTGAATTTTTAATATGAAATAATAAGTTGTGAAGTTAATGAATATTCAACACTATTACTAGGAATTGTTGTGAAAATATTTGGATTTATCAAAGATCAAATAGAAAAAAGATTGACTCTTTTTTCTTATACTTTATCAAAAATTATACCTAAACAAATACTTATACTATAAAATGATAGAACTAGATCTTATTATACTACAGAATTTATTATGATACAATTCTTTATTTTAAGAGTTAAAAATACTACTCAAATAAATACTTCAATATATATAAAATATAGATTGATTGAATTAGTTTTTGTTATCTTATTATCAGTGTAATATACTATAAATTTATTATATTTATTTTAAGAGCTATATAAATTGTTTTATAAGTAACTATAAAACTCAAAATTCTTCTATTATTATTTTAGTTATCTAAAAATTTGTACAAAAAATTTATAGCATTAGTTTTTTGCACATTGTGCGAGTCTAAACCTAGTTACCAAATAAACCTAGTATACAAAACATAAAATACACTAAGTGTAGTTCTAAAACTTGATTAGTTACATTTTGGAGTGATGAGTCATAATTCACACTCTAACTCTATGCTCTTATATTGTGTGAAGTTGCACACATTTTAAGCACACCTTAGTCTTTATACAAGCAACTAATGTTTAATATGCATGTGAAGACACAAATTGTATTCACACAAGTCTCCAACTTGAATGCAACCATGCCACCAACCACAAATAAATAGATAAATAAAGCATTTGTAGTAATCAAGTTTTTGACAATAAATTTTTACACATACATATTGCTTCGGATCTAATTTTGAAGCTGTCTATCTAAAACATACCAATCCAACACTATTGCCCAGCCTTCCATATCCATGCTATCCAAGTTAAAATTACCCAACACTATTGTACATATTTTCTTTTTAAATTTTATCTTTAAAATAGTTTCTCAAACAATCAACAGAGTCTCAAAAGCTTCTCTTAATTGGGCATTTTTTATTGACGAGAACAGTTATTTGAGCATTTAAATTCTCGTATTGTGTACTTACATTCATTTTATTACTCATGTTTTCATGTGATTTTCATTCTGATTACCAAATTTTCATCTTTCTTACTATTTAACTGAGTTAAGTGTTCATGATCACGTGCACATATTATACTTATTCAACCATGCTACGTGTACGTCAAAATCAGCCACCAATATAAAACACATGTTAAAATACAAATACATATTGAATGCTGGGGTACACATGCACATGCTAACATGTGTTTTATGGGAAGTACATTCCACTACAATTCTAAAATCCATAAGCAAAACTAACCTCAACATAATAAAAAATCAGAGTACATAACGTAAAGTTGGCCAAACAAACACTTAGAAAAAAAAAAAAGAAGATCAAAATTGTTCTACAATGTGGCATCATGAGTAGCTGATGGATCAAGATTTGGTTTCTGCATTGCTGCATTTACACGTGAGGAGGAGGAAGATTGGCCATGCTTCTTCAACTTCACTCCAAACAAAAATGACCTTAATGGTATTCTAGTACGGCTACTTGGTTGATTCTGCTTCATGTGAACATGTCCAGGAACTTGGCCAGGCTTGTTCACCCCAAGTTCTTGGCCCATTTCTTCCAGAGACTTCTCTACTTCAACTTTCAGCCCCTTAACAAAACTGAGTCCTCCTTGAAGCTCACTCAAAATCCTGTTGCTCTCTTGCTTCATGTGGAGAACCTCACCTTGAAACTTTGCAGCCTGGTACTCACTAAGTTGTGCTCTTTCTGTGGTGGAAACCGGGTTGGCCGCTCTCGCGATTTCGTCTTGTAAGCTTATCAGTGTTGGATGCCTAGTTTGCAACTCCTCCTGCAGCACTGCATTGTGTTCAAGCCACAATGACAATTCAGTTCTTATCTCCCTTAGGTGTCTATATATTGGCTTTATTTCGGATTGGATATTGGAATTTGGTAAGTTCCCTTCAGTCCTTTTCTTAAACTTTATGTTCCTTACTTCAAGTTTTAGATCTTGCATGCAATTTTGGAACCTCTGAATCTGGTGAACTGCTGTGCTGAATCTCAACCAGAACTCTAGGTTCTCCTCCATTAAATCATCGATGTAGGAACGGAATTTCTTTTCCATGGCTGAAAGGGGACTATGGTGATCTTCAATATGGTTTACTGTCACAATCTGTTGTAATATGGATTCTGTTGTTGGAGACATGCTAGTTGACAAATCTTCTTTGTTTTCGGCATCTTGGGGTTGATCTGCAAAAGAGCTTCTAGCACTTTCCTCCTCCATTCCTTGAGATGGAATTTCAGGTTGATCTGCAGAAGAGCTTCTAGCACTTTCCTCCATAGCTGAAGATGGAATTTCATCTTGTTCCTGCATGCTGGCTTCCTGAGTCTCGTTTTCTAGAACCGCTTCTTCAGCAGGATTTGCTTCTGAACTATTCAGCTTCTGCTGTAAAATGTTTATCTCTTCATCCTTCATGGAAATGACCTTCTTGAACTCATTTAACTGCAGAACCATATACACATAATCAACCATTCAGGTTATCTCTTGTTTAATTACTTTGATATTACATAATTTTGAAGCTTAGAGTTTGTTACTGAAATCTAAACATAAAAGAGTTACTATCATGAAACTTCTAGATTGATTAGTGCTTACCTGAAGTTCCAGCTCATTAATGCTCTCAGAATTTTTCTTCTCCATCTCATGGAGCTTGACCTTGACAAGCTTGTAGTCCTTTAGAACTGATGTGTATTCCTCCAACAGAATCTTTTCTCTGTCATCCAGTCCACTGACAAACATCTGCCTCATGTTAGGCTGATCTTCTTCCTCACCAGCAACCGATTCCGGCGTCTTGATATCCACACTATCAACTGTCTGAGGCAAATCATCCTTTTCCTGCTCTATTACTTCAGGAATGCTTTCAGTCATAGGATCAGTATTTTCTTCTGACTTGGACTTGTTATCTTCACATGTCGAATCGCTTAGGTCTGTGGCATAATCTTCCTTTTTGTTAACTTCCCCTGTCATATTGCTTAGATCTGTGGCATAATCTTCCTTTTCTTCCTTTGTTGTCTCAACATCTTTCATAATAGCTAAGTTATCACCACTTCTCTTCTTGTAAGGTGTATAGTGTTCCTCTGGCTTCACATCCTTCAATTTTTCTGAAAGATTCTCAAGATTATTGCTAGCTTCAGTGAAGTTTGATTGGATACTATTTTCTTGCATTCTGACATTCCTGTTAAGAAGCTTAACTCTCTTCATTTCCTCCTCCAATTCCTTCAGCAGCTTCTTGGTTTTTTCTGAATCATCTAACAGCATTTCCTTGTCCTCTTCCAAGCTTTTTATATTTGTCTCAAGTTTTTCTGCTTCTGACATTAGCCTTTTTACCGAAACATTCTGAGAAGAGACTGCAGTTTCCAAGAAAACAACCTTATTAACAAGCTTATCAATCAACTCTACGATTTCTGTCATAGTGTGGGACATATCTGAATCTTCTTCAAGATTTTCCATGTTTTCTTTCAGAAGCTCTGCGTCCTCGTGTGGCTCATCTTCCAAGGCAGCCAACTCTTCCTCTATGTCTATGCTACTCAGATCTGTTTCGGTGCCTTGGTCTAGTTGAATGGAATGTTTAGAAAGAAATTCTTCCTTAAGTGTTTCAATCCTTTCATGAGATTCCTTAACCTTTTGGAATGCTGCATTAGCTTCTTCAGAAGATTGCAATTGTTCTTCTTGCAATTTAGTCAATTTCACTTTGCATGAATCCAGAGCCGTGGTTGCCATCAAAGTTCGCGCATCATTATCTTCTATGACAGTAGAAATTCCAAACTCATCTTGCAAGTCACCAACTATTTTCTGTATTCCTACGATCCGGTCTTCAATTTCCCAGTACTTATCATAGGAACCTTCATACAAACTCCTCACAAACTCTTTCTCAGTCTGAAGAGCTAAAATTTCCTTTTGAAGCTTGTCAACTTGAGCATGCGCCTCCGCCTTACTGAAACCACAAATTGGTATTGTTGGGGCATATTTTTCAAAGCCAGCAATCTTCCTAGATGGTCCCTTTCTAGACAGCAACATGGAATAGCTCCTCAAGTTCTGCTTTCTCACACTTGCAGCCTTAGAAATGTCTGATTTTTGTGTTTGATTGTGTGTTTCCTGCGAAGATGCATTGCTTGCAGGAAAAGTTACATCAAATTCATCATCATCATCCATTCTATACTGGACTTGTTCTGGAAACGCTGTGGCAAGTTGGCGATTCGCTGTTTGGAGCTCCTTTGAAATATGATCAAATCTCTGTGCCAATGATCTATATGCTTTTAAGGTTTCTTCCACAAAATTTAGCAATTCTGGCTTCTTCTTGTAGTACATTTCCGCCCTTTGCGCAAACGAGTCCCCGGTATGATCAATGATTTGGAGGGCCTCTGCAGCCTTGTCCTCCACATCTGTTCAATTTTTTTGTTTGGATATCATTAGCAAGGGTTAATGCTATATAGTGTATAGAATTGTATGGTTTTTCAGGTCAATGTGATGCATACATTTGTTTTCTCTCATGCATATTGAATAAGAATTTCTTTTTTCCTTGCATTATCAAAAGATCATGTAATTTGTTTACAAACAAAGAAAAAACAAGTATTATACACATTGAAGGAATTGGATCATGTTTTATGCATATAGATTATTAGTTGTCTGCCATCTTTGGATGAACAAAACAAATCTAAGAATTTGGAAAAATCAAGCGAAGAAAAGATTGAGATTCTAATTACCTTGGAGGCTTTGTTCCAGCCATTTGGATTGTTTTGTCCTGACGTGGCTGGCCCACCACCATGTATATGCATTTGTTGCTGCCCTTTGCAACATTTTTTCCCTTTATTCTCTTTAGTATCAATTAATTATGAAATGCATTGTCATCTCATCATAAAAAACAAAACAACCTTAGGTTTGATGATGATGGAGATTCATAAAACCAACAAGAAGGTGTCACCAAATGGCAAACAATAGCATACACAATGTGTGTGATCAGAGAAGGGGGGGAGGGGGGAGGGGGGAGCTATGATTAAAAGAAATTTTGGGAAAAGAGAGAGAAATTTTGCACAGGAAACAATACTTGGTTACAATGAATGATAGGTTTGTAATGTAATAATGTAATAGATCCTTTGAAGAGCTAAAACTTTTAGAAACACTTCCTCCACATGGCATTCTTTTTTGGGTGGGGTGGGGTGTTGATGTGTTCCTAGTTGGCTTAGTCTCATTTGTAGTTGTATTTGTATTTGTATTCGTATTTATATATGCCTGCCATGTTTGGTTCATCAAAATATTTTTGTGTGGGTTGAAGTAATATAGTCTCGAGCAAGTTTGATACTCTCAAAATATTTCTTATATTATTTAATTGTTATATATGTAAGTATTAATTATCATTAAATGAGAGATATTTTAGTATTTTTGTTAAATAATTTTTAATTTTTATTCACATGTGAATATTTTATTCACTTATTATTTTTACGGGCGCGCTACACATCCATGTAATCAAATTGGCCCAAGTCCAAATAGAGTCAGCGGATTAATGACGAGTGAAAACACGCGCTTGAAAACCCTTCGTTACTTCGCGCTCATTATAAAAAACATTACTTCTTCCTCAACACGAAACTGCTCATTCTCTTCGAATTTCTCTCAAAATCACTCAAACTTCGGTCACGTTCTTTGCAAAAACCACTACTGGAGAAGAATCGCGAGAAGATTTGGAAAGGTACAACCATAAATGAACGAAAACAACAACAAAGATTCGCCTTCCTCCTCTTCCTCATTCTCCTCCTTCACGTGTTTTCTCCTTATCTTCATTCTTTTGTTGTTATTGCTGCTGTATTTTTTTTTTGTCTTTTCCTCTTCTCTTCCTGGTGAAGAAGCAGCATAAGGTGAGGAGGAAGAGTTTTAAATTGTACAGAACAGAAATGAACCGAAATGGCCAACTCCACTGAACTGAATATCATTCATGTGCTGAATAAAACGTCATAAATATTTAATCATCAAGAAAAATATTTCTACATGCACAAGGACTCAATTGAACACACTAACAATCAAGTAAATCAAAATGTACAACTCCACTGAATCGAGCAACATTCATATGCTGAATAAAACGTCATAGACATTTAATAATCAAGAATAGCATTTTTTCATGCAAAAGAAGTCAACTGAACACATAACAATTAGTTGAACCGAAATGACAAACACTACTGAACCGAACACCAATCATGTGCTGAATAAAACGTGAAAAATATTCAATCAGTAAGAAAAATATTTCTGCATGCACAAAGACTCAACTGAATACATTAACAATCAAGTGAATCAAAATGAGCAACTCCACTTAACCGAGCAAAATGTTGGTGTTGTTGGTGATGATTATAACGAAAGAAGAAGGAGAAGAACCTACGTGCGCGAATTTAAAAGAAGAAGGAGGAGGAGAAATACTATTCTCGTTGATTGAAAGTTGATCACCATTTATTCACCACATGAACATTATTTGGTTCGGTGACCTTTGTGATTTGATTCACCAAATGAATGTTGTTCAGTTCGGTGACCTCCTTTTACTTTGTTCAGTGTTTAGGATTATTGTGATAGCATGCAGCAATCATTTCTTAGCTGTCACAACATAATAACCTCATTCAATTGATTTGAAGTTGAATCATTCATTATTTCTATTCAGAAGTGTAGATCGAAGAAGAAAACGAAGAAGAAGAACGACAGAGCTTATTACGTTGAATTTAATGCAGATCAATAATGAAGAATGCGAGCAGAGAAGAAAAATGCGAACAGAGGAGAACGACGAATTTTATTAGGTTGAAGAAGAAGAAGAACGTGAACAGAGAAGAAGAAGAAGAACAAAAACACGAGAAGAGAACAAGGTTTACGTTATATGAGGCGCGTGTATAACAAACGCATAAGGGGGTTGGAGAGGCACGTCTGATTGAAGTTACTTGAATAGCTTGGATGAAAAAATTATATAGATGTAGAGCTTTTCTGTTATTTTAAATATTTTTTGTTTCACAAGATGGTGAAATAGAGGTGTGTTACTTTACTGCTATGAGAATAAGAAATTGGAACTTCTGATTTTCTTGTTGACTAACGATGATATGCAGAAATCATATCCGCATATTTGTATTTAATTTTTTTTAAGAAAATTCAAATCGAATCATCCTATTTACATTTTTGAAAATTAAAAGCTTTTAAATATGAAATCGGACTCTCTAATTCAAGTTTTAGCAATCAAAAGTTTCACTCCACTAATTGAATTGTTCCTTTTCTAGTTTTACAAATTTTAAAAAATTCTAACCGTGAAATTGGTTGGTCTGAATTGAGACTCATTTTTTTTATATGAAGATTATATGTGTGTTATGCCTTGTTATAGAGCTTGAGTGTGTTAGACCGTGATGTGACGGCTACATTTTAAAATTTATGTAGAAGAAATAAGATTATCTGATTTTTTTGTTAGTGAAAATTGGTATACAAATCAGACGGTTCGATTTGTGTAAGGAAGAAATTTTCAAACTGCATGAAGTTATCGGACCATCCGCTTTTAGTATTATTTAATTTTTTTATCTCGTGATAGAGCAAATTGGATCGTCTGATTTGCCTTAAAAAATTATTTTAATGCTTAAATAGAAATTAGACCAACCAATTTGTATAACTATATATCTACAACTTGTATCCCAGTTGCCAGATCTCTCGTCTTCTTTTTCCCTCAGCTCTGGAGAACTCTCTTTCTCTCGTATTTTTCTGTGTTTCAAAAATTTTTTATGTGAAAAAAAAATGGGTGATAGAGTTGTGCTAAAAGTATATTATTATGGTAAGATTTTGTTACAAACATCCGATGAGTGAAATTTGTATGTGAAAATTTATTAGATATTGTTATTTCATTCACATTCTCACTTGAAGAACTAAAATATGTGATTTATAAGAAAATCGATTCTCAACTATCAAGAAGAATATCATGTATTTCATACAGGTATCCTATAATGGTATTTGGTAGATTTATTCAATTTCAAACCAAATATGTAACTGATGAAGTGAGCATACAAGAGATGTCTTCAATATATATTGAAAGTCACTCTTAGATGTCGTTCATTGAGTTGTATATTGAGTTTGAACAATCTGATGTCGACCGAAATATTGAATAGGAAGATTACAATAGTGACAGTGAGGAAGAGTTTGAAAGCAACTACGAGGTCGTTGGTCCAGATGGAGACGAATATCAAGCTGACGGCATTATAGAGGCAGAAGTAGCAGAAGTGGCAAATGCACTAGCAAACCAACATTCGTTTGAGGAGCCATTTTCATGCGCACATTGAATTTGAAGGCCATGCATGCAGCAGAATTTTCTAAATATATGAATGCAGGTATGTAATTTGGATATTTGTACGAGAGATTAGAATTTTGTTATTTTTTATATTATTGATCGATTAATTAATTATGTAATATGTGAAAATATAATTAATTAGTACTTATTTAGTTAAATTTAAGATAATAACCTTATGTATTTATTTATTTATTTTTTTATTTATTTGATTAAAATTGAGATAATTACTTTATTAGGAATAAATATAGGTATATATTTATATTAATTTAGTGAATATTTATTTTTTATGTGTATAAATTTAATATAAATTCATAATGATTTATTTATGATTTATAATTTATAGATAGATTTCACTTTTAATTTAACTTATTTAATATTTATTTAGTAAATATTTATTCCATGGTGTCGTTGTAGAGGAACTTCCTGTTGTGGCGGATGGTGAATTTGCTGTGGGAATGGAATTCAGTTCTAGAGAAGCTGTCATTATGGCGATGAAAGATTATACCATCCGCAAAGGTATAGACTACTGGGTGTATGAGTTGGAACCGTTGATATTTTATGCCAAGTGTACATTGGCTTATCAGGGTTAGTATAATTCGCAGAAAATACTGTTGGGTTATAAGGAGGTATAATGTGTTGAGTTAAGAAATTAACTAAATTAATTAATGATGACAAACATTATTTTTGGGCAAAATAAATAATTAGTGTTAAATGTTAATAAGTATATGTTGCTAATTATTTATTTCATGTTGCAGTCCAACTTCAATTTAAGCAGCCCAAATGGTATAATAATAATTTAGCAAGGCTGATGGGTAAATAAACAAACTCAGCCCAAAAGAAACAAAGCCAAAGGATCTGATGGGCCAACCGGGTTGCCTAATGGAAATTCAATCCAAACCCGTATCCATCTCACAAAGCTTCTTTTGTAAGATTGAAGTCTTCTCCCTCTTGAAGTGCAACGTTCCTCTACTTTCTGACCAAGTCAAATCAACTTCAGAAAAAGTAAGAAAGAGAGAGAACTTCTTCACTAAGCTAGAAAACAAAGAAGCAAGAAAGAGAGAGTTGAAACTTGAAGCACAGAAGCTAAACCAGAAATTCCAAACCAAATCAAGCTTAAGAAAGGTAATCCATCTCATCTTGCATGCATCAGATCTTCATCCCTTCTTCCCAACTCTCTGCTCTATCCGAAAATGGCATTCAAAGGAAAAGTTGATCTCTGTTCTTCACTGCTACAAATCCACGGTCACAAGAGATTCTTGGGGACCAAGTTGCATCTCTATGGTTCAGATTTGGTTGACCATTGGAAGACAATTTCGGTTACTGCTTCATGGCTTTCGGTCAAGTTGGAAAAGTCAGAAGCAAAGGTCCTACTTTGATGTTTGAGAAGAAAAAGTAAGCTTGTGGGTTGGTAAAGCTCAGTGCTCAAGGAGTTGACCTAGGAAGATGAACCCATCAACATGCAAGGAGATAAAAGAGGTTTGCTGTTCATTCAGAAACTAAGGAGAGAAAATCAGTGAATTGAGGTTTTGTTCTGAGAAGAGCTCTTTAAAGAAGTTCAACTAACTGGACAGTGTAACCTAATCAAAGGTGCATTCTGCCAGTATGAAGAACTGAATCAGAGGCTTGCTAATATGGTTTTTCGCATAGCACAGAGGCTGTTGATGAAGTCAATCTCCTTCATGATTTACTGATTGTAATATACTTTTCTAAGTTTATCTTTCTGTAATTTCTTGTGAGAAAAGACATTGTGAGAAAGCTCAAGAAAAAGCCATGAGTGGAAAAAGGCTGAGTGAAACACTTGAGAGAAAAGCCTAGAGTTATTTTCAGATTTCTTTAGGTTGGTTAAGTGTCTTGTATCTTGTACCTGTAAGGTATCCCTTTCTTAGTTGGGTTAGCACTAAGAGGTATAGTTAGGTATTAGCATAGCCAATGTCAAGTTAGGTTAGAACTTGAGTGTGAAAGGATTGGGTCAATCTTGTGTTATTGGTATATGTAATACTGTTAACTATAGTGAAATTCTTCCATAGTTGTGGAGGAGACTGGATGTAGGTTGCATAGCATAAGGCAACCAAACCAGGATACATGCTGGTGTTAGCTTTTCTCTTCTCTGCTGTGTTCTATTTTCTGATATTCATGAGACAAAAATAAATTGTCTCATAAATTTTCGCTGCTGAGTTCAAACAGAATCAAAACTGCAAATTTGTTTTAAAAGGGTAATAACAGCAACCAAAAAGGAAGGCATAGATTCAACCCCCTTCTCTAAGCCTACCACAACCTTCATAATGGTAATCACACTTATACCAAAGCCACCATTTCTCAGGACCATTTGAAGCTGGATTCCAACATAATTGCAGAAGCAATAAAGCCGTTGATAGATGCTGACCCCTCTATAAAGATGAAATTAATTATTGCGGAAGTACAAGTGAAGTTTAATTACATTATCAGTCATTGCAAAGCATGGTTGGCAAAGTAAAAGGCAGTGAAAAAAATTTTCGAAGGTTGGAAAGCATTATGTGAAACTTTGCCCATATGGTTTGAAGCCATGTGCACAAGGAGTCATCAACTGCCGTCCATTTTGAAACTATGCCCGTATATCAGGGCGATGACTTGGTTACTGATATCTGCGTATTACATCGAGTCTTCTGGAGTTATTACCCTTGTATTAGAGCATTCAAACATTGCAAATCACTTGTCCAGATAGATGGGACTCATTTGTATAGAAAATATAAGGGTTGTTTATATTGGTTGTAGTTTTACAGGATGGTAACAACAACATTGTGCATATTGCATTTGCGATTGTAGAGGGAGAGGCTTTGATGCGTGGCACTTTTTTCTTAGTAATTTGCGATAACATGTGGTGACTCGTGATTATGTAGGACTTATCTCTGACCGACACAACTCTATCAGTTCAACTATTGTCCGTAGTAACGGAGCTTGGTCATCTCCTAGAGCTTTTTACATGTTTTGCATAAGGGATATAGAGTTGACTTTTTTAGGAAGTTCAAGGCACTGAACTTGCAAAAGCTTATCGTCAACATAGGTACATATGAATATATTGAAGTTTGTTGTTGTTAGAGTTACCATTATTTTGAATCTCATTTACATGTGGTCTTTGTACTTGTCTCTTTTATATCGCAGGATATTCGAGGACAGTATGCTAATAAGAGATGTGTTATCAACATTTACGAGAAAGGGGTGAGGCTTACACTAACTGGTTAAACCGAATCTCACGTGAACAGTATGCATTGGCATTGGATGGTAGTTACTGATGGGGTCATATGACCATGAATCTAGTGGAGTGCATCAATTCGATCTTGAAGGGTGTGTGCAATCTACCTGTGACTGCACTTGTAAAGACAACATTTTACCTGTTTGCAACAGAAAAAGTTGGGGGTGGCCAGGAATCAGTGCAAGAAACGATAGATGGATCCAAGCCCAAGTCAGTAAAAGTATTAGTGGACCATCGACCTCCTTGCAGTCGAAACGAGATGTCCTACAAAGAGATCTGTACAAGTGCGCTAGGCATGCCGATCCCCAGTTAAATTCACCGATACTGGTAAAGTCGCACAGCAAAGACAAAAATTTCCAATGCACCACTGCTCCAGACTTGTCTCCAAACAGGATCGTCCCAAATAATAACATGATGTAGCACTTTACATACCTCTGAATCCCAATTTCATCATTCAAGACTAAACAATCTTTCAGATTTCGTAGCCACATCAACTTTATGAAACTTCCTCTGCAATCGACCTTCCTAGGTGCAACCCCAAACTGATTCAAGCATTCAGCCTCTAAGGTATCGAAACTACTTACGGTCGCTCCTGTCACTGGAAGACCATTAATTGGAAGACTAAGAATTATAGCCACATCTTCCAATGTGACGGTACACTCACCAAATGGAAGGTGAAATGTATGCGTATCAGAGTTCCATCTTTCAATTAGTGCGTTAACTAATGCTCCCTGACACTGAATTACTCCAATATGAAAATGTGATAAAAATCAGTCTCATGTATATACCCCTCCACAATAGGATTGCACGGATCCAATGGCAGTAAGTGGTTACACGTCAACATCCGTGAACTCTACAAAGCGTAGTCAAATTTCACATCAAACAAAGATATCCATAAAAACTTAATGAGTAAACTACTATTTCTATCCATGAAAGTTAAAAACGCTCACATATCTACCCATAAAAGTTGAAAATTAACATTTGTACCCATGAAAAATTGGCTTTTACAAGCAAAACTATCAAAAACTCTAAATAAATAAATAAAATTTCTAAATTACCCTTTAATCCTACCACTACAGTAGCACTCACCCTGCATTCACCCACTAACACCTCAATTTTTTTTTTTAAATTCAATGACGTCAAATTCTTCAATTTCAACAATAACCACAAAAGATTCAGAATTTTTTGAAAACAAAAAGAATGAAAACATTCATCAAATTTAGGGACAAAGAGACGAGCGAGATACAGAGAGAAGTAAAGGCAGCAAAGTCCATGCTTCGCCACTGCTATCGCCGGAGAAGGTTGTCTCCTTGAGAGACGCTGCTATTGCTAGACCTGATGACCTTTCTTGTTATCTTTCATAACAAAGGAAGAGTCATGGTAGAGTATGAAGAAGGTAGTTGCAGCAGCAACGACGTAGGGAGGGGAGCAGCTCGGCAGCGGCCTCCTTTAGTCGTGACGGAAACCACTATGGGAGCATCTATGTCGTTGCCATCTCCTCATGATATTTAGCCTACAGAGTCATGGTAGAGCATAGAGAAGGTGGTTGCAACAGCAGAAACGTAGGGAAGAGAGTAGCTCGGCAGCGGCCTCCTTCAGGCGTGACGGAAACCACCGCGGGAGCACCTCTGTCATTGCCATCTCCTCGCGATCTTCAGCCCCCTTTTGTATTCTGTTTCCATTTCTCTCTTCTCTCTCTCTCTCTCTCTCTCTCTCTCTCTCTCACACACACACACACACACACACATCAGGTTCAACACCTCTACCTCAATTCCTCGTCAACCCACGACGGCGACAGTGGTGGCAGTGGCTTTCTGTGCCTTCGCCTCTTCCTTCCCTTTCATTTTTCGATTTTTCTCCTTCCTCTGAGTAAATGTTTGGAAAACAAATTAGGATAAAAGGTTTTAGTTTTGGGTGAGTTGTGACACAAGGAGAGAGTTATAGATAAAGAATTGAAGAGAACGAGACTCACTAAGGAAAGTTTGAAAATTTTATTTTATTATTTTGGGTTTGAATAATTTTGCTTACAAAAACTAATCTTTCATGGGTACAAATAGTAATTTCTATCTTTTATAGATAAATATGTCAGTATTTTCAACTTTCACAAATAGAAATAGTAGTTCACTCAAACTTAATTATAATAAATATATTAATTATATATACTATATGTCTAACCATAATTAGTTAACTAATAAAATTAAAAACTAACTAATTATATAACTAGAAATATTAAAAAACTATCTTAACAACTCTAATATCACTATAATAGATTTGTTATTATTAATAAGTAACTTATTAAAATAATTTCAAATTTAGTGTTAATAACTATTATTAACTATTAATAACTAATCTAAATTTAATTATTCCTTAAGGTAACATTTGGTTAGTGTTCATGTCTAATAAAGATATAGACACAATAATACATATATATTGTTTGGTTAGTTAAGACAAAAAATATTTTAGAATACAGATAGACACAGCTATACACAAATATACAAATTTTGCATACCAGCTTGAAGGTAAGCCACAAAGACATAGTATATAAGATATATAAATTATTTTTATTTTTATCCCTTGTTATCCAGAGATTCAGATCCTTCTTCCTTCTTTCTCATCTTGTTCCCTCCCTCCATGCATGATGTACTCTCCTTCTTTCTTCCCTCTCTATTCCTTTGTGTTATCTCCTCTCTCCTCCTTCCTTTTTCGGCCGCCACTCCTTATGTCTCTCTTCTTCACTTTCACAGATCTTAGTTTATCTTGTTTGTTGTCGGTCACGACGTGCCGCCATTGTTGCTTGTTCGATGATGCAACTGTGAGTACTACTGGGTTCATCTTCTTTGCTTGTCACGATGTGCCACTATATGTCCCTCTCTCGTTGCCTTTTTTTTCTTTTTTGTCACTTTGCACTATGCAATCCATCTTAAATTTTGCCTCACTATTGATCTGTCCTTTTTTTATTTTTTTTTTCTATTTATTAAAAACAAAATGATACTTTTGCCTTCCTCTTTACTCCCAATTGTGATTGTTGTGAAATTATTTAACTATTTTTGTTAATTGATTTTTGGTAGTATGTGTAATGATGAATTCATGGTGGTAGAGGAGGTAATTATTAGCATTAGTGGTAAATGGTTTTTTTTTTTTCTAAAAAAGTATATTATAGGATTAATATAGACTTTTTACAATTTTTATTATATCTTATTCAATTTTTACCAAACACAATAAAATATATATATATATATATATATATATATATATATATATATATATATATATATATATATATTTATATCTATGTCTTTAATGTTTATATTTCTGTATCTATGTCTTAACTTATTGATAAACCAAACGCTACTTAACAGCACTAGTACGTACATGCACCAATAATATATATTAATTACTTAACTACTCTTATTATAATGATAACAATAATTATTATATCCAAAAATTTAAACACTTATTTATAATACAATAAATATATTAATTAAATATCTAACAATAATTAATCAACTAATAAAATCTAAAAATATCTAAAAATATTAAAAATTATCTAAATAATTCTAATATCACTATAATAATATTTAACACTAAATTTATTAAAAATAATAAATAATTTATTAAAAATACCAAATTTAGTGTTAATTATTATTAATTAACTAAATAAATTTATCAATTATTGCTTAGCAAATAGCGGCGGTTCACCGTAAATAAATTTCCGTATAAAAATAGCGGCGGTTGATGATTGTCGCAAACATGCATGGAAAATTACTCTTGGATGATATAGCGGCGGTTTATCGACGCAAAATTTCTGATTTGCGGCGGTTATGCCAGCGGTTGCTGGAAACCGCCGCAAAATGTGATTCCCGCGCCTTTATGCACTGCGGATATTGTTTCGCTGGCAACCTGTCTAGCGGCGGTTTGAAACCGCCGCAATTTGGCATTAAAACCGCCGCTATTCTCCTCATGTCCTGTAGTGATATATATTAACTACTCTTATTATAATGATAACAATAAGTATTATATCCAAAAATTTTAAAATATAATTTAAATACCGTAAATATATTAATAAATTATCTAACAATTTATTACTTACTAATCAAATATCTAACAATAAATAACTAATTATTAAAATACCTAACTAATATCTATATTCATAATAACAATTAACATATTTAAAATTTATTTTACAAAAAATTCACATGACACTAACTAACAAATGATATATTTTCTAACAACAATAAGTAACATCATTCATTAACTAACTAAACAAATACATCTTTAACAATTTTCTATATCACCTTGTTAACAATATTTTAACTATCATTTAATTATTGTTATTGTAAATAATATTAATCTCTAGTGTTATTTCTATTATTTTTATTAAATTAAAAAATTAAATAATAATAACTTACATAATTAGAATAAATAAGATAATTAACAACATGAAATTTTCCACAATCAACTTCTCTAATTTTTTGTCTTTTTGGTATTGTTATTTGTTTGAAGCTGAGATGGGTGGGTGGAGTTTAAACACTGATGAAGAACAATTGAATATGAGAAAAAAAAATAAATTGGAGAGAGAGAGAGAGATCATGTGGAGTGGAGGCAGCTGCATGGATGACACAAGGAAGGTGGTACGCAAATTGGACCGATCAATTTCTTCTGTCTTTACGTCACAGATGCATCAAACACTGTGCTCTCCAATAACGGTGCAATGCACCATTGTCACTCCCATTTCTAAATTAAAACGTGCCGAATTGAGAAGAATTAATATATGTATATAACACAAAATTTATGAAAACATTGGGAATACACAAAATGATATACAATATAGAAAAAGATTAGCCTATTTGATAATAAGCTACTACTTATGAAAGTTCTAAATGCTGACAAATATACTTACGAAACCACAAAATTGATGATGTATCCATAAAAGATCGGTTTCCTCTGAAGACCGTTTTTCTAGTAGCAACAACAACAAAAATCTCACCATCACTCTTCAAAGCTATGGCTAATTCTCTCAATTTACCTTTTTTGGACCGACACGCGACGCCAATGCCATAACTCATACTTGCGAGGACTACTTCGAGAACAGCTTCTTGCGTTGTGTCTAGGTCCTTCACAGACCTAGGTGGTTCTAATGCTGGTATAGCGAGATGCTGTGGAGCTTGGTTTACGGGGACGGGAGATTTAAGATGACCCCAGATAGAATTCAGATGACGAATGGTAGTGAGGCGTTGACATATGTTATTGGGAAGGGAGAGGATGAGGAGCGAGTCGCTGTTGCTTCCACTGTGAAGAGGCTGGCAAGGGAGGACGCTGAGGTTAGAGTGAAGCTTCCAATTCACTTTCCTAACTTTAGGGGCGCCTAGTAAAATAGGAAGAAACCCATCTAGGCAGCGCGATGGAAGAGAGGAGTCAAACCACCGAGGTATGCTATTACAGTAAGGAATCAAACTCACCTTAGCGCCGTATAAAGGCAATGAAAAATCGAACCCACCTTGACTTTAAAATTATTGTTGAAACTTTTTCTTTTCCTGAAAAAAAAAATCTATATTTTTTAGTTTTTTTTTTATTATTTGGTTATGGGTGGATTTTGATTTTTTTTCATGTACTATGATTGAAGAATAAAAAAAGAAGATGAGTGTGCGACTGCAATTAGAAATGAAGAGGGAGAAGGTGTTAGTGATTGGGGTTGAGGGTGGCTATAGTGTGGATGGTTGGGATTGACAGCGGTGACAAAGATGAAGGTAATGGCTGGTAATTGCTAGAAAAAAAAATAATATATTGATTTTAGGAGGGAGAGAGAGAGAGAGAAAGAAAAAATGATGGTAATAGTGATGAATTTGGATAGTTTTGTTGTACAGAATAATTGATCTTTCATAATACAATGTCAATATCATTGTCTTGTGAGTATATTTGTTAGCGTTTAAAATTTTTGTGAGTATAAGTGGTATTTTTTTTTTTTCATAGTCTTTTTCAACCTAACAGACTAAAGACTAATCCATCAACTTTTTTTGGTAGAGTATGATATGTCAAGGATCAGATCAAGATACAACCTGCACAAGGCCCGACTCGACAGAATCTAACCCTTTGGTAGCTTCCATTCCAGGTGACTCTATGCTCCTTTTTTTTTTTCGGACTGGACCCTATGCTCTTGACTAGGTATCCGTCATCAACGCCTCTGCCCACAGGGTAGCTGAGATACCCGGCCTGGTCCTGCTGTTTTTTTGTTTCGTATAACCTGACCTTGGTGTTAATGGCCGTGCATAATTTTTTGTTTATTTTAGGTCTGGAATTGGTTTTTGCAGGGTTTGTTAAGGGATATTCCAAAATATATGACAGAAAAGATGAGAGCCCATATAGCCCAAATTGAGAGAAAGCCCAATTATAATTACTGGGCTCCTCAGACGTGAAACTCACTCGCGACGCTATAACAGAAGGTTCTATGTCCATCCAACGGTACAGTTTCACCAACTCTAACACTAACACTGTCACGCAACAGTAACAACAAACCTGCAAAACCCGTAAAACCCCCTGATTGACTCCTCCTTGCACCTTTCCCAAACCGAAACGGTTACTAAAACCCTTAAACCGCCGATGCATTCCTCAAAAGCATTGTTCTCTCCATCCTCCTCCTCCACCTTCCTTTTCTCCTTCTCCTCCACGCCCCAACCACTGTCACGCGCCTTCTTTAACGCGCCGAAACCACAGCAGCTCAGAATGGAGCCTCTCCGCGCGGCGTCTCAGAGTAACAAAGAGGCCAAGCTGTGGGGTGGACGCTTCGAAGAGAGCGTCACGGAGGCCGTTGAGAGCTTCACTGAGTCGATCTCCTTCGACAAGCTTCTGTCTAAGTACGACATTATGGGAAGCAAAGCTCACGCTCAAATGCTCGCTCAACAGGTTCTTCTTTTTATTTACTTTTCTCTTTAAAGTTTAATTTTGATGTAGCTATGAATGTGAATTAACAGAGGTATCACTCATTTCTGTTTATAAGGCTTTTAAGAAATGGATGATTTTGCCAATTTTCTGTTTAATTTGTGCCTTATGTGATTTAATTTGTATATTGATATGCGATTTTAGTTGTTGTTTGTGGATGTTAGAGTTTGATTAGCGGGAAAGAAAGGGATGAGATTGTCAAAGGTCTTGAAGACATTGAGAGGCGCATTGCTAGTGGGGAGTTTCAGTGGAGGACGGACAGAGAGGACGTGCACATGAACATTGAGGCCGCGTTGATCGAGATGATTGGCGAGCCTGCGAAGAAGCTACACACTGCTCGGAGCAGGAACGATCAGGTCTTGACTGACTTCAGGCTGTGGTGTCGCGATGCCATTGATGGGATCATGGGGAGCATGAAGCGGCTTCAGGTGTCTCTGATTACCTTGGCTTTGAAGAATGAGGGCCTCATTGTCCCTGGTTACACACACTTGCAGCGTGCGCAGCCTGTTTTGCTGCAGCATCTTCTGCTGGCATATGTTGAACAGGTGCCGAGAAAGATATCAGTAGTACTTTATTCATGCATGCTTAAATGGATGATGAATTGTGGAAATTTTAGGCATTTGAGGTTTCTTTCTTTTCTTTTTTATGCAAAGGAATCTAGTCATCTGTTTGATTTATCTTACACAAAAATATAGTTACAATTATTAGTAATTTAGTATTTTCAAAATGTCATGGGTTTGCATTTTAGCTTGTTCTTTTACAACTTAAGCGGTTGAGTTGATATCTTCGGGAATTAATTTGTGTACTTGTGTATTTTGTTGACTGTAGACATTATGGATTCTTGCAGATTGACCGCGATATTGGTCGTCTTGTGGATTGTAGAGCTAGGATGAATTTCTGCCCCTTAGGTGCCTGTGCATTAGCTGGCACGGGGCTCCCGATTGATCGCTTCATGACTTCAGAGACCTTAGGATTTACTGCTCCCCTGAGGAATAGGTATCTAGGTTCAATTTCTTTATTTAAGCTCAATCTTTGTCATTGTTCCTGGCACGTGATTGGTGTTAAAACTTCATATGCATCTCTTTTTCCTCTCCGATTGGTTAATTGTCATCTTAAATAGTATTGATGCAGTTTCTGACCGAGATTTTGTGATGGAGTTCCTTTCTGCTAATGCCATCACAGCGGTGCACCTTTCTCGGCTTGGTGAAGAATGGGTGTTGTGGGCTTCTGAGGAGTTTGGATTTATCACTCCAAGTGACTCTGTCTCTACAGGGAGTAGTATAATGCCTCAGAAAAAGAATCCGGACCCAATGGAGCTAGTCCGTGGAAAGTCTGCTAGGGTCATAGGAGATTTGGTTACTTTGCTTACATTATGCAAAGGGCTCCCTCATGCATACAATCGTGATTTGCAGGTAACTAAAGAATATAAGGAAGGAAGTGTAACTTCTCTTAGTATATTTCCTTTGTCTTTTAGATTAACTAACATATGTTCGTTACTAACATAAGTTCCTTTCTTGAAGTAGGAAGACAAAGAACCAGTATTTGACAGTGTTAAAACTATTTTGGGGATGCTTGAGGTGTCAGCGGAGTTTGCACTGAACATCACCTTCAATCGGGACAGAATACAAAAGGCTTTACCTGCTGGTCATCTTGATGCAACAACACTTGCCGATTACCTTGTTAACAAGGTAAAAGACATGTTATTCATTGGCTCTCTGGTGGTACTTGATAGTCTTAATGCTGTATATCACTGTCCAAGTTCAGATTTGAAACCATTTTCAACTCTGGCCCTCTGGTCGTCACACCTTTGTATAACTTAAGACTTATAATTTGTTGCTGCATCTATCACCTTTCTTGTTTATCAGATATATTGTTTCATTTTATTTATAGAATTTTAAATTCCTGGACTATCTTTTGCTTTTTCATTGTTAGTTCTGCAAATTCACTGTAGATTCTTACCCTGTTCCTCTCTCGTTCAGGGAGTGCCATTTAGGACCTCTCATGATATTGTTGGAAGAGCCGTTGCCTTGTGTACATCGAAGAACTGCCAACTGTTGGACCTGAGTCTAGATGAGCTGAGAAGTATCAATCCAGTCTTTGATGAGCACGTTTATGAATATCTTGGAGTGGAAAATGCAATCAACAAGTTCAGCTCCTATGGTTCCACTGGGTCAGCTTGCGTTGCCAGCCAACTTGATTACTGGACCAAAAAGCTTGAAATCAAATGAAGATTGTGTACTAATTGTGCTGCAATTCTCATCATCTGTCAAGGAATTACTTAATAATACTCGTAATAGTTTCCCACAACTTACCAAAGATCCTGCAACGTGTTATTCTGAAATCAACTATGCAGCCATTTCATTGGAAGATATGCAAGTTTGCCAATGCAAGGATGATTATCTTTACGTATTTTGGGGATCGTAACCATTTTATGTGAAATGGATAATTGGAAATTGGTCGGGGTTGCCGAAAAGGCAATTTCACAATATTTTTGTTGGTCGTTATTTTCAGAATTTGAGATGCCCGGTCTGAAGTTATGTGCTTCTTGACTTCTTTCATCCGATATCGGTTGTTGCTGTCGGACGGTAACTTTTGATGGAGTTTTTGTAGCATTAGTAAAATAAAGTCCCTTCTAGCCTCCGGATTGGAATATTCATCATGCTTGAGTGGTAATGCTAATTCCACCAGAGCATTTATTTTTCAAATTCGGTCCTTTTAAAAATTAAATTAATTATATTAGTCCTTGAAAAATATAATTATAAATCAAATTTATTCTTTTGTTAGTTTTTTAGTTGCCCAAGGTATTTCTCAGTCCAATACAATAAGGACTAATCCGTTGCAGATCTGAGATCTATTTAAGAATTTGTTATTGGCCAATGGGTTATTGCATACACAAAGCTGGATTCAAACTCTCGACACTTGTTTAAGCGGATGAGTGAGTTAGCCACTTGATTAACGAAAGTTAGTTAAATTGATTCTTTTGTTAGTTGGTTAAATTGCTTCTTTTGTTAGTTAAACGATGGTGTGTCATAATAACTGCCTTTTAATTTTGGTGTTGGGCTTCCAATGGTATTTTCAAACAATGTGAAGACTTGATGTGTTTTTTTTTTCATGTGAAAGAGTACAAATTTGCGACTTCCAATTTTTTTTTGAAAAATATACAAATGGACATCTGATTTATTTATCACCTTCACCATACCACAGATCGGACCTTAGGTTTTATATTTTAGACAAAATTGAGTCTCCAATTTGCAAATTCTAATTTTAAAAACAAAAATTTATCAACATATCCATAAGAAACATGATGACATGACAAGTTAATACTGTGACATGAAATAATTGAGTAGTTGTGTTATTTGATATGTCATAAATTTTTTAAAATCAAATTAGTCTTTAAAAATATACGAGTAATTTTAATTTTTAAAAATTTTAAAATTAAGTCCAATTAACTTTATATAAATCTCTTATTTTTTCTTCATAACTTTAAATTTTAAACATTTCTTAATCTTTCTGATTTTAATTTTATTTATTACACTTTACTAAATAAAAGTCTTTCGAAATAAAATAATAAAAAATAATGTAGATTATAATTATTCTTTATTCATCAAAGTAATCAATGATTAAAGTATATTATAAAGTCATTTTCTCATTCAAATTTTTAGATTTTAACATTTTCAAATTGTTCTGACCCAGCCCAGCCGTGCAGGAATCCAGCACCAGACAACCCGCCGACCCAACAACACGCCTTATCCGAGCCAGGGGACGACCCGTGCGCCACCCCTATCTGCGTGAAACCAGCTAGCTGGAGGAAGGAAACTTCCTGAAAGGTGGATCTGCTCCTATGAGTCCCACCTTAGTACTGGGTATATATAGGGAGGGCTCTACCCCTCTCCCGAGGTACGTCACGTAACCCTTACCTTTTCTGCCATCTTGTACGGATTCTAACTTGAGTGTCGGAGTCCCTTTTATTGGTAGCTCCCCCTCTCACCGCTCTATCAGTCCAGGAGATTGTAAAGCTCTTTTCCTCTCCTTCCAACGCTTGCCCGTGAGGTCCAGTCACGCACAAGTAACCGCATCCAGGTCCCCGTACACCCAGCATTTCCAACCCGTTCAGGACCCAACCGACTAACTGAACATTGGTGTCGTCTGTAGGAATCTGACTGGCCTGAATGGATTTCCTGTTGGGTCCAGGGTGCACGGGTCGTCTCCTAGCTCGGGTAATGCATGTTGTCGGTTCGGCGGGTTGTCCGGACCCGGATTCCTGCACATTTGGGTTGGGCCGGAAAATTTATCAAAACAATTTATGGCTTTTGAAAATAATCAAATTGGTCTTTAATAAATGTACAAATTGTGAATTTCCTTTATCCTTAATTCAACTTGTCAATAAAATAATATTGACATAAAGAGTTAAACTAGTGTGACATCATTCAGAATAAGGTGACATGGTTAAGATTCTAGTATTAAATAGGTGTCTCAAATTAGTTAATTTGATTATTTTAGTTTTTTTACCAAATTCTAAACCAATTTATCAAAATGGGTCTGGTTAATCAATTTAGAACACTTATTTTAATACTTTAACATTCCATATCAATAATGTATTACCAACAGTTGAACTAACGACGAAAGAAATTTACAATTTGCAAATACATGAACCAATTTGATCATTTTCAAAAATCAAAGACTATTTTAATGAGTGAAATTTTATGGAACAAACTGCACGTCACCTTAATTATAATTATATCCATAACTTTTTAGATAGATATATATAAAATTAATAATATATATTTTTATTATTTTATTTGAAGAGAATTTTTTTTAGTAATGTATAATAAATAAAATCAAAATTAGTAGAATTAAAAAATATTAAAAATTTAACATTATGAAAAAAAGAAATAAGAGAAATTTATATAAAGACTAATTTGACTCAATTTTTAAAAATTTAGAGATGAAAATAACTCGCATGTATTTTTACGGATTAATTTAATTCTATAAATTTATGATATGTTAGATGACACGTGACATGATACTTCTATCACATTTAGGCTTAGTTTGGTAAAATTTTTAGCTTATAAAAATTAACTTTTAAAAGATGGCTTTTTAAAAGTTGTAGCATTTATATTTGGTAAATCAAATCAAAAATAGTTTTTAAATTTCAATAAACACAATCAACATCAATTGCATTTGATAAAATAGCTTTTAAAATTTAAAAATACTATAATAGACGTAAATGTAAGCATTAAATTTGAAAATTAGTTTACATATGAGGTTATATTAGACTTTGAAATTTTGAAAAGTACAAGTCAACCATAAAAAGCTCTATCTTGAGTGATTTCAAAAGTACAAGCACATAATTTTTTTTATTTACCAAACAAAAAATGAGGAGTTTGAGCTTTTAAAAAGTACAAGTATTTTTTCGAAAAGCTTTACCAAACTAAGCCTTAATGTGACACGTCTTTATATAACGAAAAGAATGATTAATTTAATTTATGATTATATTTTTTAAGGTCTAATATGACTAATTTAATATTTAGAGAACAAATTTAAAAAATAAGTGATCTCTAAGAAATAAATTTGAACATTAATACAAAAAATATTACATAACTTTATTATTAGTAATTAATTTAAAAAAAATCTGGTTTCGATGAAATTTTAACTAAGATCGGCAATTCGGCATTATTATCATAAGCCTATTGGTACTTTTGCAAATTAAAGACCATAATTTGATAAAGTTTTAAATAAAATTAACAACTAAAAAATGTGAATCTTTTGGATTTTGAAACTTGGGATGACGGCAGCATTGGTGTTCAGAACCTGTAAAAGGAAGAATAGAAAAAAGAATAATGCAATATTTTGAAGTGTGTTGTACCCCCTATGCCCCTCTAAAGGGACTAAGGGAAGGAAAGCCACTAAAGTTAAACCCTTTTTTGTTTTATACCATATAATATGAAAGATTAAGTTGGTATAGACAAATCTGAATTATGGGGAAGTTGAAATCTTGATTTTGGTGTAAGCCTGATTCATCTAGTAACAATTAAATAACTTCTTAAGGAATTAAAGTCTTGTGAAAAAAATTTGAATATCTTTTCGATGGAGTAATGAATTATAAGTAAACACTAAACATATGGCATTAGATCAATCAATAGTAGGGACTTCCCACACAGGTAGAAAGATAAAAAATTGTTTAGTTGTTACACTCGGGGTTCGTAGTAAAATAAGGCAAATTCCTGTATTGACACCAATTTCCACACTCAATAATTCAGCATTTGCATGAATTTTAACACTCACCAACGGCCAGGTTAAATGTGGGATCACACCTACTTGAGGAAGACGAGTTAGTTAAGTGAGGTAGTTCTCTTTCCCGACCACAGATTTGGCGTGCCGTGGTGGATTTCTTGAAGGACGGGCAACAGGTGCATCTCCAACTGATGTTGCCAATTCATTGGACTGAATAGAATTACTCTGTTCAGTGCTGCTGCTGCTTATATTTTCTGGGGACGTGGACATTGGATTGTTGGTAACCAACTGAATTATGGGCTTCCGCACAGTCTTTTTCTTGCCTTGTTTTTGATTGTCCAATTGGCCCTGCAATGGAATAGTTAAGTTGATTAGAGTAAGATAGTAGGAAAACCTATACCAAAAATAAGTAGGACATGTGAACATTAACTCCTCAAATACCGTGTTGACAGTCACTTTACCTTAACTAAGTGTACAAAATATAACACTTACTAAATTGGAGAAATCTCATCTAGGTTACTATTATTGAAATAGTTGGCAAATGCAATAGGAGAAATTATTGGATGGATATAAGTTTCATAACTTACATTTGAACCCATTTAAAAAAAAAAAAAAAAATAGGTCCTGGGGAAGAAGAATACCAGCGAGTTTTGAATGTCAGATAATGGCTTCTTTATTGGTCCTGGGTTGTCTCTGTAGCTAGCAGGTTTTTGAACAAGTGCACTCTGAAGCAATTTAGCGCATTCAGAAGCAATTATGTTTCCATGCTCAAACACAGCTGAATTATTCATTTTCATGTTGCACTCCGTGCTTTCTGATATTATTGCTTCAGTTTCTTCTTCTATTTGGTTCGATTCCCTATTTGTACACTTGAAAAGTTTGCAGCCGCATGATGGTCCGCAGCTACCACCGATGGATCGACATTTGCATTTTGTAGTCTTGCATAGGGATCTCTTGCTGCACGTGCAGCAAACTCCTTCATCTGTTCTCTCCCCGTTGGCATTACTGTCACTTGAACTATTTGTTTCCGGGGTTTCCATTTTCATCAGAAGCTTTCGGTTGCTCTCATCAGTGAAAAGAGGCTGATCTAGAACCTGCTAATTAGAAGATTCCACAGTTTAAGAAATTAGCAAGGTAGTTCTGAATAAATTTTTTAAAGAAAAAGACGAGTTGTCATATTTCTCAATAAGTTACTTTCATGCCAACGGCCCAAACCTGCTTTTTATCCTTGGAATCAAGCATCTCCTTCTGCAATTTTAATTCTCTGAGCAGACAACCAAGACCATTCATTTGTTCCTTTAAATCTTGGATATCAACCTCTTTCTCAAAGCTGTCAGTCTCTTCAACCTGGAATTCAGACCTTGTAGTAACAAAGAGCAAAGTTAATCGTGTAGTTCTGCAAGCTGATGTAATTCAACACTGCAGGAGGAAAAAACATAAGCAACAATCTTCACACCTTAAATTTTCATTTCTTTGCATCTCGATTTCTTCTTTCAGCCTTCCAATTTCTGCAGCCATTCTGAACATTTGAAAATGTTAAAATAGTGGTCCTTTGGTTACTTTTTCTTCAACAAAATCAAGATAGCAAAATACTGTAATCTAGATTCCCGGGAATATCAATTTAGCAAAGATCTAACCATAAGTCTTATAGTAAAATCTGGTAGAAAGTGTTAGCCTCCAGCAGGACTAGAAATTTATTCAACCATCAAGTTTTGAAATCCAGTGATGCCGATTGTTTTTAAAGTAAAAGATCAAAATACATGCATTAGAGTAAAATATATTTAGTTATAAAGATAAATACAAATACACAATCAAAATGGTAGTTACGACAGATGGCAAATCCAAAAATATATTACTATGAAGGGAACCCAAAATAAATTGTAAAATAAACGATACAGTTAAATCTTTAACCTATAAAAAAAGGCACAGATGTAAGCCAAGGAGAAGACAAGACAAGTGCCAAAAGACTTACTTTTCGATTCGGGATTCGTACTGAGAACATAACTTGTGTAACCTAGTTGTAACTTCAAGTTCATGCTCAGCAGCCTGCACAAGCCATATTGTTTTGGTGATTCTTTTCCTTTTAGGTCTAAAATGATGGTTTCATAGGGACCATATATAAATCAGGACACTACTACAAAAGAACAATTGCTTTCTAACTGATCAAGTATTTAAAGACAAAAAATAACATTCTCCTCTAGAAATTAACAAATGTAGATCATGAAATTCTCCAGATAAGCAAGATGTCCAACATATCTAAAATATTATTGAATTCTAACCCCCAGAGTAGTATATTAGTATGTAAATAATTCGGAGGCAAAAGATTATAGTTGTTTGACCCAACTTATGAACCATATAGCATTTAGTCACATCCAGATATTCTATAAAGAACCACGAGCAAGTGCCAAGAAAACTAACTGCCTGTCATTTTATCAATTGACACTATTAAATAACCAGATGTTTATTAATCTACAAGAAGTTGACGATTTCAGTAAATGTGAACTTACATGAATTGCTTCACTATTCCTCTTTCTAGCACCTGTATGAGAACAAGCAAAAATAGAAGCAAGAAAAGCAATAAATGTTCTGGAAAAAATAAATCAAGGGAAGGTTTAAACAAGGCCAATATTCAAGTCTTCTAACCAGCTGATCTATTTGATATAACTTTCCGAGCTTCAATCATTTCTCTTAGACGATTGGTAGCAGTAAAAGCAGCTTCTGTCTTCCGTTGCAACACCTAGCATAAGGAAATCCAGAGAAAAGTAGAAGCTGTAAGTGAAAAGAATAAAAGCTACATGGAGGAGAGAAAATGAGGAAATCAAAAGCCACGAGGAGAGCCCCACCATTTTAAGTCTGTCATTTGAAGCCAGCAAATTTTGAACCTTGATATCATATGTTCTCCTCTCTTTCTTAAGCTGACAATGCACGAACAAAGATTCCATAGGATGAATATACTAACAAAGGAAGTGCTGGATTCAATTGTTCATTGGGAATCATGCTCTTAAAAGTTAACTTCAGGAATTGTCGAATTGAGATCAACAATCATCCGTATCTATATCCACATTTCATACATAAGAAGATATGTAACTAAAAAGATACCTGCAAAATTTCTTTTTCTAGCATAGCTTTGCATATTCTAAATTGTACAGAGTCTAGCTTCATCTTACATTGCAGTTGAACCTATATAAAAGCAAATGACAAAGGTCAATCCCAAAAGAAAAGAGGACATGGGAGAAAACAGCATTCTGCATCCTGAATCCAGAGAAGAAACATCACCTTCTGAGCCTTTAAACTTTGAATCTCAAATTGGAACTGCCTACTTGACTCATCCACTCTTTTCCTTTGAGTTGAAAATTGAGACCGAGAAGCTAACTTACTCTGCAACTCAGTTACCTGCATGCAACACCATGGTACTAAAATAAATTCCTGACAACAAAAATCATTTTCACTCTAGTAGTGCAGATCAATGTTAACCTGCTCTTCAAGTAGGTTCAGCTTTTGAAGATAATGCTTCTTAAGCTTCTCAACTCCATTCGTCGCAGCTGAATAATTTCCCTGTTTCTGCTTCAGTTCCGCAATTTCCATCTGCCAAATTACAGTGGATACGGAGTAAGGAAAAAAAAAAAAAACGTTCCTATCCTACGATTTTGGTTCTTCACTAATCTCTCAATAATTCCATTTCAAAAAGTCAAAATCAACGAAACTTATCCTCTAACAAATGCGTTTAAAATCAAACACCAGTTTTAAACTCAGTCAAATTCTCAGTAAACATCATTCAAACATTAAAAGGAAACGGAGAAAAAAAAATCCAAAATATCAGATTCAGTGACTTGATTTTTCTTCTTCTTTTTTCCCGCACATTTTCCTAACCAAACATTTCTCATCCAGATCAGAAACCAAAAAGAAGATCGCCGAATCAAACGAAAAATTTCAAAATCGCGAACCTGATACGCTTTATTCTCTCGCTCGAGCTCGCGGATCCTCTCCTCGTACATTTGCTTTTCCTTCTCGGCGGAAGCTGAAGCATCGTCGATTGGGCTTGACTGCTTCGATCTGCGATTCGCCCGTTTCATGATCCTCAACTGTGAGAGAGGGACAATTTCTTTTCAAATTTTTTTTGCAGAAAGAAGAAAATCGAATATGCAATCGAAAATGGTGCTCTTCGGTGCTGCCACTACATAAGATGACATTTGACTACTGCGTTAACTGGGCGTAGAAAACAACCAATCGTAAGGCGCCACGTAAACAACGATGGCCCCATGTAATGAATCCCCTCGAGGGAAACCTAGTTGATTCAAATTTTCTACGGCTAGTTTCAATATTTGGTAAATTTAATTCTCTGTCTATGGTAGTATGGTACTGCATGGTAAAAATGGTTTAATGATAAAAAAAAAGGGGAGCTTAAGATTTATTAATTTTGGGATAAATTATACTTTATTTTTAATTTTTTTGAAAATTTTAAAAATATTCCTAATATTTGATTTAATTTTTTTGTGACTTAATATTTGATTTAATTAAATTTTAATTTTATTTTCAATGTCATAAACAATGAATATATTTCAGTTTTATCATACTATTAATTTTTCATAACATATGATCAAAATTAATTTTTAAATGTTGAATAATATTAAATAAAATTAAATGTTAGAAATATTTTTAAAATTTTTTGAAAAATTTTAAAGAAAAAATATATTTACCTTTATTTTTATTGTAACCAATAGAAAAAAAAATTAAATTACACTAAACTAATCAAAGACCTAGCTGATATATATTTTTACTTTTTAACAGTTTTAAGATTTAATTTTTTAATACATTAAGAATGTTATAAAGTTTATTCTCATTATGCAAAAGATTCCAAAAGATTTTAAAAGACTTAGAGAAGGGGGATTGAATATATGATTATCTTTAATTTTGATAAAATAAATCTTAAAATAAAAAATTAAACTTAGCTACTGTTTAGTCTGTGCAGCAGATTATGCAGGAAATAATTTCGTTTTGTTTCATAAAAACCAAAAAAATAGAACTAAAGCAGAAAGAAAGAATGTGACACAACCATATATATTGGTTTAATTACCTTGTGTAATATAACCTACGTCCAGTCTCCATCACAACATTGGTGAAATTTTCACTATCAATTTAAGTATTACATACACTAACTCCCTAGGACTCAACGTAATCATATCTGGACACGCAAGTTTCGACATAAACTTGACTTGACTATGCAAATACTTAGACTCACCACACTAAGTGCTTACCCAACTTAGCAAGGAATACCTCTCAAGTACATGACACAAAACAGAAAATACAATCAAAAGAAATCTGAAATCACTCTTGGCTTTCCTCTCAAGTATTTTTCTTAACATTTTTCACTCTATGGCTTTTTCTCAATGCCTCTCTTTCTTTCCTTTTATCACTCAAAGAAAACTAAGAAAGATATACATTGAAACTGAAATACAAAACAGTAAACAGTGAAGGAGATGACGATTCACAGCCTTGACCCTATGCACTGAACTCAGCATCTGAACTCATAACCTTGTTCTTCATCTTGGCGGAATGCTCCCTTTAGTGTAGGTGCAATGCTTCCAAGACTTCAAACTCAATAGTGAGGATTCACTCTTTACTCTCTCTTTCGGGTTCTCTCTTATTCGTCTTTGATTAGAGTTCATTTTCCTTTTTGTACCTTAGTCAGACTCATGGTTAGGGTTTCTTCAAAGTCAACTTCTTGGACCTTGGACTTTCTGAAATCATCCCTTCTCTTTCTTTAATAAACCCAAAAATTAGGTATTTTAAATCTAGTTCTTTGTTTGACCGAGGAGTGCAGATCAGCAGAGATTTGTTTGCTTAGTGACAATCCCAAATCCAAACTCTTGAAATTATACTTTGACTCCAAGTAACAATTTGAGTCATCGATTAACAGCAGAGATAATCAACCACCATTTTCTTCATCTTTCCCAAAATGGTGTTGCAGAGATTAGGAGAAGATGTGAAGAAATCAACTTGCATGCAAATGAAAATTATTTACCTTTAACCTCTGACTTAGCTTAACATGCTTTTGATTAGTGTGATTGGATATTATTTTCTTGATTTACTTTCTCTTTCTTTCTTCTCTGGTGTGTGAGCTCGAAGATGAAGTGCTCTCTCTCTCTCTCTCTCTCTTTCTTGTGTTTACCCAAAGTGCACATGTGAATCCTAGCTTAAGTTTGATTCACTAAAGCTTGGTTGGCATTGAGCTTGGTCTGTAAATCCTTTTTCCTTTCAACACACTTGAGTGCATTTAGCTTCATTTGTTTGGGCTGCATTTTAAACAAGTTTGGGCCTGCACAATAACACACTCCATCAAAGCCCACTTGAGTTATTAACCCAATTAACATATTTGTCATCATCAATGTGTTAATTACTTTTCTTAACTTAACAATCTCTCCCTTGATGACAAACATAATTTTAAAAGATATCATCATATGAATGTATTAGATAAGATTAAGACACTTCCTTTAAATGATATCAAGTAGTTTTGATGTACTCCCCCTTTATTTCTCAAGAGTTGCTCCCCCTGAATGTGAGCTCTTTTTTTTCCTGTTCTATATATATATATATATATATATATATATATATATATAGAACACCATTATACAAAACACACACATGTTTGTATAAAAATTTGATGTAACATTTCCAATAGCTTGATAAAAATATCATGCATTTTGATTTCAAAGTCCTAAATGAATCATGATGGAAAGGCATGATCAACAAAATTCAGACTTCATTCAATCACTTTTCCATTGTCAAACAAATATCTTATTCAGCCATAAGGTATCTAGGTACCTAAGCAGTTATCAAAAACATACCAAAGTAGGCAGTTGTCAAAAATTTGTACCATAGGTGCAGATTTATCAAAACAGATCAACTCCAACTACTTATGCTAAACAGATTTATCAAACTCAGGCAAAATTTAGCATCAAAGATATACTCATATATTTACTTCATCTACGCTCCCTTTTGTCATCAAGGGAGGAACATACAAGCAGTGCAAACCTGCAGAAAATGGTTAGAGCTTAAAGACCACATAATTCTGATTAAACAAGCGAAAAAAAACAGTAATAAATGTTTACAGTCATCCGAAATCTAATGAAAAAGAATCCAAAGCACAAAGAATCCAAAATTCAAAAGAAACAGAATAGTTCAATAACATAAAGATCAAGAAAACATTAACCAACAACTAGAGACATCCTCAAGCATCCGAGTCATTCTCCTCAGAATTCAGCGGTTCTTCTTGGTCAGTGGCCATGGTGTCATCCTCATTGATGTTGTCAACATATTTTAGGAGGACCGCCACTCTATCTCTGGATTTTCTGAGAGAATTTTCATTTCGAATTGCAAGCTTCCTCTATCTTGTTGGCTTGTAGAGATTAGATGGTTGGATAGGTTCACAAACTCCTGCAAAACATCCTTAACAACTCATAAAGGAGTAATTTGTGACCATTTGAAGCTGAAGTTCCCGAAGTAAAAGGAAGAAGGATGTCATCTAGCTCATCATTATCATCATCATCATCATCAATGACAACCTTTTCAGTTCTTATTGCCCCTTTCTTTTGCTGTTTCATTGAATCATCTCCTTTTAGATAAGAATGTCTACTTTTATATGATTCATTAGAAAGGTCAACACCAAATTGTTCAAAAATGCAGGTTAAAAATATGCCATAAGGTAGAGACACATTTTAACACTCCTTATCCAATCAAACATATGCCTCATTATTAAGTATGCAAAAGAAATTTCATATTTAGTAATGATAGCATACAAAACCAATGTATCACAAAATGACACCCTCTGATAAGAACCGCTTTGAGGTAAAATGATATGGTTCACAATACGATGCAGTTGAGCTTGAAGAGGACCAAGAGCTTTATGATTAGGAGTGAGGCCATCAATGAGAGAAATATTTTCACACACATGAGCTAAAGCATCTTGACAAGACACATCCAGCCCCTCATTCCATTTACCCGAAGTGTAAGCACAAGCACCAATATCAGTATATTCAAGGAAGACACTAATAGATTCACTATTCAACACCAGTTCACGCCCTTTCACATACGAATGAATGGTTCCCTCATGGTAGATTATATTGGCATAAAATTCACGAACTAAATCAGAATACACTGGCTTTTATTTTAAAAATATGATTCCAATCTAGAAATTCAATGTTTTCAACAAAGACAAAACCTTTCTTTGTCAGATTTGGTATGTCAGCCAAAAAAGTAGGGCAAAGGAGTCGGTAAACAAAAACACCATGGTAAAAGTCATGCTTCATGGCAGAGCAAAAACGATGAGGATTGTAGTTAGAGTGAGAGTTCATAAAGTGAGATTTATGTTCAAATGGGTCTACATTTTGAAGTTCCTTCATAGATCAAAAAGGGGTTTGAGATTTACCTCATTGTGGATGCTGAGGAGCTGGCCTTGGCTTCAGCCTTGAGGGCTTAGGAGTGGGTTCCTCCACAGTAGGATGCTTCCCCTTTGAAGTGCTTGGGCGAGAGGGAGCACTTTGTGGAGCCGATGGCTTAGAAGATGAAGGAAACCTTGGAGTTGTTTTGTTCTTGCCATTGATGTGAGGAGGAAAGAGCGATGAAGTGAGGAAGGAGTAAAGGTAGGATCTTTGGAATGTGAGGAGGCTCTAGGTTTCTCTGGGATTCTGGAAAGTTAGGTGAGAGAACCTCTTCGAGTGGTGGTTTTCTTTCTCATCTTAATGTGATACAAGGATTTTGCAATTATAAAAAACAATGATGGTAGTGGGAAAAACCGAAGAGGTTATGCAAGAAGTTATGAAAAGAGAAGTTTGGAAACTGCTATAAATAAAAGGTTTCTTGAAAACATGCATGTGCAAAATGTGTGACAACCCTTTGAAAAGACATGACATCAAGTTGAAAAAGGGTTTTTATTAAAAACAAAAGAAATTAAAAAAATTATAACTAATTGAAATTATTTTAAATAAGGACAAAGCATAAAGGCTCATAAAATAAATGTAACTCTCATTTGACCCAAAAGGAGGTTGTGTTTAAGGAAACACATTGGACCACAAGAAACCTGACCAAGTAGGCTGGCCCAGATGATTCAAAACTTGTAATTTAATTCCAGAAATCATGGTTTAGAAGGATGGCTCATCACTTGGCCAAAATTGTCTCATCCCATCCTGAGACACAAAAATCTCAACCAACACATTAGCAAGACTAAAATAGGGAATCATAACTCAGAATGCCTAGATTAGTTTTCAATTTGCTAAATCTGCCCTCAGTTAGAGGTTTAGTGAATATATCTGCTAATTGATCCTCAGATTTAACAAATTGAATGCTAATATTTCCCTTTTAAATATGTTCCCTTATTGAGTGAAACCTCACTTCAATATGTTAAGTTCTTGAGTGTAAAACTGGATTTTTTGAAATATTTATGGCACTCATGTTATCACACAACAAGAAAATGTTATCGATATTCAACTTATAATCAGCAAGTTAAGTTTTCAACCAAAACAACTGAGAACAACAAGAGGAGGCAGCAATATATTCAACTTCGGTAGTGGATAGAGCCACTGTAGACTGCTTCTTACTAGACCAGACATTCAAAGATATGCCCAGAAAATAGCATATGCCAGGTGTGCTTCTTCTATCTACTCTATCTCCAGAAAAATCTGCATCACAATAACTTACTGCAGAAAAATTATCAATCCTAGGATACCATAATCCAAAGATGGATGTTCCATAAACATATCAAATGATCCTTTTAACTGTAGAAATATATGATTCTTTCGGTTGTGATTTGAACCTTGAACAAATTCCAACACTTTGCACAATATCAGATTTAGAGGATGTTAAGTACATAAGAGAAACAATCATTCATCTATACCTAGTCTCATCAACATCTTTCTTAATTTCACCCTTGTCTAACTTAGAGTTAGGGTGCATGGGTGTTTCCATGAGTTTGGCATTTTTCATACAAAACTTCTTAACTAATTCCTTGGTATACTTCTCTTGGTGAATAAATGTTTCATTTTTAGTTTGTTTAATTTAAAGTCCAAGAAAAAAATTAAATTCACCCATCAAACTCACTTGTCATGAGTTTTTCAAAATTAGAACAGAGTGATTCATTTGCTGATCCAAATATTATATCATCAACATAAATTTAGACTAGAATAAAAGAATCATTAGAGTTTTTAATGAATAGAGTAGTGTTTGTGGTGTCTCTTTGAAAATTATTTTTAAAAGAAAAGAACTAAGTTTCTTATACCAAGCTCTTGGAGCTTATCTTAATCCATAAAGAGCTTTTGAAAGTTTAAAAACATGATTTGGTTACTCTTTATTTTCAAAACCAGGTGGCTGAGCCACATACATTTCTCTATCAATAACTCCATTTAAAAATATACATTTCATATCCATTTGAAATCATTTAAACCCACAATGGGCAGCATATGCTAGAAGAAGCCTAATAGCTTCCATTCGGGCCACAGGAGCAAAGAATTCATCAAAATCTATCCCTTCTTCTTGAACATATCCTTGTGCCACCAATCTTGATTTTTTTTCTAGCAATGCCTCCATCTTCACCCAATTTGTTCCTAAAGATCCACTTGGTGCCAGTCACTTTCTTTCCATTTAGTTTAGGAACAAGTGTCCAAACTTGATTCTTTTCAAATTGTTGAAGCTCTTCCTCCATAGCCTTTACCCAAGAAGGGTCATCAAGTGCATCTTTGATATTCTGAGGCTCAATTTGGGATAGAAAGGCCATTTTTGCTTCTTAATTTGCCTTTCTAGTGGATGATCGAGTTGTGACACATTGAGAGACATTCCCAATGACAAAATCCTGGGGATAGTTCTTCAAAAATCTCTATTCTTGGGGTCTTGAGGACTTAGGAATAGATTCGGTTAAGCTGGGATCAATGAAACTGGTATTCTCAGAAATTTTGCCAGTTTCAGGAGATAAAACAAAATTATCTCCTGCAGAATCTTCTATACCAGCAGGTTCAGAGTCAAGTTGCCCAGAATTTTCTTTTTCTTGATTTTGGGCTTCATTGGCATTACTCTTCACTTGGTTTTCTGCATCACAGTCTTCCAAAATACTTTAAATCATGTTAGTATTACAAAAAGTAACATGTATGAACTCCTCAGTAACTCTAGCATCTTGATGGTAAACTCTATAAGCTTTGCTAGTTGTGGAATAGCCTAAAAACAAACACTCATATGCTTTTGGATCAAATTTTTCTAAATTTTCTTTGTTATTTAAAATAAAATATTTGCATCTAAAGATATAAAAATAATTCAAATTTGGTGGATGTCCTTTCCAAAGCTCATAAGGGATTTTCTTTAAAAACTTTCTAATGATTGTTCTATTTAAAATGTAGCAAGCCGTATTAATAACTTCAGCCTAAAGGAATTTTGGAATATCACTTTCACATAGCATGGCCCTAGCCATTTGTTCAATGCTTCTATTTCTTCTTTCAACAACACCATTTTGTTGTGGTGTTCTTAGATAAGAGAAATTTTGTGATATTCCAAATTCATCACAAAAGAATTAAAAAGATTGATTTTCAAATTCTTTACCATGATCACTTCTAATGGAAGCAATCTTTAAATCCTTTTCATTTTGAATTCTTTTGATAAAATTCTCAAATGCTGAAAAAGCATCATTTTTATGAGCAAGAAACAAAACCCAACCGAATCTAGTATAATCACCCACAATCACTCCAAGCCATAATATTTTCCACCCAAACTTTGAGTTTTTGTTAGACCAAAGAGATCAATATGTAGCAACTCAAGTAGTCTTTTAGTGAAAATGTCTTCCTTTGATTTAAAAGAATTCTTTATTTATTTTTTCATTTGACATGTGTCACAAGTGATATCTTTGTCAAATTTGATCAAAAGAAGACCTCTCACCAAACCCTTTTTTAACAAGCTTGTTTATTTGAAACATGCTAGCATGTCCCAATCTCTTGTGCCATAGCCATTTTTTAGATTATTTAGAATGTAAACAAGCTACATTTTGATTCTTTAGTTCATCAAGAGTGAGGCCATACACATTATCACAACGATTAGCAACAAACAATACTTCATTGGTCTTTTCACTCACAACACAACATTCTAATCTTTTGAATATCATCAAGTAATCCAACTCACATAATTGGCTAATACTCAAAAGACTATGCTTCAAACCATCAACCAAAAATACATCATCAATAAAGGTAGAATGATCTTTACCTACTTTTCTAAATACAATGATTTTACCTTTGCCATCATCTCCAAATGTCACATTCCTCCATCATACTTGTTGAGTTTGATGAAGAAAGTTGACATTCTCATCATGTGTCTTGAGCATCCGCTATCCAAGTACCACATGTCTTTCTTCTTTTTGGATGCTAGGCAAGTCTGCAAACACTCTTAAATAACTTTAGGTATCCAAACTAATTTGAATCCTTTGAAGTTAATCTATCTTGGTTGTCCAAGGGCATTAAAATCACAAACAACCTTATATGTTTAGTTTCCTACTCTTTTTTTGTCAATAAAACATTGGGAGTAAGAGTGACTAGGTTTTTGCAATTAAAACAATGATCTCTGTATGCTTGTTGCTGAAATTGATTGAAGCTTTGACGTTGATAATGATTAAAAGAGTTAAATTTTCTGTTTCTTGATAAGGTTGTATTTCTTTTGACAAATCATTTTTTATATTAGCAACTTTTTCAAAAGATTTCAAACCAGAGTTTTTAAAGGCAAATTGACTTCTTGAATGAGAGGTTCTTTTGAAAAAATGTGGTCTTTTGAATGCAACCTCATTATTTGACAAGTAGCCCAGACCTGACTTGTTTGGAACAGGTTCAGTTCTTGAGGATGATGTAATTTCATCAAAATATGGCTATTTAGAAGTAGCATCATTGTTGGTAAAATGTCCAAGACCAGATTTATCAAAACTGGTTTTTGTTTTTAAAGAAGAAGCCATGAAGTTTGCAATTGGTTTTTCAAAAACTGCATCCTCTTTTGTCATATAGCCCAAACCTAATTTTTCAAACAATGTTCTTTGACTTGCAAGTAGTTTGTCCAAGTTACTTAAACTTTGTTAAATCACAATTTAACTTTTTAATCATTTCATTTAATATTTTATTTTCAGCAACAAGTATTTGAGAAGGATCAACTATGTGCTTTCCTTTAAGTTTTTCAATTTCAGATTTTAAAAACCTATTTTCTTCAATAAGATCAATAGCACATTCAGTCTCCTTCATTTTTTCTTTCAAGAAATTATTCTCAGCTTTCAATATTTCATTTTCAGATTTGAATTTGTTATATTTATTCATCAATTTCTCAGAATGGTGGGTGAGATCATCAATAGTTACATGTAAATCATCCATAGACAAGTCATAGTAATTTAACTCATCTAGTTGATCTTCACCAACCATAAAACATACTTGAGCTTCATATTCAGAGTCATCTTCCTCATCCGAATCATTTTCTAAATCCTCCCAAGAAGCCATGAGCACTTTCTTCTTTTCCTTCTTTGCCTTATCCTCCTTTTTATCTTAGGACAGTTGAACTTGAAATGTCCAGCTTCCTTGCAGTTATGACATATTACTTTGCTCAAATCCTTCTTGTACTCCTTTGAGCTTGATCCTTTGTGCCTGTCTTTGTTTCTCATTAGCAAAAAATACAAGTTCATCATATAAAAAATTGTGACAAGACTCACTCACATCAGGTTCTAATTTTGATTTTAAGGCAATTCCTTTTTTCTTTGTGTCTTGGCTTGTGTGTGGTTTCATAAGCTAGAAGTTTCTCTCCTAGCTCATCATAGGTTAGTGGACTTAAATTGTTACTCTCAACTAGGACAGTAGCTTTTGTTTTTCACTCTTTTTTAAGGCTTCTAAGGAATTTTTTCATTAGAGTTTGTTCAGTGTGTGTTAAACCCATAGCATCAAAGCTGTTGATGATGATTGAGAATCTCTCAAACATCTCATCAATGCTTTCTCCATCCTTCATGGTAAACATCTCATACTCATTTTGTAGCATATCAATCCTTGTTTCTTTGACTTGTTTAGTGCCTTCGTGTGTGACTTGGAGTTTCTCTCAGATTTCTTTTGTCATCTTGCATCTAGACACATTTCGGTACTCCTCGAAGCTGATAGCACAGTGTAGCAAGTTGATAGCTTTATCATTCAGCTCCACCTTCTTTTTCTCATCATCATTCCATTCAACTTCCTCCTTTGGAGTCACCACTCCATTAGCACTAGTCTTTATTGGAATTTTGGGACCACTCACAACTATCCTCCATATGTTGTAATCAATTGATTGAATGAAGATCCGCATCCTTTCTTTCCAGTAAGTGTAATTTTTTTCATTAAAAAAGGGAGGCCTGTTGTTTGACTGACCCTCTGTTAGCATGTAGGCCACTGTGATTGTGCCCAAATTATTCGCCATTGGACCTTTGCTCCAAGCTGTTAAGCTTGATTCTTGAGACGTTGACTTTTGATACCAATTGAAGGTTCCAAAAAGCTTACAGAAGGGGGTTGAATCTATGGCCTTCTTTAACTTTGATAAAGTGAGTCTTAAAACCAGAAATCAAACTTGGCTACTGTTTGGTCTACGCAGCGGATTATGCAGGAGACAATTTCGTTTTGTCTCATAAAAACCAAAAAAATAAAACTAAAGCAGAAAGGAAGAATGTGACACAGGCATATATCTTGGTTTAGCTGCCTTGTGCAATGAAACCTACATCTAGTCTCCACCACAACATTGGTGGAATTTTTACTATCAATCCAAGTATTACTTACACCAATTCCCTAGGACTCAACGTAATCCTATTGGGCACACAAGCTTCAACATAAACTTGACTTGGCTATATAAATACCTAGACTCACCACACTAAGTGCTTACCCAACTTAGCAAGGGATACCTCTCAGGTACATGACACAAAACAAAAAATACAACAAAAAAAATCTGAAATCATTATTGACTTTTCTCTCAAGTATTTCTCTCAGCCTTTTTCACTCTATGACTTTTTCTCAATGCCTCTCTTTCTTGCCTTTTACCACTCAAAGAAAACTAAAAAAGATATACATTAAAACTGAAATACAAAACAGTAAACAATGAAGGAGATGACAATTCACAGCCTTGACCCTATGCACTGAACCCAAAATCTGAACTCATAACCTTGTTCTTCATCTTGGCAGAATGCTCCCTTTAGTGTAGGTGCAATGCTTTTAAAACTTCAAACTCAGTAGTGAAGATTCTTCATCTTTTCCTTTTTGTACCTTAGTCAGACCCACGGTTAGGGTTTCTCCAAAGTCAACTTCTTGGACCTTGCGCTTTCTGAAATCATCCCTTCTCTTTCTTTAATCAACCCTAAAATTAAGGTTTTCAAATCTGGTTCTTTGTTTGACCGAGGAGTGTAGATCAGCAGAGATTTGTTTGCTCAGTGACAATCCCAAATTCAAACCCTTGAAATTGTGCTTTGGCTCCAAGTAACAATTTGAGCCATTAATTAATAGCAGAGATAATCAACCACCATTTTCTTCATCTTTTCCAAAATGGCATTGCAGAGAGTAGGAAAAGATGTGAAGACATCAACTTACATGCAAATAGAAATTATTTACCTTTAACCTCTGACTTAATTTAACATGCTTTTGATTAATGTGATTGGACATTGCTTTCTTGATATACCTTTTTTTTTTCTTCTATGGTGTTTGAACTTAAAGATGAAGAGCTCTCTCTCTTTCTTGTATTTACCTGAAGTGCACATATGAAGCCTAGCTTAGGTTTGATTCACTAAAATTTGGTTGGCGTTGGATTTGGTCTGTGAATCCTTTTTCCTTTCAACACACTTGAGTGTATTTAGCTTCATTTGTTTGGACTGCATTTTAAACATGTTTGGACCTGCACAATAAAACACTTCATCAAAGTCCACTTGGATTATTAACCTAATTAATATGGTTGTAATCATCAATGTATTAATTACTTTTCTTAACTTAACACTGTCTATTATAATTACAAATATTTAAGTGCATTATTTAAAGCAGGTAAACTACGAAAATATACCAAAAGTTGATATTATTAATAAAAATAATTTTAAAAGATATAAATGATAATAAATCTTTAAAAGAATTACAAACATGAGAAAAATGATCAAATGTTTCACATATATACTAAAAAAGTTTTATAAATTAAATTTTGGTACTATTTTTTGGAAGTATGATTATAATAATAAGAGGTTTTCATCATTAAACTTTAGTGATTGGTAATTTATGTTAAGTAAATATTTTGCAAATTTTTTTTAATAATTGAAATTCTTTAAGAAAAATGGAGAAAAAAATTAGAGGTTGAATTTTGTTAATTTTTTGTGAAATAATACATTCTCCCTCGTTGACATGCAACTTCTTCGTTTAAAAAAAAATCAAACGTGGTTTTTGTTGTAAAATAAATAAATAAAAAAATAAATATAAAATAAAAAATATAAATAAAGAATTTTAATGTTAATAATTTCTAATATCAGTATCTCAATATAACTAAGATAATACATAATTTTTTTAATAATATATTCGCTCTTTCATGCACATATATTATTTATGAGGGTATATTATCTGGGTTGAACCAGTTTAAGGCTTCTGATGTTAGGGTTTAGGGTTGTGCTTCTTGCTCGGTTGTTAAGCTCTGTTATTAAATTTTATTTTTTTTTGTTCTGTGCTTCAAATTATTAAGGCTGTTGTATGTTGGATAATTTGATTAAGTTCTGTGTTCTTGACTTCTTGGTTGATAATGATTTCTGTTCTGTTAATTTTTGATTGTTAATTTCGGTTGTTAGGGTGGATAATGAACTATGCTCTGTTAATAATGAACTCTGCTCTGTTATTAAATTTTGTTGGTTTTTTTTGTTCTGTGCTTCAAATTATTAAGGCTGTTGTATGTTGAATAAATTGATTAAGTTTTGTGCTTCAATTAGTCCGTTAGCATTTAACCTAAACAAGTTTTAGTGCATAATTTCTTTCATATAAACATTGACCATCGTATAGTTTTCCCATTTAGATGTTCCAATTTCAATAGTTACTTTTACTCTAAAATAATTATGTTAAATCTGCCTAGCAAAGATTTAGGTTCATATTCTTTGTGTATATGAGTATCCAACTTCCAAATGTGCAAGTTTGTTCTGTGCATACATTGGAAAACTTTGGAAGTTTTTTGTTCTGTGCTTCAAATTATTAAGGCTGTTGTATGTTGAATAAATTGATTAAGTTCTGTGTTCTTGGTTGATTAAATTCTGTTCTTGGTTGAATAAAGTGAATAAAGTTGGGACTTGCCAAGTGGATTGTTGATGCACGTATTCCTTTCAATGCAATTCAATCACCTTACTTCCAACCTGCATTGGATGGTGTTGCTGCAATTGGACCTGGTTTATTGTCATTAATTATAAAAGAAGGGTATTCAAAGTTATATATTTTGATATTTATTGCCAAGGAAATGCGTTTATTTGTTTTTAAAGAAAACACATATTATATATTTCTTATTTTTTCCTTATATTAAATTTCTTATTCTTTTGATGGACAACACTTGAAATTCAAAATGCAGTTTCAATACATTAATCAATGAAAGAGCTTAGTGGCATCAAATAATGGAGAGAGGCATGAGGATATAATCATTGTAGTAGGGATGAAAAAAGTGATATGTGAGTCTCAATCTCAAAGCTAAGGAAGGAGTGGGTGCAAAAAGTATTAAACAAGAAAAGTTAAGAGGAACAGGGACAATGGAGGGATATAACAAAGGGAAGCACAAAATGGATAGGATTGACGGAAAAAGAGGGGTGCAGCCACAATATGCAAGGAGTTATTTTAATATGGAAAATTTTGTCATGTGTTTTAAGTTTTGTTGATTGGTATGAGGATTACTTTTGGTGTGTTTTAGTTGTTGGGTTTTAGGATATTTTTTTTGTGTGTGATTTTGTTTTCTTTATGATTTTTTATTATTCTTCATGGGGACGCGGAAGGAAGTGATTGATAAATCATACACATTGTCTCTCTTATTTTGGATCAGTTTGTACCAACAAAAAAATGGATAATATATTGTAAAAATAATATTTTTAAAAAGATTACACAAATCTATAAATTTATTGTTTGTAAATAATAAATATTAAATAATAAATAAGACACATAAATTCATTGTTTAAAATTATGTTTTGATTTTTTTTATAATTTTATTATATATTTAATTAAACCGGTTCAACCACGGTTCAACCCCGGTTGAACCATTAAACCATTGAACCAGTCACTTGACCGGTTCGATGACCGGTCCGGTTCTCGCAACCTTGGTATAAACATACGATTTTATTATGTTTGTATCGTGTGTTTTGCCTCATACCATAAGATATAACCCTATTTATATAGGTACAAATTCACTTTTTTTTTTTTCTATTCTCATTAAACTTAAAGTTTTCTATATATAAGAATCTTAACCTGACGATTTTTTGAAGATTTTTGCTTTCTAAGTTGCTTTGAATGGTTAAAAGGGTCAAGACTTATTAAATGAACATGCATATCACAACTGATTTTCGTTTTCATAGCTAGCTTTAGACATTCTACTCTCTATTTATGTTGATGACAAAAGCAATAAGAATGAGAAACATGTGCAGTTAGATATGTGCAGCAACCACAAAGTTAGTTAGTGTGTCCAGCTTAGCACAATTAGTTAGAATCTATTAAGCAACTCTGTATATATAGTACAAACATGTAAACTAAAATTAAGTTCAGAAAATATGTAACACCCTACCACACAAAGCTTTACGCTTAAGTCGTAAACGGAGGTGGTGTGGTATTACGACCTCTAAAATAAAATGAGTACGTATAATAGTAGAAGAATTATAATATGCTAGGAGCCTTGAAAAATAGGGAAAATAAAAATCGCGAAATAAAAGCGCAACGCTCAAGGAACGAGTTAACTTGCGTGCTAAGAAAAACCATAACTACTAAACATCAGATAACAGAAGTAGGAATAGAGTGCCAAGGATACAAAATAACAAGCTCCTAACTCAGCCTGCGAAGTCAAGTCTGGTCGGAGAATATTTACACATATATACATACATATCCAAAACCCAAAAGTACATATACACAATCCTATCTCTCCATAAACCTCTAAGAGGATAAAAAAAGAACAAGTTATGCGGAGAGAAAGCCAAGTACATATATACATATATATACACCATAGCATAACAAAGTAACCCAATAATCACTCCGCTTCAAGAGACCAGACGCCTAACGAGATGCCTCTCGGCCTGCATCTGAAAAACAACAACATAGTATGGAATGAGAACCGGAGGTTCTCGGTATGGTAAAGGTGCCACACACATAATATATAAGGTCCTGGGAATGCTAGAGGCAATCCTAGAACACCGACACTCAGATTATAGAGCTTAAAGTATTAAACAGAAGCCATAAAGGGTGGTTTTCTAAGAATATTTAAACCTGACTTAACTTAACCTTAAATCTAAGTCCCATACTGCCATTCCTCCATACCTCCAACTCCATCATGCATTTTCACAGACAAATAGACAGATAAAGGCAAGCACAAGAAGGTTACAAATACTGTAAGTAACAAATACACATTTAACATGGCGAGTACATGCAGGCACACCCAATTAAAGCACAAGCAAGTAATTCAAGTAATATGCATATGATGCATGCCTGTCCTATGGCTGATGAGGCTCATCTGTCGGTTATCCAGCCAACCCGACAAGTCTGAATTGTCCTTAGACTGTCCCCCGACGTGCATCCCCAAGAGTCTATGCATAGCTTTTTCTCAAATAATCAATATTGCTCAATAGGGGTAACATTCCCGGGAATTTATATAGTACCCGGTCACACTTACGTCGTAGAGTCAACAGAGTATCGAGTTTTCAACCTGGTACACGTGGTGGCAAGTCACGACACTTAATCCAGGGAACCTCGTATCTCAGATCATTAAATTATTCAAGCCATACAAATAATTCAATTATAATTCATCAACATCCACATCATTCTCAATCGCATCTCGTTCATCATCATACATCAATCATATTCAATCCTTATCCTTCATTATCACACCTCTCATTTCGTCCATCAGTAGTTCGAATTCAAAACATAATTCATTCTTTTCTAAATGAATCAAACTTAAAGCATGCTCATTTTCTTAATAACTCTAAATCAAACCATATAACCTTTGAATCTAGATCTTTTTAAATAATCATATAAACAAAATCTCTAATTTTTATAAAATTTTGGCAGCATCTCCTCTAAAACTCGAACTTTGCCACCCTTTTCGGGTCCAAACCTGCATTCTCTTCAATTCAACATACCCTTTCTCATCATCATAACAATTACCACAATAAATCTACCTCAGATCAACAATTATACTCATACAATATTCAAATCCAACAACCAAAATTCAACTAAGAATCATAGTTCACTAATCCTAAGCTTCTAACACAAAATACTTCAAATCAATAATTCACCAAATTATTAGTTAATCAACAAGTACCTAACCAACTATTTTCATCAACAATAACATTCAACCATGATTCTCTCCAAATTAACATAACAACATTCACCATCCAAAATTAATAACTAATTATCCAATAAACTTCAACCAAATATATTCATCGACAAATTACTAAACATTAAACATACACCTGTATTCCAACTTATCCTATAGTTGTCTAGCCTAAGTTTTCACAGAACATTATATATTAAATGCAAGAAACCTAAACCATACCTTGGCCGATTTTCACGTAACGACCAAAGCAAATTATTTAAAACCAAGGCAGCCCCTTCAAAATTCAACTAATCAGCTTCCTCCAAGTTCCAATATTCACAATTTCAAGCTCAAATTATTTATTCACAACCTAATACACATTTATAACATACATATATCCAATTTAATACTCAAAGCTCAAATTTAATGAAATTAAAATAGAATCATCGTATCCTCACCTTACCCAAACTTCACATAAGCAAGAGTGAACGTTTTCCTCAAGCTAATTGGATCCTAAAACATCAAAAATCAAAGAAATTCAACTTCCCTTCCTATATTTCGAAAATTGGGGGAAAAGAGTGGCTGAGAACATTTAAGGGCTTACTGATGAGCGGATAATTTATACGCTTTTTGGCATTGTTTTTAGTATGTTTTTAGTATATTTTAGTTAGTTTTTATTATATTTTTATTAGTTTTTGGTTAAAATTCACTTTTCTGGACTTTACTATGAGTTTGTGTGTTTTTCTGTGATTTCAGGTATTTTCTGGCTGAAATTGAGGGTCCTGAGCAAAAATCTGATTCAGAGGCTGAAAAGGACTGCAGATGCTGTTGGATTCTGACCTCCCTGCACTCGAAGTGGATTTTCTGGAGCTACAGAAGCCCAATTGGCGCGCTCTCAACGGCATTGGAAAGTAGACATTCTGGGCTTTCCAGCAATGTATAATAGTTCATACTTTGCTCGAGATTTGATGGCCCAAACCGGCGTTGCAAATCAGCTTCAGAATTCCCAGCGTTTAACGCCGGAACTAGCATAAAAATTGGAGTTAAACGCCCAAACTGGCATAAAAGCTGGCGTTTAACTCCAGAAAAAGTCTCTACACATGAAAGCTTCAATGCTCAGCCCAAGCACACACTAAGTGGACCCCGGAAGTGGATTTTTACGTCATTTACTCATTTATGTATACCCTAGGTTACTAGTTCACTATTAATAGGATCTTTTGACATTGTATCTATACCTCATGACACTTTACACGTTTCTCATTGTATCTTCTACAGCATGAGTCTCTAAACCCCATGGTTGGGGGTGAGGAGCTCTGCTGTGTCTTGATGGATTAATGCAATTACTACTGTTTTTCATTCAATCATGCTTGCTTCCGTTCTAAGATATCACTTGTTCTTAAACCTGATGAATGTGATGATCCGTGACACTCATCATCATTCTCAACTATGAATGTGTGCCTGACAACCACCTCCGTTCTACCTTAGATTGAGTAGATATCTCTTGGATTCCTTAATCAGAATCTTCGTGGTATAAGCTAGAATTGATGGCGGCATTCAAGAGAATCCGGAAGGTCTAAACCTTGTCTGTGGTATTCTGAGTAGGATTCAAGGATTGAATGACTGTGATGAGCTTCAAACTCCTGAGGGCTGGGCGTTAGTGACAGACGCAAAAGAATCACTGGATTCTATTCCAACCCGATTGAGAACCGACAGATGATTAGCCGTGCTGTGACAGAGCGCGTTGAACATTTTCACTGAGAGGATGGGAGGTAGCCATTGACAACGGTGAAACCCTACATACAGCTTGCCATGGAAGGAGCCTTGCATGTTTGAAGAAGAAGACAGTAGGAAAGCAGAGGTTCAGAAGACAGAGCATCTCCAAAACCTCAACCTATTTTCCATTACTGCAAAACAAGTACTTATTTCATGTTCTGTTGCTTTTTACAATCAACCCTGATAATTATTGATATCCTGACTAAGAGTTACAAGATAACCATAGCTTGCTTCAAGCCGACAATCTCCGTGGGATCGACCCTTACTCACGTAAGGTATTATTTGGACGACCCAGTGCACTTGCTGGTTAGTTGTGCGGGATTGCAAAAGTGTGATTGCAATTTCGTGCACCAAGTTTTTGGCGCCGTTGCCGGGGATTGTTCGAGTTTGGACAACTGACGGTCTATCTTGTTGCTTATATTAGGACTGTTTTGTTTTTGTCGGTTTAGAGTCTTTTATTTGGGTTTAGTTTCATATTTTAAGTTTGGTGTCAATTGCATGCTTTTGTTTTCTTTTAATTTTTCGAATTTGCATGTTCTTAGTCCTTTCTTGTTCTTTAAAAATTCTAAGTTTGGTGTCCTCTTTGTGTTTTTCCTTTAAAATTTTCGAAAATTTGTGTTTGAATTTCTAAAAAATTTTAAGTTTGGTGTCATTTTGTTGCTTTTTCTCTTTTCTCTTTTCAAAAATCAAATCTTTTTCAAAATAATTTTCAATCATATATTTTCAATTGCTAATTCCAAAATCTTTTCAATTAACTAATTGATTTGGTTCTCATTTTGCTTTGATATTATTTTCTTTTAATTTTCGAAATTTTATTTATTTTCCATTTATTTTATTTTATTTTTTTCGGTCACTTTTAGTTAAAAAAAAATATTTTACTTTACTTGTAAATTTATATCATATTCCCTTTCTCCATCATGGACTTAAGTGGAATTGAACAGTCCAGAAGGACTCTGGGGTCATATGCTAACCCCATTACAGCTGCATATGGGAGTAGCATCTGTATACCTCCCATTAAAGCAAGCAGCTTTGAGCTAAATCCTCAACTCATTATCATGGTACAGCAAAATTACCAGTATTCCGGTCTTCCACAAGAAGAACCTACTGAGTTTCTGGCACAATTCCTACAACTTGCTGACACAGTACGTGATAAAGAGGTGGATCAGGATGTCTACAGATTATTACTGTTCCCATTTGCTGTAAAAGATCAAGCTAAGAGGTGGTTGAATAACCAACCTACAGCAAGCATAAAGACATGGAAACTGTTATCAGACAAATTCCTGAATCAATTTTACCCTCCAAAAAGGATGACACAGCTAAGGCTGGACATCCAAGGCTTCAAACAAAAGGATAATGAATCCCATTATAATGCCTGGGAGAGGTATAGAGGTATGCTAAGAAAATGCCCCTCTGAAATATTTTCAGAGTGGGTACAGTTAGACATCTTCTACTATGGGCTTACAGAAAAAGCTCAGATGTCTCTAGACCACTCAGCAGGTGGATCTATACACATGAGGAAGACGATTGAGGAGGCTCAAGAGCTTATAGATACTGTTGCTAGAAATCAACATTTGTACTCTAGCAATGAGTTCTCCACAAAAGAAGAAGTTATGGCAGTAGCCACTGATCCTAATCCTCAAGAACAGATGATTGAGCTTAATCAGCAATTACACCTGATGACAAAACAGTTAGCAGAATTTAAAGAGATGCTCCAAGAAACTAAAATTGCTAACAAGAACATAGAATCACAGTTGAATCAGGCAAAACAGTAGCTATCTAAACAGATAACAGAAGAATGCCAAGCAGTTCAACTGAGGAGTGGGAAGACATTGAATAACACTGCTCAAAGTAGCAAAAAGCCAATAAAGGAACAATTGACAGAGGATAGCCAAACCACTATCCAAAATCCCTCTGAGGACAGTAAGAGCCCAGAGAGGAATACTCTTGGCGTTCAAACGCCAGAAAAGGGGGGAAAGCTGGCGTTAAACGCCCATTCCCTGCCCAGTTCTGGCGTTCAAACGTCAGAAAAGGGGGAAAAGTTGGCGTTAAACGCCCATTTTTCACCAAATCCTGGTGTTCAAACGCCAATGGGGAATCAGACACCTGAGAGTGCTGATAGTAACCCCTCTAAAAAGACTTCTCCAACCACTTCTGTAAGGAATAAACCTGCAGCAACTAAGGTTGAAGAATATAAAGCCAAGATGCCTTATCCTCAGAAACTCCGTCAAGCGGAGCAGGATAAGCAATTTGCCCGCTTTGCAGACTATCTAAGGACTCTTGAAATAAAGATTCCGTTTGCAGAGGCACTTGAGCAAATGCCTTCTTATGCTAAGTTCATGAAAGAGATCTTAAGTCATAAGAAGGATTGGAGAGAAACTGAAAAAGTATTTCTCACTGAAGAGTGCAGTGCAGTCATTCTGAAAAGCTTACCAGAAAAGCTTCAAGATCCAGGAAGCTTTATGATACCATGCACATTAGAAGGTGCTTGCACCAAGACAGCCCTGTGTGACCTTGGAGCAAGCATCAATCTAATACCTGCATCCACTATCAGAAAGCTTGGGTTGACTGAAGAAGTCAAACCAACTCGGATATGCCTCCAACTTGCTGATTGCTCCATTAAATATCCATCAGGCATAATTGAGGACATGATTGTCAAGGTTGGGCCATTCGCCTTTCCAACTGACTTTGTAGTGCTGGAAATGGAGGAGCACAAGAGTGCAACTCTCATTCTAGGAAGACCTTTCCTAGCAACTGGATGGACTCTCATTGATGTACAAAAATGGGAAGTAACCCTGAGAGTCAATGAGGATGAGTTCAAGTTGAATGCTGTAAAAGCTATGCAGTATCCAGACACATCAAATGACTGCATGGGCGCTGACAATATTGACTCTTTGGTGGAAGAGATCAATATGACTGAGAGTCTCGAATCAGAGCTAGAGGACATCTTTAAAGAAGTTCAGCCTGATTTGGAAGAATCAGAGAGAATAATAGAACCTCTAAAAATCCCTCAGGAAGAGGAGAAACCTCCCAAACCCGAGCTCAAACCATTACCACCATCCCTGAAATATGCATTCCTGGGAGGTGGTGATACCTTTCCTGTAATCATAAGCTCTACTCTAAATCCACAGGAAGAGGAAGCACTGATTCAAGTGCTAAGGACACACAAGACAGCTCTTGGGTGGTCCATAAGTGATCTTAAGGGCATTAGCCCAGCAAGATGCATGCACAAGATCCTATTGGAGGATAATGCCAAACCAGTGGTCCAACCACAAAGGCGGCTAAATCCAGCCATGAAGGAGGTGGTGCAGAAAGAGGTCACTAAATTACTAGAGGCTGGGATTATTTATCCTATTTCTGATAGCCCCTGGGTGAGCCCTGTCCAAGTTGTCCCCAAGAAGGGAGGCATGACAGTAGTTCATAATGAAAAAAATGAACTGGTTCCTACAAGAACAGTCACAGGGTGGCGTATGTGTATTGAATACAGAAGGTGATGCAAGTGCATATTTGCTATATTAGTTAGTTAGTTTAGTTGGTTTTAGCTTATTTTCACTCATTTCCTCTAAATAAACAAGTCCTTTTATGAGTTTTATCTTCATGCATGAAAACACCAAGGAACATGTTGATTCTAGCCAAATTCATACAAAAGATTTAAAGAATACATATATGAATGAGTATGAATGAATCTCATGAAATTTATTGCATGAATTGGTAAAACTTTGAAGCCATTTCCTTTGTTGATGATAGGTGATGAAACAAGGAAGCATGGAGGCAAGAAGTTGGCGTTGCCAACTTGGGAAAAAGGGGCGTTTTTATGGACAACGCCAGGCAACCAAGAAGAAGAAGTTGGCGTTGCCAACTTGGGAATGTGGTGCGTTGTTGGAGGCAACGCCAGGCAACCTTGAAGAACAAAAGTTGGCGTTGCCAACTTGGGAATAGGGTGCGTTATTGAGGACAACGCCAGGCAGCCCTGGAGAAGCAAAGTTGGGCGTTACCAACTCTAGAAGGGCGTTGCCAACGCCAATTTGTGAAGCAAGCTTGGCAGCCCTGGAGAAGCAAAGTTGGCGTTGCCAACTTGAGGAATAGGCTGCGTTGTTGAAGGCAACGCCAGGCAGCCTTGGAAGAGAAGTTGGCGTTGCCAACTTGGAGAAAGGAGTGAGTTTTTATGGGCAACGCCAAGCACAAGAATGAAGCCTTGAAGAGGAGCTCGAGGGCGTTGCCAACGCCAAGAACCATAGGCGTTATTCAAGGCAACGCCAAGCACAAGAATGAAGCCTTGAAGAGGAGCTCGAGGGCGTTGCCAACGCCAAGAACCATAGGCGTTATTCAAGGCAACGCCAAGCAACTTTGGCACCATAGGAAACAACCTCGAGCACGTTGCCAACGCCACTATCATTGGCGTTATCCTTGGCAATGCCAGAAATGGTTGCTTGGCTAGGCACCAAGTCTTGGGTGCCAGTCAAGTTGCCAACGCCAGGGACATGCACCATTCAAGTTGCCAACGCCAGGGACATGCACCATTCAAGTTGCCAACGCCAGGGACATGCACCATTCACGTTGCCAACGCCAAGACATGGCACCATCCAAGTTGCTAACGCCAGGGAGGAGTGCCAACCACGTTGCCAACGCCAGCTTCTATAGGCGTGTTCAAGGCCAACGTGGGAAGCAGTATTTGGAGCTAGGAAAGAGAATCGAGCACATTGCCAACTCAAGAAAGCATTGGCGTGTTTGGTAACAACGCCAGGAAGCTTTGGATGGTGAAGAGCACGTTGCTAACTTGGAATATAGGGGCGTTATCCACAACAACTCCAACAAGGCAGCCTGACCTTGTCTCCTTCAAACAAGAATAACTTGAGCTACAGAGATCCAAATTGAGTGCTTCTAGTTGCGTTGGAAAGCTGACATTCAGAGCTTTCCAACCATATATAATAGTCCATGGTGGAGCACAAAATTGAAGCCAAACCAGAGTTATCTTTAGGCCTTGAAAACAAGAACATGAAGTTGAAATTCAAGAAGGCTAGAGATGAGCCTTGGAGTGGGGCACGAGCACGTTGCCAACGTGCTAGCAAGGGTGCATTTTTGGCAACAACGCCAGCCTCATTTCCCTGCTTTGGGAGGCTCTAGGCATGGGCACGTTGCCAACTTGGCAAAATGGGTGCGTTTTTGGCAACAACTTGGCAGCTTGACCTTACCTTCTTTGAGGAACCATAACTTGAGCTAGGAAGGTCCAATTGAGGTGATTCCAGTGGCATTGGAAAATAGACATCAAGAGCTTTCCAATGATGTATAGTAGTCCATATTGAAGCAGAAGGGTGACACTCAAATTCTGGGCTACATTTAGCATGAAAGTAGAGCCAAGAAGAGGAGAAGCAAGTTGTTAGCAACAACTTGGGCTAGCAACGCCCAAGCCTCAAAGCTAACTCCCAGGAAATTGTGATGCACGTTGCCAACGTGCATTAAGGCCAGCGTTATTGACAAAAACGCCAAGCCATTGGGCCAGAAGCATGATGAATGAACTCTTCCTTTCCAAGTCTAGCAACACTTCTTCCAATTGAGCCAAGAATTCAACAAAGAGGAAGCCCATATTGCCAACCCAATTCAAGATCTTTGAAGGAGTTTTGGGACTAGTATAAATAGAGATTGAGTTTGTACTTTGAGGGGACTTTTGACACTTAGAATTTTAGACTCTTAGCACTTTATTTTGAGAACTCTTTTAGCACTTCCGGGAGGATACCCGGAGAGCATTTTTGGTTCATCTTGGAACTTCTCTTCTTCATTTCTTAAGCTTTAACATTTCCTTATTCTTCTTCATCTTTCTTTTGAATTTAGTTTAATTTTGATTTATGGCAATTGTTGTTGAAATTGGAGCAATGACTTACTAAACCCCACTTTCATTAGGGGGAAGAGCTCTGCCTGTTGGAATGAATTGGTGAACTCATCTTCTCCTCCTCAATTCTAGTGGTTGATCTAAAGAGGGAACTCTTGATCTTCAAAGATTCAACCACCATCGAGAGAGGGGTTAATCTATATGAACTATGTGGTGAATTTGAGGAATGAGCCACATAATTCAGTTTAGAGTTCATCCTTTCATGATTTCTTTGATCAATATACCTTGGTTAGTATGTGAGATGTAACTCTCCTTGGTTGAGATTATGGGAATTGTGTGGCTGGATTAGATTTGAGCTTCATCTCTTCTCATGAACAATTAGATCACGAGAGTGGCAATTGGCTATGTTGAGAGAGATTGAATCACCAAGAGATTGGGATTCAATCACCCACTTGCCATGGATCTATACCCATGATTAAGAAGGATTTGACTAACATCAATTCATGAAAACTTGCATCTCTGATCCCTAATGATCCTCTCCATCATTAATTCTCATTTCTTTTGTTCTTAGTGTTTGAAAACCCATTACCCAATCCCCTTCTACATTCTTGCAATTTATTATTCTTGTCATTTACATTCTGTTTCTTTATTTCTTACTCTTTTGCTCTTTAGAATTCAGCACTCTATTTCTTGCAATTTACTTTTGATGTCATTTAAGTTTCTTGCAATTTAAGTTTCCGTTATTTACTTTCACTTTATTTCTATCCTCTAGTTCTTTACATTCTGTGTCATTTAAATTCTTGCAATTATGTTCAAAAATCAAAATGCTCATGAAATCAAAATTATGTTTGCTTGACTAAATCTACCATTTAACCAAAGTTGCTTAATCTACCAATCTCCGTGGGATCGACCTCACTCTTTGTGAGTTTTATTACTTGATACGACCCGGTATACTTGCCGGTTGTACGTGAAATCAAGTTTTTACGTATCAAGTTTTTGGCGCCGTTGCCGGGGATTGGAAAAGATTGACAATGATTAAGTGAAAGGTGGTTTAGATTAAGCATTTTTTTTAGTATTTTTGTTAAGCCTACTAACTGTTTGATACTTTGTTTCACTAACCCCAATTCCACTCTAGTTTTAGAGTGTCTCACTTGTGATTTTGGTTTTGTTTGTGTATGTCAGGAACTAATAGACGTAATATTGAGGACGAGAGAACTCTCCGCAGGATAAGGAGAGCCGAAAGAGGAAAGGGAATAGTTGGTGAAGAGGAGTCAGAGGGAGAAGATCAAGTCATGGAGGATGAGATGCACAATCCTCCTGGAGGGGTCAACAACAATGATGGACAACCTAGAAGGGTGCTATCCTCTTATACCATCCCTGATCCAAGACATTGTGGAAGCAGTATTGCTACACCAAATGTCCATGCTCATAACTTTGAGTTGAAACCTCAGCTCATCACTTTGGTGCAGAACAATTGCTCTTATGGAGGGGGGCCTCTTGAAGACCCAAATCAATATCTATCTGTTTTTCTGAGGATATGCAATACAGTGAAGACAAATGGAGTGCATCCAGATGTCTACAAACTGCTACTATTTCCATTCTCCTTGAGGGACAAGGCCACTCAATGGCTAGAGTCATTCCCCAAGGAAAGTCTCAACAATTGGAACGATGTGATGGGCAGATTTCTAGCAAAGTTTTACCCACCTCAAAGAATCATCAAGTTGAAGACAGAGGTACAAACTTTCAGGCAAATGGAAGGGGAGTCATTGTATGAAGCCTGGGAAAGGTATAAGGCACTCATGAGAAGATGTCCACCTGATATGTTTAGTGACTGGGTTAAGCTCCAAAACTTCTATGAAGGTTTAAACTTAGAAGCAAGGAAGGGACTAGACTACTCATCAGGAGGATCACTCAACATGATGAAAACTGCCGAAGAGGCTCAAGACCTCATTGAGATTGTGGCCAACAATCAATATTATTACTCATCAGAGAGGCAGCATAATCCGACCCCAAAGAAAGGTGTAATGGAGCTTGAAGGTGTTGATACTATCTTGGCACAAAACAAGTTAATGCACCAACAAATCCAACAACAAATGGAGATGATAACAAAGAGAATGGATGGTTTGCAACTTGCAGCAGTGAACACAACAAATCAATCATCACTTGAATGGGGCCAAGGTGAAGGGACCACTGTTGAACAACCACAAGAACAAGTTCAATACATGCAGAATACTTCAAATTCTCAGGATGAATTTTATGGTGATACATACAACTCATCTTGGAGAAATCATCCCAATCTAAAGTGGGGTGAAAACCATTGGCAAAAGAACAACAACCACAATCACTCCCGTAACACAAATAACCAAAATCACCATGCCAACAACACTAACCAATATAGAAAAACACAAAACACATATCAACACCCTCATAATAACTCACAAACCCACCAAAACAACTTCCCTGCACCAACATCCAACACACAGAATTACCACACTAATCCACCCAACAACTTCCAACAACAATCAACCCCCATCATATCCCCAATTGACCATCATGAGACCAGAATTGCAAGTCTTGAAGTAACCTTGCAAGCACTTGCTCAAACCACTCAAGCCTTAGCCAAGGGACACAAGGAACATGAGGTCATCATGAAGAATATTGAGAGACAAGTGGGACAATTAGCCAAACAAGCCGAGCGACCAACCAATGTTCTCCCAAGTGATACAATACCCAACCCAAGAGAAGAATGTAAGGCTCTGCAGTTAAGGAGTGGCAAGGTAGTTGGTGAAAGTTCGAATAAAGAAGCAACAAAACCCAAAGAGGAGATACAAGTGGAAAGGCAGGATGAGGAAAAGGGTTCAACATCTAACAAAGGCAAAGAGGTTGTCAAGCCACAAGGCAAACCTCCCACTCAAGGAAGCAACCATGCTAGCAATGAGAGCGTGAATCCACAACAAGAAAACAAAAATGAAGGAGTAAAAGCCTATGTACCCAAGCTTCCATACCCAACTAGGATACATAAAGGAGCAAAGGACCAACAATTCCCAAGGTTCTTAGAAATCTTCAAGAAACTTGAAATCAACATCCCATTGGCAGAAGCTCTGGAACAGATGCCATTGTATGCAAAGTTTCTTAAGGAATTGATCACCAAGAAGAGAAGTTGGCAAGAAAAAGAAACGGTGGTTCTCAATCAAGAGTGCAGTGCCATCATTCAAAAAGGGCTACCTCCAAAACTCAAAGATCCTGGCATCTTCCTCATACCCTGCACGATTGGGAGCATGGCTGTTGACAAATCACTTTGTGACCTGGGAGCAAGCATTAACCTAATGCCCCTTACCATGATGAAGAAAATGATGATTGAAGAGCTTAAACCCACAAGGATGTCACTCCAACTTGCTGACAGATCCATCAAAATACCAAATGGAGTAGTTGAGAACCTCTTGGTGAAGGTGGGAAACTTCATATTCCCAGCTGATTTTGTGGTCCTAGACATGGATGAAGAGGGAAACAATTCAGTCATTCTTGGTAGACCCTTTTTGGCTACAGCTAGAACAATCATTGATGTGGAAAAGGGAGAGATGATTTTCAGGGTGCATGATGAGCAAATGACCATAAATATCTTCAAAGCAATGCAACACCCTGTTGAGAAAGAAAGTTGCATGAGGATTGATGTAATGGACTCTTTGGTTGAAGAAGTGCTTGACACAAACCATCAAATGAAACAAGAGGAAGTCCATGACATCAATGGACAAGAAGGGGACAAATTGGAAGCATCAAAGGAACCAAGTGAAGCTACTAAAGAAGAGGCACCACAACAAGAGTTGAAACCACTACCCCCTCATCTTAAATATGCATTCCTTGGTGAGAAGGACAGTGATGAGCGGATAATTTGTATACTTTTTGGCATTGTTTTTAGTATGTTTTTGATATGATATAGTTAGTTTTTAGTATATTTTTATTAGTTTTTAATTAAAATTCACTTTTCTGGACTTTACTATGAGTTTGTGTGTTTTTCTGTGATTTCAGGTATTTTCTGGCTGAAATTGAGGGACCTGAGCAAAAATCTGATTCTGAGACCAAAAAGGACTGCAGATGCTGTTGGATTCTGACCTCCCTGCATTCGAAGCGGATTTTCTGGAGCTACAGAAGCCCAATTGGCGCGCTCTCAACGGCGTTGGAAAGTAGACATCCTGGGCTTTCCAGCAATATATAATAGTCCATACTTTGCCCAAGATTTGATGGCCCAAACCGGCGCTCAAAGTCACCTACAGAAATTCCAGCGTTAAACGCCGGAACTGGCATAAAATTTGGAGTTAAACGCCCAAACTGGCATGAGAGCTGGCGTTTAACTCCAGAAAAGGTCTCTACACGAAATTGCTTCATTGCTCAGCCCAAGCACACACCAAGTGGGCCCGGAAGAGGATTTTTATGTCATTTACTCATTTCTGTACACCCTAGGCTACTAGTTTCTTATAAGTAGGACCTTTTACTATTGTATAGAAATCTTTTGATCACTTTGAGATCTCTAGATCATCTTTGGACATTTTAGTTCTTAGATCATTGGGAGGCTGGCCATTCGGCCATGCCTAGACCTTATGCTTATGTATTTTTAACGGTGGAGTTTCTACACACCATAGATTAAGGTGTGGAGCTCTGCTGTACCTCGAGTATTAATGCAATTACTATTGTTCTTCCATTCAAATTCCACTTGTTCTTTTACCAAGATATCACTTGTTCTTCAACATGATGAAGGTGATGATTGACGCCCATCACCATTCTCACCCATGAACAAGGTGACTGACAACCACTCTTGTTCTACAAGCATCTGAGGCTTAGTGAATATCTCTTGGATTCCTGATTGCACGTTGCATGGTTGATCGCCTGACAACCGAGTGCTCGCCTGACAAACGAGCCAACCATTCCGTGAGATCAGAGTCTTCGTGGTATAGGCAAGAACTGATGGCAGCATTCAAGAGAATCCGGAAGGTCTAACCTTGTCTGTGGTATTCTGAGTAGGATTCAATGATTGAATGACTGTGACGTGCTTCAAACCTGTAACCTACTGGGCGTTAGTGACAGACGCAAAAGAGTTATTCTATTCCGGTAGGGGAGGGAACCGAACCGGTGATTGGCCGTACTGTGACAGAGTATTGAGCATTAGCTTCACTGCGAGGATGGGAGGTAGCTGCTGACAACAGTGAGACCCTATACGAGCTTGCCATGGAAAGGAGTAAGAAGGGTTGGATGAAGACAGTAGGAAAGCAGAGAGACGGAAGGGAAGGCATCTTCATGCGCTTATCTGAAGTTCCTACCAATGAATTGCATAAGTATCACTATCTTTATCTTTTATGTTATTTTCGTTCATCACCATATATATCTGAGTTTGCCTGACTAAGATTTACAAGATGACCATAGCTTGCTTCAATACTAACAATCTCCGTGGGATCGACCCTTACTCACGTAAGGTTTATTACTTGGACGACCCAGTGCACTTGCTGGTTAGTTGTGCGAAGTTGTGTAATGCCATGGTATTGAGCGCACCAAGTTTTTGGAGCCAGTACCAGGGATTATGAGAGTTGTGAAAAAGTATAGTTCACAATTTCGCCGACCAAGTTTTTGGCGCCGTTGTCGGGGATTGTTCTAGTTTTGAGCAAGCCTTTGGTAACATCAGTGCCAAGATCCGGCAACAACATCAATTTTTTTGTGTTATTGCCCGGGATTGTTCAGGCTGGACAACTGACGGTTCATCTTGTTGCTTAGATTAGGTATTTTTTTTCGAAATTCTTAAAGATGAATTCTAGAGTTTCATGATGATTTGTTGAAATCTGGCTGGCTGAGAAGCCATGTCTAATCTGATTGGACCGAGGTTTCAACTTATCACCACAAGAGCTTGTTGATTTCGTATCAATCTTGCTTTTGGAGCAGTGATTTGCTAAGGCTTGGCTGACCTTTGGTCATGTCTAGTGTTTTGGACCGAAGCTTTCTTTGGAAGCTTGGCTGGCTGTGAAGCCATGTCTAATTCCTGGACCGGAGTCTTAGACTAGCATTACACTGATTCCTGGAATTCTCATTAAGAATTTTGATACCTTTTTCCACTTAATTTTCGAAAAAAAAAAATTATTACAAAATCATAAAAACCAAAAAAAATATTTGCTGTTTCATGCTTAAAGTCTAGTGTCTCATCTTAAGTTTGGTGTCAAATGCATGTTTTTGTTACATTTTTCGAATCCATGCATATATTTCTTGTTTTAATCTTTAATTTCTATTGACTTGAGTGTTCATGTGTCTCATATAGTGTTAGTAGTATACAAACTGCTAAGTTTGGTGTCTTGCATGCACTGTTATTTGATTCTTATTGCATTTTGATTATTAAAAAATCCAAAAATATTTTTAATTTGTGTCTTTTCAAGTCAATGATACAAGGGATTGAAGATTCAGAACACACTGCAGAGGAATTATACAGAAAAAGCTGAGCATTCAAAAATGCCCAGTGAAGAAGGCAGACTGGCGTTTAAACGCCAGCCAGGGCACCTGGTTGGGCGTTTAACGCCCAAAGAGGTAGCATTTTGGGCGTTAAACGCCAGAATGTATACCATTCTGGGCGTTTAACGCCAGGATGGTGCTAGGGGGAGAATTTTGTTTTCAAATCAATTTTTTTTCAAGTTTTCAAAGTTTTTCAAAATCAAATCTTTTTCAAATCATATCTTTTCAATCAAATGTTTTCAAAATCAATTTCTTTCCTTTTTCAAAGATACTTACTAACAATTAATGATTTGATTGAACATTTTTTGCCTTTTCTATTAAGGAAGGTTTTATGTTTGAATCATATCTTTTCTTGTTAGGCAAGTCAATTTTTTTTAAAAACCATATCTTTTCAAATTGTTTTCAAATCATATCTTTTAAAATTGTTTTCAAATCATATCTTCTCAATCATATCTTTTTAAAACCATAACTTTTCAATCAATTCTTTTCAATCACATCTTTTTCAAATTAGTTTTCAATCAAATCTTTTTAATTTCTAATTTCAAAATCTTTTTCAAAAATCACCTGATTTCTTTTTCACTTTCAATTTTCGAAAATTATCAATCAAATTTTCAAAATGTTTTCAAAATCTTTTAATTGAATTTTCGAAAATCCTCTTCCCTCCTTCTCACATCCTTCTATTTATGGAATACTACTCCTTCTAAATGCACAATTCGAACATTATCCAATTGAAGTTCGAATTTTCCTTCTCCTTCTTCTTACTAATTCTCTTTTCCTCTGACATTTCAAGGAATCTCTATACTGTGACATAGAGGATTCCACATTTTCTTTTTCTCTTCTCTTTCATATGAGCAGGAGCAGAGACAAAGGCATTCTTGTTGAAGCTGATCCTGAACCCGAAAGGACCTTGAAGAGAAAGCTAAGAGAAGCCAAAGCACAACTCTCTTTAGAGGACCTGACCGAATTCTTCAAAGAAGAAGAACCCATGGCAGCCGAAAACAACAACAATGCCAACAATGCAAGGAAGGTGCTGGGTGACTTTACTGCACCTACTCCCGACTTCTATGGGAGAAGCATCTCTATCCCTGCCATTGGAGCAAACAACTTTGAGCTTAAGCCTCAATTAGTTTCTCTAATGCAACAGAATTGCAAGTTCCATGGACTTCCAATGGAAGATCCTCATCAGTTTTTAGCTGAATTCTTGCAAATCTGTGACACAGTCAAGACTAATGGGGTTAACCCTGAGGTCTATAGACTGATGCTATTCCCTTTTGCTGTAAGAGACAGAGCTAGAATATGGTTGGATTCTCAACCTAAAGAAAGCCTGGACTCTTGGGAAAAGCTAGTCAATGCCTTCTTGGCAAAGTTCTTTCCACCACAAAGATGGAGTAAGCTTAGAGTGGAAATCCAAACCTTCAGACAGAAGGATGGAGAATCCCTCTATGAAGCTTGGGAAAGATACAAACAATTAATCAGAAGATGTCCCTCAGACATGCTTTCTGAATGGAGCATCATAGGTATTTTCTATGATGGTCTCTCTGAACTATCTAAGATGTCCTTGGATAGCTCTGCAGGAGGATCTCTTCATCTGAAGAAGACGCCTGCAGAAGCTCAAGAATTGATTGAAATGGTTGCAAATAACCAATTCATGTACACTTCTGAAAGGAATCCTGTGAACAATGGGACTAGTCAGAAGAAAGGAGTTCTTGAGATTGACACTCTGAATGCCATATTGGCTCAGAACAAGATATTGACTCAACAAGTCAATTTGATTTCTCAAAGTCTGTCTGGAATGCAAAATGCACCAAACAGTACTAAGGATGCTTCGTCTGAGGAAGAAGCTTATGATCCTGAGAACCCTTCCATGGAAGAGGTGAATTACCTAGGAGAACCCTATGGAAATACCTACAATTCTTCATGGAGAAATCACCCAAATCTCTCATGGAAGAATCAAGAGAGACCTCAACAAGGTTTCAATAACAATAATAGTGGAAGAAACAGGTTTAGCAATAACAAGCCTTTTCCATCATCTTCTCAGCAACAGACAGAGAGTTCTAAGCAGAATACTTCTGACTTAGCAACAATGGTCTCTGATCTAATAAAGACCACTCAAAGTTTCATGAATGAAACAAGGTCCTCCATCAGAAATTTGGAAGGACAAGTGGGTCAGCTGAGCAAGAAAGTTACTGAACTCCCTCCTAGTACTCTCCCAAGTAATACAGAAGAAAATCCAAAAGGAGAGTGCAAAGCCATAGACATGGCCGAATATGGAGAGGAAAGAGAGGAGGAGGACGCCACTGAGGAAGACCTCAGTGGGCGTGTACCAATCTCCTCTGAGTTCCTCAATGAGGAACAATGGGAATCTGAGGCTCAAAATGAGACCATAGAGATTCCATTGGACTTACTTCTGCCATTCATGAGCTCTGATGAGTATTCTTCCTCTGAAGAGGATGAGTATGTCACTGAAGAGCAAGTTGCTAAATACCTTGGAGCAATCATGAAACTGAATGACAAGTTATTTGGAAATGAGACTTGGGAGGATGAACCACCCTTGCTCACCAAAGAACTGGATGACTTGTCTAGGCAGAAACTGCCTCAAAAGAGGCAGGATCCTGGGAAGTTTTCTATACCTTGTACCATAGGCACCATGACCTTCAAGAAGGCCTTGTGTGACTTAGGGTCAAGTGTAAACCTCATGCCCCTCTCTGTAATGGAGAAATTAGGGATCTTAGAGGTGCAAGCTGCAAGAATCTCATTAGAGATGGCAGACAACTCAAGAAAACAAGCCCATGGACTTGTAGAGGATGTTCTGGTTAAAGTTGAAGACCAGTACATTCCTACTGATTTCATAGTCCTAGAGACTGGGAAGTGCATGGATGAATCCATCATCCTTGGCAGACCCTTCCTAGCCACAGCAAGGGCTGTGATTGATGTTGATAGAGGAGAGTTGATCATTCAAGTGAATGAAGAATCCTTGGTGTTTAAGGCCCAAGGATATCCCTCTGTCATCATGGAGAGGAAGCATGAAGAGCTTCTCTCAAAACAGAGCCAAACAGAGCCCCCACAGTCAAACTCTAAGTTTGGTGTTGGGAGGCCACAACCAAACTCTAAGTTTGGTGTTGAACCCCCACATTCAAACTCTAAGTTTGGTGTTGGGAGGTTCCAACACGGTTCTGAGCATTTCTGAGGCTCCATGAGAGTCCTCTGTCAAGCTAATGACATTAAAGAAGCGCTTGTTGGGAGGCAACCCAATGTTTTATAATTAATTATTTTTTTTGTTATCTTTTTTGTAGGTTGATGATCATAAGAAGTCACAAAAACAATGAAAAAAGCAAAAACAGAATGAAAAACAGGAAGAAAAACAGCACACCCTGGAGGAGAAGAAACTGGCGTTCAAACGCCAGTAATGCTAGCTGTTGGGCGTTTAACGCCCAGTCTGGCACCATTCTGGGCGTTTAACGCCAGAAAGGGGCACCAGACTGGCGTTAAACGCCAGTAAAGGGCAAGAACCTGGCGTTAAACGCCAGGAATGGGCACCAGCCCGGCGTTTAACGCCAGAAATGGCTCAAAAACGTGATTTTGAGCAACATTTGGTGCAGGGATGACTTTTCCTTGACACTACAGGATCTGTGGACCCCACAGGACCCTACCATCACTCTCTCTCTTCTTCCCCCATTCACCAATCACCTCAACACTTCTTCCCCAAAAACCCCTCACCTATCAAATCCCATCTTTCTCTTCACCACTCACATCCATCCTTCATAAAACCCCACCAACCTCACCCTTCAAATTCAAACCACTTTCCCTCCCAAACCCACCCATAATGGCCGAACCTTTACCCCCCTCTCTCCTATAAATACCCTTCTTCAACTCTTCATTTTCACACAACCTAAACACCCTTTCTTCCCCCCTCTTGGCCGAATACACCACCATCTCCCTCTTCTTCATTTCTTCTTCTTCTACTCTCTTCTTTCTTCTTTTGCTCGAGGACGAGCAAACATTTTAAGTTTGGTGTGGTAAAAGCATTGCTTTTTCATAACCATTATGGCATCCAAGGCCGGAGAAACCTCTAAAAAGAGGAAAGGGAAGGCAAAAGCTTCCACCTCCGAGTCATGGGAGATGGATAGATTCCTCTCAAGGGTGCATCAAGTCCACTTCTATGAAGTTGTGGCCTTGAAGAAGGTGATCCCCGAAGTCCCCTTTTCACTCAAAAAGGGTGAATATCCGGAGATCCGCCATGAGATCCGAAGAAGAGGTTGGGAAGTTCTTACCAACCCCATTCAACAAGTCGGAATCTTGATGGTTCAAGAGTTCTATGCCAATGCATGGATCACCAAGAACCATGACCAAAGTGTGAACCCGAATCCAAAGAATTATCTCACTATGGTTCGGGGGAAATACTTGGATTTTAGTCCGGAGAGTGTAAGGGTGGCGTTCAACTTGCCTATGATGCAAGGAGATGAGCATCCTTACACTAGAAAGGTCAACTTTGATCAAAGGTTGGACCAAGTCCTCACAGTCATATGTGAAGAGGGCGCACAATGGAAGCAAGATTCAAGAGGAAAGCCGGTCCAATTGAGAAGGCATGACCTCAAGCCCGTGGCTAGAGGATGGTTAGAGTTCATACAACGCTCAATCATCCCACTAGCAACCGGTCCGAAGTTACCATAGACCGGGCCATCATGATCCATAGTATCATGATTGGAGAAGAAATAGAGGTTCATGAGGTTATAGCCCAAGAACTCTATAAGGTGGCGGACAAGACCTCCACCTTGGCAAGGTTAGCCTTTCCTCATCTCATTTGTCACCTCTGTTATTCAGTTGGAGTTGACATAGAGGGAGACATTCCCATTGATGAGGACAAGCCCATCACCAAGAAAAGGATGGAGTACACAAGAGATCTCACTCATCATGAGATCCCTGAGATTCCTCAAGGGATGAATTTTCCTCCACAAAACTATTGGGAGCAACTAAACACCTCCCTAGGAGAACTAAGTTCCAACATGGGACAACTGAGGGTGGAGCATCAAGAACACTCCATCATCCTTCATGAAATTAGAGAAGATCAAAGAATCATGAGGGAGGAGCAACAAAGACAAGGAAGAGACATTGAGGAGCTCAAGCACTCCATAGGATCTTCAAGAGCAAGAAAGAGCCGCCATCACTAAGGTGGACCCGTTCTTTGATTTCCTTGTTATTTTTCTTCTGTTTTTCGAATTTTAATGCTTATGTTTATCCATGTTTGTGTCTTGTGATCATTAGTGTCTTAGTGTCTATGCCTTAAAGTTATGAATGTCCTATGAATCCATCACCTTTCTTCAATAAAAACGTGCCTAATTGATAAAAGAAAGAATTGCATGAATTTTGAATTTTATAATAGTTTAATTATTTTGATGTGGTGGCAATATTTTTGTTCTCTGAATGTATGCTTAAACAGTGCATATGTCTTTTGAATTTGTGGTTCATGAATGTTGGCTCTTGAAAGAATGATGAAAAAGGAGACATGTTAACTGAGGATCTGAAAAATCAATAAAATGATTCTTGAAGCAAGAAAAAGCATTTCAAAAAAAAAAAACCGAAAAAAAAAGAAATCGAAAAAAGAAAGAAAAGAAAGGAATAAAGTTGTGATCCAAGGCAAATAAGAGTGTGCTTAAGAACCCTGGACACCTCTAATTGGGGACTTTAGCAAAGCTGAGTCACAATCTGAAAAGGTTCACCCAATTATGTGTCTGTGGCATGTATGTATCCGGTGGTAATACTGGAAGACAGAGTGCTTTGGGCCACAGCCAAGACTCAATAAATAGCTATGTTCAAGAATCATCATACTTTACTAAGAGAATCATTAACACTATCTGGATTCTAAGTTCCTAAAGAAGCCAACCATTCTGGATTTCAAAGGATAGAGTGAGATGCCAAAACTGTTCGGAGGCAAAAAGTTAAAAGCCCCGCTCATCTGATTAATACTGATCTTCACAGATGTTTTTGGAATTCATTGCATATTCTCTTCTTTTTATCTTATTTGATTTTCAGTTGCTTGAGGACAAGCAACAATTTAAGTTTGGTGTTGTGATGAGCGGATAATTTGTATACTTTTTGGCATTGTTTTTAGTATGTTTTTGATATGATATAGTTAGTTTTTAGTATATTTTTATTAGTTTTTAATTAAAATTCACTTTTCTGGACTTTACTATGAGTTTGTGTGTTTTTCTGTGATTTCAGGTATTTTCTGGCTGAAATTGAGGGACCTGAGCAAAATCTGATTCTGAGACCAAAAAGGACTGCAGATGCTGTTGGATTCTGACCTCCCTGCATTCGAAGCGGATTTTCTGGAGCTACAGAAGCCCAATTGGCGCGCTCTCAACGGCGTTGGAAAGTAGACATCCTGGGCTTTCCAGCAATATATAATAGTCCATACTTTGCCCAAGATTTGATGGCCCAAACCGGCGCTCAAAGTCACCTACAGAAATTCCAGCGTTAAACGCCGGAACTGGCATAAAATTTGGAGTTAAACGCCCAAACTGGCATGAGAGCTGGCGTTTAACTCCAGAAAAGGTCTCTACACGAAATTGCTTCATTGCTCAGCCCAAGCACACACCAAGTGGGCCCGGAAGAGGATTTTTATGTCATTTACTCATTTCTGTACACCCTAGGCTACTAGTTTCTTATAAGTAGGACCTTTTACTATTGTATAGAAATCTTTTGATCACTTTGAGATCTCTAGATCATCTTTGGACATTTTAGTTCTTAGATCATTGGGAGGCTGGCCATTCGGCCATGCCTAGACCTTATGCTTATGTATTTTTAACGGTGGAGTTTTACACACCATAGATTAAGGTGTGGAGCTCTGCTGTACCTCGAGTATTAATGCAATTACTATTGTTCTTCCATTCAAATTCCACTTGTTCTTTTACCAAGATATCACTTGTTCTTCAACATGATGAAGGTGATGATTGACGCCCATCACCATTCTCACCCATGAACAAGGTGACTAACAACCACTCTTGTTCTACAAGCATCTGAGGCTTAGTGAATATCTCTTGGATTCCTGATTGCACGTTGCATGGTTGATCGCCTGACAACCGAGTGCTCGCCTGACAAACGAGCCAACCATTCCGTGAGATCAGAGTCTTCGTGGTATAGACAAGAACTGATGGCAGCATTCAAGAGAATCCGGAAGGTCTAACCTTGTCTGTGGTATTCTGAGTAGGATTCAATGATTGAATGACTGTGACGTGCTTCAAACCTGTAACCTACTGGGCGTTAGTGACAGACGCAAAAGAGTTATTCTATTCCGGTAGGGGAGGGAACCGAACCGGTGATTGGCCGTACTGTGACAGAGTATTGAGCATTAGCTTTCACTGCGAGGATGGGAGGTAGCTGCTGACAACAGTGAGACCCTATACGAGCTTGCCATGGAAAGGAGTAAGAAGGGTTGGATGAAGACAGTAGGAAAGCAGAGAGACGGAAGGGAAGGCATCTTCATGCGCTTATCTGAAGTTCCTACCAATGAATTGCATAAGTATCACTATCTTTATCTTTTATGTTATTTTCGTTCATCACCATATATATCTGAGTTTGCCTGACTAAGATTTACAAGATGACCATAGCTTGCTTCAATACTAACAATCTCCGTGGGATCGACCCTTACTCACGTAAGGTTTATTACTTGGACGACCCAGTGCACTTGCTGGTTAGTTGTGCGAAGTTGTGTAATGCCATGGTATTGAGCGCACCAAGTTTTTGGAGCCAGTACCAGGGATTATGAGAGTTGTGAAAAAGTATAGTTCACAATTTCGCCGACCAGACAGCTTCTCAGTGATCATCAATTCCACATTGAATGCAGAGGAAGAAGAAAAGCTCCTTATGGTTTTGAAAGCCCACAAAGAGGCGTTGGGATGGACCATTGATGACTTGAAAGGCATAAGCCCTGCCGTATGCATGCACAAGATACTTTTAGAGGAGAATTCCAAACCAGTGGTACAACCCCAAAGAAGATTGAATCCCACAATGAAGGAGGTTGTTCAAAAGGAAGTCCTGAAGTTGTGTAAAGCTGGGATCATCTACCCTATATCTGACAGCCCATGGGTTAGTCCAGTGCAAGTAGTACCTAAGAAAGGGGGGATGACTGTCATTGTTAATGAGAAGAATGAGCTTATTCCAACACGAACAGTGACAGGGTGGAGGATGTGCATAGACTATAGGAGGCTGAATGATGCCACACGAAAAGATCACTTTCCTCTACCTTTCATTGACCAGATGCTTGAAAGGTTGGCTGGCCATGCCTATTACTGTTTTCTTGATGGATACTCTGGGTATAATCAGATAGTGGTTGACCCCATGGATCAAGAGAAGACTTCCTTTACTTGTCCCTTTGGAGTCTTTGCATACAGGAGAATGCCATTTGGACTGTGTAATGCTCCAGCTACCTTTCAAAGATGCATGCTATCAATCTTCTCAGACATGGTAGAAAAATTTATTGAAGTATTCATGGATGATTTCTCTGTTTTTGGTGATTCCTTCAATACTTGCTTGCACCATCTTACCCTAGTCTTAAAAAGGTGCCAAGAAACCAATTTAGTTTTGAATTGGGAGAAGTGCCATTTCATGGTACCCGAAGGCATTGTTCTTGGTCATAAAATTTCAAGAAAGGGTATAGAAGTTGACAAGGCAAAAGTAGAAATTATAGAAAAACTTCCTTTGCCAACTAGTGTGAAAGCCGTTAGAAGTTTCTTAGGACATGCTGGGTTCTATAGGAGATTCATCAAAGATTTTTCCAAAATAGCAAAGCCACTAAGCAATTTGTTGGTGGTAGACAATCCTTTTATCTTTGATGATGAATGCAAACATGCTTTTGAAACTCTAAAGGCTAAGCTCACCACAGCACCAATCATCACACCCCCAAGTTGGGGACTACCTTTTGAACTCATGTGTGATGCAAGTAACCTTGCAATTGGTGCTGTGTTGGGGCAGAGGAAGGAAAAGAAGCTTCATGTTATCTACTATGCAAGTAAGGTATTGAATGAAGCTCAAAGAAACTACACCACAACAGAGAAAGAGCTACTAGCTGTGGTATATGCTTTTGATAAGTTTAGACAATATTTGATTGGATCTAAAGTCTTAGTGTATACTGACCATGCTGCTCTTAAGTATCTTATGTCAAAACAGGATGCCAAACCAAGGCTAATCAGATGGGTGCTACTCCTACAAGAGTTTGACATCGAGATAAAGGATAGAAAGGGCAATGAAAATCAAGTTGCTGATCACTTATCAAGGGTACCACAAGATGCATGCCAAGACAACCTTCCATCAATAAATGAAGAATTTCCAGATGAGCACCTCTTGCAAATTCAACATGTTCCTTGGTTTGCAGACATGGCCAACTACAAGGCGGGAAGAATCATTCCACAAGAGTACACAAAACAACAAGCCAAGAAGCTGCTGCATGAGGCTAAGTTCTTCTTCTGGGATGAGCCATTCTTGTTCAAAAGATGCCCAGATGGAATGATAAGAAGATGTGTGTCAGAAGGTGAGATGAAGGACATACTTTGGCATTGTCACAACTCTAGTTATGGTGGTCATTTTGGAGCTGAAAGAACAGCTGCAAAGGTCCTTCAAAGTGGTTTCTACTGGCCTTCAATCTTCAAGGATGCTAGGGAGTTTGTGAGCCAATGCAATGAATGTCAAAGAACAGGGGGTTTGTCAAAGAAAAATGAGATGCCTCAGAAGTTCATTTTAGAAGTGGAACTCTTTGATCTGTGGGGAATAGATTTCATGGGACCCTTCCCTCCATCTTACACATTCAAATACATTTTGGTAGCAGTAGAGTATGTCTCCAAATGGGTAGAAGCCATAGCCACCACCACATGTGATACCAACGTGGTCTTGCAATTCCTCAAGAAGAACATCTTCACTAGATTTGGAGTACCCAAAGGACTCATAAGTGATGGGGGAAGCCACTTCTGCAACAAGCAACTAAACTCTCTACTCCACAAATATGGTGTTACTCACAAAGTGGCCACACCATATCACCCACAAACCAATGGGCAAGCTGAACTTGCCAACAGAGAGCTAAAAAGGATCTTGGAGAAAACTGTGGGAACAACAAGAAAGGATTGGGTTAGGAAGCTGGATGATGCACTTTGGGCATATAGGACAGCCTTCAAGACACCCATAGGAAAATCTCCATTTCAGCTGGTGTATGGAAAGGCATGCCACCTCCCTGTAGAGCTTGAACATAAGGCATTTTGGGCCATCAAACTTCTGAATTTAGATGCTCAAGCAGCAGGAGAGAAGAGGTTGCTACAACTCAATGAACTTGAGGAGTTCAGATTGGAGGCATATGAAAATGCCAAAATATACAAAGAGAGAGCAAAGAGATGGCATGATAAGAGGATCTCTCAAAGAACATTCGAACCAGGCCAAAGAGTGTTGTTATTCAATTCAAGATTGAAGATCTTCCCTGGGAAGCTGAGGTCTAGATGGACTGGTCCATACACCATCACCAAAGTATCACCTCATGGCTATGTCGAACTACTTGATGAAGCCTCAAAACAAACCTTCACAGCTAATGGACATAGGGTGAAGCACTATTTTGGTGGCCCTTGGAGCAAGGAAGAGAGTGTGCAACTCTTAACATGAGCAAAGAAGTTGCAGTGTCGAGCTAAGGACAATAAACAAAGCGCTTCATGGGAGGCAACCCATGCACAGGGAGTCTTTTATTTTCATACTTTAGTAGTCAATAATGATGAAGTAGACTAGTACATGGTGTATGCAAGGCACTAAGTTTGGTGTGGCCAATCTTGAAGTAATGGCAAAAGTGTGTTCTACAACACTTAGCCACAAACTAAGTTTGGTGTCCATACATACACGAAAATACTAGACTATGAAAGTATAGTCATCTATTTTAGTTAAAAAAAAAAAAAGAAAAAAACGTGAAATAGCATATAATGTAGGTAAAATACTAAGTTTGATGTGGCTATCTTTGGAATTAATTCCATAGAACACTTAGTCACAAACTAAGTTTGGTGTCTTTACTTACATTACTAATGCTAGAAAAAATTAGATTAGGAAATCAAATCATAAATTTTAATTTTAGCTTAGTCAATTTTGCATAGGAATATCATCATAAGTTATTAGCTAGTAATGTCACTTTAAGAATCTCAAGCTTTTGGAATTTTGTTGCAGGAAAGAAAGAAAGAAGTGATGGGGAATCTTGGAAGCATATAATGAAAGAAAGAAAGAAGTGATGGGGAATCTTGGAGAGTGAGGTCACGGATACACAAGGAAGGGAAGTCACATGAGTTTGAACTTTGTGCATGGGGAAAAACAACTCAACATGCATTGGGCACAAGGAAGCATGCTCCCCATGCTATGACCGAGCATCTCACCACGGAAACCACTAGAACCATGCATTCCCACCAAATTTCACTTTAAATACTTCAACCATATTCATCAAACCTCACTTTCCCTCACTCAACCTTCTACCCCCATAACCTCATTTCATCACCCGAAGTCACACTACACCCCTAACTCATTCCATGTTTCCTATATTCTTGCCTTAGGCCTAATCTTTACCCAACAAAACTCATGAAGCACTACATCCCCTCACATAACCGACACACTCAACCCCCCTTCACCATCATTTTCTATCTTCTCTAAGTCACCTTGCTCATCATATACCTCTCCCATTCTCAACCATTTTCCTTGTGCTTGAGGACAAGCATTCATCTAAGTTTGGTGTGGAAGATTCAACCCTTTCAAGTGAATTTCAATGGCCTCATCATCAAGGGATAGGAGAGGAGATGAAGGACAAAACACTTTTGATGAAAGAAGATTCAAATCCAAACACAATGAGCGGATCTTTAGTTGGATGTCAAGCAAAGATGTTGTTCCGGAGTTACCTTTCAAGCTAAGAAAAGATGAATACCCTGAGATACAAAAAATAATCAGAAAAAGGGGATGGGAGCTTCTCTGTGACCAACCTCAAGAAGTGAGCATGCTTCTCATCCATGAGTTCTACACTAATGTGATAAGAGAATATGATGATGAAGAACCATACATGAGTTATGTAAGAGGTGTGACTGTTGATTTTAGCCCGGACACCATCAACAGGATGTTAAAGGTCAAGGCAAAATAGTTCAAACGAGCTAGCTATGAAGAAAGGGTTGAAAATGACCCAAGATATGTGGATGTGGTGAGTGACTTATGCAGAATAGGCACGGATTGGGTGTTGGATTCACATGGACAACCACTCAAACTTCGGAGAGGTGATCTCATACCTCAAGCAAAAGGATGGCATGACATAGTGAGGAGATCATTGATGTCCACTTCAAATAATTCTGAGGTAACGGTGAATAGAGCAATAATGATCCATTGTATAATGAAAGGAGGGGAAATCAATGTTGGAGACATTATAGCCAAGAACATCATTGACATAGCTCAAAAAGTCAAACAGGACAGCTGGCTAGGATATCCTAGTACTATTCTGCGCCTATGTGAAGAAGCTGGAGTACCTCTGGAAGAATTTGGAGAAACTGATGTGGTCTCTGTTGGAAAACCTCTTACTCGAGAAAGGTTGGAATTCATCACCACAACCCAATTGGAAAGGCAACCTTTAGCAAGAAGGAAGAAAAGGAAAGAAGCAAGACAAGAGGAGGAGCCTCAAGAAATGGAAGAGCCTCATACCTTGAACATGAATCAACTCCAAGCCGCTCTAGAAGGAATTTCTGGGCAATATTCACAAATTCAAAGAAGCCAAGAGGAACAAGCTCAACAACAAAGGGACCTTTGGCAATTGATGGATCAACAAAGAGGGGTTCAAGTTCAATGGATGAACCAACAAAATGAATACCAAGCACACATGATGGAACTACAACAAGAACAATATGCCAAGATGCATGAAGCCATCAACAATTCAACTGTTGAATATGGAAAAGCCATGGAGAAAGTAATACAAGAACAAGCTCAACTAAGGAAAGAGCAAGCTCAGCAAAGGGAGCTTCTCCATAGGTTGGATGCTAGACATGATACATTTCACAAAGATTTCAATGAAAGCAGAATGTTCAGGGAAGCCAGGCACAAGGACAGACTTGACTATGATATATGCACCCAAGAAAAGCTCAGTTACCTCTGTTCCACACCCCATTACTCAACCCACAAATTAAAACCTTCAATGAAGCTCGCAAGATATTTGAAGAGCAGGAACTTGCAAGGGTAAGATTCAATCAACAGAGGCTACAGGAGACAATGATAAGCTCAGGAATTTGGCAAAGAGAAGATCCAAAGGGGGATTCAACAACAAAGCAACAAGGAGAGTTAAGAAGTAAAAAGAAAGAAGATCCAAAGGGGGATTCAACAACAAAACAACAAGGAGAGTTGAGGAAGAAAAAGAAAGAAGATCCAAAGGGCAAAGGAAAGCAAGGAGAATCAAGCAAAGGAAAAGGGACATGAAGACTAAAGGTGGTGAAGTTCCTTTGTTTTTTCTTTATGTTTCTTTATGTTTTATTAAATAAAGAAGATGTATGTCTGAAATATGGTATACCTTCTAAGATGCATTTTTCTTTTTGAAGCATTGTCTTTTATGTTGCCCAGTCCATGCATCACCACTCACAGATTTGGAATGGTTGCTTGTCTTAAGTACTTTTACTTGTCAATGGAATAAAAGATGTAGTTTGAGCAAGAACAGAGAGAATTCTAGCTTAAAAAGAATCATGTTGTCCCATGAGAAAAGTGCTAGCATACATGCATTTATTGTGAAAGAATCAAGGCTCAATGAACTCAAAAGAATGCTTGCCTATACAAGACTAGTTCGGTTAGAGATCACAAAGACTTTATCAGTAATAGCACAAATAACCTTGACAATAAAGAAAATAGAGGACAAAGAATGAAAGGCTAGGCATCAATGACAGAGTTTGGATATGTGTCTGTGGTGATTGATGTTAGGAGACATACTTGGGCTAGTAAATCCGAGGGGTGCTTCATCACCCGATAACTTGAGTTAACTAACTCGGGATTATCGATTGAAAACTCACAATCAAGAGTAGCTCCATAACAGAACAGTTAGCAACCCAAAGAGGTGCTGGACACCACTATCCAAACAAAAATTTCAATGTTATATGCCTGTGATTGAATGTGTTAAGGAGAGAGGCTTGAGTTAGTAAATCTTTAAGAGTGTCTCAACACTTAACAACTTGAACCAACTGGTTTGGGATTGTTGATTGAAAGCTTATGCTAAAAAGCCGCCTTAAGACAAGATTTCGAGTTTAATTGAAGAAAAAAAAAATAGAAAAGAAAAGAAGAAAGAAAAAAGAAGCAAGAAAAAAAATGGTTCAAGGATCATATGCTGCAGTATAGAAAAAGAAGTTTAGTGAAGTTAACCAATTTAGTATTGAAGCAAGCATTTTAATTGAAAAATTGAATAGCCATGTTCATTTGCAATAAATCAAGGATCACATAAATGAGAATGACATGTTCAATGAAAGAATTCTTCTCTCGAAAAACATTCAAGTCTTACATCTTAGATTCTTGTGACAAAGTCCTTTATATTTTGCTTGAGGACAAGCAACACTTTAAGTTTGGTGTTGTGATGCAAGTGCATATTTGCTATATTAGTTAGTTAGTTTAGTTGGTTTTAGCTTATTTTCACTCATTTCCTCTAAATAAACAAGTCCTTTTATGAGTTTTATCTTCATGCATGAAAACACCAAGGAACATGTTGATTCTAGCCAAATTCATACAAATGATTTAAAGAATACATATATGAATGAGTATGAATGAATCTCATGAAATTTATTGCATGAATTGGTAAAACTTTGAAGCCATTTCCTTTGTTGATGATAGGTGATGAAACAAGGAAGCATGGAGGCAAGAAGTTGGCGTTGCCAACTTGGGAAAAAGGGGCGTTTTTATGGACAACGCCAGGCAACCAAGAAGAAGAAGTTGGCGTTGCCAACTTGGGAATGTGGTGCGTTGTTGGAGGCAACGCCAGGCAACCTTGAAGAACAAAAGTTGGCGTTGCCAACTTGGGAATAGGGTGCGTTATTGAGGACAACGCCAGGCAGCCCTGGAGAAGCAAAGTTGGGCGTTACCAACTCTAGAAGGGCGTTGCCAACGCCAATTTGTGAAGCAAGCTTGGCAGCCCTGGAGAAGCAAAGTTGGCGTTGCTAACTTGAGGAATAGGCTGCGTTGTTGAAGGCAACGCCAGGCAGCCTTGGAAGAGAAGTTGGCGTTGCCAACTTGGAGAAAGGAGTGAGTTTTTATGGGCAACGCCAAGCACAAGAATGAAGCCTTGAAGAGGAGCTCGAGGGCGTTGCCAACGCCAAGAACCATAGGCGTTATTCAAGGCAACGCCAAGCACAAGAATGAAGCCTTGAAGAGGAGCTCGAGGGCGTTGCCAACGCCAAGAACCATAGGCGTTATTCAAGGCAACGCCAAGCAACTTTGGCACCATAGGAAACAACCTCGAGCACGTTGCCAACGCCACTATCATTGGCGTTATCCTTGGCAACGCCAGAAATGGTTGCTTGGCTAGGCACCAAGTCTTGGGTGCCAGTCAAGTTGCCAACGCCAGGGACATGCACCATTCAAGTTGCCAACGCCAGGGACATGCACCATTCAAGTTGCCAACGCCAGGGACATGCACCATTCACGTTGCCAACGCCAAGACATGGCACCATCCAAGTTGCTAACGCCAGGGAGGAGTGCCAACCACGTTGCCAACGCCAGCTTCTATAGGCGTGTTCAAGGCCAACGTGGGAAGCAGTATTTGGAGCTAGGAAAGAGCATCGAGCACGTTGCCAACTCAAGAAAGCATTGGCGTGTTTGGTAACAACGCCAGGAAGCTTTGGATGGTGAAGAGCACGTTGCTAACTTGGAATATAGGGGCGTTATCCACAACAACTCCAACAAGGCAGCCTGACCTTGTCTCCTTCAAACAAGAATAACTTGAGCTACAGAGATCCAAATTGAGTGCTTCCAGTTGCGTTGGAAAGCTGACATTCAGAGCTTTCCAACCATATATAATAGTTCATGGTGGAGCACAAAATTGAAGCCAAACCAGAGTTATCTTTAGGCCCTGAAAACAAGAACATGAAGTTGAAATTCAAGAAGGCTAGAGATGAGCCTTGGAGTGGGGCACGAGCACGTTGCCAACGTGCTAGCAAGGGTGCGTTTTTGGCAACAACGCCAGCCTCATTTCCCTGCTTTGGGAGGCTCTAGGCACGGGCACGTTGCCAACTTGGCAAAATGGGTGCGTTTTTGGCAACAACTTGGCAGCTTGACCTTACCTTCTTTGAGGAACCATAACTTGAGCTAGGAAGGTCCAATTGAGGTGATTCCAGTGGCATTGGAAAATAGACATCAAGAGCTTTCCAATGATGTATAGTAGTCCATATTGAAGCAGAAGGGTGACACTCAAATTCTGGGCTACATTTAGCATGAAAGTAGAGCCAAGAAGAGGAGAAGCAAGTTGTTAGCAACAACTTGGGCTAGCAACGCCCAAGCCTCAAAGCTAACTCCCAGGAAATTGTGATGCACGTTGCCAACGTGCATTAAGGCCAGCGTTATTGACAAAAACGCCAAGCCATTGGGCCAGAAGCATGATGAATGAACTCTTCCTTTCCAAGTCTAGCAACACTTCTTCCAATTGAGCCAAGAATTCAACAAAGAGGAAGCCCATATTGCCAACCCAATTCAAGATCTTTGAAGGAGTTTTGGGACTAGTATAAATAGAGATTGAGTTTGTACTTTGAGGGGACTTTTGACACTTAGAATTTTAGACTCTTAGCACTTTATTTTGAGAACTCTTTTAGCACTTCCGGGAGGATACCCGGAGAGCATTTTTGGTTCATCTTGGAACTTCTCTTCTTCATTTCTTAAGCTTTAACATTTCCTTATTCTTCTTCATCTTTCTTTTGAATTTAGTTTAATTTTGATTTATGGCAATTGTTGTTGAAATTGGAGCAATGACTTACTAAACCCCACTTTCATTAGGGGGAAGAGCTCTGCCTGTTGGAATGAATTGGTGAACTCATCTTCTCCTCCTCAATTCTAGTGGTTGATCTAAAGAGGGAACTCTTGATCTTCAAAGATTCAACCACCATCGAGAGAGGGGTTAATCTATATGAACTATGTGGTGAATTTGAGGAATGAGCCACATAATTCAGTTTAGAGTTCATCCTTTCATGATTTCTTTGATCAATATACCTTGGTTAGTATATGAGATGTAACTCTCCTTGGTTGAGATTATGGGAATTGTGTGGCTGGATTAGATTTGAGCTTCATCTCTTCTCATGAACAATTAGATCACGAGAGTGGCAATTGGCTATGTTGAGAGAGATTGAATCACCAAGAGATTGGGATTCAATCACCCACTTGCCATGGATCTATACCCATGATTGAGAAGGATTTGACTAACATCAATTCATGAAAACTTGCATCTCTGATCCCTAATGATCCTCTCCATCATTAATTCTCATTTCTTTTGTTCTTAGTGTTTGAAAACCCATTACCCAATCCCCTTCTACATTCTTGCAATTTATTATTCTTGTCATTTACATTCTGTTTCTTTATTTCTTACTCTTTTGCTCTTTAGAATTCAGCACTCTATTTCTTGCAATTTACTTTTGATGTCATTTAAGTTTCTTGCAATTTAAGTTTCCGTTATTTACTTTCACTTTATTTCTATCCTCTAGTTCTTTACATTCTGTGTCATTTAAATTCTTGCAATTATGTTCAAAAATCAAAATGCTCATGAAATCAAAATTATGTTTGCTTGACTAAATCTACCATTTAACCAAAGTTGCTTAATCTACCAATCTCCGTGGGATCGACCTCACTCTTTGTGAGTTTTATTACTTGATACGACCCGGTATACTTGCCGGTTGTACGTGAAATCAAGTTTTTACGTATCAGAAGGCTCAATACAGCCACCAGAAAGGATCATTTTCCTTTACCATTCATAGACCAAATGCTAGAAAGACTAGATGGTCATGATTATTACTGCTTTTTGGATGGCTATTCAGGTTACAACCAAATTACAGTAGATCCTCAAGACCAAGAGAAAACAGCATTTACTTGCCCTTCTGGCGTGTTTGCCTACAGGAGGATGCCTTTTGGTCTGTGTAATGCTCCTGCAACCTTTCAGAGATGCATGCTATCCATCTTCTCTGATATGGTGGAGAAATTCCTGGAAGTCTTCATGGATGACTTCTCAGTATATGGAGACTCATTCAGCTCCTGTCTTAACCACCTAGCACTTGTCCTGAAAAGGTGCCAAGAGACTAACCTAGTTTTAAACTGGGAGAAATGTCACTTTATGGTGACTGAAGGAATTGTCCTTGGACACAAAATTTCAAGCAAAGGAATAGAGGTGGATAAGACAAAGGTAGAGGTCATTGAAAAATTACCACCACCTGCCAATGTTAAGGCAATCAGAAGCTTTCTGGGGCATGAAGGATTCTACAGAAGGTTTATAAAGGATTTTTCGAAAATTGCAAAACCTCTGAGCAACCTGCTAGCTGCTGACACACCATTTGTGTTTGACACACAGTGTCTGCAGGCATTTAAGACCCTGAAAGCTAAGCTGGTCACAGCACCAGTCATCTCTGCACCAGACTGGACATTGCCATTTGAACTAATGTGTGATGCCAGTGACCATGCCATTGGTGTAGTGTTGGGACAGAGGCATAACAAGCTTCTGCATGTCATTTATTATGCCAGCCGTGTTCTAAATGATGCACAGAAGAATTACACAACCACAGAAAAAGAGTTACTTGCAGTGGTCTATGCCATTGACAAGTTTAGATCCTATCTAGTAGGATCAAAAGTGATTGTGTACACTGACCATGCTGCTCTTAAGTACTTACTCACAAAGCAGGATTCAAAACCCAGGCTCATAAGATGGGTGTTGCTTCTACAAGAGTTTGATATAGAAATAAGAGACAGAAAAGGGACAGAGAACCAAGTAGCTGATCATCTGTCCCGAATAGAACCAGTAGCTGGGGCGTCCCTCCCTTCTACTGAGATCTCTGAGACTTTCCCAGATGATCAACTCTTTGCCATTCAGGAAGCTCCATGGTTTGCAGATATTGCAAATTATAAAGCTGTGAGGTTCATACCACAGGAGTACAGCAGGGTGCAAAGAAAGAAATTAATTTCAGATGCCAAGTACTACCTATGGGATGAGCCATATCTCTTTAAGAGATGTGCAGACGGAATGATCCGCAGATGTGTACCCAGAGAAGAAGCACAAAAGATCCTGTGGCATTGCCATGGATCACAGTATGGGGGACATTTCGGAAGTGAGCGAACAGCCACTAAGGTCCTCCAATGTGGCTTCTAATGGCCTACTCTCTATAGAGATGCCCGGGAGTTTGTGCGTAACTGTGACAGTTGCCAAAGAGCTGGTAACCTGCCTCATGGATACGCCATGCCTCAACAAGGGATCCTAGAGATTGAACTGTTTGATGTATGGGGAATTGACTTTATGGGTCCATTCCCACCATCCTACTCAAACACTTACATTCTGGTGGCAGTGGACTATGTATCTAAATGGGTAGAAGCAATTGCTACACCCACTAATGATACTAAGACCGTGCTGAAATTCCTCCAGAAACATATCTTCAGCAGGTTTGGTGTTCCCAGAGTACTAATCAGTGATGGGGGTACTCATTTCTGCAATAAACAGCTGTACTTTGCTATGGTCCGATATGGAATTAGCCACAAAGTGGCAACCCCGTATCATCCACAGACAAATGGGCAAGCTGAAGTCTCTAACAGAGAGCTAAAAAGAATCATAGAACAGACTGTAATTGCCCATAGAAAGGATTGGGCAAAGAGCTTGGATGATGCTCTGTGGGCATACAGAACAGCATTCAAGACTCCAATAGGAACCTCTCCATACCAACTTGTGTATGGCAAGGCCTGTCATCTGCCCGTGGAACTGGAACATAAAGCCTACTGGGCAACCAGATTCCTAAACCTGGATGCTAAGTTAGCTGGTGAAAAAAGATTGCTCCAGCTAAATGAGCTAGATGAATTTAGACTCAGTGCCTTTGAAAATGCTAAAATTTATAAGGAAAAGGCAAAGAAGTGGCATGACAAGAAGTTGTCATCCAGAGTCTTTGAGCCAGGCCAAAAAGTCCTGCTCTTCAACTCTAGGCTCAGATTGTTCCCAGGAAAACTTAAATCCCGCTGGAGGGGTCCGTATGTGATTACAGAAGTATCACCATATGGATATGTTGAGCTTCAGGATACTGATTCTGAGAAGAAGTTCATTGTTAATGGACAGAGGATCAAGCATTATCTTGAAAGCAATTTTGAGCAAGAATGCTCAAAACTGAGACTTGAGTGATTCTCAGTGAAGGTACAGCTAAAGACAATAAAGAAGCGCTTGCTGGGAGGCAACCCAGTCATCAGCAGGTTATCTGTTTTGTTTAATCAAGGTTCAATCCATATTCTCAAAAGGCAAATATCAAAATTGAAGGAATTCACAGAGTTACAGAAGGATTCAGTGCAAAAAGCAGAGAAAAAGAGCTTGCTGGCGAAAAAACACCAGTAAAGGGTACTTTGGGCGTTAAATGCCAGAATGGGCACCATTCTGGGCGTTTAACGCCAGGTGTGCAGCATCCTGGGCGTTTAGCAAAACGCCCAGTGATGAAGGGAATTCTGGCATTTAACACCAGCCAGGGTACCTGGCTGGGCGTTAAACGCCCACAATGGCCAACAATTGGGCGTTAAACGCCATAATGGATGCCATTCTGGGCGTTTAACGCCAGAAAGGTGGGGGACAGAGATTTTGCTTTCTGATTAAAATTTTTTCAAACTTTCCTTTTTTGATCCATAATTTTCTACATAAACACATTTCAAACTTTCATCATTCACCTTCAAATTTTCAAAAATTAAAATCATTCTTCAAATCTCTCTCAAATCCTTCCCAAATCTTCTTCAAAAACTTAAATATTTCTCAAATTCTTTCCATATCTTCTCAAATCTCCTTCAAAATTTTCGAAATCTCTCCCCCTCCCTTATAAATACATGTTCGGCCACCCCTTTCTCCCCACCATTCGAATTTGCTCTCCTCCTCTCTCCCCTCTTTCCTTTCTTTTGCTTGAGGGCAAGCAAACCTCTAAATTTGGTGTGCTTTTCCGTGATCACTAAGCTAAGATTCATCAAGATCATGGCTCCTAAGGGAAAACAAACCAATTTAAGAGGCAAGAAAAAGAACAATCCAAAGAGTCTTTGGAATCAAGAGAAGTTCTTAACCAAAGAACATGAAGACCATTATCACAAAATAATGGGTCTGAGGTCAGTGATCCCGGAAGTCAAATTCGATCTAAAAGAAGATGAATATCCGGGGATCCAAGAGCAAATTCGAAACAGAGGATGGGAAGTTCTAACCAATCCTGAGATAAAGGTTGGAAGAAATATGGTTCAGGAATTCTACTCAAATCTGTGGCTGACAGATAAGCAAAGAATGACTGGAACTGCTTTCCATACTTACAGAACCATGGTCAGAGGGAAAGTTATTTACTTCCATCTGGACAAAATAAGAGAGGTCTTCAAATTATCTCAACTGCAAGATGATCCTGAATCCTTTAATAGGAGAATGGTGAGAGCAGATAAGGGGTTGGATCAAGTTCTAGAGGACATTTGCCTCCCTGGAACTAAGTGGATAACCAATTCAAAAGGTGTCCCAAACCAACTCAAGAGGGGAGACCTCAAACCAATTGCAAGAGGCTGGCTAGACTTTATTGGGCGTTCCATATTGCCCACTAGCAACCGTTCTGAGGTCACTATCAAGAGAGCAGTGATGATTCATTGCATTATGCTTGGAAAAGAAGTGGAGGTTCATCATCTGATTGCTTGTGAGATCTACACAATTGCAAATAAGAATTCCACTGAAGCCAAACTGGCTTACCCAAGCTTGATCTCCTTGCTCTGTAAAGAGGCTGGGGTGAAGATGGGAGTAGATGAATTCATACCCATTGAACATCCAATCACCAGGAAGTCAATGGAAGGACAAATGCAAGACAACTCTATCAAAAAGAGGGCGCAGGAGTTCCTCCATGAATTTCCTGAAATTGACTACTGGGCCAGCCTAGAAGCATCTATCACCAAGTTGCAAGAAACTATGGAGCAACTTAAGGAAGAACAGCAGAATCAGAACTGCATGCTCTGCAAATTGCTGAAGGAACAAGAGAAGCAGGGGCGTGAACTTCAAGAGTTGAAACGCCAAAAGCTCTCCCCTCAAGTTGAGGGAGCATCCACCTCTCAAAATCAAGGTTGTTGAGTCCTAACTCTGTGATAACCTCTATCATTAGGAGCCTATTTAAATTTTTGTTTTCTATTACTATTAGTCTTATCTTATATCTATTTTTGAGTCATGTTCTTAATTCATGATTAATAAAATTTAAAGTTCATGTCTTAAAGCTATGAATGTCCTATGAATCATCACCTCTCTTAAATGAAAAGTGCTTTAATCACAAAAGAACAAGAAGTACAGGATTTCGAATTCATCTTTGAAACTAGTTGAATTAGTTTGATGTGGTGACAACACTTTTTGTTTTCTGAATGAATGCTTGAACAGTGCATATGTCTTTTGAATTTGTTGTTTTAAGAATGTTAAAATTGTTGGTTCTTGAAAGAATGATGGAAAAGGAGAACTGTTATTGAGGATCTGAAAAATCATCAAATTGATTCTTGAAGCAAAAAAAAAAGAGAGAGAGGAGAAAGAGAAAAAGAAAGAAAAAGAAAGAAATAAAGTTGTGATCCAAGACAAAAAGAGTGTGCTTAAGAACCCTGGACACCTCTAATTGGGGACTCTAGCAAAGCTGAGTCACAATCTGAAAAGGTTCACCCAATTATGTGTCTGTGACATGTATGTATCCGGTGGTAATACTGGAAGACAGAGGGCTTTGGGCCACAGCCAAGACTCATAAAGTAGCTATGTTCAAGAATCATCATACTTAACTAGGAGAATCAATAACATTATCTGAGTTCTGAGCTCCTATGGATGCCAATCATTCTAAACTTCAAAGGATAAAGTGAGATGCCAAAACTGTTCAGAAGCAAAAAGCTACTAGTCCCGCTCATCTAATTGGAGCTAAGTTTCTTTGATATTTTGGAGTCTATAGTATATTCTCTTCTTTTTATTCTATTTTGATTTTCAGTTGCTTGGGGACAAGCAACAATTTAAGTTTGGTGTTGTGATGAGCGGATAATTTATACGCTTTTTGGCATTGTTTTAAGTATGTTTTTAGTATATTTTAGTTAGTTTTTATTATATTTTTATTAGTTTTTGGTTAAAATTCACTTTTCTGGACTTTACTATGAGTTTGTGTGTTTTTCTGTGATTTCAGGTATTTTCTGGCTGAAATTGAGGGTCCTGAGCAAAAATCTAATTCAGAGGCTGAAAATGACTGCAGATGCTATTGGATTCTGACCTCCCTGCACTCGAAGTGGATTTTCTGGAGCTACAAAAGCCCAATTGGCGCGCTCTCAACGGCATTGGAAAGTAGACATTCTGGGCTTTCCAGCAATGTATAATAGTTTATACTTTGCTCGAGATTTGATGGCCCAAACCGGCGTTGCAAATCAGCTTCAGAATTCCCAGCGTTTAACGCCGGAACTAGCATAAAAATTGGAGTTAAACGCCCAAACTGGCATAAAAGCTGGCGTTTAACTCCAGAAAAAGTCTCTACACATGAAAGCTTCAATGCTCAGCCCAAGCACACACTAAGTGGACCCCGAAGTGGATTTTTACGTCATTTACTCATTTATGTATACCCTAGGTTACTAGTTCACTATTAATAGGATCTTTTGACATTGTATCTATACCTCATGACACTTTACACGTTTCTCATTGTATCTTCTACAGCATGAGTCTCTAAACCCCATGGTTGGGGGTGAGGAGCTCTGCTGTGTCTTGATGGATTAATGCAATTACTACTGTTTTTCATTCAATCATGCTTGCTTCCGTTCTAAGATATCACTTGTTCTTAAACCTGATGAATGTGATGATCCGTGACACTCATTATCATTCTCAACTATGAACGTGTGCATGACAACTACCTCCGTTCTACCTTAGATTGAGTAGATATCTCTTGGATTCCTTAATCAGAATCTTCGTGGTATAAGCTAGAATTGATGGCGGCATTCAAGAGAATCCGGAAGGTCTAAACCTTGTCTGTGGTATTCTGAGTAGGATTCAAGGATTGAATGACTGTGACGAGCTTCAAACTCCTGAGGGCTGGGCGTTAGTGACAGACGCAAAAGAATCACTGGATTTTATTCCAACCCGATTGAGAACCGACAGATGATTAGCCGTGCTGTGACAGAGCGCGTTGAACATTTTCACTAAGAGGATGGGAGGTAGCCATTGACAACGGTGAAACCCTACATACAGCTTGCCATGGAAGGAGCCTTGCATGTTTGAAGAAGAAGACAGTAGGAAAGCAGAGGTTCAGAAGACAGAGCATCTCCAAAACCTCAACCTGTTTTCCATTACTGCAAAACAAGTACTTATTTCATGTTCTGTTGCTTTTTACAATCAACCCTGATAATTATTGATATCCTGACTAAGAGTTACAAGATAACCATAGCTTGCTTCAAGTCGACAATCTCCGTGGGATCGACCCTTACTCACGTAAGGTATTACTTGGACGACCCAGTGCACTTGCTGGTTAGTTGTACGGGATTGCAAAAGTGTGATTGCAATTTCGTGCACCACTTACCTATGAAATTGTTCCAGTAGAAATGTAGAGCTCGACGCGGTGGACGCGTGGCTGCAAACGGTGCGGCGATCGGAGCTCGGACGGAGAAGTTACGGCGTACGGAAGTTTATCGTAAAGGTTCGGCGCTACTTCTCTTCCCTTGGTGTTTCACGCTGCTATCGGGTGAAATGTGGGAGAGAAGAGCTGTTGGGCTCATTTAATGTGATGGCCCGGTTGGACCGATGGTCCGGTTTGGGCCCGGTTCAACCGATTCGGCCAGTTCGGTCCAATCTTGGACCGTTTTCTTCGAAATTAGTGTCAAAATTCTTGTTTCGATGAGCTCTACTCTAATTTAATATAATATTCACATTTCTAATCCTCCTTATTAAAAACTAATTTATTGGCTAATTATCTACTAATTTAACCGGGGTTTACATCCTACCCACCTAATAAAGAATTTTGTCCTCAAAATTCAAATTCAGTTACCTGAAAAGAGATGTGGGTAATCCTTTGCATATCTGATTCGAATTCCCAAGTATGTTCCTCGATACCAGCTCGACTCCAAACTACTTTTACCAATGATACTTCCTTTCCGCGTAATCGTTTAATATTAGTATCATCAATTCTCACTGGAATTACTGGAAGCGTTAGATCTTCTCTCACTTGGATTGGTTCTGGTTCCAAAACATGACTCGTGTCAGGAGTATACTTCCGAAGCTGTGATACATGGAACACGTCGTGCAAATTCGAAAGATATGGTGGTAAGGTGATTCTATAAGCCACTGGCCCAATTTTCTTCAGGATCTCAAATGGTCCAATATAACGGGGATTCAGTTTCTTGGTCTTAATGGTTCTTCCCACTCCAGTGGTTAGTGTAAATTTCAAAAAGACATGTTCTCCCTTTTTGAATTCCAAAGGCTTTCGCTTCTTATCAGCATAGCTCTTCTGGCGGCTTTGGGCTATAAGCATTCGACTACGAATCTTCTTTATTTGCTCAGTCATTTCAGCTATCACCTCAGGCCCTAATAAACTCCTTTCTCCAGTTTCATACTAACACAACGGAGATTGACATTTTCTGCCATATAGAGGCTCATATGGAGTCATTCCAATGCTCACATGATAGCTATTATTATAAGCAAATTCTATTAATGGCATATATCGATCCCAGCTCGCTGGCTGGTCCAAAACATAAGCCCTTAGCATATCCTCCAAGGTCTGAATAGTTCTCTCTGACTGACCATCTATCTGAGGGTGATACGCAATACTCAAACTTAACTGAATTCCAAATGCATGCTGAAAAGCTCCCCAGAACCTTGATGTAAAACGGGGATCTCTGTCAGATATAATAGTAGAAGGCACGCCATGCAATCTGACAATCTCTTTAATATACATTTGGGCTAATTCTTCCATTGTACAACTTATTCGGATAGGAAGAAAGTGAGCCGATTTTGTCAGTCGATCCACAACCACCTAAATAGCATCACAACCAGATCGGGTTCTAGGCAAACCTATCACAAAATCTATTGCAATACTCTCCCATTTCCATTGTGAAATCTCTAAAGACTGAAGGGTCCCTGATGGTCTCTGATACTCAATCTTAACCTTCTGACACGTTAAACATTTAGATATGTGCAATGCCACATCATTCTACATACCTGGCCACCAGAACATCGCTTTCAGATCCTGATACATTTTAGTACTCCCTGGATGAATTGAGAATCCACTCTTATGAGCTTCCTTCAAGATACTTTGTCGCAAGTCTCCAACATTAGGCACAATAATCCGGTTCTTGAACCTCCATAAACCATCCTGACCTTCTGACATTCTCCACTGTTTTTCCTGTTCAACTGCTGGTAATACCTTACGTAACGCTTCACTATCTCGATGAGCCTTCAGAAGTTCTAATTTAAAATCACTTGAAATCTGCAACTGACTCAAACACAGGATTCCAGATTCTTCTCTAATTCCCAAATTCAAACCTTGAAATGCCTTTAGTAATACTTCCTCCCGTAACATCATCCAAGCTGCATATAAAGACTTTCGACTCAAGGCGTCCGCCATAACGTTCGCTTTTTCTGGATGATAATTCAATTCAAAATCATAATCTTTCAGAAGCTCCATCCATCTCCTCTGACGCATATTCAACTCCTTCTGCTCAAAAAGATACTTCAAACTCTTATGGTCTGAGAAAATATGAAACTTAACACCATAGAGATAGTGCCTCCAAATCTTTAACGCAAACATAATAGCAGCAAGTTCTAAATTATGTGTCGGGTAGTTCATCTCATACGGCCTTAACTGCCGTGAAGCGTATGCTACAACATTTTGGTACTGCATCAGAACGCACCCCAAGCCCTTTAGTGATGCATCACAGTACACTTCAAACGGTTCACTTAATTCGGGCAATACCAATACGGGTGCAGTAGTCAATCTGTGCTTCAATTCTTGAAAACTCTCCTCACACTCTGGAGTCCAGATAAAAGGCGTATCCTTCCTAGTCAATTTAGTTAAAGGTAAGGCGAGCTGTGAAAATCTCTTAATGAATCTGCGATAATACCCTGCCAAACCTAAGAAACTTCTGATCTCTGTCACTGAAGTTGGTCGCTCCCAATTCATCACTGCTTCCACCTTAGTAGGATCCACAGCTATTCCCTGCTTACTCACCACGTGGCCGAGAAACTTCACCTTACTCTTCCAGAACTCGCATTTAGATAACTTAGCGTACAACTTCCTGTCTCTCAGAATTTGCAGCACAGTTCGCAAGTGATCAGCATGCTCCTCTTCAGTCTTAGAATAAACAAGAATTTTATCAATGAAGACAATAACAAACTTGTCCAGATACGGTCAAAAAATTCTATTCATATAATCCATAAATACTGCCGGGGCATTAGTTAACCCAAAAGACATCACTGTATACTCATAATGACCATAACGCATCCTGAAAGCAGTCTTCGGAATATCCTCATCTCTAACCCTTATCTGATGATATCCGGATCGCAGATCAATCTTAGAAACCACACCGGCACCCTGTAACTGATCCATTAGATCATCGATTCTAGGCAATGGATATTTGTTCTTCACAATGATCTTATTCAACTACCGATAGTCGACACACAATCGCATACTCCCATCCTTCTTCTTTACTAGTAACACTGGTGCTCCCCACGGAGAAACACTTAGTCGGATGAAATGTTTACATAACAGATCTTCCAGCTGAGCCTTCAGTTCAGCCATTTCTAAAGGTGACATCCTATAAGGAGTAATTGAAATTGGACCAGATTCAGGTACCAACTCGATTCCAAATTCAACCTCTCGGTTAGATGAAAATTCATTAATATCATCCGGAAACACATCTGGAAATTCACATACAACCGGAATCTGCTCTAAACTCTGATCATCACCTGGTACTCCCACAGTTAATAACATAACACCCTGAAATCCAGTTCCAGAACAGTTTACTATCATAGAATTCAAATAATAATTATTCACCACAAGTAGCACTTCTGACCATCCCGGCATAAACTATACTGACTTCTCAGAACAATCAAGCAAAACTGGTTCTTAAATAACCAATCTCCAAACTATCACAGCGTCACCTGCCTGCAGGATACATCGTGTCCTCTGTCACCCATACTGAACTTCACCTTGCAACCGATAAGTTCCAAATTCAACCCATTACTCTTCAGGAACCCGCTGTGCCTGTAATGCCCTTTCCAGAGCCTGAATCCAATTATCTGCATCAGTGGGATTGAGGTTCCCCTGAAGGTTGGAGGGTAAACTTTCAGAAATGTAGCAAGTGTCATAGGACCGTCCTCATCATTATTGTTCCCGTGATTACCCTGGTTTATCTTATTACCCAGTGCCTTGGCTGTCACCTGCATAGCTGCAGCCATATTTCCCAGGGCAGCCATAAAGTCTACTGGATCATTCCCTAACGGGCTAGGAGTAACGATGCCTATCCTACCTCTACCTCGCCCGCGACCGCGTCTACGAGTCGACATCTGGTCCTTATACACACCAAACAAGTGATATTAAGTTGATCAGTCTCAATATCGCAGGTCTAATGCTTTAAGTTCCAAATGCATGCTCACAGACGTTTATTCCATACATATCAGTCAGATATCCTAATAGCACATAAACACATATACAGAGAATGCACAGAAGAACAATCAGTCCGTCTTTCAGGCTCTATAAGAACGAACTGCTCTGATACCATAATGTAACACCCTACCACACAAAGCTTTACGCTTAAGTCGTAAACGGAGGTGGTGTGGTATTACAACCTCTAAAATAAAATGAGTACGTATAATAGTAGAAGAATATTAATATGCTAGGAGCCTTGAAAAATAGGGAAAATAAAAATCGCGAAATAAAAGCGCAACGCTCAAGGAACGAGTTAACTTGCGTGCTAAGAAAAACCATAACTACTAAACATCAGATAACAGAAGTAGGAATAGAGTGCCAAGGATACAAAATAACAAGCTCCTAACTCAGCCTGCGAAGTCAAGTCTGGTCGGAGAATATTTACACATATATACATACATATCCAAAACCCAAAAGTAAATATACACAATCCTATCTCTCCATAAACCTCTAAGAGGATAAAAAAAGAACAAGTTATGCAGAGAGAAAGCCAAGCACATATATACATATATATACACCATAGCATAACAAAGTAACCCAATAATCACTCCGCTTCAAGAGACCAGACGCCTAACGAGATGCCTCTCGACCTACATCTGAAAAACAACAACATAGTATGGAATGAGAACCGGAGGTTCTCGGTATGGTAAAGGTGCCACACACATAATATATAAGGTCCTGGGAATGCCAGAGGCAATCCTAGAACACCGACACTCAGATTATAGAGCTTAAAGTATTAAACAGAAGCCATAAAGGGTGGTTTTCTAAGAATATTTAAACCTAACTTAACCTTAAATCTAAGTCCCATACTGCCATTCCTCCATACCTCCAACTCCATCATGCATTTTCACAGACAAATAGACAGATAAAGGCAAGCACAAGAAGGTTACAAATACTGCAAGTAACAAATACACATTTAACATGGCGAGTACATGCAGGCACACCCAATTAAAGCACAAGCAAGTAATTCAAGTAATATGCATATGATGCATGCCTGTCCTATGGCTGATGAGGCTCATCTGTCGGTTATCCAGCCAACCCGACAAGTCTGAATTGTCCTTAGACTGTCCCCCGACGTGCATCCCCAAGAGTCTATGCATAGCTTTTTCTCAAATAATCAATATTGCTCAATAGGGGTAACATTCCCGGGAATTTATATAGTGCCCAGTCACACTTACGTCGTAGAGTCAACAGAGTATCGAGTTTTCAACCTGGTACACGTGGTGGCAAGTCACGGCACTTAATCCAGGGAACCTCGTATCTCAGATCATTAAATTATTCAAGCCATACAAATAATTCAATTATAATTCATCAACATCCACATCATTCTCAATCGCATCTCGTTCATCATCATACATCAATCATATTCAATCCTTATCCTTCATTATCACACCTCCCATTTCGTCCATCAGTAGTTCGAATTCAAAACATAATTCATTCTTTTCTAAATGAATCAAACTTAAAGCATGCTCATTTTCTTAATAACTCTAAATCAAACCATATAACCTTTGAATCTAGATCTTTTTAAATAATCATATAAACAAAATCTCTAATTTTTATAAAATTTCGGCAGCATCTCCTCTAAAACTCGAACTTTACCACCCTTTTCGGGTCCAAACCTGCATTCTCTTCAATTCAACATACCCTTTCTCATCATCATAACAATTACCACAATAAATCTACCTCAGATCAACAATTATACTCATATAATATTCAAATCCAACAACCAAAATTCAACTAAGAATCATAGTTCACTAATCCTAAGCTTCTAACACAAAATACCTCAAATCAATAATTCACCAAATTATTAGTTAATCAACAAGTACCTAACCAACTATGTTCATCAACAATAACATTCAACCATGATTCTCTCCAAATTAACATAACAACATTCACCATCCAAAATTAATAACTAATTATCCAATAAACTTCAACCAAATATATTCATCGACAAATTACTAAACATTAAATATACACCTGCATTCCAACTTATCCTATAGTCGTCTAGCCTAAGTTTTCACAGAACATTATATATTAAATGCAAGAAACCTAAACCATACCTTGGCCGATTTCCACGTAACGACCAAAGCAAATTATTTAAAACCAAGGCAGCCCCTTCAAAATTCAACTAATCAGCTTCCTCCAAGTTCCAATATTCACAATTTCAAGCTCCAATTATTTATTCACAACCTAATACACATTTATAACATACATATATTCAATTTAATACTCAAAGCTCAAATTTAATGAAATTAAAATAGAATCATCGTATCCTCACCTTACCCAAACTTCACATAAGCAAGAGTGAATGTTTTCCTCAAGCTAATTGGATCCTAAAACATCAAAAATCAAAGAAATTCAACTTCCCTTCCTATATTTCGAAAATTGGGGGAAAAGAGTGGCTGGGAACATTTAAGGGCTTACCTATGAAATTGTTCCGGTAGAAATGTAGAGCTTGACGCGGTGGACGCGTGGCTGCAAACGGTGCGGCGATCGGAGCTCGGACGGAGAAGCTACGGCGTACGGAAGTTTACCGTAAAGGTTCGGCGCTACTTCTCTTCCCTTGGTGTTTCACGCTGCTATCGGGTGATATGTGGGAGAGAAGAGCTGTTGGGCTCATTTAATGTGATGGCCCGATTGGACCGATGGTCCGGTTTGGGCCCGGTTCAACCGATTCGGCCCGTTCGGTCCAATCTTGGACCGTTTTCTTCGAAATTAGTGTCAAAATTCTCGTTTCGATGAGCTCTACTCTAATTTAATATAATATTCACATTTCTAATCCTCCTTATTAAAAACTAATTTATTAGCTAATTATCTACTAATTTAACCGGGGTTTACAAAATACAGATTCAAAATCACTCAATGTGATAGCTCTCTCTCTTCCTCGCTTCTCTCTCTATCTTCCTCTCTTTTCTTGTTCATCATTTCTTCATCATCTTCATCTCAATTTGTGATACCTCACATGGTATCAGAGCTAAAGATCCATAAACAACAACCACAGCACCACGCCAATCACTATAGCTCCAACGAGCCCACTCAGTTAGAATGCCTTCGCTGCGTTCTCGGTCATAAAACTCAACGATAGCAATTTCAAAGCGTGGAAGAAGCAAGTGTTAGCATGCATCAAAGTTAACAAACTACAGAATCACCTAGATCCGAGAAAGATCCCAGTCAAGTTCACCTTAGAAGCAAATCGAAGTCGTGGAATAGACTTCAGAATATGCAGAATGGGAGATCCAAGACCAATAGCTTGTAGCGTGGCTCATAGCATCCATAGAGTCAAACTTCGTCAATCAAGCGGTGCAGTATGAATATGCTGTTACCATGGTATAAAGAGTTTAGGAAAGAAACGAAGAATTATTTAAAAAATATTATTTTTATTATTCATATTTTTCATTTGTAATTACAAGGTTCTTACCAATATATAGATCAACAGTACGCTAAGGATACACTCATTATATAATAATATCTTAATAAATTACATTAATTTTTTTTCCTAATCCTCTTTGATATTTTTCTGATTTTGTTCCCTAATTATGATATTCTAATATGCATATTAGATCTCGAATGTTCTTAAAGAGTACTTTGAAGCTCGAGTCAAATTGAAAATCAAACAACTAAAAATGCAGCTGAAATCGTTCAAGAAGCAAAGTTCAACAGTCACCGAGTATATGGCTGACATGCGAAATTGTGAACTATACTTTTTCACAACTCTCATAATCCCTGGTAATGGCTCCAAAAACTTGGTGCGCCTAATACCATGGCATTACACAACTTCGCACGACTAACCAGCAAGTGCACTGGGTCGTCCAAGTAATAAACCTTACGTGAGTAAGGGTCGATCCCACGGAGATTGTTAGTATTGAAGCAAGCTATGGTCATCTTGTAAATCTTAGTCAGGCAAGCTCAAATGTATATGATGATGAACGAAAATAACATAAAGATAAGGATAGTGATACTTATGTATATCATTGGTGTAAGAGCTTCAGACAAGTGTATGAAGATGCCTTCCCTTCCGTCTCTCTGCTTTCCTACTGTCTTCATCCAACCCTTCTTACTCCTTTCCATGGCAAGCTCGTATAGGGTCTCACTGTTGTCAGCAGCTACCTCCCATCCTCGCAGTGAAAGCTAATGCTCAATACTCTGTCACAGTACGGCCAATCACCGGTTCGGTTCCCTCCCCTACCGGAATAGAATAACTCTTTTGCGTCTGTCACTAACGCCCAGTAGGTTACAGGTTTGAAGCACGTCACAGTCATTCAGTCATTGAATCCTACTCAGAATACCACAGACAAGGTTAGACCTTCCGGATTCTCTTGAATGCTGCCATCAGTTCTTGCCTATACCACGAAGACTCTGATCTCACGGAATGGCTGGCTCGTTTGTCAGGCGAGCACTCGGTTGTCAGGCGATCAACCATGCATCATGCAATCAGAAATCCAAGAGATATTCACTAAGCCTCAGATGCTTGTAGAACAAGAATGGTTGTCAGTCACCTTGTTCATGGGTGAGAATGGTGATGGGCGTCAATCATCACCTTCATCATGTTGAAGAACAAGTGATATCTTGGTAAAAGAACAAGCGGAATTTGAATGAAAGAACAATAGTAATTGCATTAATACTCGAGGTACAGCAGAGCTCCACACCTTAATCTATGGTGTGTAGAAACTCCACCGTTGAAAATACATAAGAACAAGGTCTAGGCATGGCCGAATGGCCAGCCTCCCAAAGAGGGTTCAATCATAAAAACATGATCAAAAGAGGGTTTTTATACAATAGTAAAAGGTCCTACTTATAAGAAACTAGTAGCCTAGGGTGTACAGAAATGAGTAAATGACATAAAAATCCTTTTCCGGGCCCACTTGGTGTGTGCTTGGGCTGAGCAATGAAGCAATTTCGTGTAGAGACTCTTCTTGGAGTTAAACGCCAGCTTTGGTGCCAGTTTGGGCGTTTAACTCCCATTTGGGTGCCAGTTCCAGCGTTTAACGCTGGGATTTCTTGAGGTGACTTTGAACGCCGGTTTGGGCCATCAAATCTTGGGCAAAGTATGGACTATTATATATTTCTGGAAAGCCCAGGATGTCTACTTTCCAACGCCGTTGAGAGCGCGCCAATTGGGCTTCTGTAGCTCCAGAAAATCCACTTCGAGTGCAGGGAGGTCAGAATCCAACAGCATCTGCAGTCCTTTTGAGTCTCTGGATCAGATTTTTGCTCAGGTCCCTCAATTTCAGCCAGAAAATACCTGAAATCACAGAAAAACACACTCATAGTAAAGTCCAGAAAAGTGAATTTTAATTAAAAACTAATAAAAATATACTAAAAACTAACTATATCATATCAAAAACATACTAAAAATAATGCCAAAAAGTATACAAATTATCCGCTCATCACAACACCAAACTTAAATTGTTGCTTGTCCCCAAGCAACTGAAAATCAAATAAGATAAAAAGAAGAGAATATGCAATGAACTCCAAAAACATCTATGAAGATCAGTATTAATTAGATGAGCGGGGCTTTTATCTTTTTGTCTCTGAATAGTTTTGGCATCTCACTCTATCCCTTGTAATTCAGAATGATTGGCTTCTTTAGGAACTCAGAATCCAGATAGTGTTAATGATTCTCCTAGTGAGGTATGATGATTCTTGAACATAGCTATTTATTGAGTCTTGGCTGTGGCCCAAAGCACTCTGTCTTCCAGTATTAGCACCGGATACATACATGCCACAGACACATAATTGGGTGAACCTTTTCAGATTGTGACTCAGCTTTGCTAAAGTCCCCAATTAGAGGTGTCCAGGGTTCTTAAGCACACTCTTATTTGTCTTGGATCACAACTTTATTCTTTCTTTTGATTCTTTCTTTTCTCTTTTTTTTTCGGTTTTTTTTTTTTTTGAAATGCTTTTTCTTGCTTCAAGAATCATTTTATTGATTTTTCAGATCCTCAGTAACATGTCTCCTTTTTCATCATTCTTTCAAGAGCCAACATTCATGAACCACAAATTCAAAAGACATATGCACTGTTCAAGCATACATTCAGAGAACAAAAGTGTTGCCACCACATCAAAATAATTAAACTATTATAAAATTCAGAATTCATGCAATTCTTTCCTTTTCAATTAAGCACATTTTTATTGAAGAAAGGTGATGGATTCATAGGACATTCATAACTTTAAGGCATAGACACTAAGACACTAATGATCACAAGACACAAACATGGATAACCATAAGCATAAAAATCGAAAAACAAAAGAATAAAGAGCAAGGAAATCAAGGAACGGGTCCACCTTAGTGATGGCGGCTCTTTCTTGCTCTTGAAGATCCTCTGGAGTGCTTGAGCTCCTCAATGTCTCTTCCTTGTCTTTGTTGCTCTTCCCTCATGATTCTTTGGTCTTCTCTAATTTCATGAAGGATGATGGAGTGTTCTTGATGCTCCACCCTCAGTTGTCCCATGTTGGAACTCAATTCTCCTAGGGAGGTGTTTAATTGCTCCCAATAATTTTGTGGAGGAAAGTGCATCCCTTGAGGAATCTCAGGGATCTCATGGTGAGAGGGGTCTCTTGTGTACTCCATCCTTTTTTTGGTGATGGGCTTGTCCTCATCAATGGGGATATCTCCCTCTATGTCAACTCCAACTGAATAACAGAGGTGACAGATGAGATGAGGAAAGGCTAACCTTGCCAAAGTGGAGGTCTTGTCCGCCACCTTGTAGAGTTCTTGGGCTATAACCTCATGAACTTCTATTTCTTCTCCAATCATGATGCTATGGATCATGATGGCCCGGTCTATGGTAACTTCGGACCGGTTGCTAGTGGGAATGATTGAGCGTTGTATGAACTCTAACCATCCTCTAGCCACGGGCTTGAGGTCATGCCTTCTCAATTGAACCGGCTTTCCTCTTGAATCTTGCTTCCATTGTGCGCCCTCTTCACATATGGTTGTGAGGACTTGGTCCAACCTTTGATCAAAGTTGACCCTTCTAGTGTAAGGATGCTCATCTCCTTGCATCATAGGCAAGTTGAACGCCACCCTCACACTCTCCGGACTAAAATCCAAGTATTTCCCCTGAACCATAGTGAGATAATTCTTTGGATTCGGGTTCACACTTTGGTCATGGTTCTTTGTGATCCATGCATTGGCATAGAACTCTTGAACCATCAAGATTCCGACTTGTTGAATGGGGTTGGTAAGTACTTCCCAACCTCTTCTTCGGATCTCATGGCGGATCTCCGGATATTCACCCTTTTTGAGTGAAAAGGGGACTTCGGGGATCACCTTCTTCAAGGCCACAACTTCATAGAAGTGGTCTTGATGCACCCTTGAGAGGAATCTATCCATCTCCCATGACTCGGAGGTGGAAGCTTTTGCCTTCCCTTTCCTCTTTCTAGAGGTTTCTCCGGCCTTGGATGCCATAATGGTTATGAAAAAGCAATGCTTTTACCACACCAAACTTAAAATGTTTGCTCGTCCTCGAGCAAAAGAAGAAAGAAGGGAGTAGAAGAAGAAGAAATGAGGAAGAGGGAGATGGTGGTGTATTCGGCCAAGAAGGGGGAAGAAAGGGTGTTTAGGTTGTGTGAAAATGAAGAGTTGAAGAAGGGTATTTATAGGAGAGAAGGGGGTAAAGGTTCGGCCATTATGGGTGGGTTTGGGAGGGAAAGTGGTTTGAATTTGAAGGGTGAGGTTGGTGGGGTTTTATGAAGGATTGATGTGAGTGGTGAAGAGAAAGATGGGATTTGATAGGTGAGGGGTTTTTGGGGAAGAGGTGTTGAGGTGATTGGTGAATGGGGGAAGAAGAGAGAGAGTGATGGTAGGGTCCTGTGGGGTCCACAGATCCTGTAGTGTCAAGGAAAAGTCATCCCTGCACCAAATGTTGCTCAAAATCACGTTTTGAGCCATTTCTGGCGTTAAACGCCGGGCTGGTGCCCATTCCTGGCGTTTAACGCCAGGTTCTTACCCTTTACTGGCGTTTAACGCCAGTCTGGTGCCCCTTTCTGGCGTTAAACGCCCAGAATGGTGCCAGACTGGGCGTTAAACGCCCAACAGCTAGCATTACTGGCGTTTGAACGCCAGTTTCTTCTCCTCCAGGGTGTGCTGTTTTTCTTCCTGTTTTTCATTCTGTTTTTGCTTTTTTCATTGTTTTTGTGACTTCTTATGATCATCAACCTACAAAAGAGATAAAATAACAAAAGAAAATAATTAATTATAAAACATTGGGTTGCCTCCCAACAAGCGCTTCTTTAATGTCATTAGCTTGACATAGGGCTCTCATGGAGCCTCAGAAATGCTCAGAACCGTGTTGAAACCTCCCAACACCAAACTTAGAGTTTGAATGTGGGGTTTCAACACCAAACTTAGAGTTTGGTTGTAGCCTCCCAACACCAAACTTAGAGTTTGACTGTGGGGGCTCTGTTTGGCTCTGTTTTGAGAGGAGCTCTTCATGCTTCCTCTCCATGATGACAGAGGGATATCCTTGGGCCTTAAACACCAAGGATTTTTCATTCACTTGAATGATTAACTCTCCTCTGTCAACATCAATCACAGCCTTTGCTGTGGCTAGGAAGGGTCTGCCAAGGATGATGGATTCATCCATGCACTTCCTAGTCTCTAGGACTATGAAATCAGTAGGAATGTACTGGTCTTCAACTTTAACCAGAACATTCTCTACAAGTCCATGGGCTTGTTTTCTTGAGTTGTCTGCCATCTCTAATGAGATTCTTGCAGCTTGCACCTCAAAAATCCCTAATTTCTCCATTACAGAGAGGGGCATGAGGTTTACACTTGACCCTAAGTCACACAAGGCCTTCTTGAAGGTCATGGTGCCTATGGTACAAGGTATAGAAAACTTCCCAGGATCCTGCCTCTTTTGAGGCAGTTTCTGCCTAGACAAGTCATCCAGTTCTTTGGTGAGCAAGGGTGGTTCATCCTCCCAAGTCTCATTTCCAAATAACTTGTCATTTAGCTTCATGATTGCTCCAAGGTATTTAGCAACTTGCTCTTCAGTGACATACTCATCCTCTTCAGAGGAAGAATACTCATCAGAGCTCATGAATGGCAGAAGTAAGTCCAAGGGAATCTCTATGGTCTCAATTTGAGCCTCAGATTCCCATTGTTCCTCATTGGGGAACTCATTGGAGGTTAGTGCACGCCCACTGAGGTCTTCCTCAGTGGCGTCCTCCTCCTCTCTTTCCTCCCAGAATTCGGCCATGTTAATGGCTTTGCACTCTCCTTTTGGATTTTCTTCTGTATTACTTGGGAGAGTGCTAGGAGGGAGTTCAGTAACTTTCTTGCTCAGCTGACCCACTTGTCCTTCCAAATTTCTGATGGAGGACCTTGTTTCATTCATGAAACTTTGAGTGGTCTTTATTAGATCAGAGACCATTGTTGCTAAGTCAGAAGTATTCTGCTTAGAACTCTCTGTCTGTTGCTGAGAAGATGATGGAAAAGGCTTGTTGTTACCAGGCCTGTTTCTTCCACCATTATTGTTATTGAAACCTTGTTGAGGTCTCTCTTGATTCTTCCATGAGAAATTTGGGTGATTTCTCCATGAAGAATTATAGGTGTTTCCATAGGGTTCTCCTAGGTAATTCACCTCTTCCATTGAAGGGTTCTCAGGATCATAGGCTTCTTCCTCAGATAAAGCTTCCTTAGTACTGTTTGGTGCATTTTGCATTCCAGACAGACTTTGAGAGATCAAATTGACTTGTTGAGTCAATATCTTGTTCTGAGCCAATATGGCATTCAGAGTGTCAATCTCAAGAACTCCTTTCTTCTGACTAGTCCCATTGTTCACAGGATTCCTTTCAGAAGTGTACATGAATTGGTTATTTGCAACCATTTCAATTAGCTCTTGAGCTTCTGCAGGCGTCTTCTTCAGATGAAGGGATCCTCCAGCAGAGCTATCCAAGGACATCTTAGATAGTTCAGAGAGACCATCATAGAAAATACCTATGATGCTCCATTCAGAAAGCATGTCTGAAGGACATCTTCTGATTAATTGTTTGTATCTTTCCCAAGCTTCATAGAGGGATTCTCCATCCTTCTGTCTGAAGGTTTGGACTTCCACTCTAAGCTTACTCCATCTTTGTGGTGGAAAGAACTTTGCCAAGAAGGCATTGACTAGCTTTTCCCAAGAGTCCAGGCTTTCTTTAGGTTGAGAATCCAACCATATTCTAGCTCTGTCTCTTACAGCAAAAGGGAATAGCATCAGTCTATAGACCTCAGGGTTAACCCCATTAGTCTTGACTGTGTCACAGATTTGCAAGAATTCAGCAAAAAACTGATGAGGATCTTCCATTGGAAGTCCATGGAACTTGCAATTCTGTTGCATTAGAGAAACTAATTGAGGCTTAAGCTCAAAGTTGTTTGCTCCAATGGCAGGGATAGAGATGCTTCTCCCATAGAAGTCGGGAGTAGGTGCAGTAAAGTCACCCAGCACCTTCCTTGCATTGTTGGCATTGTTGTTGTTTTCGGCTGCCATGGGTTCTTCTTCTTTGAAGAATTCGGTCAGGTCCTCTAAAGAGAGTTGTGCTTTGGCTTCTCTTAGCTTTCTCTTCAAGGTCCTTTCAGGTTCAGGATCAGCTTCAACAAGAATGCCTTTGTCTCTGCTCCTGCTCATATGAAAGAGGAGAGAAAAAGAAAATGTGGAATCCTCTATGTCACAGTATAGAGATTCCTTGAAATGTCAGAGGGAAAGAGAAATAGTAAGAAGAAGGAGAAGAAAAATTTGAACTTTAATTGGATAAGGTTCGAATTGTGCATTTAGAAGGAGTAGTACTCCATAAATAGAAGGATGTGGGAAGGAGGGAAGAGAATTTTCGAAAATTCAATCAAAAGATTTTGAAAACATTTTGAAAATTTGATTGATAATTTTCGAAAATTAAAAGTGAAAAAGAAATCAAGTGATTTTTGAAAAAGATTTTGAAATTAGAAATCAAAAAGATTTGATTGAAAACTAATTTGAAAAATATGTGATTAAAAAGATTTGATTGAAAAGTTATGGTTTTAAAAAGATGTGATTGAGAAGATATGATTTGAAAACAGTTTTAAAAGATATGATTTGAAAACAATTTTAAAAGATATGATTTGAAAACAATTTGAAAAGATATGATTTTAAAAATTAATGACTTGCCTAACAAGAAAAGATATGATTCAAACATAAAACCTTCCTTAATAGAAAAGGCAAAAAATGTTCAATCAAATCATTAATTGTTAGTAAGTATCTTTGAAAAAGGAAAGAAATTGATTTTGAAAACATTTGATTGAAAAGATATGATTTGAAAAAGATTTGATTTTGAAAAACTTGAAAAAAATTGATTTGAAAACAAAATCTTCCTCCTGGCACCATCCTGGCGTTAAACGCCCAGAATGGTATACATTCTGGCGTTTAACGCCCAAAATGCACCCTTTTTGGGCGTTAAACGCCCAACCAGGTGCCCTGGCTGGCGTTTAAACGCCAGTCTGCCTTCTTCACTGGGCATTTTTGAATGCTCAGCTTTTTCTGTATAATTCCTCTGCAGTGTGTTCTGAATCTTCAATTCTTTGTATCATTGACTTGAAAAGACACAAATTAGAAATATTTTTGGATTTTTAATAATCAAAATGCAACAAGAATCAAATAATAATGCATGCAAGACACCAAACTTAGCAGTTTGTATACTACTGACACTAATGAACTGAAAATGCATATGAGACACATAAAATACTCAAGTCAATAGAATTCAAAGATCAAAACAAAGAAATATATGCATGGATTCAAAAATTATAACAAAAACATGCAATTGACACCAAACTTAGGATGAGACACTAGACTTAAACAAGAAGTATTTTTGAATTTTTTGATTTTTTTTTAATTTCTTTAATTTTTTTGTGTTTTTTCGAAAATTAAGTAGAAAAAGAAGGTATCAAAATTCTTAATGAGAATTCCAGGAATCAGTGCAATGCTAGTCTAAGACTCCGGTCCAGGAATTAGACATGGCTTCACAGCCAGCCAAGCTTCCAAAGAAAGCTTCGGTCCAAAACACTAGACATGACCAAAGGTCAGCCAAGCCTTAGCAAATCACTGCTCCAAAAGCAAGATTGATACGAAATCAACAAGCTCTTGTGGTGATAAGTTGAAATCTCGGTCCAATCAGATTAGACATGGCTTCTCAGCCAGCCAGATTTCAACAAATCATCATGAAACTCTAGAATTCATCTTCAAGAATTTCGAAAAAAAAAATACCTAATCTAAGCAACAAGATGAACCGTCAGTTGTCCAGCCTGAACAATCCCGGGCAATAACACCAAAAATTGGATGTTGTTGCCGGATCTTGGCTCTGATGTTACCAAAGGCTTGCTCAAAACTAGAACAATCCCCGGCAACGGCGCCAAAAACTTGACATGCGAAATTGTGAACTATACTTTTTCACAACTCTCATAATCCCTGGTAATGGCTCCAAAAACTTGGTGCGCCTAATACCATGGCATTACACAACTTCGCACGACTAACCAGCAAGTGCACTGGGTCGTCCAAGTAATAAACCTTACGTGAGTAAGGGTCGATCCCACGGAGATTGTTAGTATTGAAGCAAGCTATGGTCATCTTGTAAATCTTAGTCAGGCAAGCTCAAATGTATATGATGATGAACGAAAATAACATAAAGATAAGGATAGTGATACTTATGTATATCATTGGTGTAAGAGCTTCAGACAAGTGTATGAAGATGCCTTCCCTTCCGTCTCTCTGCTTTCCTACTGTCTTCATCCAACCCTTCTTACTCCTTTCCATGGCAAGCTCGTATAGGGTCTCACTGTTGTCAGCAGCTACCTCCCATCCTCGCAGTGAAAGCTAATGCTCAATACTCTGTCACAGTACGGCCAATCACCGGTTCGGTTCCCTCCCCTACCGGAATAGAATAACTCTTTTGCGTCTGTCACTAACGCCCAGTAGGTTATAGGTTTGAAGCACGTCACAGTCATTCAGTCATTGAATCCTACTCAGAATACCACAGACAAGGTTAGACCTTCCGGATTCTCTTGAATGCTGCCATCAGTTCTTGCCTATACCACGAAGACTCTGATCTCACGGAATGGCTGGCTCGTTTGTCAGGCGAGCACTCGGTTGTCAGGCGATCAACCATGCATCATGCAATCAGAAATCCAAGAGATATTCACTAAGCCTCAGATGCTTGTAGAACAAGAATGGTTGTCAGTCACCTTGTTCATGGGTGAGAATGGTGATGGGCGTCAATCATCACCTTCATCATGTTGAAGAACAAGTGATATCTTGGTAAAAGAACAAGCGGAATTTGAATGAAAGAACAATAGTAATTGCATTAATACTCGAGGTACAGCAGAGCTCCACACCTTAATCTATGGTGTGTAGAAACTCCACCGTTGAAAATACATAAGAACAAGATCTAGGCATGGCCGAATGGCCAGCCTCCCAAAGAGGGTTCAATCATAAAAACATGATCAAAAGAGGGTTTTTATACAATAGTAAAAGGTCCTACTTATAAGAAACTAGTAGCCTAGGGTGTACAGAAATGAGTAAATGACATAAAATCCTTTTCCGGGCCCACTTGGTGTGTGCTTGGGCTGAGCAATGAAGCAATTTCGTGTAGAGACTCTTCTTGGAGTTAAACGCCAGCTTTGGTGCCAGTTTGGGCGTTTAACTCCCATTTGGGTGCCAGTTCCAGCGTTTAACGCTGGGATTTCTTGAGGTGACTTTGAACGCCGGTTTGGGCCATCAAATCTTGGGCAAAGTATGGACTATTATATATTGCTGGAAAGCCCAGGATGTCTACTTTCCAACGCCGTTGAGAGCGCGCCAATTGGGCTTCTGTAGCTCCAGAAAATCCACTTCGAGTGCAGGGAGGTCAGAATCCAACAGCATCTGCAGTCCTTTCGAGTCTCTGGATCAGATTTTTGCTCAGGTCCCTCAATTTCAGCCAGAAAATACCTGAAATCACAGAAAAACACACAAACTCATAGTAAAGTCCAGAAAAGTGAATTTTAATTAAAAACTAATAAAAATATACTAAAAACTAACTATATCATATCAAAAACATACTAAAAATAATGCCAAAAAGTATACAAATTATCCGCTCATCAATGGCCAAGATCAACCAAGTAGCAAACGCAGTGCAGTAAATGCGCTAGGAGCATCACTTTAGGATTGATGAATTGTGGAAAAAAGTGTAGAGATCCCAAGGAGCAGAACTGATGAAAAGAGTGCAGAGAATTCAGGCAGAGTTGATGATAGAAGTCTCAATATTAGGGTTGATGTTAGTAATAGAAGTGTCAACAAGAATAATGTCAAGACTTATTAAATGAACATGCATATCACAACTGATTTTCGTTTTCATAGCTAGCTTTAGACATTCTACTCTCTATTTATGTTGATGACAAAAGCAATGAGAGTGAGAAACATGTGCAGTTAGATATGTGCAGCAACCACAAAGTTAGTTAGTGCGTTGGTGCGCGAAATTGTGAACAATACTTTTCACAACTCTCATAATCCCCGGTCATGAACCACAAAAACTTGGTAGCTTGGTGCACGAAATTGCAATCACACTTTTGCAATCCCGCACAACTAACCAGCAAGTGCACTGGGTCGTCCAAGTAATACCTTGCGTGAGCAAGGGTCGATCCCACGGAGATTGTCGGCTTGAAGCAAGCTATGGTTATCTTGTAAATCTTAGTCAGGATATCAGGAATTATCAGGATTGATTGTAAAAAGCAAAAGAACATGAAATGGTTACTTGTATTGCAGTAATGGAGAATAGGTTGGGGTTTGGAGATGCTCCATCTTCTGAATCTCTGCTTTCCTACTGTCTCCTTCTTCAAGCACGCAAGGCTCCTTCCATGGCAAGCTGTATGTAGGGTTTCACCGTTGTCAATGGCTACCTCCCATCCTCTCAGTGAAAGCGATTGCATATGCTCTTGTCACAGCATAGCGGAATTCAGCTGTCAGTTCTCGGTCAGGCCGGAATAATATCCATCGATACTTTTGCGTCTGTCACTAACGCCCCGCCTGCTAGGAGTTTGAAGCACGTCACAGTCATTCAGTCATTGAATCCTACTCAGAATACCACAGACAAGGTTTAGACCTTCCGGATTCTCTTGAATGCCGCCATCAGTTCTAGCTTATACCACGAAGATTCCGATTAAAGAATCCAAGAGATAACTACTCAATCTAAGGTAGAACGGAGGTGGTTGTCAAGCACACGTTCGTAGTTGAGAATGATGATGACTGTCACGGATCATCACATTCATCCGGATTAAGAACAAGTATTATCTTAGAATGGAAGCAAGCATGATTGAATAAGAAACAGTAGTAATTGCATTAATCCATCAAGACACAGCAGAGCTCCTCACCCCCAACCATGGGGTTTAGAGACTCATGCTGTGGAAGGTACACAAAGAAACGTGTAAAGTGTCATCAGGTCTAGGAACAATGTCAAAAGGCCCTATTAATAGTAAACTAGTATCCTAAGGTTTACAGAATTGAGTAAATGACAGAAAAATCCACTTCCGGGCCCACTTGGTGTGTGCTTGGACTGAGCAATGAAGCATTTTTGTGTAGAGACCTTTTCTGGAGTTAAATGCCAGCTTTCATGCCAGTTTGGGCGTTTAACTCCAAGTTTTATGCCAGTTCCGGCGTTCAACGCTGGAATTTCTGAGGCCGAATTGCTACACCGGTTTGGGCCATCAAATCTTGGGCAAAGTATGGACTATCATATATTGCTGGAAAGCCCAGGATGTCTACTTTCCAATGCCGTTGAGAGCGCGCCAATTGGGCTTCTGTAGCTCCGTAAAATCCACTTTGAGTGCAGGGAGGTCAGAATCCAACAGCATCTGCAGTCCTTTTTGGTCTCTGGATCGGATTTTTGCTCAGGACCCTCAATTTCAGCCAGAAAATACCTGAAATCACAGAAAAACACACAAACTCATAGTAAAGTCCAGAAAAGTGAATTTTAATTAAAAACTAATAAAACTATACTAAAAACTAACTAAATCATACTAAAAACATACTAAAAATAATGCCAAAAAGCGTATAAATTATCCGCTCATCATGCGTCCAGCTTAGCACAATTAGTTAGAATCTATTAAGAAACTCTGTATATATAGTACAAACATGTAAACTAAAATTAAGTTCAGAAAATACAGATTCAAAATCACTCAATGTGATAGCTCTCTCTTTTCCTCGCTTCTCTCTCTATCTTCCTCTCTTTTCTTGTTCATCATTTCTTCATCATCTTCATCTCAATTTGTGATACGTCACATGGTATCAGAGCTAAAGATCCATAAACAACAACCACAGCACCACGCCAATCACTAGAGCTCCAACGAGCCCACTCAGTTAGAATGCCTTCGCTGCGTTCTCGGTCATAAAACTCAACGATAGCAATTTCAAAGCGTGGAAGAAGCAAGTGTTGGCATGCATCAAAGTTAACAAACTACAGAATCACCTAGATCCGAGAAAGATCCCAGTCAAGTTCACCTTAGAAGCAAATCGAAGTCGTGGAATAGACTTCAGAATATGCAGAATGGGAGATCCAAGACCAATAGCTTGTAGCGTGGCTCATAGCATCCATAGAGTCAAACTTCGTCAATCAAGCGGTGCAGTATGAATATGCTGTTACCATGGTATAAAGAGTTTAGGAAAGAAACGAAGAATTATTTAAAAAAATATTATTTTTATTATTCATATTTTTCATTTGTAATTACAAGGTTCTTACCAATATATAGATCAACAGTACGCTAAGGATACACTCATTATATAATAATATCTTAATAAATTACATTAATTTTTTTTCCTAATCCTCTTTGATATTTTTCTGATTTTGTTCCCTAATTATGATATTCTAATATGCATATTAGATCTCGAATGTTTTTAAAGAGTACATTGAAGCTCGAGTCAAATCGAAAATCAAACAACTAAAAATGCAGCTGAAATCGTTCAAGAAGCAAGGTTCAACAGTCACCGAGTATATGGCCAAGATCAACCAAGTAGCAAACGCAGTGCAGTAAATGCGCTAGGGGCATCACTTTAGGATTGATGAATTGTGGAAAAAAGTGTAGAGATCCTGATGAGCGGATAATTTATACGCTTTTTGGCATTGTTTTTAGGTAGTTTTTAGTAAGTTCAAGCTACTTTTAGGATGTTTTCATTAGTTTTTATGTTAAATTCACATTTCTAGACTTTACTATGAGTTTATGTGTTTTTTTGTAATTTCATGTAATTTCTGGCTGAAATTGAGGGACTTGAGCAAAACTCTGAAAAAGGCTGACAAAAGGACTGCTGATGCTGTTGGAATCTGACCTCCCTGCACTCAAAATGAATTTTCTGGAGCTACAGAACTCTAAATGGTACGCTCTCAATGGCGTTGAAAAGTAGACATCCAGAGCTTTCCAGCAATATATAATAGTCCATACTTTATTCGGAAATTAATGACGTAACTTGGCGTTGAACGCTAAGTACATGCTGCTGCCTGGAGTTAAACGCCAGAAACACGTCATGATCCGGAGTTGAACGCCCAAAACACGTTATAACTCGGCGTTCTACTCCAAGAAAAGCCTCAGCTTGTGGATAGATCAAGCTCAGCCCAAGCATACACCAAGTGGGCCCCAGAAGTGGATTTATGCATCAATTACTTACTCATGTAAACCCTAGTAGCTAGTCTAGTATAAATAGGATAAGTTACTATTGTATTAGACGTCTTATCTTTTGACAGTTTAATCTTTTGATCATTCGGTGTTTTGATCATTGAGGGGGCTGGCCATTCGGCCATGCCTGAACCTTTCACTTATGTATTTTCAACGGTGGAGTTTCTGCACACCATAGATTAAGGGTGTGGAGCTCTGCTGTACCTCAAGTTTCAATACAATCACTATTACTTTCTATTCAATTCTCTTTTATTCTTATTCCAAGATATACGTTGCACAACACTTTGATGAATGTGATGATCCGTGACACTCATCATCATTCTCACCTATGAACGTGCGTGACTGACAACCACTTCCGTTCTACTTTAGGCCGGGCGCATATCTCTTAGATTCCCCAACAGAATCTTCGTGGTATAAGCTAGATAGATGGCGGCATTCATGGGGATCCGGAAAGTCTAACCTTGTCTGTGGTATTTCGAGTAGGATCCCGGGAATCCGGAAAGTCTAACCTTGTCTGTGGTATTCCGAGTAGGATTTCGGTATTGAATGACTGTGATGAGCTTCAAACTCCTGAAGGCTGGGCGTGATGACAAACGCAAAAGAATCAAGGAATTCTACTCCAACCTGATTGAGAACCGACAGATGATTAGCCGTGCTGTGACAGAGCATTTGGACCATTTTCACTGAGAGGATGAGATGTAGCTATCAACAAGGGTGATGCCTCCAGACGATTAGCCGTGCAGTGACAGCGCATAGGACCATTTTCTCGAGAGGATTAAAAATAGCCATTGATGATGGTGATGTCCTACATACAGCTTGCCATGGAAAGGAGTAAGAAGGATTGGATGAAAGCAATAAGAAAGTAGAGATTCGAAAGGATTCTAGCATCTCCACACGCCTATCTGAAATTCCCACTATTGATTTACATAAGTATTTCTATCCCTTTTTATTTTCTATTTATTATTAATTTTTGAAACCCATAACCATTTAATCTGCCTAACTGAGATTTACAAGGTGACCATAGCTTGTTTCATACCAACAATCTCTGTGGGATCGACCCTTACTCACGTAAGGTATTACTTGGATGACCCAGTACACTTGCTGGTTAAGTTGAACGGAGTTGTGTCCACACATAGCCAAGAGCCATAATAATGATTCCATACAATAACAAAGAGTACTACATTGATGTGATCACAATTTCGTTCACCAAGTTTTTGGCGCCGTTGCCGGGGATTGTTCGAGTATGGACAACTGACGGTTCATCTTGTTGCTCAGATTAGGTAATTTTCTTTTCAAAAATCTTTTTCAAAATTTTTCTTTTCTTTTTTTGTTTTTCCAAAAAAAATATTTTCGAAAAAAAATTAATAAAAATCCAAAAAAAATTAATAAAATCATAAAAAAATATATTTTGTGTTTTTTGTTTGAGTCTTGAGTCAACTTTTAAGTTTGGTGTCAATTGCATGCTTTAAAAATTTTTCTTGCATTTTTCGAAAATCTCATGCATTCATAGTGTTCTTTATGATCTTCAAGTTGTTCTTGACAAGTCTTCTTGTTTGATCTTGATGATTTCTTGTTTTGTGTTGTTTGTTGTTTTTCATATGCATTTTTCGTTTGTTAGAGTCCATGCATTAAAGATTTCTAAGTTTGGTGTCTTGCATGTTTTCTTTGCATAAAAATTTTTTTAAAATTATGTTCTTGATGTTCATCATGATCTTCAAAGTGTTCTTGGTGTTCATCTTGACATTCATAGTGTTCTTGCATGCATCCTGTGTTTTGATCCAAAATTTTCATGTTTTGGGTCATGTTTGTGTTTTTCTCTCTCATAATTAAAAATTCAAAAATAAAAAATATATCTTTTCCTTTTTTCTCTCCAAATTTTCGAAATTTTTGGTTGACTTGGTCAAAAATTTTTAAAATTAGTTGTTTCTAACAAGTCAAGTCAAATTTTCAAAAATTTAAAAATCTTATCTTTTCAAAATCTTTTTCAAAAATCATATCTTTTCCAATTTTTCCTCTTTTTCGAAAATTTCAAAAATCTTTTTCAAAAAATTTTCAAAATCTTTTTCTTATCTTTATATCAAATTTTCGAAAATTAGCTAACAATCGATGTGATTGATTCAAAAATTTGAAGTTTGTTACTTTCTTGTTAAGAAAGGTTCAATCTTTAAATTCTAGAATCATATCTTGTAATTACTTGTTAGTTAAGTAATTAATTTTAATTTTAAAATTAAATCTTTTTTAAAATATCTTTTTCTTAAAAATCTTATCTTTTTATCTTATCTTTTTCAAAATTTGATTTCAAAAATATCTTATCTTATCTTATCTTCTTATCTTTTCAAATTTGATTTTAAAATTTTTTTCAACTAACTTTTTAACTTTTTGTTTGTTTCTTATCTTTTTCAAAACCACCTAACTACTCTTTCCTCTCTAATTTTCGAAAATATCTCACCCCTTTTTCAAAAATTCTTTTTAATTAACTAATTGTTTCATGTTTTTAATTACATCTTATCTCTAATTTTCGAAAATCACCAACCCTTTTTTAAAATTATTTTCGAATTCTCTTCCTCTTCTCTTTCTCTATTTAATTATTTAATTACTAACACTTCTCTTCACCTCTCTTCATCTAAAAAAATCCGAACCCACTCTTCTTCATTCTTCTTCCCTTTCTTTTTCTACTAACATAAAGGAATCTCTATACTGTGACATAGAGGATTCCTCTTCTTTTCTTGTTTTCTTCTCTTTCATATGAGCAGGAACAGGGAAAAAGGCACTCTTGTTGAAATTGATCCTGAACCTGAAATGACTCTGAAAAGGAAACTAAGAGAAACTAAATTACAACAATCTAGAAACAACCTTTCAGAAATTTTCGAACAAGAGAAGGAGATGGCAGCCGAAAATAATAATAATGCAAGGAGAATGCTTGGTGACTTCACAAAGCCAACGTCCAAATTTGATGGAAGAAGCATCTCCATTCCTGCCATTGGAGCCAATAACTTTGAGCTTAAGCCTCAACTAGTTGCTTTAATGCAACAGAACTGCAAGTTTTATGGACTTCCATATGAAGATCCTTACCAGTTTTTAACTGAGTTCTTGCAGATCTGTGAGACTGTAAAGACGAACGGGGTTGATCCTGAAGTCTACAGACTCATGCTTTTCCCTTTTGCTGTAAGAGACAGAGCTAGAATATGGTTGGATTCACAACCCAAGGATAGCCTGGACTCCTGGGATAAGCTGGTCACTGCCTTCTTAGATAAATTCTTTCCTCCTCAAAAGCTGAGCAAGCTGAGAGTGGATGTTCAAACCTTCAAACAAAAAGATGGTGAATCCCTCTATGAAGCTTGGGAAAGATACAAGCAGCTGACCAAAAGATGTCCATCTGACATGTTTTCAGAATGGACCATATTAGATATATTCTATTATGGTCTATCTGAATTTTCGAAAATGTCATTGGACCATTTTGCAGGTGGATCCATTCACCTAAAGAAAACGCCTGAAGAGGCTCAAGAACTCATTGACATGGTTGCAAATAACCAATTCATGTACACTTCTGAGAGGAATTCCGTGAATAATGGGATACCTCAAAAGAAAGGAGTTCTTGAAATTGATGCTCTGAATGCCATATTGGCTCAGAACAAAGTGTTGACTCAACAGGTCAACATGATCTCTCAAAATCTGAATGGATGGCAACATGCATCCAACAGTACTAAAGAGGCAGCTTCTGAAGAAGCTTATGATCCTGAGAACCCTGCCATGGCAGAGGTTAATTACATGGGTGAATCTTATGGAAACACCTATAACTCATCATGGAAAAATCATCCAAATTTCTCATGGAAGGATCAATAAAAGCCTCAACAAGGCTTTAACAATGGTGGACGCAATAGGCTGAGCAATAGCAAGCCTTTCCCATCATCTTCTCAGCAACAGACAGAGAATTCTGAACAAAACACTTCTAATTTAGCCAATCTAGTCTTTGATCTGTCAAAGGCCACTTTCAGTTTCATGAGTGAAACAAGATCCTCCATCAGAAATCTGGAGGCACAAGTAGGCCAGCTGAGTAAGAAAGTCATTGAAACTCCTCCCAGTATTCTCCCAAGCAATACAAAAGAGAATCCAAAAGGAGAGTGCAAGGCCATTGATATAATCAATATGGCCGAATGCACAAGGGAGGAGGAGGACAAAAATCCTAGTGAGGAAGACCTCCTGGGACGTCCCTCAAGCAAGAAGGAGTTTCCTATTAAGGATCCAAAGGAATCTGAGGCTCATATAGAGACCATAGAGATTCCATTAAATCTCTTTCTGCCATTCATGAGCTCTGAAGACTATTCTTCCTCTGAAGAGGATGAAGATGTGACTGGAGAGCAAGTTGCTCAATATTTAGGAGCTATCATAAAGCTGAATGCCAAGTTGTTTGGTAATGAGACTTGGGAAAGTGAACCTCCTTTGCTTATTAGTGAACTGGATACCTGGATTCAGCAAATTTTACCTCAAAAGAGACAAGATCCTGGCAAGTTCTTAATACCTTGTACCATAGGCACCATAACCTTTGAAAAAGCTCTATGTGATCTGGGGTCAGGGATAAATCTTATGCCACTCTCTGTAATGGAGAAGCTGGGGATCATTGAGGTACAACCTGCCTTGTTCTTATTACAATTGGCAGACAAGTCATTGAGACAAGCTTATGGAATAGTAGAGGACGTGTTAGTAAAGGTTGAAGGCCTTTACATCCCTGCTGATTTCATAATCTTAGACACTAGAAAGGAAGAGGATGAATGCATCATCCTTGGAAGACCTTTCCTAGCCACAGCAGGAGCTGTGATAGATGTCAACAGAGGTGAATTAGTCCTTCAATTGAATGGGGACTACCTTGTGTTTAAGGCACATGGCCAACCCTCTGTGACAAAAGAGAGTAAGCACAAAGAGCTTCTCTCAGTTCAGAGTCAAGAAGAGCCCCCACAGTCAAACTCTAAGTTTGGTGTTGGGAGGCCACAACCAAACTCTAAGTTTGGTGTTAAGACCCCATATCCAAACTCTAAGTTTGGTGTTGGGACTATACAACATTGACCTGATCACCTTGTGGCTCCATGAGAGCCCACTGTCAAGCTATTGACATTAAAGAAGCGCTTGTTGGGAGGTAACCCAATTTTATTTATCTCATTTTTATTTTATTTTATTTTATTCTTATTTTGTGTCTTATTAGGTACATGATCATGAGGAGTCACGAAAAAAAATATAAAAATTAAAAACAGAATCAAAAATAGCAGAAGAAAAATCACACCCTGGAGGAAGCACAGACTAGCATTCAACGCCAGTAAGGAGTATCTGGCTGGCATTCAACGCCAGAACAGAGCATGAATCTGGCGCTGAACGCCAGAAACAAGCAACATCCTGGCGTTTGAATGCCAGGAATGTGCCTAGAGGAAAAGCTGGTGCTGAACGCCAGTAACAAGCAGGAAACTGGCGTTCAACGCCAGAAACATGTTACATATGGGCGTTGAACGCCCAGAACGTGCATCACCTCGGCGTTTAAACGCCAGAATGGTATGCAAGGGCATTTTACATGCCTATTTGGTGCAGGGACGGAATTCCTTGACACCTCAGGATCTGTGGACCCCACAGGATCACCTCAGGATCTGTGGACCCCACAGGATCCCCACCTAACATATTCCCACCTTACCTCCTAATCCTATTTTACTCTTCCCAATAAACACTCCTTCCCAAAACCCTTCACCAATCACCTCAATCTCTCTTTCCAATTACCATCTTCACCATTCACATCCATCCACTCTTCCCCATAAACCCTACCTACCTTCCAAATTCAAATTTTCTTTCCCACCCAATCCCACCCTATATGGCCGAAACTTCACCCTCCCCTTTCCCTATATAAACCCCTCCATCCCACTTCATTTTCACACAACACAACCCTCTCTTGTCCCCCTTGGCCGAATACACATTCACCCTTCTCCTCCATATTTTCTTCTTCTTCTTCTTCTCTTCTTTCTTCTCTTGCTCGAGGGCGAGCAATATTCTAAGTTTAGTGTGGTAAAAGCATAAGCTTTTTGTTTTTCCATTACCATCAATGGCACCTAAGGCCGGAGAATCCTCTAGAAAAGGAAAAGGGAAGACAAAAGCTTCCACCTCCGAGTCATGGGAGATGGAAAGATTCATCTCCAAGAGCCATCAAGACCACTTCTATGATGTTGTGGCAAAGAAGAAGGTGATCCCTGAGGTCCCTTTCAAGCTCAAGAAAAATGAGTATCCGGAGATCCGACATGAAATCCGAAGAAGAGGTTGGGAAGTCCTAACCAACCCCATGCAACAAGTCAGAATCTTAATGGTTCAAGAGTTCTATGCCAATGCATGGATCACTAGGAACCATGATCAAAGTATGAACCCGAGTCCAAAGAATTATCTCACAATGGTTCGGGGGAAATACTTAGATTTTAGTCCGGAAAATGTGAGGTTGGCATTCCACTTGCCCATGATGCAAGAAGATGTACGCCCCTACACTAGAAGGGTCAACTTTAATCAAAGGTTGGACCAAGTCCTTATGGACATATGTGTGGAAGGAGCTCAATGGAAGAGAGACTCCAAAGGCAAGCCAGTTCAACTAAGAAGACTGGACCTCAAGCCTGTGGCTAGAGGATGGTTGGAGTTCATTCAACGCTCCATCATTCCCACTAGCAACCGATCCGAAGTTACTGTGGATCGGGCCATCATGATTTATAGCATCATGATTGGAGAGGAAGTAGAAGTTCATGAAGTCATCTCCAATGAATTCTACAAAATAGCCGAAAAGCCCTCCACCATGGCAAGGCTAGCTTTTCCTCACCTTATTTGCCATCTATGTTACTCAGCTGGAGTTATCATAGAAGGAGATATCTCCATTGAAGAGGATAAGCCCATCACCAAGAAGAGGATGGAGCAAGCAAGAGAAACCCTCCACGGTTCTCAAGAGATGCATGAGGAAGTTCATCATCAAGAAATCCCTGAGATGCCTCAAGGGATGCACTTTCCTCCCAACAACTATTGGGAACAACTCAACACTTCCTTAGAAGATTTGAGCCACAATGTGGAACAATTAAGGGTGGAACATCATGAGCACTCCATCATTCTCCATGAAATAAGAGAAGATCAGAGAGCAATGAGGGAGGAGCAACAAAGGCAAGGAAGGGACATAGAAGAGCTTAAGGATATTGTTGGTCCTTTAAGAAGAAGACGCCACTAAGGTGGATTCATTCCTTGTTCTTATTTCTTTCTGTTTTTCGGTTTCTATGTTATATTTTGTGTCTCTACTTCATGATCATTAGTATGTAGTAACTATGTCTTAAAGTTATGAATAATTCCATTAATCTTTCACCTCTCTTAAATGAAATATGTTTTAATTCAAAAGAACAAGAAGTACATGAATTTCGAACTTATCCTTGAATTTAATTTAATTATATTGATGTGGTGACAATACTTTTTGTTTTCTAAATGAATGCTTGAACAGTGCATTTTTTTTATTTTGTTGTTTATGAATGTTAAAACTGTTGGCTCTTGAAAGAATGATGAACAAAGAGAAATGTTATTGATGATCCGAAAAATCATGAAATTGATTCTTGAAGCAAGAAAAAGCAGTGAATAGCAAAAGCTTGCGAAAAAAAATGACGAAAAAAAAATATAGAAAGAAAAAGCAAGCAGAAAAAGCCAATAGCCCTTAAAACCAAAAGACAAGGGTAAAAAGGATCCAAAGCAGAAAGAGGGTGCTTAAGAGCTCTAGACACCTCTAACTGGGGACTCTAGCAAAGCTGAGTCACAATCTGAAAAGGTTCACCCAGTCATGTGTCTGTGGCATTTATGTATCCGGTGGTAATACTGGAAAACAAAGTGCTTAGGGCCACGACCAAGACTCATAAGTAGCTGTGTTCAAGAATCAACATGCTTAACTAGGAAAGTCAATAACACTATCCAAAATTCTAAGTTCCTAAAGAAGCCAATCATTCTAAAACTTCAAAGGAAAAAGTGAGATGCCAAAACTGTTCAGAAGCAAAAAGCTACAAGTCCCGCTCATCTAATTAGAATTAATATTCATTGATATTTTGTAATTTATAGTATATTCTCTTCTTTTTATCCTATTTGATTTTCAGTTGCTTGGGGACAAGCAACAATTTAAGTTTGGTGTTGTGATGAGCGGATAATTTATACGCTTTTTGGCATTGTTTTTAGGTAGTTTTTAGTAAGTTCAAGCTACTTTTAGGATGTTTTCATTAGTTTTTATGTTAAATTAACATTTCTGGACTTTACTATGAGTTTGTGTGTTTTTCTATAATTTCAGGTAATTTCTGGCTGAAATTGAGGGACCTGAGCAAAACTCTGAAAAAGGCTGACAAAAGGACTGCTGATGCTGTTGGAATCTGACCTCCCTGTACTCAAAATGGATTTTCTGGAGCTACAGAACTCCAAATGGCGCGCTCTCAACGGCTTTGGAAAGTAGACATCCAGAGCTTTCCAGCAATATATAATAGTCCATACTTTATTCGGAAATTGACGACGTAACATGGCGTTGAACGCCAAGTACATGCTGCTGCCTGGAGTTAAACGCCAGAAACACATCATGATCCGGAGTTGAACGCCCAAAACACGTTATAACTCGGTGTTCAACTCCAAGAAAAGCCTCAGCTCGTGGATAGATCAAGCTCAGCCCAAGCATACACCAAGTGGGCCCCAGAAGTGGATTTATGCATCAATTACTTACTCATGTAAACCCTAGTAGCTAGTCTAGTATAAATAGGATAAGTTACTATTGTATTAGACGTCTTATCTTTTGACAGTTTAATCTTTTGATCATTCGGTGTTTTGATCATTGAGGGGGCTGTCCATTCGGCCATGCCTGAACCTTTCACTTATGTATTTTCAACGGTGGAGTTTCTGCACACCATAGATTAAGGGTGTGGAGCTCTGCTGTACCTCAAGTTTCAATACAATCACTATTAATTTCTATTCAATTCTCTTTTATTCTTATTCCAAGATATACGTTTCACAACACTTTGATGAATGTGATGATCCGTGACACTCATCATCATTCTCACCTATGAACGTGCGTGACTGACAACCACTTCCGTTCTACTTTAGGCCGGGCGCATATCTCGTAGATTCCCCAACAGAATCTTCGTGGTATAAGCTAGATAGATGGCGGCATTCATGGGGATCCGGAAAGTCTAACCTTGTCTGTGGTATTCCGAGTAGGATCCCGGGAATCCGGAAAGTCTAACCTTGTCTGTGGTATTCCGAGTAGGATTCCGGTATTGAATGACTGTGACGAGCTTCAAACTCCTGAAGGCTGGGCGTGATGACAAACGCAAAAGAATCAAGGGATTCTACTCCAACCTGATTGAGAACCGACAGATGATTAGCCGTGCTGTGACAGAGCATTTGGACCATTTTCACTAAGAGGATGGGATGTAGCTATCAACAAGGGTGATGCCTCCACACGATTAGCCGTGCAGTGACAACGCATAGGACCATTTTCCCAAGAGGATTAAAAGTAGCCATTGATGATGGTGATGCCCTACATACAGCTTGCCATGGAAAGGAGTAAGAAGGATTGGATGAAAGCAATAAGAAAGTAGAGATTCGAAAGGATTCTAGCATCTCCACACGCCTATCTGAAATTCCCACTATTGATTTACATAAGTATTTCTATCCCTTTTTATTTTCTATTTATTATTAATTTTCGAAACCCATAACCATTTAATCTGCCTAACTGAGATTTACAAGGTGACCATAGCTTGTTTCATACCAACAATCTCTGTGGGATCGACCCTTACTCACGTAAGGTATTACTTGGATGACCCAGTACACTTGCTGGTTAAGTTGAACGGAGTTGTGTCCACACATAGCCAAGAGCCATAATAATGATTCCATACAATAACAAAGAGTACTACATTGATGTGATCACAATTTCGTCCACCAGATCCCAAGGAGCAGAACTGATGAAAAGAGTGCAGAGAATCCAGGCAGAGTTGATGATAGAAGTCTCAATATTAGGGTTGATGTTAGTAATAGAAGTGTCAACAAGAATAATGTCAAGACTTATTAAATGAACATGCATATCACAACTGATTTTCGTTTTCATAACTAGCTTTAGACATTCTACTCTCTATTTATGTTGATGACAAAAGCAATGAGAGTGAGAAACATGTGCAGTTAGATATGTGCAGCAACCACAAAGTTAGTTAGTGTGTCCAGCTTAGCACAATTAGTTAGAATCTATTAAGCAACTCTGTATATATAGTACAAACATGTAAACTAAAATTAAGTTCAGAAAATACAGATTCAAAATCACTCAATGTGATAGCTCTCTCTCTTCCTCGCTTCTCTCTCTATCTTCCTCTCTTTTCTTGTTCATCATTTCTTCATCATCTTCATCTCAATTTGTGATACCTCACATGGTATCAGAGCTAAAGATCCATAAACAACAACCACAGCACCATGCCAATCACTAGAGCTCCAACGAGCCCACTCAGTTAGAATGCCTTCGCTGCGTTCTCGGTCATAAAACTCAACGATAGCAATTTCAAAGCGTGGAAGAAGCAAGTGTTAGCATGCATCAAAGTTAACAAACTACAGAATCACCTAGATCCGAGAAAGATCCCAGTCAAGTTCACCTTAGAAGCAAATCGAAGTCGTGGAATAGACTTCAGAATATGCAGAATGGGAGATCCAAGACCAATAGCTTGTAGCGTGGCTCATAGCATCCATAGAGTCAAACTTCGTCAATCAAGCGGTGCAGTATGAATATGCTGTTACCATGGTATAAAGAGTTTAGGAAAGAAACGAAGAATTATTTAAAAAAATATTATTTTTATTATTCATATTTTTCATTTGTAATTACAAGGTTCTTACCAATATATAGATCAACAGTACGCTAAGGATACACTCATTATATAATAATATCTTAATAAATTACATTAATTTTTTTTCCTAATCCTCTTTGATATTTTTCTGATTTTGTTCCCTAATTATGATATTCTAATATGCATATTAGATCTCGAATGTTCTTAAAGAGTAGTTTGAAGCTCGAGTCAAATTGAAAATCAAACAACTAAAAATGCAGCTGAAATCGTTCAAAAAGCAAGGTTCAACAGTCACCGAGTATATGGCCAAGATCAACCAAGTAGCAAACGCAGTGCAGTAAATGCGCTAGGAGCATCACTTTAGGATTGATGAATTGTGGAAAAAAGTGTAGAGATCCCAAGGAGCAGAACTGATGAAAAGAGTGCAGAGAATTCAGGCAGAGTTGATGATAGAAGTCTCAATATTAGGGTTGATGTTAGTAATAGAAGTGTCAACAAGAATAATAAATAGTAGGATTGATGTTGATGATAGAAGCAATGAGAGTGAGAAGCCTGTGCAGCAACCACAAAGTTAGTTAGTGAGTTTATTAGTGTGTCCAATTCAGTATAATTAGTTAGAATATGTTAAGCAACCCTGTATATATAGTACAAACCTGTAAACTAAAATTAAGTTCGGAAAATACATATTCAAAATCACTTAATGCAATAGCTCTCTCTCTCTCTTCCTCTCTTTTCTTGTTCGTCATTTTTTCATCATCTCAGGTTTTGATACCTTACAATTTACACTTATTAAAGCATACTCTATATTGTTAATTCTATAAGATAATAATTATTTTATCATATTTTAAACTCTAAATAATAGTATCTACTTATTTAGCAAAAATAAAAAAGACAGAAAAAATGACAGAAAATTTAGTCTAATAACTATAACAAGAAATTAGCTAACTAGAAAATTATACTTGATTTTTTTTATTTTAAAATTTTCTGTATTTAGAATTTTATAAAAAAAAGTAAAAATAATAAAATTATGTTTTCACTTTTTTTTAACAAAATTCTAAAATAAAAAACAAAAGTTCAAACTTAATACGCTCTTAATTTTTCAATAAAATCTTTATGTTTTTGCTTCCTTATACTTATTAACCAAACCCTTATAATAATGGTTAGTCAAAAGTTTTTTTTTTTAAATAGACATTTAGCAAAAATGCTGAGTTTAAAATAACATATTTTCATCTTATTTCAATTTATAATTTTAAAAATAATATAAATTTAATTTGGTATTTGGTAAAGTATTTTAGAAAGAAGTTGTGCTTGTAGAAATTACAAATACTTATAACTTTGAAAGTTATAGATACTTTTAAAAATATCTTAAAAAATATTTTTAAAATTATTTTATACTTATTAAATAAAAAATTTAATATAATATCATATATTAATAAATATTCATTATGAAAAAGATTAGATGATTAATATTTTTTTTTTTGTCTTACATTTGACCTAGTACTAAGCCAATTTTTTTTTACCCTAAAATGTTAGTATTCTAACACCCTTCTTAAATTATTATAATAAAGCCGAATGGCAATTTTTTTTAAACCAAGTTCCACTTAACATATGCGCGTTTTGTTGTCCTGGTTAGGGGTGTTATTGGTTCGGTTTTAGATCAAAAACCAACCGAATCGATCTATTTGATTTTTATATAATACCAATCAATCGGTTTATTGTCTGCACAACAATCAAACCGAACCGAACCGAACCAAAAGTAGTTTGGTTCGGTCGGTTTTTTCGGTTCTTAAATCCTAACTAATAGAAAATTAATCTTAGTAAAATGATGTTCAAAACAATCAATAAATTGAAATAATATTACATTACATTCAAATTCAACACAATTTCAACTCATTCCAACAACTAAACATAAAACAAACACATTTGTTAAGTCTAAAATTTCTATTTCAATGTATTACTAAACCACTTCTGTGGTTCGGTTCGGTTCGATTTCTACCGAGCCAATCAAAAACCGAACCGAACCGATCGGTTTACTTCGGAAAAAAATAAAAAAAAAAAACCAATTTTTTCGGTTTTTATTCGGTTGTTGTAAATTTCGGTTCGGTTTTGTGGTAAATTTCGGTTTGGTTCGGTAACTTACACCCCTAGTCGTGGTTGTGGTCTTTTTCTTTCTTCTTTAGGCTTCTCCTCTTGCCTTTAATATCTTTGTCTCCTTCTTTCTTCTTTTTTCTTATTTCTTTTCTTTGTTCTTTTTTCTCTTGTTCCTCATTATTATCATCGTCATCTTTTTTATTTTTTTTCTTTCATATATGTTCAGTAAATTATTGTGTACAAAAGTTTTGATGCAACACAAATTTTAGTACACAGTACATAAATTTTGGTATATAGTAAAAATTTTTTAAAGAACTATATATCCTAAATATTGACACCCAACAAATAAAATATACACAACACATAAATTTTGATACACAACACAGGAATTTTGAAAGGACAGCATGCACAACTAGGACTGGCAATGAGTAGGGTAGGGTAGGATTTGGACTCTACCTTAACCCTACGCGCAAGTTGAAAACTTTTTTAAAATTCTACCCTACCCTAATCTGCGGGTTGAGAATTTCTCAACCCTAATCCTACCTGCACTCTAAAGTTCTAAACCTTACTATATCCGCAGAAAAATAAAAAAATTTCAAACAAATATAAAATCCAATCATTCTAAATTTCATATATATGAATAAAATAGAAAATAAAAAACTAAGTTCAAGTTAAAATTAAAAAAATAAAATCTTAAAAAAATCTAACATAAAATTACAAATGATATGATCATCAATTAGTCACCAAAAAAATGATATGATCATCAATTAGTTTAGTGGTTATTTCAAGTTTTTATAAAAAAAAAAGATTGTAGGTTCAACACTCACTTTCTTCACTACATACATAACTTTTACGTATATATCCTATCCAGGTAGGATAGACAACTCTACTCGAACAGGTTGGTCCGAGTTGATTACCCATAGGTAGGGTATTGCCAGCCCTATGCACAACCAATAAAATACATTCGCAACAAATTTTTTATGCTATATCAATAAATTTATACTATGTGAAAAATTGTGATATATATAAAAATTTCTATATTATATCACTAAGTTTTTGTGATATATGCACACATTTTTTTGTTCGATTTATGCCAACTTAATTGGACTTAATTACAAAAATACTTTTATATATATATATATATATATATATATATATATATAACATCACCAAAATTATTAATGCTAAATTTCATTCACAATCAAAATTTTCTTTTTTTGATACCTGTTACTATCAATTTAAATTTTAAAAATTATTTTATCAAATATAATTGTTATTATTTATATTTATTAAAAAATACTTAATTTGATTTATCGGATTGTCACGTCTTTTTAAAATTAACTTTTATAAGCTACTTAACAAAACAAAAAAAAAATACAAGCTTTTGCAAAGCAAGCCGTGGACGATCAAAACCTGTGATTTCGGCTTTCATTTCAACTGTGAGAACAAAGAAAAGCAAGCCAAACAAAAATCAGGCCAAGCCAAAATGATTGTCTACTATTGGCAAGCCACACTATACACCACTCTTCTTTATTTGTTCTGCAGACCCACCACTAGAAGATGCTAAGGTATGCATCTTACATTGTGATCTTTGGTCTTATAAAAATTCCAGAACAAGTAAAGAGGGGATAAATACATACATACAATTAGCTTCTGTTGTCTTCTTTCTCTTCCCATGATCTTTTCGATTGTAGAGGATTTCTAGACAGAACCACTTCATGCTCTTTCTTGTTGATAGATTAATCAAACTTGCCAGCATTCCTATCCCACAACGGAACATCACTGTCACTAGATGATGCTGCCCTTCGTGCAGCCCTTAATTTTAAAGGACTGTTATCTGGGTCCAAGGCATTACCCTCTACCCTAGGGGCAGAGGCAGCATGTTCAGGCTTAGAGGAGGGTAGTCTTGGTGGTATATTCAAAGTTAGTGTTTTTGATTCAAACATGTCATCAATTTGTTTCTTGGACTTGGGAGGTCCAGAATTCTCGGGTTGCAAGGAAGACGAAGGATCGGACACAACAATTGTGGCGGGTTTAGGCAATTTCTTTCTCTGATTACCCTTTTGAGCTTTTGGTTTGGCCTGCAAAAGGAAATAACAATGCTTCAAAAAAGTTGAGGGAAAAATTAAACAAAAAAAGATGCCATTAACATTATGCAATTCTAAAGAACTTGACTTTTGGAGGGCTTACACACCAAAGTATTTCCTACGTCAGTAAGAGCCTTTCTAGGTTGTTGGCCTATTGCGGCAAGCCCATCAACCAGTGCTCCACGAAGTAACTCTGCACCTTGAGCAACAAGAAGGTTGTCTTTGTCCATCTCAACTGATCCCAGATGTGTTGACTCATTTGAGATTGATGCTCTATTAGCACACTTGGTTGCTAGGCAACCACAAGAACTACTGCAATTGTTTCTTGTGGTTTTGCACTTGCATTTTGTTGTGTTACATGATGAAGTTTTACTACAAGAGCAGCAAATATTTGATGTTATTTCTCCAGATGTACATCCAGGTTCATCTCTTGAATACTCTTTATCATCATGTTCTGAAAGGTTGATATTCTCTAAGCTTGCGTATGTGCTTGTGGATTTCCGTTTATTCTCAGTTGATTCTCCTGGCTCAAACCACTCGTCATCTGTTGCTTCCATGTCATCAAAATATTCTGATTCTGCACCAGACATGTATATATCCTCCTGTACATGTGTAGAATGGCGGTTTTCCTACGTTTAGAAGAAATTATACCGAATTAACCAATAGCAGTTTATAGTCAACTAGGAGTTAGAATCCTTTTAACCATTTTTGTAAGAAAACTAGTGTGCGAGACCAACCGGCTTGTGCAAATTCATGTTAGTGTATTCTGCTTCTCCCATAGATCCTGTATACCTCTTTAAAGTTTCACTCTGTCATAAAGTTCAAATGATAAAGAAACAATTATTTAAAAAGAAGATACTAAATAATAGGGTAATCAAAATGCTAAATATTCATTGACAGTGGAATCGTGCCCCAATTCTAGAAATTGGAGCTAAAAGTTTGTAAAGTAGTAAAGAGGAATATTGGTAAGTTTCTATATACGAAGAAACTTTTTTTGCAGCAAAACGTTTTTTAACCATATAGCTATTAGCTAGATGATGTGGCTCATAAACAAACCTGTGATTCCAACTGACGAGTAAGTTGAACTTTTATCATTTCCAACTGTCGAACTGCATAGTTTAACCTTACTACCTTTTCCTTTAAATCTTTAATCTCCATGTCCTTCTCTCTGCAGATTATTTCTTTCTCTCGCACTAAACACCTAAGATAAAATAAAAGCCAGATCAATATGCCAGTCAGATTACCACTTCAGGAAATTTTTGGATTACTCACAAATTAAAACCTATTGCATTTTAACACAACATAAGCAAGTTTGATAACTTTGCAAGAATTGGTTAAATCACGGGACCAAATTGTTGCAGAGAAATTGTTACCTCGAGGAAGATGCTATGTTGAACAGATAATTCATCACATTCTTAGCATCTGCAACGGACCGGACTTGGTTCCAACGTCCCTTACCACTAAAAACCCGTTCTTGCTCTTCTGCCTCTGACAACTGGGAAGCCATAGACACTAGAGATGAAGAAGAAGTAGAAAGCATGTTTTCAAGGGCAAAAATCCTTGAATTTTTGGCTCCAGGAGACATTAACACGGAGCCATCACTACAATAGCAACCAGTCAGAGAGAGACGTGCATAAAATCCCAAACTAAAACCACAAACATCGTTTCATGTTTTTAAGGGAATAGGTAATTACAAGGCATCACCTTGTACCATATTGATTCATCATCTCTACTTCCTCCTTTAGCTTACTCATCTCTGAGGCCATTTTATTCCTCCTAAAATAAAAGGATAACTAAATGAATAAGTGAGGAAAGCCCCAATCAAATGGGAAAAAAAAATTAATGCTTAACAGAACAATTCAAATCCTCCCTGCAAAGTTGTCACACCATCTAGCCTAAAATAATTGGTTATTGAACTCAAATAATTAAATTTGGCACATATTTTATTACAAAATATAACCAATTGCAAATTTCTTTCTAGAGTCTTCCATTGAATGTTTATGGACTGACAATAACCATGGGTTGGAGCCAGTCTAACAACATAGAAAGGTACCTAATCCAAGAAAATTAGTATATCTGTTTAACATTTCTCATACTTTAATTTTGACTACCGTGGAGAATTTTATTTTATTTTATATTTTATATTTTTTTTGGTTTGGTATTCAGTATGGAGAATTTATAAGAACTAAATTTTGCATATAGAGTAAATACTATGCTTAAGTATCCATATGCAGTGTATGTAATTGGTTAAGCCACACTTATATTTAAAAGAAAATGAGGGAGAATGACACATTATCATATCCTATAAACATAAAAACTGGGGGACTTTCCGAACATTCAAGTGAATAGATATGGGGTGTATTATGAGAGAGGTGTTATATTTGATGGTAAATTCTAATGCAAAAATAAGATAACTTCAAATGTAATCAAGCATCAAGCGTTCCACCTAAATGTCACGTACTCTTCCATTTGACGCTCATATTCCGAGCGTACTTCATGCACTCGAACAGAAACTTCAAGCTCATGCTCGATTGCCTTCATCAAAGCCTTGAAAAAAAAATATTTGCATCAAGTAGCAGTTACTGATATGTCAAATTGTCAATACATCACTAACAACTCATTAGCATGAATAGCTATGACCTGTCTTTTGATCAATGGGAAAAATACAAAAGGCATAACACCTAGTAAAAAATCCAGCACTCATCCATGTTGAATTTTAACATGCAATTTACTCCTTGTGTTTAATTACTCCATAAAGTTACTTGTACCTGAATTCCAGGAGCACTCCCACCACCAACACCTGTGTTTATGTGAAAAACGAAAAAGGAAAAGGAAAACAAAGTGCCAGATATTAGGCAAACTCAACATAGGGAAAAGAGAGTAAGAGACTACATGACACAGTTTCTTCTAACCCATGGATTCACGTGAGGAAGCCTTTCGAGATTCCAAAAGTTCTTTCAGCCTTTTGGTAGCCATGGAAGCTTCTTCTGTCTTCCTTTGCAGTACCTGCAATGAACATATAACTTGTAATTTAAACAACTAAATAAGACTTCAATGCAACAACACGTGATTTGAGCATGAACTTACTAGCTTTTGCCTTTGATTTAACGCTAATAGCTTATGCATCTCATATTCGTTCCTCCTCCCCTCTTTCTTAAGCTGGTATTTAAGCAAATATGTCAAATGACTAAAAATTTTTATTCTTCATAACTAATCTATCGTTATTTAAAAGTTGGGAAAAGATTATTGGACCCCAAAAAAATTAAAAAATAAAAGTAAGAATATATTAATATGTAAAGGTAAAAGAAAATTCTCCCCTTATGCATTTTACCTGAAGAACTTCTTTTTCACGTGTAGCTTTCCATAACCTAAATTGTTCAGATTCCTGCTTAATCTTTTGTTGAAGTTGAACCTAAAGAAAAGTAACCATAAGCAATTCCCCCCCAAAAAAAAATTTCTCCTTTCTAACAGACAATGTACGTTTGATTGACAGGACTATTGCACCTTCTGAGCTTTAATTCGTTGTATTTCATCATAAAGTCGTTTTGCAGCCTCATCACTCTTTTGTTTTTGTCTCAAAAGCATAGCCTGATCTTCTTGTTTCCTCTTCAGTTCGGAAACCTAGAAAGCAAATAATCAGTTTATGGCATTGAGTGGCCATTGAGGTTTAACAGGCTTAAAATATCAACTCACTTGCACTTCAAGCGCATTCAACTTTTGTAGATAATCCTGCTTTGTCTTTTCAGCACCATCATCAGAGTTGGAAGAAATATTTGCAAGATTCTCTTTAAGTTGCTCAATTTCTTTCTATCAATTATGTACAAAAGAAGGGTTAGTAAAAAATTTTTAAAATAAAACAAAATTTTTTAACTGATTGATAGTGATATTTTCAGAGCAACCACCTGCAAAATTTTCTTCTCTTGTTCCATCTCAAGAAGTTTCCTTTCATAATGTTGCCTAAGAATTGAAGGATCAGAGTTATTGTACAACTTCATTTCAGCCTTCAACCAAGGGGGAAATGAATTATTAATTGAAACATGTAAAAATTAGTTGCATCCCTATAAAACATTTAATACAATAAGCTAAATAGATATATTAGCAATTTAAAAAGCTCAATAAAACAGATCTGTGCCACTCAGGTGAGGACATGTGCACATGTGTGCTTGTGTAGAGAGAGATTTCAACATCTTAAGGAGTTAAAACTAGAAAAGGTTGCTCTTGCCTCCTTTTGTTCAAGTTTTTTGTCTAGTTCTTTGAGCTCCTTATCCATTTTTTCTTGGAGAGAAGAGTGTTCTAGCTCCTTTTCTTCATCATCTGATTCATCTGCAAACAAGTTATATTAATGTTGAGAAAGAAAGCATACTTAGAATGAAATGCCAATCAACAAGATAAAATAACAAATAAGTACGCTTCATTATTAAGTGTAACGTTGTTGTTGAATCTTTTAGTATCTAACAAATCGTCCTGAAGATTCGACAGACGGACTTTTCAAAACCAAAACAGATTTGTCAAAATTTATGTTTCGAAGGTCAAAACTAGTGCTAAAATTCTGTAACAGGATCCATCACAAGAAATAAAATTTCCAATGTGATACCTGGTAAATCCATAGCTTTAGCATGGCTATCAGATGAAAGTGGTTCATCATCTTCGGAATCAACATAGTTAACAAAATGTCTTGAATTCGTGGTGTTTGAAGTCTTCAAACGTCTCAATTCCCCTTCAAGATATTGGATCTTTGACACATAAGATTTTACCAAGTTGTAGTCCTGAAAATAATTTATATAATTTTTAGGAGATCGATCACTTCTGAGAATTGTAACCAAGCATTAACAAGAACTTGTTGCATCCAAACCTGATTTGAATTAGAGTCAATCTTGTCCAAGGATTTACCGTTTCGTATAGCTTCTATTTTCATAATCAGCTGATCTCTTTCAACCTACAAATATTATCACTGACTTGAGTGAGACTCCAAAAGTTGCTGTAAAAAATACTATTAAAGATATTGCATGCAACTAACAAATTTATTATAAATGAGATAAGACAAAGGATAAAAGAAAAACCTGAGCTTCAAGGGCAGATTGTTGTAAACTCTCACAAGCTACTCGACGTCTTTTTAGCTCCTGTTGTAGCTCTGCATTGCTTGCTTCAAGTAACGAAGTTTTATGTTTAAGCATCTGAAAATAAAATGAAATTTAAAAGAAAAAGTAGACAACATTATAAACATGTAGATTAAAAAGTGAGCATCTTTTGACATTTTATAAAAAGAAGTACCTGAAGCTCCTCAAATGGTCCCACACCTTCACCTCTATAAAATAGAAGCTCAGCTTGCAACTGCTCAATTTGATTTCGCATTTCCTGTGCCTGAGCTGCAGCTGGATCACGATTAATCTGAAACATGAAAAATTTGAAATCACTCACATTAAGAAACTGAAATTTTCACAAATTAAAAAATTACTAAATGCACTTACAATTGCTTTGTTCTGAATGTTGCGAGCACGATTTGCATACTTTAAGGTGTTCAGTGTCTCTTCAATATTGTTGTCAGCTGGACTAACACATGCTGTGACATTCCCAACAAATTAGATTATATGCTCCAAAGGAAATAATAGGTTGAATTATGTTGTAATTAGATCATTTCAATTTTCAATTAAGTCCTTATAGTTTAGAATTTATAATCAAATTATTATATTATTCTAAAATTCTCAATCAAGTTCATATAGACTTCTAATTATGTCTCTGAACAGTACAGACATTTTTTAACTGGGTCCCTCTAATTTAAACTTTTGTGATCAAGTACCTGTATTGCAGAAAATTTTTCAAAAAGACAGCTTACCAGCCAATTTATGGGCTTGATCAAAATTTTTCAGCAACAGGGACTTGGTTGAAAAATATTTGTACAGCATAAGGACTTGTTTGGAAATATTAACTTATAGTTACATGATAGAAAATTATTATACAATATAAAAACTTTATTACAAACTCAAAGTATAGAGACCTAATTGAAAATTGAGTAAAATTATTATGACCACTACAATAATTTAACCACCAACAAAAATATCAGAAATTCAGAATATTGCCAACGTGCACTGATTGTGTACCTATCATCACTGTTTTGCTGTTTCCCCCCAGAGAATCCTACATGTTCATTATCCCATTCTTTGTCAGTCATAATAATACAATATTAATCCATTGAAGCTATTTTGAATTGAACACTATAAATATAGCCTTTTTAATCACTTTTTTAAGTAGCAGTGACTATTGCAAATAGGTTTAACTAGCATTACATTCATATTCAAACTGTATTACATTTGTAGTACAAGAATTATCATACTTTGAAAAAAAAAGAGAAGCACACACCCGGCAATTCATGAACTCGTGAGTAGAGTAGACTGTAAACATTCATGCATAACCAAGTTTTTGGTCCAGTGTGTTACTTACTTTACTTTTCATTTTATGAATAGTCATCCAAACAAACACAATAGACTTAGGTGCATAAGTAATCTCAATAAATTGCTTAAAAAAATATTGAGCAAACCTGCAACAGGCGTGTCAATTTGCTATCACGATATGGAACATGACCTCCCTCTTTTCGCTTTTTTTCATCTCCCAGTGCACTTATAACATTTCCAAGAGCTAACAACCCCTTGTTGATATGAATTCCTAATCATAAGAACAATATTCAAACTAAATACAATTTTCATTCAGAAATGAAATTAACTAGCTTAAAAATTCAAAATTGACATTTCTGTGGTATTACTTTTTGTGTTACGAGTAAATATATTCTTTAGTCATAATATCTCCTTTGGTCCTAAAATGTCTTTTGATCAATTAAGTCAATACTTTAAGTTTTGACATCAATTTTATCATTTTAATAATATTATTATTCTCAAGTTAATAAGGTAGAAATAATCTACCCCATTTTGCCAAGAAAATCAAATAAGTGCATCAATGTGCCAAGTAAGATGAATTGTAATGAAAATTACCTATAATTTGACAGAAAGATAAAATTGATGCCAAATTTACAGATTAATTTCAAAATGTTAAAACTAAAAAGGATATTTGCTCTTGTATTAATAATATATCAAACTCGGTAATATTACCAATGAGAAATACCTTCTTTTAAACGCATGCCATCTGCCCCAGTTCGTTTTGCACGCTCAGAACCAGCAAGATCTACCAAATGCAGTTTGGCACATAAGATATCATCACCTTTCTTTTGCTCCATTGTGATGGTAAATATAGCATGTGAACGACTGGATAATGCATACAAAACAAGTAGTCAACATACTGTAAAAGATATTCTCCATTAAAGTATAGTTTCATAATGAACCATGAAACTAGACCCAAAGCTAAAAAATAAATAAAATGTTGCATGCTTTTTATTTGGCATTTTACCTTGATTGGCTATTCATATTTGTACTCCCTGTGGCACGCGATAACGAACCACTTGATAGATAAGATGCCATTTCTTCTTTTGTCTTAACTTCAGCCTCAGTCACCCCAGATAGAGTTATTCCTCCATTCACTGTTTCTCTGATTTGTATGGGCACTCTACCTGGCACAACAGGCTTCGAAGCAGAAGTTGCTTCTCCTCTCGATGAATTGGGATCAAGCAAATCAAAAACCTCTTCCTTGAATATCTGTCCTTTTTTTAAACCAAATCAATTATTCATCTCAATTGAGAATTATAGAAAATTTATCAACTAATTATACTATCTTTTTTCACCTCAATAAATGATACTCTGATCAAGAACTCCATGGAGTCCTTTGCTTCCTTAACCTTTTCAAATATGCTCTCTAATACCCTTGGTATAATTCCACCACTACTTCCCTCTCCATTATAGTTTGTTCCCATGGTGTATGTTTTTCCAGATCCAGTCTAACAAAATGAGAACAAAAATATAGTGTAAAGCTACATAAGTGATTACACACAGAGATAAGTTATTTATACTCATTATGCGTCATACATTGAAACGAAACATGCATCTTTCACATGGGATGAATCTCACACCCCATCGGCCCATCAAATAGTGAAGAAATGTTTGCCAATTTTGTGTACCAAATAAAATGAGTACACAAGATATTACTCAATATATATCAAAGCAAAGTTTCCAAAAGTCATAATTAACCAGCAAACCTTCAAAAGTTTATACCTGGCCATAAGCAAGAACCGTGGCATTATAGCCATTAAATAACGCATCAACAAGTGGAGCTACACAATCATCGTATATCGTAGACGAAGATGGCCCCGTGCTGCCATAAACATAATCATAGGTGAATGTATGAGTCCCAATTTGCACCTACCAAATTCACAAGCAACAACAACAACAATGCATCATATATCAATCTCTCATAGTTTCAAATAATTGCAACACTAATTGTAAGCAAAGCTCAAACTTAACCATAGAAATTGCATATAAAATTTCGAGAAAACGAAGGTTCTAGAACCTGAGGTTCGCCTGGAACAACAGAAATGCAATCTGTGCATCCTAGAAGAAGCTCCGACGTGATCAATGGGCGAATGTTAACCGCTACACGCACGCAATCCACGTTCCTCCCATCTGAGTTCTCCATTGTTATTGCGTCACTCAGCTCGATCGTCTTGAAAAACCTTAGAACCAAAATTCGAACGCCAAAAGAACGAAAAAATAAAGCATGCAATGGGTTAAAAACTAGAAATCACGATGACGGTGAAGAAAGAAACACGAAAGTATTGATGGTGATGCCATTCTGCATTAGAATGAAGTAATGAAGGAAATTGCAGAAAACAAAAAAAAAAAAAGAGAAAGAGAAGAATGAAGAAAACAGAGAGATAGAGGGAAAGAAATGTTCTTCTCTTCTCTACGTACGTTACATTTGAACGTACGGAAGCAGAAGCAAGCAAAATGGCTTTGCGATTTTTCGATAAAAAAAGGTTTTGGGTAAAAATTGGATAGCAGAAAATTAGTAAAAGGCACTGTGGAGAGATAGAAATCAGATAATAATTAAAAATTGTTAAATAAAAATTTAGTTAAATTAATCAAATTATTTAACGTCTCTTAACTGTTAATTTTACGTGAAATTGACTTGAGTTTTCATCATGTGGAAATTGGAGTTGGTGATAGGTAAGGTTAATGTTTTAATATATTTTATTTTTTCTTCCTCTTAGCCTAGTACTTATATCTAACCATTATTATTTGAGTTTTATTTTTAAAAAAATTACCACATTGCACTATTTATAGGTATATATGGATGTGCATTGCACTATTTCGGTATTCCATCACAAACAACCTATCTACACAATAATCTCATTCCACACTACCGGGAAAAAATAAATAAAACTATTTCCACAAATTTAGCTAGTTAATTAGATAAAGGTCCTAAAGTAGAATTCGAACTTCATCCACTTATCAACTTCTATTATTAAACTATTTTCTTTTCAAATAAATACGAATTTGGAATTTAGACAACTTTTTCTTTTTGACAGAAAAACTTTAATTCTTTCTAAACCTTATGAATCAAGAGTTTTACAACCATTATATGTCGAAAAATTATTACATTAATATAGATTTCAGTGACAAGAAAGAACGTGATTCTTTTTAAACATGATTTTTCAATGAATTAAATGTATATGAAGAAAGTTATGTTTTTACACGAGTAAATAGCTGGTTTGATTATCGAAACATTTGAAATTGACAAAATAATATTTAAAAAGATAATAGCAATAAAATAATTTAAAAATATAGATCACAATATAAAATAGCTCAAATGTTTAGCCAACGGTCAATTAATTAATATATTAAATTAAAATTCTTTATGAAATTACTAATATAATTTGTAATTATATTCTATCCTTCCATTATCATTAGCATCACGGCATCATCTATTTGATTCTACCATAATGTTAAAGAAATAAAAAAAATAATTAAAATTTGTCTTATTTAATATTTATTAATTATCATAATAATTAATAAATATTAAATGAGACAAATTCTGATTATTTTTACTAATTTTTCTTAGTTAGCAAATATTTCGTTGATCCCACTAACACCAACCTACCTCATTGCTCTTCATTCATTGTCAACATTATCATCCATCCTACCATTACACCCTATTCTACTACCACCGACCTTCGTCCATTACTACCGACCTACCTCTATTGCCAAATACTGAATTCTAATCCCATCGCCGCACACCTAAAATCATCGACATCAACAACAATAGATCGAAAAACTCGAATTGAGATGAAGAAATAAATCAAAATTGAGAAGGACAAAAAGAGTACAGTCATAAAAGAGGAAAAGACAAAGAGGATTAAGAGGCAGAAACGGAGAGAATGTACGCCATAGAAGATAATAAGGCAAAAGGTGGTGGAATTTGAGGTTGTGGCGATGGTGGATTTACAATTATTGGTGTTATTATTGTTATTGCTAGTAAGGTGATAGTACGATAAAGGTGTAGGTGTTGAATTAGAGAAAGTATAGAAAATAATGATAATTATAAAAAATTTGAATAATAGATTTACAAAGAAATACAAATTAATAAAAATTAAAAATTAGGTTCTTAATTAATTATTTAATTGTATATTTTAAATTTGAAAAATTAGAATTAGTAATTAAATATATTCGTATTACTTACGGTTAATTCTAATTTTACTATAATCTCCTAATCTTCAATTCAAGTTTAAAATTTGTCGTCGTCGATCTTCAGTCTATCCCAAAATTCGTCGGTGTCGAAGACAGCCATTCTGACGCATCAAACGCCGTCGTTCTCCTAACACCGTTCAGTCGTTGCCCGTGCATGTCGCTGCAACCTCACCCCGTGTTGTTGTCCCCCTCAAGCCAGTGTCGACACCGCCGCACCCCACGCCAATACCGCCGCAGCCTAATCGCGCGCCATTATCCCTCCACAGTCCGTAGTCGTGAAAAGAACTAATTCCATCCAATTAACTTAGCTTAACTATAAGTTATCATATCTCTCTTTTGGCCAAATTTTTTGTTATTTGTCTAGCAAAACCGGTTGAATTATTAATAGTGATGATATCGATGGTCTTCGTAACACTATACAGAGATAAAATATATAATTAAATTATATATTTAGAATATTATTGTTTATTGATAAATTAAAAATATAATTTAAATAACTTGAGGTGATTAAGGGGTTACCTTATTTATCTGCTTAAATAAATATGAAAAATTTAAATCTCATCTTGTGCATGCAGCAACTAATTAATCAGCAACAAATTTTTAAAATGAATTCACGGATTAATCTTTACACTCTAGGATTTAAGAATATTATGGATAACAAAAGAAATAAAATCTTCTTACATTAAGCAGTGACATTTAAGACATTATTTTTTGTTTCACATAAAAATAAGGGCAATTTACATAAATAAATAAAGTGGGAGAATTATTTACGTAAATGTGCAAATCTGTTTGTTGTTACAATTTTGTGCAAAAATGAATATTATGTAAACCGTGGCAACCCACCACGGTTTCAAAACAAACATAAACCGTGGGAGGTCACCACGGATAAGGAAGAAATTATTTTGCATGTAAACCGTGGGAGGTCACCACGGTTTACGTTGGAAGAAGGGTGTTCATAAACCGTGGGGAGTCACCACGGTTTATGTGGACTTAAATAAGGTGGTGAAGATCTATATATATGTGGGTGATTGAAGCATCAGAAGAGATCATTCTCACAATGTGCATTATAATATAAACCATACATGAATACATGAAACACTCTGAATCAGGCACTCTCTACATAGCAAGGTTGCGAGAACCGGACCGGTCAATGAACCGGTGAGGTTACTGGTTCAATGGTTTAATGGTTCCACCGGGGTTCAACCGGGGTTCAACCGATTTAATTAAATATTAAATAAAATTATTAAAAAACCTAAAAATAATTTTAAATATATTAATTTAATAAAAAACCGTTAAAAAACCGTTAAAAAACCGGCCGGTTTGACCGGTTTAGCGGTTAACCGACCGGTTCGACCGGTTTTTTACCGGTTTTTTGCTGGCCGGTTTTTGAGCTTACCCGGACCGGTTAACTGACCGGTTCCCGGTTTTTCCGGTTGAACCGGCCGGTCCGGCCCGGTTCTCAGAACCATGCTACATAGTCAAAAGATAAATATTATTTAACAGTAAGTCTGAAATACATAAACACTAACAATAATGCACATTACATAAAGTAATTAGGATGCTAAATACATAACGTAGCTACCAAGATCAATACATAACGTAACTAACATGATCAACACATAACGTAACTACCATGATGAATACATAAACAAAGAAACAAAGTACTGGACAGGAAGATATAGCATAACTAATCAGAATCCTCAATGGTGTCACTGTCATCGTCATCGAACTGGCCAAGCAAGTGCCCTCCGGTGCCACACAAAGTAGAACGTCTAACCCGCCTAGGTCGCTGATCTGGCGCTGGTGCTGTGGGGTGTGCGGGAGCCGCGCTGAAAGCGGAGGCAGGTGTACCTCCTAAAGCAAACCATGGGTCGGACGGCGAAACTGCTGGCTCGTTCAGGTCAACTGCCAACTGAGCCTGAACATCGTCACTGCCTGGCTGCTGCCCACGAAACTGGGCATCCTCCTCAGGCATCTGTGGCCTATAATGGGTCTGATCATCATCCCTAAGCATGTCAGCTATGTCTCGGTAAAACTCGGACTCAGTAACGGGATCAGCAATGTCCACCCCAACAGTTGCGGTCGTAAACTCGGCATAACCAAATGGGCTCACGTTCGCAAACATCTGTGAGCTAGAACCCACGTCGAACGTCGGCTGATCCATGGCTGATGCTGATCCAACTACATCCTCAGCGGCGACGTGACCAGTGCCGCCCCCCTGCTCGGATGGTCCTCTATCAGGCCCACCTCGACGGTCAGGCCGCGCAGGTGGCCGTCTGCCTCTACGTCGAGGAACACGGTAGTCCACTGGATCCCCAGCCTCAGCTCCAGGAACGTCCTGCTCCAATCGGTCGGCAAACTCCCTCCACTCGCGATCCGTGGTCCGGGTCCCAATACGGCGACGCCTATCAACTCGTCTGTTATCCGGTCTGTCATAAACATGAACTCTAGGAGGTGCCTGGGACGACCCTCTGTGACGAGCCTCCTCAGTCAACACAATCGGCCTCGGATCCTGAAATGCTACATCTGGGGATAGGAACCTGTGCGCCACACGGCACCACCACTCGAGGTAATCTGATGATGGACCAGGGTCGAGGACACGATCGACCCATATGACCGACTGATGCCGGTTCTCCCAATACTGGTGCCACTCCCGATAATATGAAGGAAACCACCGGTCCCCACCCCTACCATCCTTCGCATGTAGCCAATCTATGTTCAGAGCTACATCTGGGAGAGGCTGAACACCGCCGAACTGGGGTAGAACCCTATCCACCTGATGCCACTCTATCGCAGCAAAATATATGAGGCTAGTGACGGCCGTCCACAGCCGTCGGTGCTGATCAACTAGTATCTCCGGATGAATAACAGCAGTAACATCAGCAGAAGAGTAAGGCTCCCACACAAACTGCATAGAACACAGTAAGACGTTCATGAGGCAGTGCAATGTAAGAAAAACTAGATCTACCATCAGTAATAAATAAGTCACTCACGTCGTGGACAAGCAACCGATCAAGTGCAAGGCGTGCGGAAACTAATCGCTGTGCCCCTGCATCGTTCCTCGGAACAAACTCCGCCCACCTACAATTTAAATTTACATGATGTCAAAACAAACCATAACACAGTTGCAATTTTTACAATTTATGAATGCATATTTTTAAACCATACCTAGAAGCAAGCGGAAAACCAAACCGGTCAAAACCAGTGGGCCTCAGAGTGGGAAACCTCCAGAAAATCCAAGACTGTAGTAGGTGTAGCGGCCCAGCCAAGTTAACGACGTTCCTGTTTGTACCACGACAAAGACACCTATACAACCAGGCTAGTGCAGCGGATCCCCAGCTATATCTGCCCAACTCATCCAATGATGCCAAATAAGGCAACCAGCGAAGGTGTACCCTGTTTGCATTCTTGTCCGCAAACAGCTGAGACGACAAGAGCATCAGGATATAAGCCCGTGCGTATACACGAACTGTCTCATCAGTAGCATCTGCAGGGAGAACACGGAACCTCTCGTGGAACCAGGTGTAGCACACTGTCATCTGCTTCACTTTACTCTGCGGAGGCAACTCCCCGAACAACTCCCGGAACCACACCCATGCTGGTCTACCGTGTTCCATCAGATTCTCAAACTCAGTCAAGCACCCACTAACGGGTGCACCATCAATCGGCAAACCCAGTTGATACGCAACATCCTGAAGAGTAATGGTGCACTCACCAAACGGCATGTGGAACGTGTGGGTCTCCGGACGCCAACGCTCAATAAATGCGCTAAGCAGAGGCTCATCAACCCAGAACCAATGACTGTTTAGCCTAGCAAGATGATACAACCCCGCAGTCTCCAGATAGGGTATAACCCTGTCATGTAAGGGCATATTCTACTGCCGCCTAACGGCTGTAATAACCCTACTAGGCTGCAAAACGTTCGTAATAAATAAATCCATTAACATACAACGATTACAAACAACAACATACATAATACTGGTGCTAAGATAACTGTGCACATTAAATTCATGGATTCTCTTATCCTCTACTAAATACTGAAGCTAACAAAACTGTGCACTCACAACAACAAATTAACAATTTAAATTCATGAATAAAACCTTTGAATAAAATACAATAAGGATAACAACAAATTGTGCAAAAATACTAAAAAACACAGTAAGAAGATAAATAAGCATAACAAATTATGCATTACTTACAAAACCGATAATATCATTAATATTTATGTAAATAATATTAATCAGAATCACAAAACAGGTAAACGTAATAAAATAAAAATATTTACTACCAATATTCCTACTAACATATCAATTGCTATATTAGAATTAAATTTAATTACAATAATAATAACAATAACAGTTACTAACCTCTTCGTCGATATTTCCTGCCACGTGAGCGATGCCATTTAGTCGGTACAATCGATCCTCATCCTCCTCCATTGGCCCCACCACCCACTTCTCCTTCACTACCTCCAATCCTTTTCACAAACTCTCTCTACCACAATGAATCCAACTTTTTTTCTAAAGGTAGCAAATGAATCCGTCCCAGCCTTCAACGGATTACATATATATATAGATACACGTAAACCGCGGTGGGTTACCGGGTTTTACGTTCAAAGTTGCACTCTACATAAACCGTGGTGACTCCCCACGGTTTATGAACAAACTTTCTCCAACGTAAACCGTGGTGACCTCCCACGGTTTACATGCAAAACAATGTCTTCCTAATCCGTGGTGACCTCCCACGGTTTATGTTTGTTTTAAAACCGTGGTGGGTTGCCACGGTTTACATAATATTCAATTTTGCACAATATCGTAACATCAAACAGATTTGCACATTTACGTAAATAATGCTTCCACTTTATTTATTTATGTAAATTGCCCTAAAAATAATATCTCAAAAGAATGAGCTTTTTTAATCTTTTAGATAGTGTTAATTGTCAAGGATTTTTCCAAAACCCACAATTTCACATAACCATATTCATTGCCCCTAGAGTGTCACATTGGGGTTGGCACTTGGCACCCACCTCCCTGAACACTTGGTCATCCCCATTCACACATTCTTTTTTAGTAAGAATGTTTTCCTTGAGCTCCAGAAGTCCCTTTCCTCACCTGCCCTCACCATCGACCTTCCTCCTTTCGTCCTAATTAGCTGCTTGATATGAATTTTCTTTCTACCTTTCTCCCTTATCGCAACAATGAATATTGAATAACAAACATGCCCTAATGAACATTCATTTACAAATCCAGCACGCTTAGCACGTTGGTTAATTGCAACTATGTCCATATCATTGATACGGACAAATTCTCAACCTTATGTTCCTTCTATATTATCCATCCAATTTCCTGATATATTTAATAAGCATAGTTGGTTCTCTCACTACCTTTTTTCCATTTGGTATTTTCTCATTCTAAATGCAATAATAGCATAAAAAAAATTATTATATACGTTAAAAATTAACTATTAAATCAATTATTATATATATAATATTAAATGTATATTAAAATTAGTCACTAACTAATATAAAATATACATTAAAATACAAAATATATATTAAAAATAAATTAATAAATTATACATGTTTATACACAAATATATAATAACTGATTTTAATATATAAATAAAATTTTTAATATATAATTATATATGTGTGTGTATTTATTAATTTATATATTTTTAACTAAATAATCAATAATTAGAATAATCCAATGTATTGTAGTAAAATAATTAAATCTACAAGAGACTAATAAACAATAATTAAGATTATTTACGATAATATAATACATTTTTTTATAAAATATTAAATACATATTTTTATATACAATTAGTGGTTAATTTTTTTGTATATATATACATAATATAATATGATTGAAAAAATTTTTACTTACACCGGCTTATAATACAGTGGCCGTGTGATGTCATTTATAAATTTTCTAAAATTATAATATATTGCTTATTGAAAAAGTGTTTAAATTTATATGTGCATCTTTGTGACAGAAATTATTTTTAATATAAAAATAATAGTGATATTTTATTTAAATATTGACATTTAAAATATATTATAGGATATTTAATACGTTCTTTATATATTTTAATATGCTTCTTCACGTGTTGGTTAAAATATTATCATATATTCAATACATTTTTTGATTTTTCACTTCTAAAATTTATCCATTCATAATTACATCAAATAATTTCATTTTTAACAAAAAATTCTAATATTTTTTTAGAATAAAAAAAAAACTAATTTTATGGTGTCTTTTGTTTAATGTCTAACTTTTGTCTAAATTATTTTTTATAATAACTTTAAAATATTTAAAGATTTTTAACTTTTATACTTTTAAATTTAAAATTAATTATTTTACTTATTTTAGTAGTTAAGCAATATTTTTTAGGCACTATAGCAAACACCTAAAAAAAATTAGCTTCCTTGTGCAGTAGTGGTCCCTCGCCGATATATAAACGATATCTTTTATGGTCGCAGGCTCGCAGCCTTCGAGGAAACTATCCAACCACATTGGGAGAAAAAAGAAAGAAAAACGAATTGTTTATGGAAAAAAGTGTGTGCATGAAAATTTAAATAAAAAACAAATACATAGAATGAATGAATGATAGAATCAATTGTAAGCAGTGTCTAATAATTAAGTAATTAGTATGCACAAATAAAATAAATCATTTTGATACTATTATCTTCTGAAAAGAGTTATGCTTTTAGGAATAAAAAAAATATTACTTCTTAACTTGTGTGATAAACTGACAATATATAATTAATATTAATGTAAATATTTTTACAATGACAATACATAAAATTTAATTTATTAGATTCTTTGTTTTCTTGAGAAAACAATTTATTTTATATTCATTTACCAAAAATAAAAAATAATAATAAGACAAGTAAATTTTTTAAAATTTTGTGATAAACTTGTAGTTTTTTAAGAAAAATACGAAATAAACTTTTGAAAAAATTTTCTAGCATACTTATAAGTCCTGAAAAAAAAAAGAAAAGAAAAATATGTTCTTGGGAAAGTTTTGCAATGTACTTATAATTATTGAGAAAAAAAATCTTTGGAAAATTGCAATAGTAAACTCATATATCTTTAATAGAAGGAATAATTGGCAATTGTGACCAATATTGCAATTCTTTAGAGATATATAAATATAGTATTTAATTTTAAACAAAAGTTTATTTGATGTTTTATTTTCTGTAAAAATTTATTGCAAAAGTTTTTAAGAACAACTACTTGTCATATTACTAAGAAAAGTAATTAAATAAAGAAATAAAAAGAAAGATTTACTACTTGTCATATACGGTCTCTTTATATACATAGTATATGATATATAGGGTATAATAACATTATTTGATTTATGTAGCCAACCTCACCTAATGGGAGAGAAGACTTTGTTGTTGTTGTTATCATATAAAAACATATTAAAATTTCTATTAGTATAATTTTTTACTTTAATAAATATATAATAAATATATTTAAAACTTAAAATTTGTATATTTATTCATAAACTTTCTAGATTAATAATATTAATAAATTTAATTTTCATATATTATCAATGTAAAAGAATTTTTTATAGACAATTAATTATATATTATACTTTAATAAAAATATTAATTTGTAAATTTATTACATAAAAAGACATATAATAAATTTAGGATATTTTGTATAAAATTAAACTCTAACCTTATTTATTATAGTTAAAGAATTTAATTTTAATGTATTATCAATATAAAATAATTTTATATATATATTTAATTATATAATATTATATTAATAAAATTAATTACTTTTTATATTAATTATATAAATATTATTTAAAAAATTAGATATAATTATATAATTATATTTTAAGTGTCAATATATCAAAATTAAATTCTGGCGGCTAAATCCATTAGAAAATGAAAAAGTAAAAGGGAAAAACGCATAGCGTGTACGTTATTTCAACTGTTAGGATTTCATTCACAGGCGTCGTGTTGTTTTCTAGGCGCCACATAAATCCATTAAAAATAAGTAAATAAAAATTAATGTGCAATTTCGCGGGTTAATGAACATAGATTAATCCGAAACTCTACGTTTTGATTGGACCACGTCCCTTAACTAAGGAAGAAGAAGAAGTAGAAGAAGTAGAAGAACGCAGGCATAGCCAACCAACTTGGGCTTTTTTCTATGTACACAACCTAACGAACCCTTCCTTCACCTTCAACGCCATTACCAGATTCTCTTTCTCCCTCTCTCCATCATCTCGTGTAATAATGCGAGTTATTTGATTTTCTCGGGAATTTATCTCCGTTTGTTTCCGAGGGAAAGTTTTTACTAAGTGCATCTTTACCTTTAAGGTATACTTACTTAGATCTATAATTTCACTTAATCTAGTGTTCTTAATTGTGTTGTTTTTCATAATCACGTGCTGTATTTGGTGATTAAGCTGCTTCTTGTGGTTAATTGTATTAGTATAAGCTTAATCAGTTACTTCGCATGAAAATTTAGGGTTTTATTAGCTATTGTTTTCCTTTTTGTAGTTAATTTTGTGGTTTTTTATTTTCGTACTGTGCTTAATTTTAATGAAGATTCTTGAGCTTAGTTTAGTTGATGAAAATTTGTTAAGTGATTGAAGTTTTCATTTTCGATTTTTTAGAGATGAATCCTCTCTCTTAACTGTGCGGTGAAGGGGAAGGATGATAATTATTATTGGAGTGAGAATTATCGTATACTCTACTCTGCTGAAGTCATTGTTTTTTTCTCTGGCAGGACTGATTGAACTGAAAGGGTAAACTGGTTTGCATGACATTGGCCTTCAGTTACTAAACTATGATGGCCTACACAGGTTCAATGCAGTTGCCTCGTGAAATTAGGCTACACAGTAATAGTGGGATCTGTAGTTTCCATAATGTATGCACTAATGTTATTCATATTTATTTATTTATTTTTTTTCAAGTGAGAGTCCCTGCAGTTCTCAGGTGTAGAAATGCTGACATTACTTGATTATTGTGTGACAGAATCCAATAGGTATTGGGCGATTACATTTGGTTACCATAAATATTTCACCACGCAGTTGGGTATGGCTTTTGTGGATTAAGAATTTCATGCTTCCTTTCCACTCATTCCCATATTTGATGAATCTATAATTCCTTTTTCTGTTTTTTCAGTTAGGTTCTTACCTTGTCAGCAATACAATTGCTTTTTTTTACTTGTATTAGATTTTCACTTTCTATTTGTTTTGCATTAGTCAGAAATCTGATTCACTGAGAATTTCTTTTGGAATTAACAGAAGCAGAATTCTTCAGCACGCCATCTTTTCAATAAAGTACACGCCCCAATAAGACATGTGTCTTCCAGATGTAAAGTTTTCATATGTAGGTCTGTCCTAATACCAGGTGGAGGGAGTGGGACTCCACTCATGAAATCTGCTGCTGTATTTTTAACAAGGTTGGCCTCTCTCCTTTTCCTGTTAACTGAGAGATGTTCCACAATTTAGTGACTATATGACTTTCCCATTGGTTTCCTTTGTCATTTTGCCATAAAATTTATGTTTGTTAGGATTTCTGCTCTTTACTTTTATGCAATAACATTTCACTTTCTCATAATAATTCATATATGTAATTGTACTATACAATCATGCTTTTGTCACATGGTTATTTTCTCATCTCTCCAGATTTTGTTTTCATGTTTGTATTATAGTATAGTCAGCTTGTATTTGTGAAAGCTATATAATTTTATATATCCTAATAGATTGGTAAGATTTTGGACATCATTCTCAAATCCAATTTGACTAATCTCTAATCCACCTCATACCACATATTGTCACTTATCTACTAAGTGCAGTTGCATGGCTACACTACCAGCTCTTGCCTCCGCTCACTTTGGCATCTTTAGCTTGTTGAGTGGCATGTAGTTTCTGGATGAAATTAAAACAGCTGTATGATCTGTTTTTGTTTTTCTCCTTGATGACTCACGGAGGAGACTACAACTAATGTAACTTATTTACTGGCCTACCAAAACTCAAATTAATTAGGATATAAAATTGTAAGTAATCATTTGCATGATATTGTAATGCATTTATTTTAAACTTTTTGTGCCATATCTGGAGGAGGGAATGGATCCTCTCAATTTTTTCATATCAAGTATTGTTGTCAAGTGTGATTTTTTACAATACATCATTTTCTCTCACATGTTTTCTCTTAGTTCCACTTAAAGAATGCATGGTGAATTATCACAATTGGCAACATCACTTGAGAGAAAAAATTAAAAGGATCCATTTCTATTTGAAGGGCCGGTATCTAATTATTCTAACTTATCTTTTTGGTGCATCGATTTATTGTTTAATCTATCAATTAACGCATTATCTACATTGCAAAAATTTATGTTTATATGTTTATGCAGGTCGCAGGAGACTTTTAGTGGGAACCCTGTTTTGCTTCGATTGATCCCAGCACTTGGTATCATTGCCTTTGCTGTTTGTGGCCTTGAACCACTCATACGTCTTGGCAGAGTTCTTATTCTTCAAGTAGTTACCGTACATTTTTTTCTAGTTCATCCATTCTGATTGAATGTTATTGTACCCTGTTATTTTTTTCTGATTGATGGCAAATATTTTCAGAGAACTGACAGTACTTGGAAGAAAAGTAGCTCCAGATATATCGTGACATCTTACTTCCAGCCTTTGCTATTGTGGACTGGGGCAATGCTCATATGCAGGTTTTTTTCTAGATCAGCAAGTATATTGCACCAGAAGCCCCGTTGGTACTGATTGTAGCTTAATTTTCTTCAGGGCACTAGATCCACTGGTCCTACCATCTGAGGCCAGCCAGGCTGTGAAGCAACGGCTGCTGAATTTTGTGAGATCTTTGTCAACAGTGATTTCATTTGCTTACTGTTTATCAAGGTATTTGATTCTTGGAGAAGCATGCATGGAAGAAATTGGAAGTGTTTATAAATGGTTTTTCATTTTGATTTATTTACTATTAGTTTATGGTATGACTATAAGATATGCTCCTTCCCCTCACCTCCCCTTCACTCTAAAATGTTGGAATCTGTTTGCTTTATCAACTTTCTTTTTAGGTGTATTGGGCCCTTCATAGTGTGTAAATTATAACTTTATGTGGTTGTATTTCTTGATTTCAGCTTTATTCAACAAGCACAAAAATTCTTTTTGGAGGCAAATGACTCCAGTGATTCAAGAAATGTATGTTTCATATTGATTTAATACATTTGTCAGTCCTTGCCACTTTATAATTTCTGTCATTTTCTTTTTTGTAATAATACTGATAGCCTAGTTGCTTTTTTGTTGTCATTTATAGTTATATTTGTATATTTATATGTTTAAGAAGATCTATGTGATCCATGTGTGGGAAAATTGAAATGTTTTACATTTGAATTCACTTGCTTTCAGTTTACGCATAGGGTGTTCTAAATAGTATCCTCCTTCATGTTTGGATCTTTTAGTGAGTGTATTGCAATTGTTAAAGTAACTTATTGGCTTCTCATTTAAAAAAAAAAAAAAATGACTGACAGGTGGGATTTGACTTTGCTGGGAAAGCTGTATATACTGCTGTATGGGTTGCTGCGGTGTCATTGTTCATGGAGTTGCTAGGTTTCTCCACACAGAGGTGGTTAACTGCTGGTGGTTTGGGCACAGTATTGCTCACTCTTGCAGGTCGCGAGGTAAAGAATTATTTCTTGTAGTAGTGCTACTAGTATTTGACTCAAGTTATTCATTGCAACTTGTGGATCTCTATAAGAGCAAGTCCTTCAAATTCACTATAGCTCGTAGCCCACGTTAGCCAATTAAGCTGTTCTCTCTCTTGTGCTGCCATTTTAAGTCCAGATTTGTGATTGATCCAGATATTCACAAACTTCCTGTCGAGTATAATGATCCATGCAACTCGGCCATTTATTATGAATGAGTGGATTCAAACAAAGATTGAAGGATATGAGGTTTCTGGTACAGTTGAGGTTTGTTTCTTTGCCTTACATAAATTGAACCTTTTTATAACATATATATATATATATATATATATATATATATATATATATATATAAGTGAAATTTTAATTATTTATTTATGTTTGACTAAAATGCCTTTTTTTCTCCCCCTACAGCATGTAGGATGGTGGTCACCAACAATTGTGAGAGGTGATGATCGGGAAGCAGTTCATATTCCCAATCATAAGTTCACTGTAAATGTTGTGAGAAATCTGACTCAGAAATCTCATTGGCGCATCAAGAGCTACATTGCTATCAGTCACTTGGATGTTAACAAAATTAATGTTAGCAATCTTAGTTCCCCTCCTACAAACCTGTTCAGGAGTTTCTGATGTGTATTATTTTCCTTTGAAAACTAAGTTTTTCTCTATTCCAATCTACTCATGCAGAATATTGTAGCTGATATGCGGAAGGTTTTGGCCAAAAATCCTCAAGTAGAGCAACAAAAGTTGCATAGGAGGGTTTTTCTGGAGAATGTCAATCCGGAAAATCAGGCTCTTATGGTAAGTGTCAGTGCTGTTCTTCTGCAAGTCTGAAACTTTTTTTTTAAGCATGTATTGATGTTTTCTGCACTGACTGGGGAATTATTTATCTATCAATATTTTTAAGGATTCACTATTATTCTGTGTTTTATTGCTGTTCAAGTTTTTCCTTGAGAGTAATTGTTATGTTTCTGTTTTTTCCCATAATTTATCATTATCTTACAGCCTTTCTTATTGCAGATATTAATATCTTGCTTTGTGAAAACTTCACATTTTGAAGAGTACCTCTGTGTTAAGGTATGACCTAGAGCAATTACCATTGCATACGGTTAGAGCAATAAGTCGTGTTCTGGTGGTTGTTTTTTAACGTGTAATATCTACAGGAGGCAATTCTCTTGGATCTTCTTAGAGTTGTCACTCACCATCGAGCTCGGCTAGCCACTCCCATCCGTACAGTTCAGAAAATATACAGTGAGGCTGACTCGGAAAATATACCTTTTGGGGACACTATTTTCACTCGATCCAGAGCAGCAGGAAATCGCCCATACCTCCTTATAGAACCGCCATATAAAGTTAATGGTGAGGATAAACCTAAGCCTTCAGCTCGTTCGACTCGTCCAAATGAGGAAAAAGATGCCAAAGTTGATGAAACCTTGATGTCTGACCCCAAAGGAGATGAGAATTCAGTGGTGACATCAACCACCTCACCTGGTGTAAGCTCCAAGGATAAATCCAAGACAGCTTCTGAAGCCCAGAGTCAGAATCTGGGTTCTAATGGTTCAGTTGAGAAGACCTCCAAAACCTTGCAGCCCAAAAAGGAAAATGCAAATGCAGGAAAGGGAGTAACAGTTCCCCTATCGAAAAACCTTGCACAAAGTGCTGTGCCCGAAACTTCTCCGGTGACTTCACATGAGTCTAGCAAGGGAGAGACAACTTCTGCTAGTCCTTCACCGTTGAAGCAAGATGAAGAGAAATCTGCTGTGTCCTCACCTTCAATTAGGCCTTCCTTGGAAGATAATATCCTCCTTGGTGTTGCTCTCGAAGGTTCAAAACGAACTCTACCGATCGAGGAAGAAATGACTCCCCTTCCTATCCCTGGAGAGTCGCAAGAATTTGCTGTCCAAAGGAATGGGAGTGGACCTCCTGCTACAAAGGATAAGAAGGATCCTAAGCAGAATGATTAGATTAGTGGCTTAGAAGTTGATATTTTGATACCTGCCTTCTATTGAAATTATGCAGAAAATGATCCAGCTGTCTTTTTTAAAGTTGGAATTATGCATTGTATTCACCCTATAAATAATGATGTACATAATAATCAATTCATAATATTGTTAACTATTACCTTCTGAATAATAGTGTTTAGTTTTATGGTTTGTTTCCTACGCAATCATAAGTAGAAAGGGGGACAAAATAAGTATTGTACCATCTACCACTGGCATCTCATTTAGATTATCTGTGTACATATTAGTGTGGAGCTTGTGGCCATCATTTTGTTTGATGCTATGTTTGGAAGGGGAAGCAAGCAAAACCTTTAAATTTGGAATAAGAAATACTGAAAAGTTCATCTATGTTGTGACTAGGATAGGATAAGAATGGATGTCCATTTATGGGCAACCCATTTTCTATGTTGAAAGGATCAAGTTCTTAGGATGAAGCAAAATAAATGTGGTTTGAAAAACAAACCTATGTATGCCTATAAAAGCATGATCTGAGACAAGGAAATGAGACAAGGAAATACACACAATACAAAATACAAAATTCTTCTCTCTCTACGTACAAAGTTCTTTTTATCTTTTCTCTTTATATACTACAACATATAATATTAGTAGATATATTAACCATCCTTATTATATTGAGATAGTAATCATTGTGAATATTATTATTAAAGCTATCTAATTATATCACATTATTTTATAATTACCTCTTCCTTATTTATTTATTTAGTTATTTTATCACACGTTATCAGCACGAAGCTCTAACGAAATTTTAGGAAGACTCCAGGTAACAAATTTTTATTATGTCGAAACTCTTTCATCTTGAATATAATGCTCTTGATATATCTGAAAATAATTATTTATCATGGATACTAGATGTTAAAATCCATCTTGATTCAATGGATCTTAAAGATACCATTTAGGCTAAAAATAATGCATCCCCAGAAGGATAAAACCAATGCCATGATTTTCCTTCATCGTCATCTTGACGTATGATTGAAAAATGAATATCCCACATTAAAAGATCTTGCAGATCTGTGGAAAGACCTTGAAGAAAGGTACAATCATGTGATACTTCCTCAAGTCCGATATGTTAGAGAAAATTTTCTCAATCTTCCATGTTTCGAATGTGCTCCTGCAGCAGCAGCAGTATCGAGAAAAAAGAATTTAAAAATATTCTGAGTTAATTTCTTGCTTTCTTGTTGCTGAACACAACAATGAGTTACTTTTGAGAAATCATGAAGCGCGTCCAGATGGCGCCGCCCCATTTTCTGAAGCAAATGCGGCAAATTATAACTCCAAAAGAGGTAAATGGCAAGATTTTGATAACAAGAAAAATTATGGAAGGAAAAGAAATTATGTTCACAAGAAAGGATCTCACCAGAAGTGGGATAGAGAAAGAAACAATGGGCAAAGTAAATCAATTGAGGATAAATGCTTTCATTGTGGTGGAAAGGGCCATTGGTCACGTACCTGTCGTACCCCAAGGCACCTAGTTGATCTTTATTAAGCATCCTTGAAAAAGGATGACAAAGGAAAGGAAACAAATTTTGTTTCAAATGATGAAAATTCCACCACTCATTATGATGTATCTAATTTCTTTAAGGATTCTGAAGGAAATATTGGCTATTTGATCAATGATGGAATAGTTTGATAGTATGTATTTGTTAAGTATTCATGTGAATAATTTTACTGTGCATGTACTTTTACTTATTTTATTATTATTATCATTTTGTTTTTGAAGAAAAATGGCAATGACATATTCTGAAGATATTTGCCTTGCGGATAGTGCAAGTTCACACACTATTCTTAAAAGTAATATATATTTTACCCATCTTGTGCAAAAAGAAGAATGTGTTAATACTATTATTGGCTTGGGCAATGTGATAGAAGGCTCCGGAAGAGCTATAATTTTGTTTCCTGGAGGAACAAAATTTATAATAAATAACGCACTATTGTCTACCAAGTCTCTAAGAAACTTGTTGAGTTTCAAAGATATTCGCCGAAATAGATATCATATTGAGACTATGAATGAAGGAAGTCATGAGTACTTATGTATCACAACTCATAATTCAAATAAGAAAGTTATATTAGAAAAATTACCCTCACTTTCATCTGGGTTATATTATACTAAGATTAGTGCAATTGAATCACATGCCATTGTAAACCAGAAGTTTACCAGCCCAAATGAATTTATAACTTGGCATGATAGATTGGGTCATCCAGAAACAACCATGATGAGGAGAATTATTGAAAACTCTCATGGACATTCACTAAAGAACCAGAAGATTCTTAAATCTAGTGAATTTTGTTGTGCTGCATGTTCTCAAGAGAAGTTATTTTAAAGCCATCACCAGTAAAGATTGGATTTGAGTCCCTTGAATTCCTAGAAAGGATTCAAGGTGATATATGTGGACCTATTCATCCACCGTGAGGATCTTTTAGATATTTTATGGTCCTGATAGACGCATCTTCGAGATGATCACATGTGTGCTTATTGTCCTCTCGCAACCTGGCGTTTGCGAGATTACTGGCTCAAATTATTCGATTAAAAGCACAATTTCTAGAAAATTCAATCAAAGCAATTCGTCTTGATAATGCTGGTGAATTTACTTCCCAAGCTTTTGATGCTTATTGTATGGCTAATGGAATAAGTGTTGAACATCCAGTAGCTTATGTTCATACACAAAATGGGTTAGCAGAATCACTTATTAAACGCCTCCAATTGATTGCTAGACCTTTGCTTATAAGAACAAATCTCCCAACTTCGGTTTGGGGGCATGCTGTTTTACATGCTGCAGCACTTATTCGTTTGAGGCCAACGAGTTACCATCAGTTCTCTCCTATGCAACTAGCTTTTGGCCAGCAGCCAAATGTTTCCCATTTAAGAATATTCGGGTGTGCGATATATGTTACCATTGCACCACCTAATCGCACCAAAATGGGACCCCAAAGAAAATTGGGGATATATGTTGGATATGATTATCCCTCTATAGTAAGGTATCTTGAGATACAAATGAGAGATGTATTTAAAGCCTGGTTTGCGAATTGTCATTTTGATTAATCAAAATTTCCAACATTAGGGAGAGAGAATAAGCTTCCTGAAAAGGAACTTAATTGGAATGCATCATCGTTGATGCATTTAGATCCTCGATTAGGGCAATGTGAACTAGAAGTTCAAAAGATTATACATTTGCAAAGAATAGCAAATGAATTGTCTGATACATTTTTCGATACAAAAAGGATAACTAAATCTTATATACCAGTGGAAAATGCCCCAATTTAAATTGATGTCCCAGTAGGACAAGTAGCCACTGAAGCAAATTCACGCCAGAAGCATGGCAGGGTAGAAAATACCCAATTCGAATTGATGTCCCAATAGGACAAATAGCAACTAAAGCAAATACACGCCAGAAGCGTGGCAAGCCTGTCGGTTCCAAAGATAAAAATCCTCGAAAGAGAAAAGAGGTAAATACTATTCCTGTTGAAAAAGACACAATAAAGACACCTGTAGTTGTCCAAAATTCTGATATAATTTTAACGCTAGAAGACGTTCAGGTACCTGAAAATTGTGAAAATGATGAGATCTCGATAAATTATGTATTTACAGGAGAGAAATGGGACCGAAATAAGATAATTGTCAATGAAATATTTACATATAATGTGGCATTAAATATCATGCATGAAAGTAAGGATCTTGAGTCAAGATCAGTCAAAGAATGTCGACAAAGGAATGATTTGTCAAAATAGAAAGAAGCCATGAAGGCTGAATTAGACTCACTTGCAAAACGTGAAGTCTTTGGACCTGTGGTCCGTACACCTAAAGATGTAAAACCTGTTGGATACCGATGGGTATTTGTGAGAAAACGAAATAAGAAAAATAAAGTTATGCGCTACAAAATCCGACTTGTGGCACAAGGTTTTTCACAAAGGCTCGGTATAGATTATGAAGAAAAAACGTATTCCCCTGTAGTGGATGCGATAACATTGCGTTATTTGGTCAATTTATCTGCATATCATAAACTGCATATACATTTAATGGATGTGGTAACAGCCTATTTGTACGGCTCATTAGATCGGGATATCTATATGAAAGTTCCTGAAGGACTAAAGGTATCTAAATCATCCAGTGAATATTCGCAAGGGTTATACTCAGTTAAATTGCAAAGATCTTTATATGGTTTAAAGCAATCTGGACAAATGTGGTATAATCGTCTTACTGAGTATTTGGCCAAAAACGGATTCAAGAATGATGATATCTGCCCTTGTGTTTTCATAAAAAAAAACTACATCTGGATTCATTATTATTGCTGTGTACGTTGATAATTTAAATATCATTGTAACTCCTGAAGAGATTCCAACAATTATAAAAACTCTAAAGGAAGAGTTTGAGATGAAAGATCTTGGAAAGACTAAATTTTGTCTCGACTTGCAGATCGAACATACAAAAAATGGGATCTTTATTCATCAAACAACATATACAGAAAAGATCTTGAAAAGATTTTATATGGATAAGTCACATCCATTAAGTACCCCAATGATCGTAAGATCTTTGGATGTGGAAAAGGATCAATTCCGTCCTAAAGAAGAGAATGAAGATATCCTTAGTCCTGAAGTACCATATCTTAGTGCCATTGGAGCGCTAATGTATCTTGCTAATAATACGTGACCTGACATATCATTCACGGTGAATTTACTATCAAGGTATAGTTCCTCTCCAACCCAAAGACATTGGAGTGGAATCAAGCAAATCTTTTGATATCTTCATGGAACGGTTGATATGGGATTATTTTATTCCTATGGATCCAAGTCACAGTTAGTTGGCTATGCTGATGCTGGATACTTGTCTGATCCGCACAAAGGGAGATCTCAAACAGGATACCTGTTCACATATGGTGGAACAGCTATATCCTGGAGGTCCACGAAACAGACGATTGCGACAACATCCTCTAATCATGCCGAAATACTAGCGATACATGAAGCTAGTCGCGAGTGTTTTTGGTTGAGGAGTCTGGTTCAATATATTCTGTCATCATGTAGACTGATTGATCATAAGATAGCTCCAACTGTCCTGTTTGAAGATAATACAGCATGCATTGCTCAACTTAAGGGTGGATACATCAAAGGTGATAGAACAAAGCATATTTCTCCCAAATTCTTCTTCACTCATGATCTTCAAAATCAAGGGACAATTGATATCTAACAGATTCGCTCAAGTGACAATCTGGCAGATTTATTCACAAAGTCACTCCCAAAATTCTCTTTTAAAAAATTGGTACATCAAATTGGGATGCGCAGATTTCGAGACATTAAATGATGTCGGCAAGAGAGGGAGACTGTACTCTTTTTTCCTTGGTCAGGTTTTCTTTCCCATTAGATTTTTCTTGACAAGATTTTTAATGAGGCAGTCCCCATCACTAAAGGATATTGTACTCTTTTTCCTTCACTAAGATTTTTTGCCCACTGGATTTTTTTTTAGTAAGGTTTTAACGAGACAATAATCCTAAATGGACATCCAAGGGGGAGTGTTGTGACCAGGATAGGATAAGAATGGATGTCCATTTATGGGCAACCCATTTTCTATGTTGAAAGGATCAAGTCCTTAGGATGAAGCAAAATAAATGTGGTTTGAAAAACAAACCTATGTATGCCTATAAAAGCATGATGTGAGACAAGAAAATACACACAATACAAAATACAAAAATTCTCTCTCTCTACGTACAAAGTTCTTTTTATCTTTTCTCTTCATATACTACAACATATAATATTAGTAGATATATTAATCATCCTTATTATATTAAGATAATAATTATTGTGAATATTATTATTAAAGTTATCTAATTATATTACGTTATTTTATAATTACCTCTTTCTTATTTATTTATTTAGTTATTTTATAACAATCTAATGTTTTATGTTAGAGAAAAAATAAGTATAAATCGTAATTAATATCAAATCAAGGAAATTTTCAACATTTATTAGACTTGAACTAAATTTGGTTCAGTTTAAAGGGTGGTCCTCTAATTAAGGGTTGTAATTAAAGGTAAATAATAATTAGAGTAAAGGACAAATAGGTCCGTGATTTTTTTTTTTTGTGGATATTTTTGTTTCTGACCATTGAAAAATATTTTTAAGTCCCTGACGTCCTTAAAAATTGGATGGATCAGTCCCTCCGTCCAAATGCCTCCATCAGACCCAACGGAAAAGTCTGACGTGGCTTTCGTAATGCTTGTCACGCATACACGTCGCCTGGTAAACTTTCCTCTCACGCGTACGCATCGCCATGAATTTAGCAAATCCTCATTTCTTCATAAATTCTCCACTTTGCATGCTTTTTTTCCATTTTTTTCAAGTCATTCTTGCCTTTAAAACTTTAAATCACTCAAACAAACATATCAAAGCATCGAATGGGAGAAAAGTAAATTAAATTTAGCAATTTAATAGCCTAGAAAGCATGTTTTCAATTATTAAGCACACTTAGGAGAAATTCACAAAACCATGCTATTTTAGTGAATAAATGTAGAAAAAGTTGATAAAATTCACCAAATTCAATACAATATAAAGCATAAAATTGTGGTTCATCAACTTTTCCACACTTAAACATTAGCATGTCCTCATGCTAAACTCTTGTGGTTCATCAACTAATATACAAAATGCGTCTACCTACTTGATTAAAAATGAATCAATCTCCAAGAACATATATGAACAAGTAGGGCTAAGATAGTATGATGATTTATGAATTTCACTAATTCAAATCTCAAAATGAAGTATAAATATACTTGCAAGCAGGGGCGGAGCTAGGTGGTAGGAAAGCCATCGCCCCCCTAATTTTAATTTTTTACATGTAAATTATATGTAAATTTCAGTTTAAACCCCCTTAAAATTTTATTTTAGTCTTAGTTTATTGTATAAATATTTTTGGCCCCCCTCTAATATTTTATCTAGCTCCGCCCCTGCTTGCAAGAAGAAAGCTCGTAAAAGCAAGGAATAAGGGATTGAGTATCGAACCCTCACCGGAAGTGTTTGCACTATAATCTCTCTAGTGTTTGAGGGTCGATTCTCTCAATTCTCTACTAATCTTGCTTTTTAAGGCTTGTTCTTCTTCTACTAATCAATATATATTCGATGCATGGATATACATATCAATAGGTCTTTTCAAGGGTTGTAATAGGATTAGGGCTAAATTTAACTTACTTTTCTCACATTCGATGCCTTGATATGTTTGTTTGAGTGATTTAAAGTTTTGAAGGCAAGAATGGCTTGAAAGAATGGGAAAAAAAGCATGCAAAGTAGAGAATTCATGAAGAAATGTGGATTTGCTGAATTCATGGCGATGCGTACGCGTGAAGTCTGTCAGGCGACGCGTGACCCACGCGTACACGTGACAAGCATTACGGGAGCCACGTCAGACTTTTCCGTTGGGTCTAACAGAGGCATTTGGACGGAGGGACTGATCCGTCCAACTTTTAAGGACGTCAAGGACTTAAAAGTATTTTTCAATGGTCAGGGACAAAAATGTTCACATAAATAAAAGTCAAGGACCTATTTGTCCTTTACCCTAGTAACTAAGAGGAGACTTCAAATTCAGACGAAAGTATAAAAACGAATATTTAAATAGAAAATAGCTGTCACAAAAAAAAAAAGCTCCAAACACAATTTATGACAGAATACTTTGAAGACATTTGATCTATGTAATGAACCTCATCTAATAAACACTTTAGTTTCTTGTTGCATAGAATGAGTCAATCTATTTGAACCAATTAAACATCAGAAAAATTATCTTTTTATATACTTAAACAAGAAATAATTAGTCACATCTGAAACAGCATTAGCAAGTCAGAGGTCACAGAGAAAGTTGCCCGTCATTCAGATAGCACTAGCAATGCTCAATGTTTGTTCTAGTCACATATAATGAGGTCAAGTTTGATGTATAATGTAAAACGAAAGAAGGCATTCTTTTTCTGATGATGAACATAAAACAAACAATAATTTGCACCAAATTAAAAAAGAAAAAAAAAAAAGATCCCCTTTAGGTAGAATTAGTTTCCAAGTGTGCATTAAGTTCCATAACTGTTTGATGCTAATGTATTGTTTACTTAACACAATTGATGAAGTGAGACTTTCTTTGAAACTAGTCACTCCAAAAAAATAGTTCCATTTAATCTTAATAGAATGAATTCTAAAACTCCCAGAGCAACATTACAATTAGAACCGTGTGAGAGGAAATTTCTGTGGAACTTAATAAATCAATAAACAACTCGATGTAGCTAATTACATAAAAATCCTATTCTCATCATTAAGCTTTACACATGCAATCAGGAGCAGGGTATGTATAAATTGATTGCTTCTCTTTTCTTAATCGTATCTGGCCTTGTCTATTTCTATGTCCATCAAGAACTGCGCGCTGAAATTCTGGCCAGCCTATGCTTTTGTTCTGAAATAGCTGCCCCAATAGCCCCATGTTTGGCCTGATAGTCTTCAGATTCATATAAGCACGGTGTCCCACCTACAAATGCATAGGGTGTTCCATTTAAATAGTAAGATTTATTCTCGATATCTTGCATCAGTTTATGTTTGGTTTCTATTTCCAGTTCTTGTTCTCAGGATTTAGTTAAGAGAAAAAGTGAAAGCAGAATAGAAAAGATTATGTTGCTTTCGGCATTTTCACCTTTTTCGGTTGTAAAATGTTGCTTTTCATATTGACAATGGAAACAGGAAAAAAGAAAAGAAACCAAACAGGCCTTAATAAATTCAGCTTTGTTTAGGCTCCTTTAAAACTATGAGTAGGTGTGTAATATGATTCTTTAGAACTGTTGAATTTCAAATGAAATGCTTTTAACAATAAAAAATGGATCTTACCAGAGCATTGTGCATATTGCCAGGAGAAGCAGAAATGAAGATGTCACTGTGCATGCTCACATAATAATCAACAGCAGCTAATAGTGATGCCCTTCCATTAACCTTGGCCAGTTCCTCAGCGGAGACTAGACTCCTCTTATCTTCCATCAGTGGAAACAATTTGCTTAAAGATGCTATCCTAGCTTCTCCACCATAAACCTGAAAGAAAAGATTGCTATTAGATTATTAATCACCAGCTACATTCTTATGAATATCACAATGAATTACTTGGTGTTACATAATCACAAGCCATCATACTTTATATGATGTCCACGAACCTTGTGGGAAGCGAGATAAAGCCGTGTTTTATTATTGAACCCCAAAGCTGCCAGAAGCAATCCGATCTCTTCGGGAGTCAGCGGGCAACGTCCCTGATTTCTTAACTCTTCATCGGTGAATTGAGCTTTCAACACCCTTCCTTGCCAAATCACCTGCCTGTACTTAGCTAGAGCAAGTTTCTCAGCTTTACCCCCACCAAAGTCACAGGCTGAATGAGCAGCCATATCCTGCATAGGAAATCTGGATTCAGTCGATGTTGCTGTTACGAAACTAAATAGGAGTGTCAATCTTCTGAGAAAGATGATGAAGAGCAGCAATTGAATGTGCAGAATTCAAGATGAAACGTGCAGTTCCTTAACACAGTAGTTGATCTAATAGATTATAGATCTCTACAACAAAAGTAATCATTTTTGTTCTACTTAAACATGTATAATTGGCTAATATTTTACAATAGCATAAATCATCATTCAAGCACATGCTAGCATGCTTACACACATGCACAAAAAATAAAATAAAATTTGCCTAAAAGCTTGTAGTTACTTTAAAAGGTCGTCATGATAGAAATTAACATATTCATTGTGCAGTGTACAAAGTGGCTCATCTGCTACTAAAGCTTAGATCATGAATTCGTCATTCAAACACAGCAAGTATAATTACAGAAACATAAGAAAAAAAATACTTGTGTAATAAGACAATTATATCAATGGTTCTACTTCATAATATAAAGCAATTATTCTGTTATAGAAAATGGTAAAATGAGCTAGAAATTTAAGAACACTGCTGTATTATCAAAAGTCTTGAGGAGATAATGAGATATCAGTGAGATATGACTGAGGTAAAGACTAATACCTTGTCAAAACGCAGATGCAACACAACATACTTCCCAATTTGCTGTTTTATAAATTCATCAGTTCGCTCCATCATATAGTCATTCCCCTTTGCTTGGTTGATGCTAGGAGTCTGTCGAAGGCGATGAACAATGGTTTCTCCTAACTCCTTGACATGTGGAACGAAGGTCAATGCTTCAAAGTTGACCTTACAACGGAGACGCTGGATGTCTGATGGCAAGTTGTTGAATGTCAAGCGATGAGAGAATGGTGCAATAGCAGCAATCCCATAACTGTATCAACCAGAAAATCTACAACATTTGAAAATAGACATTTATGTAAATAGTATATATGCAAAGTAAGACATTGAAAGCCTCATGGCCTTTTGCATACCACAAATTGGGGTTTTCCCCCCTTCCTGTAAGAATACTTTGCATACAATTAGGCTATTGTAGGAAGAACAAAAGCTAAAATCCAATGCATTTAGGATCCTCATTAACAACTAAAAGTGCCAATTAACACACTTGAAATCAATGGTTATCCAAGGTGTCTGCCTAGCAATTGACTTGAAGTGCCAACTAATAAGAATTCTGTGTCTCTAAATACATCATCATCAAAATATTTTCTTATTTTGTACAAACAAATGAAGTCTTAAAAGTGTATAAAAAACCTGCTGCCTTAGTTAGTATGAAAAATCTAATATTATGCATAGTACTTCATGTCTTCCATTTGGACAAATATCATGAGCTCATCAATACTTGTTTCTAACTGTCTCCATTTTTTCCAATTGATGAAGCAAACAATAATACTTCATGGGAAACATGTTCTCCAAGCTCAAAATGGAAGTTATGTCTTTATAGTTATCTAGAGAATCACCTACAAATTATATCATAGAATTTCACACTAATCTTCAGCATCAAAAGCTTCTTACAAATGTTGACAATGATAGAAGTAAAAAACTATTCAAGCAAATCAATGACTATAGTAATGGTAGAATGAAAGTTCATTTGTAATGAAAAGAAATGCTATGACAGGATTGGAGGATAAGCAGTTTGCATACCTTTGAAGTACAGGCAAGACATTTTCTATGTACCAGTCAGCAGTGGCTTGAACTGGTGCTGTTTTAATTCTAGTAGCTCTTATGCCTGTGGCATAGTATTGCCTTGTGCTCCATGAATAGTCACTAGGAAGTTCTTTCACAATTGAGATGTCATCACGGAGGACGTCAATGAAGTGATCTACATCAAATATATCGGCAAATGAACTGCAGGAAAAAAGAAGAAGAAAAAAACATAATATTCAGGTAAATAGATACATTCCATATTCGAAAATGAAACAAAGAATAATAAAAAAATGTTGCGAAACAGGCTACTCTATGTATACCTTGAATCTTGCCAAACAGGATTAACTTCAAAATGTGGAACCACCAAAGTAACATTCAAAATCTTAGCAACAGCAACAGCATCGCATATCTATCAAAGAAAGCACGTGGGCAAGTGATATAAGAAGAGTGATCAAAGTGTTTAGCCAAATACCATGCTGTTAATGAATAATCAATATACACTATTCTTCATATCTTTGATGAAATTACCTCCTTCCAACACAAAATCATTTACTTACCCCCATCTTCTGCTGGTTCAAACCTCCATCAAGGAAAACCTGGATATAACCCCGAGACTTTTTGGGTAACGCTGCAAAAGAAATTCGAATCAAATATGTAAAATAAGCAACACAGTCCTCATTTCCAAGGGAAACAAATTATCACTTAATAAGAATCTTCAAAATTGAACTCACAAGGTGATTTTGGAGGCTCAATACAACGTTTCCATCCTTGGAATTCCAAAGGAGACCAGAGACTAGTTTGAAGTTCCACAGGCTTAAAAAGAAACAAATAATTGGAAAATTCTCAAACAGATATAAATACACCCAAAAAAATTGGTAAAAAAAGTTAAATGAATCAAATAATGTGAACTATACTCACAGTTTGGCGTTGCAAAGCACCCTCAAGCAAATCCACATGCATAGGCCTTGGAGCATTCCATTCCTGCAGTTGAAAACAATTTTTTTAATTCCATAAAAAAAAGTTCCATATTCAAAATTAAACTTTTCTTTCTTTTTATGGTTATATTTCTAGAAGAAGAAGCGGAAGCTAAAACAAAAACAAATAAAATCGCAAATTCACGATTCTTCTTCCAATACAGATCACAAACAACTGAAATGTATCAAATTGAGGAAATAAAGAAGTGGATTAAAGAGAAAGAAGGGAGTTACAGAGAACATAGAAGGAGAAGCGCGACCCAAAGGTTGGAACAAGTTGGGAAAGAAATAGGGGAAGAGAATAACGGAAACTGCAGCAAGAGCTGATCTTTGAGAGTGGTTGAGTTGATCGAACAAGTGAAGCTTCATTGCCACAGTTATGGATTCGATTATTAAGAACACTGAATCATGCAAATGCAGTTTCAGTTATAGTGATTCATGAAATTGAATTATCAATCCATCATCCATGGTTGAAAGGAGGGGGATACAGAAAAGGGTCAGGGTGCATTTAGTTTACGTTTTTATTTTTTATTTTTATTTTTAGTATTTTTTATTTTTTAGATTTTGTGTAAAAAATAAAAAATAAAATTTTATTATTTTAATTATTTTTATTTTGTTTACAAAATTTAAAAAATAAAAAAATTAAAAATAAAAATAAAAATAAAAAATAAAAATACAAACCAAACAAATTTAAAAAATAGTGTTCTAAATTATGAAAAGGACTTAGAAGTTAATATTTAATTATTTATAGTAGGGACTGGATTATAATTTGATTTAGCATAAAACATAGTAATAAAATGTTTAAGAATTTGGTAATTTTTATCAGGATTTAATTTAAATATATAGAGCGTGTAAATTTTTTTTTGATATTATCACTTAATTATACTTCACTCCATTAATTATTTTAATTAATTCTTGACCAGGTATTATTAAGAATTTGATTATTTTTTATCTGAATCAGCTAAAATTTTACGAAGAGGGTTGCATTTAAACTCAAAATCTTAGAGAACAAGGGATTTATTATGTTGAATGATTATTATTAAATATATATTTAGGATATTGAGATAAGGATTGCATTGTTAATTGATCCTAAAAAAAAATACATTGACATAAAATTTCAGCCATCAATTAATTATTTTTAAGATATATATATATTTGATATTTATTAAAAAATTATTTATAATATTGTAAAAAAATTTGATAATTTATAAATTTGACTATTGTAATAATTAAGTATTTTACTAAAAATATATAAATATATAATAATGATTTTTTTATGTTTATAAAACGTTTTTATTAAAAACTAAAAGAATATAAAACACATTTAAAATTTTTCTTAATTAATTATTACTTAATTTTTACTATTTTCCATAATTATTCTCCTTCAAATATATTGTTATAAATTTTCTCTCAGACAAAATATAAATATGATAACAATAAAAAAATATTTAGAAAAAAAAATAAAAACAATAACACCGTTTATGCACTTGGGTAGTATTTGGTGGAGAGATAGAGACAAAAAGATTGAAATTGAGAGACAGAGACTAAGAGACAGAGATTGAAATAAATCTTAGTATTCTATTTGGTACAAAGTAAGAGATAAAAATTGAAATAAGAATGAAATTCTAATTTAATTTGCACAAAAGATAAATTTGAAATTAATTAATTGAAATGAAAGTATTTTAGGTATAAAATATTATTAAAGTTTCAATCTTAATCTCTAAAAATTTTAGTCTCTTGTGTCCTTATTTTTTGGAGGAGTGATACATATAAGTCATTTTTGTTTACAAGTCTTACAAGTTAGGCCTAACACGCGCGTTACTGAATCATCTTCGCGTGTTTCATCTTCGTTTTTTTTTTCACGAAAAAGAAGAAGAAGAAGAGGAAGAGGAAGCACAGAGAAAAAAGAAGAAGAAAAAGAGGCATACAAAAAAACGTAAAAACGGCGTAAATATAAATGACTTGTATGATTTGTATGGAAAAGCGTTTTCTTTTTGCCTTCGATCTCCTTTTGTTTTTTTTCGATTTTCATGGTTTCTGAAATCAAGTTTTGAAATTGTTTTGATGATGATGGAACTTCAGAAATACACCCGAACGATTACAAAAATACACCTAAACGATTATAGAAATATATCCAAAGGATTACAGAAATACACTCAAACATTTACAGAAATAAACCAAACGATTACAAAAATACACCCAAAGGATTACAGAAATACACCCAAAGGATTTAAGAAATACACCCAATATAGAGGGAAACAATATATTTCTTCTTGAAATTTTTTAATGTTTTGCTGGTTAAGGATGAGGCACATGACAGAGATAATCCAGAAAAAAAATCTAGAAGAACAGTAAAACGGTACCTTGAATAATGTTTCTTCGTTTTTTTCTGGTGATTTTGATGAAGGAGAAAGAGAAAACGAAAAGAAGAGAAGAAATTTCAATAAAAAGAGGGAGGAAGATGTGGTGTGAAGAAGAAGAAGAAAAAACGTGAAACGGCATGAATATAAATGACTTGTATGACTTGTATTAAAAATCACTTGTATGTGGAGACTCTATTTTTTGGAGGTACTGAACTACTGAAATTTTAGGATAAAGACAAATTTTAATACCAATTTCTGAACTAACAAATATAATATTGAGTTTCAGTCTTTCAATTTATGTCTCAGTACCTCAAAATAAACGCTATTTTAGGAATTATGTTAGGGAGTTTTTTTTTCTCTTTCCAAAAGGTAGTAACTATTATTACTAAAAATAATAAATGTTTTGTTAGTATATTAAAAATTTTCTAAATTGACCTTAATGTTACTTGAGCAATTACGCCTATGCAAGGAAGAATGATAACTGATTTTGGTTGCACCAACCCCCTGTATTCTTGGAAACTTTGCTATTGACTCTTGTTGTAAAATATGATTGACTTAAAAAAAAATGATAATAAAACACTTATTTTTTAAAAAAAGAAAATAGAGAATTATTCTCCAAAAAACAAGACAATTTATTTGTGATCCCACTTTAGGCCATGTCATCGCTATTTTCATTTTCATGCTGTGCGAAGCCAAAGCCAGAAACGATAACGTGTGCGCCGACATCGTTTTCAATTCCAATTCCAATGTGTGAGTTTGTTCTTTCGTGCTAAGCTTCAATCTCCAAGAGGCCTTAGTTCTGAGGAATATTCCTTCTTCCTTTCCTTTTGTTTCTTCTCTCAAAACTTGGAATATCGCAAACTCAGAATCATACTTCGTTTGCATCACTCAGGTGTATGTAACTAACTCGCATATCAATTTTCACTTCTCTCTCTATAATCGATGGTTTCATGAACTTAGGTTTACTCATGTTTATTTATTTTATCTAATTTTCTCTTTTTTGAGTAATTTGTTTGACCTGAAAATCTCTCAGCTTATTTTAGACTTTTAGTTGCTGATAAAACTGCTAAAGTATGGATCTTTGGATTTTTACCCCCTTTTTTTCTTCCCTTGCAAAAATAAAACAACTATTTTTCTTGTCTGCTAAGGTGGTTATGTTCAACTTTTTTTCTTTCATGCAGTTCTAATTGTCCTTTTTTCTGTTACAGCTGTTTTTCTGTTGAAAGGATAAACTAGTTTGAAACTGTTATTATATGATGTTGTGCTCATTCCATCATCATCACCTTGGGCTTCAGTTCCATTCAACAATGGCCTATTCGGGTTCACATAGGCTACATAGCAATATCGAAAGCTGCGGTTTTTGTCATGTATGTTGTTATTATTTGATTTGATTTGGATTTGATTTGTTTCCTTAAAGAGTTTGCCTTCTTTTAATGTACAATGCTGAGTTTTATTTATTTCTTTACAGAAGCCCATGTGTGCAGATCGATTATGTTTTGTAAATATCAATCATTCGCCAGAGTGTTTGGTATGACCCTACTGCTTTTGCTTCTTGAAATCTCCTGTGTATGCATATTGTTGGTAGTTTTATTTTTCTGAATTCCTGTTGCCTTCCAGTTTGAGATACTCTCATTCGCGCCACTTCTTCTATACGGTTATTGTACTAGATGTATGCCTTCTTTTGTTCGTGGACTAAATTGATGATGAACTTTGTTTGACAGAGGCGGGATTCTTCTGCACTTATCCTATCCAGAATACATGTCCCACGTAGGCCCTTACGATGTGTTTCGATGTGCCAGTCCACGCTAATACCAGCTGGAGGGTCTGAGGCTCCACTCAGGAATTTGGCTACTATTTCTTTATCAAGGTTCCTCTCTCTCTATTTTGTTCCCAGTAATTCAGAGAAAGTTCGACAAATTCATTGAAAACATGTCCATGTGTTTATTTATGGCAACATCACTTTCATATTATGTTATGAACTTGAGATTTATGTTGGGCATCTGATGCCACTGAGCTATGGTTCCCTTTGAGAAGTAGTGGGTAGAATTGGGTAATTGATCAAACCCCAAGAATACTTGATTAAAGCTTGAACTTTTGATACTAAGTTCATTTATTATGACAGTTATAGACACATGCTGCTTGCATAGAGTTTTATCTAGTGCTGAATTCAGCACATCTCTTCCTTTATCACCTATCTATTGCAGAACACAATCTCTGTGGACATACTTACGTTTTTAATTAATTTATTTTCAAATTAATGTAGGCCACAGTGCACTATATCAGGACAACCCATTGTACAATTTGTACATCAATTCATCCCTGCCCTTGGTATCATTGGTTTTGCTGTCTGGGGTCTAGAGCCACTTCTGCGCCTGAGCAGGACTCTATTTCTTCAAGTTAGCATCTAATCTTCGTCTAAATTAAATCGAATGCCAGCATTAGTTAACTTCCTGTTTGGTGACATAGTGACATGTTTTCAGAAGACTGACAAAAGTTGGAAGAAAAGTGGTGTGCGTTATTTAATGAAATCTTATCTTCAACCTTTGCTGCTATGGACAGGGGTTATGCTCATATGCAGGTAATCTTATAGTTCAACAGGTATTTTTCTACTGGAAACTTGAAGAACTCTAACGATATCATAAACTCTTTCAGGGATTTAGATCCATTAGTCTTACCATCAGAAACCAGTCAGGCTGTGAAGCAACGGCTGCTGAGTTTTGTGAGATCCTTGTCAACAGTCCTTACATTTGCTTATTGTTCTTCAAGGTAGATGTTATTTCTCAGAATTATGGCCCACAATGATTGTTATATTAACCAAGTTACTATTATAGTGTACCTTTTGTAAGTCAAGCTTCTCTTTCTTGTTTGGTAATGATAGTTGCACACCTTGATTGATGTTCAATTTTTACCCTATTAATTAAATTAAAGTATGGAGAAGATAGAAGGAGGAAAAGTATGTGGGGTTCACATTCAAATCAATGGTGGTGGATTGGGTGTATAAAGTGAAACACCTATCTAGGTGTAGAATTATCATTTTCCTTTCTTGTTTTCTGAACTCGAAGTAAAACATAAACTATTATGCAAATTTAAAACATTTAAGATATTATAGAAGGAAAAATAGGAAGTACAGAGAAATGCTGGGTTCTATCTGCTTGTCATAGATAATTCTATTCTATTTTATTTTATTTTGATAATGGTTACACATTTTATTTGATTGATCTTGTTATTCTTTAATAATATTATTCCTATTTATTGTTGCCTTGTAGTTGTAAAATAATTATTTTGGTTCTTACTATGATCTATTTGGAATCTGGTGTGTTGTTTCAATTATAATCTAATATGCATGTACTACTTCTTTCAGCTTAATTAAGCAAGCACAAAAAAGTTGTATGGAGATGAATGACTCCAGTGATGAAAGGAATGTATGTTTCTTTCTCTTCTCCTTATCATTATTCCATTCTCCACATAACATTTTGCTGCAATAATGATATAGTTATTTTTTGTTTTGAGATCACTTAAATGAAGCTTTAAATTAGTTGTGTTATCAAGTGAAGTTTCAAAGCAGTCAATTATTAGGTAGCATTTGGTGGAGAGACAGAGACAGAAAGACTGAGACTGAGACTGAGAGACAGAGACTAAGAGACAGGGATTGAAACAAATCTCAGTATTCTGTTTGTTGCAAAATGGGAGACATGAATTGAAACAAGAATGAAACTCTAATTTAATTTGCACAAAGGGTAAAATTGGAATTAATTAATTGAAATGAAAGTATTTTAGGTATAAAATGTTATTAAAGTTTTAGTCTCCATCTCTAAAAATTTCAGTCTTCTGCGTCCCTACGTTTTGGAGGTGCTAAAATACTGAAATTTTGGAGACAGAGACATAAATTTTAGTACCAGTCTCTGAACTAACAAACACGATACTGAGTATCAGTCTCTCAGTCTCTGTCTCAGTACCTGAAAACAAACGCTACTTTAGTGAATGAAGATTTGTATGTGACTAAGATTTGCACATAACTTTGAGTATGCTAGGGCATTTTTTCTCAGTTTCATCTTGTCAACTCTTGAGGGCATTCCTCAAGCGTAAACACAAATCTCACTGAAAGTTGTGTGAATGACAGATGAGGATTGATTTTACTGGTAAAGCTGTATATACTGCAATATGGGTAGCTGCTGTGTCACTGTTCATGGAGTTGCTGGGATTCTCCACACAGAAATGGTTGACTGCTGGTGGTTTGGGCACAGTGTTGCTTTCGCTTGCAGGTCGTGAGGTACAGTATAGGATCTCCAATACTGTTCTTGAGAATCATTAAGCCTATCATTTGCTTTTTGTGGATCATCCTTTATATTAAGTTTAATAAGTTTCTCTTGTTTGCTGCTGTTTTAACTTCACTTTCTGTGATGCATTCAGATATTCATGAACTTCCTTTCAAGTATAATGATTCATACAACTCGACCATTTGTTGTGAATGAGCGGATTAAAACAAAGATTAAAGATGATGAGGTTTCTGGTAGAGTTGAGGTTGGTATATCTTATTCATACATTTTCCCTGTATGAATAGTTTTTATTATAAATGATATTTTGTTTTCTTATATATTCAATTTTCCAATTTCCATATTTTTTATAGCATGTAGGCTGGTGGTCACCAACAATTGTTAGAGGTGCTGATTGTGAAGCAGTACATATTCCTAACCAGAAGTTGAGTGTAAACATTGTAAGGAATCTTAGTAAGAAATCTCATTGGCGGATCAAGACTCACCTTGCCATCAGTCACATGGATGTTAACAAGATCAATGTGAGCACTCTTGGATTACTTGCTTTAAAACTTGTTGAGGGACTTTATTTTGGCTATCTCATTGTGTGAAAGCTAAGGTAATCTCTTAACTAAATTTTTTGTTGCAGAATATCCTAGCTGATATGCGCAAGGTTTTGGCTAAAAATCCTCAAATAGAGCAGAAAAGATTGCATAGAAGGGTTTTTCTGGAGGATATCAATCCAGAAAATCAGGCTCTTATGGTAGGTACCCTTTTTTTGTGCCCATTGTTTTTTGAAAAATTGAGCTCATAAGTTCACATCTTGTTTTCCTTCTGTTTATCTTCAATATATGTTTTTAAAGGCATTGTCAAGGCTTATCTTTAGATGCATCTTGTAGCATAATCTAAGGCAAGATGCCCTCAAGGCTCAAGCTTAGGATGAAAAGCTCTGCTTTTGTATGCCTTTTCAAATTTTCAAGTGAATGATATTCAAGTCAGAAAAGACACAGTTTCAATTTTTAACTAAATATAAATTGACATATATAGGTAAAGAAGACTTAAATTTTTATCTTAAATAATTTGGGACAGACTATTAAGCAGCTCTGGTTCATATTGCTGAAGACTACTAAATTCTGCTTCACAATCATACATGTATCATAATGCTTATTGAACACCAGTTACACCAGTTACGCTCTGAGCAACTTATCAAGTTTCTATTCATTGTATCTTGGGCTTCCTGTTCTTTTTACATCTTATCTTGTAATTGGATGTTTAAGGCATCTGATTAGTTAGCATTTCTTTCATTGTAACTTTGGAATATGCAGAAATCTATTTTTTGTCTGCCTTACTAATTAATTACAAGTTCTCAATTTTCTCCTTTTTCATTTCTCAACTGCCATGGTTTTTTCTGTTACAGATATTAATATCTTGCTTTGTTAAAACTTCACATTCCGAAGAGTACCTTCGTGTTAAGGTGAGTCTTGATTGATTATAGCAGCTGTTGATGCATAAAGCATGATGGTTTAATGGTGGAGACTCGCATGCAGTTTGTCTTCATGTGAAGTTGATAGTTAAAAACCGTTAGATGATAATTTAGTCAAACATATCAAATCAACTAATAGTTTTTAACTACGAACTTTACATAAAGACAACTACATGGAGTTTTTACCTAGTTTAACATATGTCTATAGATGTTTCGTAATGCAGCTCTTTCAACTCAATTGTAATAGTATTCTCAATCCCTGTTATGCTTTAAAACTCATCTGTAATGGTCTCCAATTAGTTTTGCTTCTATGCATTCCTTGATAAGGGGCATTTAGTATCAGTTACGGATAAGTGGCTTACTTAGGTAACTGACGAGCAATTTTTGTAATAAAAACAGGAGGCTATTCTCTTGGATCTTCTCAGAGTTATCGATCATCATGGAGCTCGACTAGCGACCCCTATCCGCACAATTCAGAAGATGTACAGTGTCACTGATTCAGAAGCCGATCCATTTGATGAGAACCTATTCACTCGTTCCAGAGCTAAGGCTAACCGCCCATTCTCATCAAAGGATTCACCTTACAATGTTAAGCCTTCAATTCATTCGAACATTACAAACGAGAAGGATACCAAGTTTGAGGAAACCTTGACATCTGACTTAAAAGTAGATGACGACTTTGCAGGGCCATCAACCTACACATCCAGCGTAAACTCCAGCAATGAGAAATTTAACCCTTCTGAATCCAAAACCAAGAATATGGATCATGATAATTTGGTCCAGAAGACATCCAAATCCATGCAGCCCAAGGAAAAAGCAGGAAGTGCAGGAAACAAGACATCACCGGAATTTTTGTTGACTTCCAAGAAGTCAGGCAGAGGAGATGCTACTAATTCTGTTACCTCTTCACCATCAAAGAAAGGTGAAGCAAAAGATAAATCTGGTGGCTCATCGTCATCAACTATTCCTTCCTTGAAAGAGAATATTGTTCTTGATGCTGCCTTGCTGGGAGCGAAACGAACACTTGAAATAGACGACAAAGTTAGTCCACCTATCCCTGCAGAGCCTCCAGAATTCGCTATCCAGCAGAAAGGATGTGAACCTCATGGAATTAAGGATCACAAGGGTTGTAAGAAGTCTCCTAATGCTAAGCAGAGTGATTAGCTGGATAAGCAGAGTTTAGATGTGTTGTTTTAAACATATAAGAGAGCCTTTTTCCTTAAACTGTGCAAAAATGATGCAGCTGTTATTTTTATGCTGGCATTGTGCATTGTATTTTTTGTACCCGATTCCCTTTATGTAAATAACTGCTGGATTTGCACCCCAAATTAGAACTCCCTTTATGTAAATAACTGCTGGATTTGCACCCCCCAGTTAGAAGCTTCTGTATATCATCAAAGCAAAGAAAGCATTTTTGCTTATGACATACTCACAGATGGTACCATGAGCTATCAAAAACTCTTCATAGAAGCATAAAGTGTTTTCATAAGGTCAAATGCGATATCAAACCAACCAGACTTTAGTTTGTACTTTGATTTATTCAACCATTAAAATTTATGGTTAATCAACAAAATTGTTCTCCAGTTGAAAATGTTTAAACCAGAAATTTAGATAGTCATATTGAATATCTTATCACCTACAGTTTGATCTTTGGTTTCAGAAGGTAATAGAGTTGAAGATTTGTGATTCGCTGCTTCAATGACTGTAGCAACTTGAGCAGCTTTCTTAGCTTTCTGGGGATTTAAGCACAGCCATTGTCTATGGTTTGTTGAATGTATATCTTATAAGGGAATTCTTTTGGTAGTTACTACAAATAGTGTTGCCTTATTCAACTAGACACTGACATTAATAAGTCAAAAGTTATATAAACGCAAGCATTAAGAATGCTTCCAAACCCACCTAAACAGAGAAATTTTGAAAGGCCCTTTTCAAACTCATTCTGAATGACAAACTCCTAAATGGTAAACACTAAACACCCACGTTTAAACAGCTTCTGTAGGAGCAGATTTGAACAGAATAGTGCTACATTTTAATTTATCAACCAATGAAAGAACAATTACTACAAAACAAACGAACAAAATGTTCCACATTGCATTCAGATTTCCATGTTCCCTGAATAGAACAAAATCATATTGGTTTTCATCCAAAAAAAAGAAAAAAGGAACACAGAAAATGTTTTCTGAAACTAACCGCAACTTTAACCATCTCAAACCACCCTCCGGGGCCTCCCTCGCTTCCGCGAACCCACACTACCCGAAACATCAACCGCCGCAGGCGCCACCGCAACTGGCACCGGCTGCTGCATGCAATCGGAAGCCACCGTTTGCGGCGCAGCATTTCCATTGGATTTCAAGCTCTCAAAGACAAAACCCATCGGAAAGAAGCCCCAATTGCAATAATACTTCTCCTCACCAGGCACCAACGGCGGCATAGCAGTAACCGCAGCACCGTGAAACGACCTCTCGCAATTGTCGTTTTGGCACCTCAAGCAACACCCCTCGTAAACCCTAGGGTATTCATACATCAAGTAACAGTACGGACACGCCGTCCAGAAGTTCCCCGAATAAGGATCGCTCCCCCTCCGAACCGGAAGCTTCTCCTGCTGAACCGAACCGGAGACATTCCCTTGGGCCCGGTTCAGACTCGCATCGTAGGCGAGTTTTTGGGCCGGGTCGGATAAGACGGACCAGGCGTCGGAAACGAGGGCGAATGCATGCTGGGCGAAGGGGAAGCGGTTCTTGTCAGGGTGGAGGAGGAGGGCGAGCCTGCGGTAGTTGGACCTGATGACGTGGAGGTCTTGAGAGTGTAACACGTCGACTTGGAGTATTTGGTACCATTGCGGGGTGTTATCGGTGGTGGTGGCGTCGGAGACGAGGAGGACGTCGGCGATGGCAAGGATCTGGTCCGAAGTTTCTAGAAGGGGCTCGGTTTCTTGGGCGAGGATGGCGAAGTCTTTGGCGCCGTTGAGGTCGCGGTTCTGTAGAAGCTTCTCTGCGATTCCTATCAGACGTTCAGCTTCTTCTTTGTTGTTGTCGTTGTTCTGCATATTTTTTTTTTTTCTTAATTATTGCAGTTTCGTTTGGTTAGGTTTGTTGTCTGAGATGGGCCTCAGCCAACTGTCTCGGTTTGAAATGCTAACTAACTCTCTCTTCGGAAAGAAGCACTTTTATTAAGCAAATTATTTTTTATATTGGGTGGGGAACAGTATTTTGCAGATTCATTGATGGTAAACGTGTTAATGTCAAATGTAATACTGTTTAACGAGTAATTAGTTAAATCTGTTTTTAAAATTTTAAAAGTAGATATTTTAATTTTAAAAAAATTAATATACAAAAATATTTTTAAGGTTTTATTCTAATAGTATATCAGTTTTCAGTTTATTTTATAACAAAATAATTATTTAAATCAGTCTTTAAAATTTTAAAAATAGATATTTTAGTTTTTAAAAAAAATTAATACATAAATTAATTTTTAACGTTTTTCTGTCAAACATAATAGAATTTTTCATTTATTTTTTGACGTAACTCACTAACAAAAAATTTAAAATTGACATATTTTTTTGTTAACGTACTTTTTGCACATATTATAAATAAAAAAATATGTATGTGCCACATGAATGTGTATGTTATGTTAGTCTATTTATGAAATAGAAATTCAGTTAGCTTTTTGAGTTAATTGATAATTTGATGATCAAGTTGATATTCAAGTTAAAATAGAAGAATAACTTTGATTATACTTAATTCCTAGTTATCACATTAATCTAAGTTATATTAAATACAAAAATATCAAATAGTTTTAACTTTGATCAGTTTCTTATAGAATAATCTCTAATAACTTTATTGAACCACTTCTCTAATAATTAATATTTGGACCACTTTTTAATGAAAGACATATCTAATTTAGAGTTAGAAAATACTCAACATAAAAAAATAAAACATAAAAACAACAATACATGAAACTAAATAAACTGCAATAATATGTTTTTAATTTAAGAAAATATGAGACTCAGTACATCTATTTTTATTAGATTTAAAATTATGTATGTAATGAAGATAGTTTAATAAAAAAAATTTTGAAAAAAATACCATATTAGAAATCAAATAAGTTTAACTTAACTTTAAAAGTTAATTTGATTATAATATCTACTAATATTCTTTTTCTAATAAATACTTGAAGAATTTAGTGGGTCATGCCGGAAAATAGACGAGCGACTGTTATATCTAATGGAACATGCCGGAAAATAGACGAGCGACTGTTATGTCTAACGAAAAAAATGTTGTGATTGATCTGTGTATTAATTTTTTGAGACTAAAATGTCTAATTTTAAAATCCTTAGATTTGGGTAATTATTCCACCAAAAAATAAATTGGGGGACTAATTTGTCTGATAGATTAAAATATTAAGGATGTTTTGTATATTAATTTTTTTCAAAAACTAAAACGTTCGCTTTTAAATTTTTTGGAAATTGATTTAAATAATTACTCTTATTTAATTTAGAGTGTAAAAATTAAATTTACTTATTTTTGAAGAGTAAAAATCGGACCACGTACAATTTGTGAATTTTGAAATAAAAAATATTCACAATAAAAAAAAAACAGATTCTCTGGTTTAATATTAAAAAATTATTAAAAATCCTCCTACAAAGTAATTGGATGGTCCAATTACATATTTTTATAGAAATAAAAACACCTACATAACCAATATAACTGAATTGCACACTATCTTTATCCATAATAAATAAAATTGAGCCCCTTTATGATTGTTTCCAATAATAAATTATATAAGGAGATAAGAACAAAAGATAAATAAATTATACAAATAAATTAATTTTGTACTTATTAAAGTTGAATTTTGATTGATAAAACTAAAAAAATTCCAAAATTTTTTAAATTGTTCTTTCTAGCCTACTTCACTACCACAAAAATAGAAGATAGCGGCAATTAATCAGCAGCTGATTTGCTAACCGCCGCTATCTACTAATTTTATGGCGGTTTTGGTGGTGATAGCTGGAAGAGCAACTATTTGATTCAATTTTACGGTGAATTTTAAGAAATCGAAGCTAATTTATCTTTACTTGGCGATATTTCACCTTTTTTTTCTCTTAATCTCATTTTTCATTTGTTAACACAGCTCCAATGTCTCTCCTCCTCCCTTGGATTCTCCTATCACAGCATCCTACCACCATCAAATTTGACCTTTGACGCCACCAACCCCATTAGATGCATCCTCTTCCCTCTTTTGGCTTATTGAATAAACATCCTAAACCTTGCTAACCCTAACCCTTCTTCCCCCAGGTGCCGTCCGGGAAGTTTCAGCTCATTCAGACAAAGAAGACAACACTGGGCTCTCTGTTTCGTCTTGTCTGTCATATTTTCTCTCCATCTCCTCCTACATTATGCGTGGTTCAAAACTACTGTAGTTATATAGGTTCCTGCTCCATCACCTCCAACCTTCAACGGCGCACACCCATCGCAAGTTCAGATCTGTTGGTGCATCCTTTCTCCTGTTTTGCTCATTCACTTCTGGTTTGTTCTTTTTGGTTTGATTTGTTCTGAATCTTCTTTCTATGAACTTTGAAATTGATTTTTCTTGTTTTTTGTATCCATTAATTGCTTTGTTTCATCGATGAAAGAAAAAAATTAAATCAATAGGGATCAACTGTAGGTGCAGCATTTTTCATAGAACTACTATTATCATTACCATAAGCTACATTGAAGTTTGACATATGGGATACAGTAGGACAAGAAAGATACCATAGTTTGGCTCCTATATACTACCGTGGTGCAGCAGCAATAATTGTTGTTTATGATATCTCAAGCATTGTAAGAATCTCAGCTTAGTTAATTTTAAAAGAATCCAACAATTCTAGTCTTAGTTTCTTGCTAAAATTCATGAAAATTTTTCTAATATATATCTTACCTTTTTTATTTTGTTTTTAATCCCAGGATACATTTGTTAAAGCCAAAAAATGGGTTGAAGAATTGCAAGTACATGGTAATGCCTTAGAATACTAGAAATGACAATTACTACAACAACCTCAATATTCTTTTTTAACCCCAAGAACTCATTGTTGAAACTCATGCTTGTGTCATGAGAAACTTTAACTTGAATTCAAAACTAGCCACTTATAAATCATTCACTATCCAAATTTATAATATTTACTCAACTTGATCTGTTGTTTCCTTTGAAAACTTTTATTTTGTCCTTTTTCGTTGTTCTATTTGTACTAACAAAAGCAAATTCAGATTCAAATGCTTATGCTTGTCTCCGTCTCACTATAATAAAACTTTAACACTGTCTATAGGAAGCCATAAGTTGGTAATGGAATTGGTGGAAAACAAATTGGATTTAGGGCTAAATAGAGAGGTTGAAGTCAAGGTATTGTTTACTCACTTTAGAGGATCCAAACCCACGATCTTGACTGCATCATATTGTTTTTGTTTCCACTTAAATGAATTAAAATTATTGCAGGAAGGGAAACAATTTGCTCATGAGAGTGAAATGTTCTACATTGAAACATCTACTAAGACAGGTGATCAGAGAACATCAATGAGCTTTTCTATGAAATAGGTAAATAATGATGAAAATCATCTTCATTTTCATCTGATAGTGAGCTTAAAATTTGTGTTTATATAACTGGCTAGAGATATAAGTATGTGTTGCCTAGTTGCGCAAGCAACGATTAGGAGAGTTGGTTCATAATATGTCCCCCTTAAGTCTTTAGCCTTTTACGTTTTATCTTAATTCTTGCTGCATTAGTGTACATGTTTTGTACAACTAGACCATGGTCTAGAAACAAAATATATTATTTGGGCTAATCTCGTTTACCATATTTTATTATTAAAGAAATACTATGTTAGTTTAGCAAGAGATACTTTCTTCGAAACTATTCTCGATTCTTTGATACACTATGCCTTAACTGCTTGCTCTGCCTATGTATCTTAACAGTATTGCCATCTTAATTTGAACTTTCCATTTGAGTAATTTCCTTATTATCTTCAGAAATCTTCCATTAAAATTCTTCTCTGTTAGGTTACAGAGACTTATAATTATCACAAGTGAAATTGAAGAAAATAAAATAATTATAAATGACTAAAAACTTATCCCTGATGTAAGATATGTTCTCTAACCCTTTTATGTGTAGCTTTGTAGTTGACACGTCATTGTACAAAAGTTGAAGTCTATTCTCTTTATGTTACCCTTTGGCTTATATATTTATCTTTTTGTTTGTACTACAGTACTTCCTAGAGACTCTAAGATTTGCAATAATTTGAATCTCTCTTATATGATATAGCAAATACCATGCACAATGCCTTGTAGTTTAGAGGGGGGCTACTTGCTATATTTACATTACATTTCTTGTTTGAAGATATCATATTTACTGCTTATTGTTTTATATTTTATTACTACAGGTTGCTATATTTATGTTACATTTCCTGTTTGAAGATATCATATTTATTGCTTATTGTTTTATATTTTATTACTACAGGTAATGTTCTTCTGCTAAGAAACAACATAAATTTGAATTCAGATATTTCTGAAGTCTCACAGGAGAAATTATTGTCATTGGTTGCAGAACAATTAATTGCTACTTGCTAGATGAATCAAGCTGTTAGTGTATTATCTAATTTGGTTCTTTAATAGGTCATTACTAAATTTGTTATTACTTTACTTGTGATATTTTAGCTATTTTTAGCTTGCTCTTATTTTTGTGTTTGTCTAGATGTAGAAGCAATATAATTGAGTAGCTTTATGAAGCTAAATTTTTTTTAATATAAATATAAAAATTGTGGGGAGTTATAAATCTCTGCAATATACATGTTTTTAAAATGCTTTCAAAATTGCAGCGGTTTACAAACCGCTGCAATTTTTTAAAAAAAACCTGTTAGCGAAATTGTGGCGGTTTTAAACCACTGCAAATAATCTAATCCTGTTTTGCGACGATTGTACCCGCAGTTCATTAGAACCGCCGCAAATTCCTATATGAACCACCGCAATTTTCCGCTTCCTCCGTAGTGCTTTATCTCAACCCAATTCTGAACTCTTTACCACTACTCAAATCCTTCCTCATCCAACTCTCATTTCTAGCTACTTCCATTGTCACTGTCTTTTTTCACTGCCACAACTATCATTATCGCTTTCTCTTTACCACCATCATCGCACAAATGGACTTAATAGTCAAAGGCAATCTCACCAAAAATAAATAAATAAATAAAGAGAGAATAAGTGGAGGTTCTTTGTAACATTGAGGCAGAGGTGGTTATTTAATGCACTAAATAGCTCAAACATTTGACCAAATTAACAGTACTGTTGTGAGAATACACTGCTATATTTACCTCTGTTACCATCAGCCATTCCGACGGCGTATCATAAGGTGAAAGCCACCGAAGCTCAACCGTCAATAATAAGGTGAGATGTCACTAACGTTTGGTGGCGCACGTTTATATTACTAACTCGCTTTATTACCGACGGACAAACTGTCATTATTATATATACTGCGTTATTATAAATAAAATATTTTTTATACTGAATACCGACAACTAGGTCTTTGATAATCTTCAACGAATAAAATAATTCAATGAACAAGACTCCCATGCCAGCGATCTTCACCATAGACTCCATTTGTAGGAATAGTGAAGGGAAAGTTGTGAGAACCTATGGTTTCCAATAGGATACTAGCAAAGGAATGAATTGTAAATCGATCTCACAGCACAATTCTAGAGATTTAGATAATCGTGTGTTTTATCATGTTAACCTTGGGTTCAAAGTCTAATCTTCACTCGTTTATCATAGTCTCGATATCTCATTAACTATGTCATTGTTTGTTTTAGTAAACAAGCAACAATAAATAGTAAGTACAAACAAATCACAAAGCACCGAAAATAGAAAATAAACACAGAGAAAATGCGACAACTAGTATGATGCATGTCTGTCATACGCAGGCCGTGAGCACACATGTTGATTGACTACCTGCAACCTGACGTTATCTGAGACCAAGCCCGAATATGGTTTTTCAACTGTGTACACCCAGCATATGTATCTTATGGGTGGAACCATGTATATTCCGGATTCTTAGCAATCGACGCAAAGCTTGATCCCACAATATGCTCCCAGTTGAGAAGCAGAACTTATCATACAAGTGGGCGTTCCCACATCATTGCACTACGTAATTGGGACCAAACCACTATTCTTGTTAGGTACATACTCAGAATAGGGTACATTCCAAAAACTTAAAGTTAGCTCAATCTTTCTGTCAAATTTGTCACTTTATAATTTCACAGTGAACTTTCTCTTTATCTGTGAGAAACATTTTTTTTCCTTAGTCTTTTACATATAAACTTTATGCCATTTTATTCTCTAAGAGACTATTGCTCTTAGTCTTTGTAAATATTGACAATTATACCTTTGAATTCTTTTATGTTTACCATAGTATCTTTTAATCTTAAAAGAATGGACAAAAATACACATAAATTTTTATATGATAGACAAATGTACGCTCTATTTTTTTAATGAGTCATGTATATACACCAATATCAAATCCGTTAGTCATTTCTACTTCTTCATTGTCTGAGAAACTTTTACGGCAATTATTGCTACCAGGTGGCACCTTATTCACTATGGTGGCATTGTGTGATATGACCCTTTTGATGACACAACAGAAAATAATTGTCAAATTATTAAATTTATTAAATTAGAATAAAATATTTTTTACAAGTTACGATGTTTATTCATTCTCTTCCCTTTCCTCTCAAGAAATCTTTCTTTTTCTTCATTCTCTTCTTTCGTGGTCTTTGTTCTATGAGATTTTAAAAAGAAATCTTCTCTCTAAACCTTCTTCGTGTCTCTTATAATAGGGATTTATAAACCCTAAAGTTCCAAAATATCACAATCTCAGTGAAAGAAGAACATACCTCATATTTGTGCGAGTGGTTGTGGTGGCTCCTTTTTTGCACCAAAAAATAAGAAGAAGAAGATCAACTACAACAACAACAAGTGTCTACATGGACTTGACACAGTGATGCTTGAGTCTGCGACAGAGTGGAACCCAAGAAGATTATTTTTTCATTGTCCGTAGTGGGAGGTATGTGATTTCTTGTTATGTTTATGATGATAAATGCCATCCATCTTATGTGAAAAGATTGAAATTGTCTTCAAATTCATAAATACATAAGATTGAATTAAGGTGTGATTATTTTGTTTGGGTTGATGAAGTTGTTGATGTCAGAAAAGAATGGAAAATTCAGGAGCAGAGTGAAAAAGCAAATGAAAGTCTGTAGAAGAAAGTAAATAGAAGGTGGGAGAAGAGATAAAAAAGATATTGCAGAAAATTGATGGGATTAATCAAGAATTTAAGAGCATTAGAAATTGGATTCAGTGTGTATAAAGTTGAGAGGGAAGGAAAAAGAATGAAGAGACGTGGTAACTTATAATTCTTTTTCCAATTATTATTTACTATGACATCAAAGGGCCACATCACACAATTATGTGAGATGCTGCTTGTAGGATTGTGTTGCTTGGAATGGCTGATAAGCAAGCAGTCACAAACAATACAAGTGGGTCTGAGGTAGAGAGCATTCCTACTCCACCAAATGTTACTGGATCGGCACCTTCTGAGTCAGCAAGGGGAGGAAAATCAGTGACTAATCCAACCTCAAGTGATGCTCCTACTATCGGGACAAAGACGCAGACAGGCCAACTAGGTAAAAGAAAGGCTAACAGGCCCCCTTCTATTGTTTGGGATCACTTAAAAAATGCAGAGGAAACTAAAACTCAATGTAAACATTGCTTGAAATGGTTACAATGTCATAGTCGTAGGGATGGCACCTCTAATCTAAAAAAAATACATTGGAACTTATGTGAAGAACTCGGATAATCATGTTGATAAAAAACAAAAAACTCTTGTGTTCACAAATTCTAATTTAGATGAGCCACTAACATTGAAGGCAGTAGACTTTAACCATGAGCGGTGTAGGCTTTCACTTTGTAAGATAATAATTGATGAACTCCTATTTAAGTTTGTAAAAATTACTAGATTTAGGGACTCTTGTGGTGAGATGCAACCTCAATTTAAAATCCCGAGTCGTGTGACAGTTGCTAGATATTGTATGCAATTGTATGTAGAGGAAAAGATGAAACTTAAGTCCTTTTTGGAGTTGAACCATCAGATGGTTTCCTTAACTACTGATACTTGGAAGTCTATTCAAAACATGAATTATATGTGCGTAACTGCTCATTATATTGATGATGGATGGACACTGAATAAGAAAATATTGTCTTTTAACTTGATTGCTGATCATACTGGTGCTACCATAGAAAAGGCATTAGAGAAGTGCTTGAAAGATTGGGGTATTCAGAAGCTTTGTACTGTAACTGTAGATAATACTAGTGCCAACTTTGTTGCTGTGAATATTTTGGTTAAAATTATGCGAGAATAGAATGGTTGTACTATGTTGGGTGGAGAATTTATTCATTTGAGATGTGCTGCCCATATTTTGAACTTAATTGTTTGCGTTGGTTTAAAAGATTTAAGCTCTTCTATTGCTAGGATAAGAACTTCCTATAAGTTTGTGAAGTTCTGTCCATCTAGATTAGCAACCTTTAGGAGGTGCATGCTTGAGGCAATATTACTAGTCATCAAATGATTATTCTTTATGTGCCAACTAGGTGGAATTCTACCTATATGATGTTGGAAGTGGCTGAAAAGTTTTTAAAGGGGCATTTGCTCATCTTGCGAGAGAAGATGCTCATTTTGAGAGATATGTTGATGATGAGGGGGTCTCCTAGTGTTGAGGATTGGAGTAGAGCTCGTATTTTCATGCGGTTTTTGCAAAATTTCTATCATGCAACTCTTTCATTCTCTAGTTCTTTGAATGTCACTTTAAATACTTTTTTCCATGTATTGTGTAAGATATTATACATTTTGAATAAATGGATTGTGAGTGATGATTTGGTGTTGCGTGGGATGGCATCAGCTATGAAAACTAAATTTGATAAGTATTGGGATGATTCTGATCACCGTTACACTTCTTCTCTTTTGACTTCAAGTGACAAAGTCAATAAACCATCTCTAAATTTTCTAGTGTTTGTTGCTGTTTTTCTTGATCCCCATTATAAGTTGGAATATATTCAGTTCACTTTGTCTAAGATGTATGGTGAAGGTGAAAAATCTTCAAGGATCTTTAAAACGTTGAAGGATATCATTTGGTAAATTGTTTGAGCAATATAGCATATGAAATATGTGCCTCCTGAAGATACTCAAAATACTAGCTTTTCTTCAGATACTACACCAAATCCTAGTTTAGACACGAGTGATAATGATAGCATTATGATTGAAGACTCTATGAGCAAGTGAAAGCAAACACAAAGGATAAAGTTAAGTGAGCTCAAAAAGAATGAGATGGATAGGTATTTGGAAGATGAAGTGGCAGAAGATTTTAGTGGATTTGATATACTGAGGTGGTGGAGAGGACTCGGAGGTATCGAGTTCTGTCTTGCATGGCTAGAGATATATTAGCCATTTATGTTTCTACTGTGGCATCTTAGTAAGTTTTTAGCACTGGAGGTTATGTCCTTGACCCTTATCGTAGTGCTTTGAGTCCCACCACTGTAGAGGCTTTAATTTGCACTCAAAATTGGATAAAGCCTGCTAAGATTTTGGTTGAGCTTGATAAAGGAGATGCTGCAATTGATTCATGTATATAATGAATTGGTTCATTTATTTTTTTATCATTCTTTATTCTTTATTTATACCAATGGCTTTGACATATTTTATTATTAATTGAATAGAATTTTCTAGAATTATTAGTGTTGGAGATCCTGAAGTTCAAAGTCAATTACATCCTCCTAAACCATCGTAGGTATTATAACTAAGTACTTGTATTAGTGTATAATAACTTAGACTTTTTTTTTTCAATTTATTCTAACATGTTTTACTAATTTTTTAATTGGTATTTTTTTAATAAGAATACATGGTTGTTGCTGATTGCTGCTGATTTAAGAAGTGATCAACTTGTTTTATTATTGTTTTATTTTAAGCATTTGCAGATTGTTTAGACTTTTAGTGTGTTATAGTGTTGCTGTTTTATTTTAAATGAGATTTTAGTATTTTAGTGCTTGTTGTCTTCACTTATTATTTAAAGTGTTTGTTGGAATGTTTGGTATTATATTTACTTGTTTGTTAGTTTGTATATTTTAGTTAGTAGTTATTATTCATATATTGTATTATTTTTATTTTTGTTATTTAGTAAAAGTTTGATTAAAATTATTTTAGGAATAAATAGGTTTAAAAGTGTAAAAGAAACATTTTTATTGAATTTTTTACATAAAAATATGATTAAAAGAGAAAGTTCAATTATGCAGATATATCTGATATCTGATCCGCTCCGCAAATGTGCGAATCGGATCGGATCGGATCCGAAACTAAAACAAAATGTGGATATCATATCCGATCCGATCCAATCCGCATACACCCCTACAAATCGGGTCCGTAGCCAAATATATAAGTTGCAAGTTTAGCCCCTTTCTTCCCCAAAATGCTTAGGGAATACTAAAGCAAGGGGGTAGGGACACAAGAGCAAGAACAAACCCTTGTTCTTCAATTTCAATTCACCACAACTTTCAATTCGGAGCTCCGATCGTCGCACCGTCTGCGGCCATGCAATGCTTAGGGAATGCTGAAGCAAGGGGGGACACAAGAGCAAGAACAAACCCTTGTTCTTCAATTTCAATTCATCACAACTTTCAATTCGGAGCTCCGATCGTCGCATCATCTGTGGCCACGCAACCACCATGTCGAGCTCTACAAAATCCATCCAAAATAGTGGTAAGTGCATTGTTATTTCTTGCTCAGCCATCCTCTCCTAAATTTCAAAAATTTAGAACTTTAATTTGAGAGATTATGTGATTTTGGTGTTTTAGGATAAAATTAGCTTGAGGAATTGTTGGGTTGTGTCACATAGAATCGCGAGCAAGGTAAGAATCCTCAAACCCTTTGTGAAATTATTGAATTAGTAAGTTTTGGTGTTGATTATAGTGATGTAATGTGGAAATAGATTGAAATATGTTGATTTGAAGTACAATTGGTGGTTGAATTGTTGAATTTGGACCTTGGAGGCTGAATTTTCTGTTTGGTATATGTTTGGAGCCTTGGATGGTTGTGGAATAGTGTATTTTGTGGTGTTTCGAGCTTAGGGAGGAATCGGCCAAGGTATGATTTTGGTTTCTCGTAGATAATATATAATGTGTCATGAAAACTTAGGCTAGTTGACCGTAGGATAGGTTAAATATTGTGAACTTGCTAATATTGGTGGTTTTAGTGAAATATTGAGTTTGTTACAAGTTTGTGATGATGATTGATTAGCCTTTGATGATAATTGATGAGACTTGATGATTTGAGTTGTAATTGTTGATATATTGATGATGGTATTGACGAATTGCGTTGCATGATTTTAGATTATTGGGATGAGAGCATGAATATTGAAGATTGATATATTGTGGAAGAAATAAAAATAGTATGGAATTATTTTACATATATTTGGTGTTGTCTTGGGAGTGTGAAACCTTGGTTTAGAATTGTGGTTTTGGTAAAATAGAGGTTTAGAGTTTTTTGGTGAAACTTGATTTTTGGACCAACTTCGGCGAGTCATAACTTTATTTTCGAACCCTCAATTTATAGGCTCATGTACGCGGGTAGTTCCACGCGATGCAGGACGGCTTCCCTGTCCGAGGGGCTCGCGTACGCGGACAAGAGTAGCATACTTGAGATAGGCTAAAGACACCCCCACGTACGCGAAACGTGGCATGCGTACGCGGAATCCCTATTTTTGGGAAAAGAGTATTTTCGTGATTTCAACCTATTTTCGAACTTCTAAACCTCTATAGTTATCTTCTGACGTCCCAAATTTAGTTCCTAAACATAGAAAGAGGGGTAAACTTAGAGAAGGAGTTAACTTGGCGGTGAAGAAAGGCTTTGAAGTAATGATTTTGTGGTTGAGAAAGTGAGGAAATGATGATGATGTTATGAATGATGACAGAATTAATAATGAATTATTGATATTGAATTATTACTTGGCTTATGCACTTTTACTTATCTGAGATACGAGTTTCTCTATGTAGATGTAGTGGGTACTTTAATGCCTCAGAAATTTCCCCAATGAGATGGAATTTGATGATTGATATATTATATGCATAGACTCTTAGGGATGCGTGCACGAAGGGACTGTCCAGGGTAGCTACCGAACATGTCGGGTTTGGCTATATAACCGATAGATGATATCATCAGCCATAGGACAGGCATACATCATATGCATTTGTCTGTTTTATTTGAGTGTGCATTACTTGGGTTTGTCTAATTGATTAACTATGCCTAAATGCTATATGTTCTACCTGCTGTACTTGCATTCTATTTGTGTTTTCTTTGTTTGTATTGTATGTCCATGCAACTGAGTGATCCCTTGTCTGGCGGAGGAGTGATGAAGGTAGTTCCATTGGTGTTTCGGAGGATCGAAGGAGACAGAAAGTGAAGTATTAAGTTAGGTTAGGCTTAGAACATAAATACCTTAGATAACCTGAATCATTTATGGATTAGAACAATTCTTTAAGTTTAATTTTGAGTGTTGGAATTTTAGGATTGCCTCTGACTTTTTCGAGACCTTATATATTATGTATATTGACACCATTACCATACTAAGAACCCCTAGTTCTCATTCCATACATATATTGTTGCTTTTCAGATGCATGTTGAGAAGCACCTCGCTAAGCGTATGGAGTTTTCTGCTGCAAGCAAAGTTAGGATTGCTATATATATATATATATATATACTCTTCTCCATATATGTTTTATGTTTGATATTCCTAGAAATTCTTGTGGAGAAATAGGAACTTACTTTATGTATTTTGGGATATTTTGGAATGTAAATATATGTATATATATTTTCTTGTTAGTATTGACTTTGCAGGTCAAGTTTGGAGCTTGATATTCTGTAATTTTTATGTTCTGTGGTGGAGAAAGAATTAAAAAAGGAAATTGAATGTGAGAATAGAAGAATGTATAGCTATAATATTAATCATAGAGGATAATTATCAAAAGTGATAATTATTTGATCATTTATTTTTATTGTATTAGATTAGGAAAACAATTATATCAATACAAATAATACCGGTATTATATATTATCTTAGCTTTAAATTATATCTAAAATATTTTGATGAAGTTAAACGGATAAAAAAATATCAGTAAAATTTTTTTATCGGATGAATTTGGACTCGGTGGTTAAACGTTATAATTAAAAACTAAAAGGTATTTTTTTATCTTATATAAAAAATAATATTTTAATGAGAATATTTTAATAATAATAATAATAATAATAATAATAATAATAATAATAATAATAGAAGATTAGAAGTAATAGGGAAGTGTGGTGCAGGGTTGAGAATTCGTGTGATGCTTTTTAAAAGTTGGGAATTAGGAGTGAAATATATTAGGTTAGGTTAGGTGAGATTAGGGTAAGAGAGGTAATTTAAAAATTTTAAATAATTTTTAGAATTTGAATTTTTTTTATTAAAATATATCTTTTATAATTATAAAATTAGTTTTTTTTAGAATAAATTTATTACTATTCTGAATATTCGAAGTTAAAAATTAGTTTTTTCAATATGAGTTAATAATTAGAGAAAGTAAGAAACTTCACACGACTATACTTAATTGAATAAACATTAAAGTAATAATTTAATTAAGTAAAGCAACCACTACAGTTCCTGTCATCAAGGAAAGCCTCTCTTTTCTCTCCATGAAGTAGGGGTGTTTATGCTCTGGTCCGATTCGAAAATATGATTCGATTCTAAATTTTTTAGAGGTTAATTTGGTGTGATTTTATCGAGTTTAGAGTTGAATAAAGATCTCAAAAATAGATTCGGACATTATTTCGGGTCAGGTCCAGGCCATAACTTAGATCACCCGAACTCGGCCCGGTAATCCGGTCATCATATACAATTAATATTTTGTGTTATTAGTGATGGATGATGGTTATTCTTATGTGAAATTTAAGTATTGTAAACTTTAATATTTTGTGTTATTAGTCATTATAAGATTATAAGTTAATATTTTATGTTTAAAATATATAAAACTTTAGACTAATGCATAATATTGTGTTATTTGTATTGATTTAAACATTTAGTGTTATTAGACAATATTAGTATTGATTGTGGTTATACTTTAATTTTAGGGAAGGGTTAGTTCTTGTTATATTTTTCAAAGTGAATTTTACAATGTCAAATAATGGTTGGAATTTTGGAAATTTGGATATTTTCACATATTAGCTTACAAGAAGGTAATATTAACGGTCCAATTTTTACCCAGTATTGTGGCCTGAAAGTGTGTAAGTTTCATTGAGTCTAAGGTTTGGTTCGGATCTAACAAATAGACCCAGTATATATTTCGAATCAGGTATGAATCACATCAAATTCGGTTTCATCCGACTCATGAATACCCCTACTACGAAGACTGATATAATGATAGATAGAGAACTGATCTGTTTACCATTTACATCATTTTTTAATAGAGAATTCCTTTTAATCCTTATTTTATAATTTATTTGTCATAAAAAATAATTTTATATCAATTTTTATATTATAAATAATAAATAAAAACTCAAAATATTTTTTTATTAAATAAAACTAAGTTTAGTTTTTATTATGATCTATTTAATTAATTAATTAATTAAAATAATTAAAATTAATATAGTTATTAATTTTTTAATAATATCACTAAAATTTATAAATTAAAAAATAATTCACTATTACAAAAATATTAATATTCCAAAAAAAATTAATAACTTTATAAATAACAACAATACACAATATATAATTTAAGTTTAAACTAATTTACAAAATTACTTAATATAAAAAAAAGCATAGTTAAATTCCATAGTTGAAGGCACACATTGTGAAATTGTCATATATGTTCAATTAAGTATTTTTTTTAGTTGTCGATACTGTTGTCTATTTTGAAGTTGGGCATTTCTTTAAAAAAATTGGTATGGTATACAAAATCTTCTTCTCCCAATTAAGATTGTGATAAGCCATTTTCGACTTCGTCATACTCTAGGCTTTAAGCAAAATTTTCTGCACAAGTATCTCTTTTATCTTCAACAATTATATTATGCAATATAATACAAGTTCTCATTATGGTTGCAAACTTTTTTTTTCCGAAATTACGTTGGACCACGTATAATTACGAAGCGTATTTGCAACACTCTGAATGCTCACTCCACATCTTTGCTATACAAGAAAAGAAACACACATGATTTCTCCAAGAATACCCACCGAGACGGTGAAGAACGCCGTGGAGGCTCTCCTGAAGTGGCGAGATTCCAATTCCGAGTCTCACAAATCCAAACTCTTCGACGCCGACGAAGAATTCGTTTACTTAGTCGTCACTCTGAAAATCATCCCTCACAAATTCCGCGTTAACCATATAATTGCAAAAAATGTATATTTCATCTTCTCTCAATCTTACTTGACCATGACCTAATATAGCGTAAATAAACATATTTCATACTACCTGACATCACTCACAAATTATTAAAAAAAATTAATCATTTTTTATAATATCATTAAAAATAGAGGTTTTATAGATAATTTGTAATTGAGTTTTTGGTATGTTTAATTATGAGTCGTTTTTCTTTTTGCAATTTTTTGGAGACAAAAAAATAAAAGTATTTCAATACATAATTGATTTAATAAATTGGAGAAAGATACATAGAGATAAAAAATAATTAATAAAAGTAGATGAAGATCTGAGAGAAGATAATGGAATAAGGAAGAAGATGATATGGATGAAAAGTACAAAGTTATTCTAATAACGTGATTATAAAGTGAGAGAAATTGGTGAAAGTTTTTTTAAACCGAATAATTGACGTTAAGTGGAAAATTAATTAGAAAGGGTAATATTAAAAAGAAATTTTGGACACCAAATTCATGTATTGCCATTATATATTGTTATAGATATTGCTGAGTTGAAATAATTATTTTTAATTTAAATTATAAAATAAACAAATTAATTATACTTTATAAAGTACAGTTTAAATATGAAATATCTATTATCTAATTTAAATCATTTAACTTTATTATTTTTTCATTACCAAAACTTGATTTCGAATTATATAAAATAATCAATTTTAATTATATCAAATATCCAATTATACTAAAGATAATATTAAAAAAAACTTAATTAATTTAAATTTCAATTATTATCAAAATTACTTATGACTCCTAATTACTTTTAAACTTCAGTATATATTATATATATATATATATATATATATATATATATATCATAAAGCTTTATTTAATTAGTTTTAGTAAAATAATTTTCTTAGAATAAAATTTTTAACAAATATATTAATTTTAATTTTCCAAAATCTTAGCAAAATGAAATAAGGATTGAATAAGGACTAACGTTTTTTCTCACAGATTAGTAGCAACATAAAATAAGTGAGGAAAGTCTATCAGTTGTTAAGCAGTCGCTAATTCCTCACTAAATAAAGCTTTTGATTAGTGACTCAATTGCGAACACTTACTTTTAACATTTTCTCGGTTAGTTTTGGATTTGTTATAACTCTACGACGAATTTCCAACAAAATTAGTGAGTAATTTGCTACAAAATAGATAGGATATAGCTTTTGCTTTGCAGCGAAATTGCAGTTGTCAAGTCGCTCGCTAAACTAAACTTGCGACAACTTAGCGAGAAATATATTTCGCCCGCTAATCCGCGACTTGAAATCAGCGAACAAAGTATGTCAGTTGTTAAACGGTCGCAATTTTCTCGCTACTTAGGTCCTAGGTGCTCAATATCCGTATTTCCACTTTAGCGACTAATTAGCAAGGAACACTTCCCTAGTTGAATGATTTATACATTGCGACGAGTTAGCGACGACTATTTTCTGTCGCTATCCTAATTTTGAATTTGACAATATTATGCGACAAATTAGCGAGAAACTAGTTGCTCGCTAAAAATAAAAACTTTGGTGACAAATTAGCTAGGAAATTGTCCTTTGTAAAATGTATTTCAAGTCTTTGTGACGGATTAGCTAGTAACATTGTTCTCACTAATTAGACTTTTTGCACAAAGTTTATTTAGCGACGAACTAGTGTGTGAATTGTTTCTCGCTAATTGTATATCAAACAATTACGACGGAATACTGACAATAATATCCCTCACTACTTTACTTTTATTCGATTGAATCCCTAAGTGACTGATTTGTTAGAACATTGTCACTCGCTAATTAATTTGTGACAAATTAGCGAGAAAATTTTTCTCGCTCTTTTTTTAGCTACAAAAGTCAATTTGCGAGAAACAAACTTACTCGTGAATCTCTCGCTAATCATTCGCTTTTCTCAAGTTTGGATATTTTGTGACCGCTCATTAATTTTGTCGTTAATACCTCACTAATTTCTCGCAAGTTAGTGACGGATTAATGATAAAAAATATTTCTCACAAAAATCCGTCGCTAATTTGTCAAATTCTTGTAGTAACTGGACACACGGGCACGTGATGGTATTTAGGTGTGTCCAGACATATCCGAGAAAGAATTTTTTATTTTTTATTAAGACACAGTTAGACACAACAGTCACGCGTGTTAAACGAGGATCGTGACACGATAACTTAGCGAAATATTCGTGTTTCATCATTTTTCATCTTCTATTGTGAAAAAACTGTCAACTCCATCAATGTAATAAACAGGATATAAATGTATTAACTAAAGTTTAGATAGAACTGGTTATGGCCCTACAATAAGCAATGTTGAACCACAATATCGTGATATCAATTCATCCCAGCAAATACGTTGTTAAAGTCTTCAAATAAATGCACAATTTTTCCAACCCTTCCTTCATTGCATGCTTGACTATGAGAATTGGGGAGCTATAAATAAATGTAATAATACAAGTATTATTTATAAAACAATATCTAGTACTCCAAAAAAGATTTTAATTGTATGTTACTCTTAATATTAATCTATAGTAATTAACAGGAAACAATAATAATATAAACATTTCACAATGTATTTTGTTTGATCTGAAGAATATTTCCAACTTAATTTGCTTATTAACATAATTAAATTACTATATAATAAGAACATTTGCATTGAAAAGAACATTAAAATTATTTTTAGATTTTTGTCACGTTTTTTAATTATTTTTTCGTGACTTATTTATTGGTTGTATTTTTTGAATTATTCTTGTCAATAATATAAACTTTTGATTTAATAGTTTATCTTTTTCTTTTACTTTAACAATGAATCGGCAAAAAAAATAAAAAGAAAATTGAAATAGATAATCTATATATATTATATACATGCAAGAGAATGGAGAAAATATGAGATGGATCGGGTGAAAACAAATAAACTTGATCATCACATTATTATATTCTTCACAAGTTAAATATTTTTTTATTTTAGTTTTAAAATAGTAAGGAATAAAGCATTTAGATTATTCTCCAAAAGCATTCCATCATAATTGAAGTACCGCATCGTTGTTAATCAATAATCACAGATCCTCTTGGGATTACGTTGTTGAAGGGTCAGAATAAAATGTTCATTTGGAATAGTCTTTGACATATTTTGATTAACCAATAATTTTTTGAATAACATAAACAATAGATTTTAAAATTGGTTCAATTCAATTAAAATACACTATGTCACTAATTAAATTTAGTATTAATTTACTTTTTTAATCTTATTATTCACATTATTCAACAATATTACTATTTACTTATATTTTTTTTGCATTTATTTTATATTAAACTATTAAAGTATTAAACTATTAGTGACTGAAAATGGCAAAAATAGTTATATATATAGAAAAATTTTATCTATAGTCTTGCTTAGTTTATGAATGGTCCTTAATTTTTGTGACGAAAAACTTAGAGTGATAATATATTAGTCTAAGACAAAGTCTTTTTCTAGATTCATATTGGGACAACATCAATTTATCCTAACAAATATGTTACTCTTCATATGTACAATTACTTCCAGCAAGAATAAGAAGAAGCTGCTTTAACTATCTTACACATATTAATTTTTTTTTCCACAACTCATAAAAATGATATCGTTTTGAGAAAATTGATATTTACTCTAATAAATCAATCCTTAAAAATTAAATTTAAAGAAAAAAAAACTAAAGTCAAGCTTTTTTTGGTCATGCTAGAGTCAAGCTTCTTTCGATGTTGTGAGTGTGGTTCGAATATATATTTTTTTCTTTCGAGAGGAGGTGGGGCTTCTTTTTGTTTTGGTCCTTAAGGGAGGTGTATCATGTATGTGTGAAAATTCGCTTTAGGTATTTTGGGGTAAAAGTTAATTAGCTTAAATTATTTAATCATGACAAAAATATTTGTTTATTCGTTTTTATTTTGGTGACTGATCTTTGTTTATTCTTGTTGTAATTAATTAATTATACTCATTGTAGTATATTTTGCTTCTTTATGGCATATTTCAGGGAGTATAATTACAAGAAGAAAATTAAAAAAAAAAAGAGTCAAGTTTCTTACTCCATGACCCACAGACCACAGGTATCATACCCAAAAAGAAATATAAAACAACAAAAAAAATAGAGAGAAATTATACAAGCCTCTCACTCCAACTAATTTCTCATTTGACTCATTCATAGGCTAATCAATATTCTACCCGAAACAAAAAGGCTAATAAATATTCTGTCCAAAGAAAAAAGACTAATCAAATGGAATTATTTCTTAACATGGACCTGGATCGTGAACTTCTTTTTCTTCCCATGTCCATTGATTTCCACATATAATACCAACATTGACCTTAGTTTTAGCTTGGTGAGTCAAGCTAAGTTCATCCACAAATGCCTTCTATCATGGAAATAAAATTATCTTCTCATTTATTTTATTATTATGCATTCTGTCTCGGGTTAGAAGAAAACTAAACTTACATTATAAATTAGTGTTGGACATTGATAGATTGGAATAGATTGGACAAATACTATTGGTAGCTGTAGCTTTTAATATAGAAATCATGAATTGGCTGGGTGTAATTCCAGCTAAAAAAATATCTATAAATAGATAGATCCTAATGGATGCGTGACATACCAATACCATTTTCAAGTAAGCCATATATACATACATAAAATAAGCAAAAGCTTGAATGAATAATCAATGGGGTATTTTATGTTGTTGGTTGTTAGAGTGGTGTTGTGTGTGTATATGTTTATGATGTTCCAATTTGCATGTTTGTCTTCGCATCTATGCCATTTCCAAGAGAGCTCTGCCTTGCTTCATTTTTGACACTTCAGTTTTTGAATATTATGATGAGTATGAGTATGAGTGTCCATATGTTTATCCAAAGATGAGTACGTGGGAAAATGGGACAGATTGCTGCTCATGGATGGGTGTCACGTGCCACTCTGTGTCTGGTCACGTGATTGGCCTCAATCTCAATTGTGGTGCACTTGTAGGTAATATGAATCCCGATAGCACTCTTTTTCATCTTACTCGTCTCCAAACACTCAACCTTGCTTTCAATTTTTTCATTTATTCTCCATTGTCATCTCACACACTTGAATTTATCTCATTGTGGATTCATAGGTGAAATTCCTTCCCAAATCTCACACCTTTCCAAATTACAATCACTTGATCTCTCTTTTAATGGTTTGATGTGGAAAGAAACTACTTGGAAGAGGTTGCTGCAAAACACAACATGTTTAAGAGAGATTGTATTGGATGAAACAGATATGTCTTCAATTGGTCCAACACCAAACCCTTTGCCTTTGATTGCCAACTTGTCTTCCACTTTGGTTACTCTCAGTCTTGTTGATACTAGAATAAGGGGTTCTTAATGATAATAATTTCCAAGGGAAGTTGCCATCCTCATTATTTGCCTTAACTCAACTCTCTTCCTTGCATTGTTCTACCTGACAAAGTAGCATTTTTAAATCTCACTGAATTATACTTACAAGGCAACTTATTAAATGGGACAATTCCTCAATGGGCCTTATCTCTCAAGTCTTTGAGATACTTACATCTGTCAAATAACAGATTCAGAGGGCACATAAGTGAAATCACATCTTATTCCTTGGATTCATTAACTTATTTGAGTCTCTCACACAACAATTTTACATTGATGGACCATTTCTTCCTTCTTTTGTAATGCAACCTTTCTGGTAGGTATCAACTTGTCCCATAACAAATTCACAGGAACATTTCCACAGTGCCTTGCCAATATCTCATCCCTTTGTGATTTGGATCTACAAATGAACAAACTTCATGGAACTTTGCCAGATACCTTTCCGGATCTTCTTACACTGAATCTCAATGGCAACAATTTGAAATCTTTGTCCAATTGCTCAATACTTACGGATTTGGATCTCGGTAACAATCAATTTGAGGACACATTTCCAAATTGGCTTTAGAAGATATCTTACGAGGCAATAAGTTGTACGGTCAGATTTCAAATTTGGAATTTGAAAACATATTTCCAAATCTGATTATTTTTGACATATCATGTAATAACTTTAGCGGCTCATTACCAAAAGCATACATACAAAATTTTCGAGCCATGAAGATTGTTCATGATGCCCATCACATGACATTTCTATGGTTGCAACAATTAAAAGAGTCAGTCTTCCTTTTACGAAAATTCCAAATGCCTTTGCAATTATCGATTTGTCAGAAAACAAATTTGAAGGAGAGATTCCAGATGTTATTGGAGAGCTTCATAGATTCATATAACAACCTCATTGGTCATATTCCCCACTCTTTGGGAAATTTGACAAACCTTGAATCATTGGACCTCTCCTCAAATATGCTTGATGGGAATATTCCTGCTGAATTGACCAATCTGAACTTTCTTGAGTCCTTGAATCTTTCTAACAATCATCTTGAGGGATCAATACCTCAAGGAAAACAGTTTGATACATTCTCAAATGATTCCTATGAGGGAAACATGGGGCTATGCGGATTACCATTGTCAATTCAATGCAACAATATCCATCTTCTGAGGCTGAAGACAAATTTGGATTTGGTTGGAAACCAGTGGCAATAGGATATGCATGTGGAATGGTGCTTGGAATAGGATTGGGATATTGTTTTTTCTCAATTGGAAAGCCTGAATGGCTAGTGGTCCTCTTTGGAGGTAAAAGGACCAAAAGGAAGAGCCGTGGAAACCGCCGGCGTGCAAGAACAATTCTTGTCTTTTTTTATGTTTTATTTGATTTGGTGTGGTACTTTTCGTTTACTTTGTGGATGTCTACAAATCTTGACGGTATTTAAAGTAAGTACTTGTCATATAGTTGTAAGATATGTTGCAAGTGAATTCTGTTTTCAAAGCCTATATATGTGTGAGAGTTTCTTGGTCCAAAACCTCTTCACTTGCACCTTCCAAAAGTATATAGAACAACTACCAAGATGTCAAATTATCGATAATCTACGATCATTATTATGCATGCTGTATATATGAGCAACTAATTTTTATTTGTAACCAACTTGTGATCGAATTGAATTCTCACTGTTTTATCTAATCCAATGATCTTAATAATTTTCTGATTGTTCATTTTTTTCTAGTAATTTTGTTAGAACAATTGAAAAACTATTAGGAATATCTCCAATACAATTGGATTGTTTTTTCCTTCTTTTTTTAACATGACAGTCTAAAATAGTTTGATAAAAAATACTAATTCTCGTGCAGTAATAGTACTACTTTACATACTTTGATTCTTAATCACTTAACTGATCAATCCGATTAGGTTGTTTTTTAGAACTAAAAGGTTGTGTCCAATAAGTACTTCTTCTGTTTTTACAATACTAAAAAAGAACAAATATAATATTAAAAAATATTTTTCAGAATTTTTATGAGGCTAAGATTACGTTACATTAAAAATTAGAGAGTTCAATATGTATTGTTTATAAAAGGTATGCTATTGTGACAAAGTATTTGAGATGTGAAGCACTAGAAAAATATAAATATTACAATGCAACCTAACATGCAAAAAGAACTTGACAGTGTTCCATGATCCCAAGAAGTGTGCAACAAGACATGCTTCTGTTATGTCATATATCCATTAATTTGTTCTTGTACGGTTTCCATGAGACCTTGTTCCTCTCTTCCTTTTCATACCTTTGTTTGGATCACCTCCAAAGATTGTGACAAGCCATGAGGCTTTCCAATTGAGAGAACACAGCATCCCAATCCTATTCCAAACACAGTTCCACATCCATATCCTATTGCCACTGCCTCCCAACCAAATCCAAATTTCTCTTCAGCATGATTGGTTGGAGAGGATAAAGGTTCTTCTTCAAGGATCTTCTTGCATTGTATTGGCAATGGAAATCCACATAACCACATGTTCCCTTGGTAGGAATCCTCTCGAAACGTATCAAACTGTTTTCCTCGAGGTATTAGTCCTACAAGATGGTTGCTGGAAAGATTCAAGAATCCAAGAAAGTTTAGATTGGTCAATTCATTTGGGATCCGACCTGTGAGCATATTCGATGAGAGGTCCAATGATTCAAGTTCTGTCAAATATCCCATGGATTGAGGAATAGAACCAATGAGTTTGTTATGGGAAAGGTCGAGTGCTATGAGTGCATGAACCTCTCCAATAACATTTGGAATCTCTCCTTCAAATTTGTTCTCTGACAAATCAATATATGCAAAGATGGTTGGAATTTTCGTGTAAGCTCTGCTGACCCCTTTAACTGTTGCTATCAATGAGTTAGCATACTCTGGTTGAGTTTCATAACTTATTGCAGAGTAAAAGCGACTATTCATGTAACGCAAAATACTTCCCACTTCACCATGAACAACATTCTTCATGGCTTGGAAATTCTCAATGAAGTCTTTTGGCAACAGGCCACTAAAATTGTTGCCTGATGCATCAAAGATAATTAAACTTGGAAATGGATGCTTGGTTGTCAAGTTATTACCAACAGGACCATAAAACTTATTGCCTCTTAAGACCAACACTTTCAAAGATGTCAAATTCTGAAGCCAGTAGGGAAAGGTATCCTCTATTCGATTGTTGCCAAGAATTAAAACCTCCAGCTCTGTGCAGTTGGACAAAGATTTAGGCAATTGGCCTTCTACTTGATTTCCATACAGATTCAAAGTTTTGAGGTTGCTGTTCATGGAAAATGTATCTGGCAAAGTGCCATAGAGTTTGTTCATCCGTAGATCCAAAACTTCAAGATAATGATAAGTTGGAAAGGCATTGTGGAATTGTTCCTGTGAAATAGTTGTTGGACAAGTTGACAACCTCGAGAGAACTTATATTGCATAAGATGGATTGGTCATCAAGTTAGAACTAAGATCAAGGTATTGCAGGCCATGCCATGAGAATTTTTCTATTGATGTCAATTGGTTTGTTGAGAGGTTCAAATGATATAAAGAATCCAAATCATGTATCCATTTGGGCACTTTACCTTGGAGCTTGTTATTGGATAAATCAAGTATGAGCAACCTCGGAAATTTTCCTGAGAACTTTGGAAAGTCAAGCATGGTGTTGGAAGATAAGTGCAACATTTCCAAATTGGAGAAAGTGTAATTGGCATTGACATCAGATTTTAGTGATATTGATTCATAGCCTGAAAGAGTAAGAGAACTCAAATTCTGAAGTTTGGAGAAGAGTGAAAATTTGACAAAACCACCATGGTTATCTGATGACAAACACAATTCAGTGAGGTTCACAAGGTCGAAAATCGACTTTGGAATATCTCCATGAATTTTGTTGCCGCATAAATTTAAGTACAGCAAGGAATAAGATGAGATTTCACTTAGATTTCCTGTGAATTGGTTACTTGAAAGGTTTAAATGTTTCAAAAGCGGCAAAGATAAACACCAAGAAGGAATTGTCCCATTTAACAAGTTGTCATCCAGATATAATTCAGTCAGATTTGAAAAACCTGCTATTTGATTAGGTAAGGGCCCTTCAAATTTATTAGAAGAAAAATCCAAGATGGAAAGTTGAGTCAATGTAAACAATGAGAATGGCAACTTTCCCTGTATTTTGTTTTTCCCAAGATTGAGAGTTTGCAGTTTATTTAGCCCACCAAATATATCTGGAAGTTGACCACTTAGTTCATTGTAAGAAAGATCCAAGACAAGAAGATCTTGAAGCTTCCAAAGAGATGAAGGGATTGAACCATTGAGTTCATTGGATGAAAGGTCTAAATGAGTGAGAAGCTCTAGCTTTGAGAAAGATGCTGGGACTGCACCGGTTAGATTATTGTTTGAAAGACCCAAGTAAGTGAGATGTTGAAGGTTTGAAAATGAGGATGGGATCGAGCCGAAGATACTATTAGATGAAAGGTCCAAGTGAGTGAGATGTTGAAGGTTTGAAAGTGAAGAGGGAATTGAACCACTAAGGCCACATTCAAACAAAGTCAAAGAAGTGAGATATGTGAGATTAGAGAAAGATGAAGGGATCATTGATCCTTGGAACTCACAAAATGAAAGATCCAAAATACTAACAGAAGCATTGCAATTCAATCTAGAAACATGGACTTTAAGGTATGTGTTTCCATATAGATGTAGCTCTTTAAGATTGGGCAAACAAAGAATATCACTTGTCAAATATCCCGTTATATTTGTGTTACCAAGACCAAGAGTAACCGAAGAGAAAGACCAATTGGTGATTAAAGACAAAGAACTTAGACGAATTGATGACATATCTGTATAATATAGAAAGATCTCTCTTAAAGCTGTTGCATTTCGCAGCAGCCTCTTCCAAGTGGTTTCTGTCCACTTTAGATTTAAGTTACCTGAGAGATCTAATGAGGTTAATTTGGAAAGATATGAGATTTTAGAAGGAATATCACCTTCAAAAGAACACCAAGACAAGTTCAAGTGTGTAAGATTCACAAACCCGCCAAAACTGAGATGGTAATAGAGGACCATAGAAACTATTGTGAGCAAGGTTGATCTTTTGGAGATGAGTAAGATGGAAAAGACTACTTGTAGAATTGATTTTACCTTCAAGCCCATGCCAGCTGAGGTCAAGACCAATCCCGTGACCGGACGTGGATTCACACGTGACACCAGGCCACGAACAGCAATCTGTTCCATTTTCCCATCCATCAACTTTTAGCGAGTTCTTGAGTTGAAGCAAGGCAGAGTTTTGGTCAGGATGGCATAAAGGCAGAGACAAAGACGAAGACGAAGAGAAAGAAGTGAAGAACATATGTAGACACAAAATGATTTGAAATTGCAGCAACAAAAGAGACCCCATGGCCTGATATTGATTTGGTTCAACAGAAACTGGTTTACTTGGGACTGAAAACAGAGGCAAGAATGATATAATGGAAAATAACAAGCAACTAATGAGGATTTATAGCCAACTAAGATGCAATGCAATCCAATTAACTAATCTTAAGTACATCATTTCTACTCTAAACTAAAACACACATGAACATTTTTTTAATATTGGTTATGTTAACAATTTATATATGATCATAGTTTTACTGCTGCAACAGCTAGCTCTGCAATATGAACACCAAATAGTTGTTGGATTTGGATACCAAAAAGTAAAACGACAAAGAAATAATAATAACATAAGACTATATTATATAGCAACCTAGGCGGGGGATCCACAGTTCCACACGGAAACAAAGACCTTTTTTTTAAAGGAAGCTAAACTTTGACTCAATGTCTCAATGAGCATTTTGTTATTCATATTAAAATATTGATATTCAAGCACGTTTTGTTCTCTCTATTCAATATAGTTCTAGTGATAGTTTTAGATACTTTGCTATATTTTAGTTGCACCATTTTGGGATGTTAAGATTAACTCATTTTTTTTAATACTAATATGAAAAGTGATATACTCCACCGTTTATCCGAAATTATTTAATATATAAATTTTTTGTCAAAAAAAAAGTTCTTGATTAGCGGATTAAAAAAAAAGAAAACTTTTCATAAATAAATTCGATGGGTAAGTTTGCACATGAAACTAATTCATGAAAATTTTCACCTGAGTTTTCTTTTGGTGGTACATTGACATTAAATGTGCAAACAAATGATAAAGGAGTTAAGTAGAAGATCAATCCCTCATTATGATGATGATCATCACACCCATGATTTCAAAACTTGCAAAAAGGGCTAATCTCAATTGAGTTACAAGGCTTATTGGTGTAAACACCCCCCATTCCCTTTTGAACAAAATTATGAATGTGTTCACATTATTGATTCTCATTTTCAATATGTACCTTCCCATCTTACATGGTGTTGCAAAAATGGCACCAAAACATGCCAAAAAGATCTAAAGAAGAACAAAAAATGAAAAGAGTGAACCTTAATCTCTGTCAGAATTTTCCTGATCATCTATATACTCGCTAGAAATCTCGTGCTGCGGTCTCGTCGCAAATGCATCTCCATCGTAGTCTGCATCGTCCGAGTCCTCACCATTATTCCATTTTCTCTTCACAATTTTAGGGACAAAGTGAGTTACTTCTTTGGCCTCCAACATCTCATCCTCACCATTTATCCTTTCGAACCGAAAAGCGCTCACTTTTCTGGCATTTCCAGCTAGTATCTGCAGCAAAATACAAAATAGTTGCAAAATAAACCTACCGGGTGAAAAAAATTACTATAGTTTTGCAGTATCATTTAACTTGCTTATTTCCACACACTCTAAATTCAATAAACACAAGCTAAGATTTTGAGTGAGAATCTTCAGGCAGCAACAAATTGATTACCTCGAGTTTAAAAATCTGGTTCTTCTCTTTTGAGTCCTGGTTGTCAGACTTGGTCTCCTCGTTATCATCATCTTCATCTTCTCGTTTAAGAGACACTGTCCTTGCCAAGAGGCTGTTTTGCCGCCAAGTGCAACATTGTGTTCTCCTTATAATCTGTTGCCAGCACCATGTTCTCCCAAACTTTTGGTTTCGAAGTCGATATTATCTTCCTCAATTTCTCAATGACAAGGGGTTGCTTATTTATCACTGCTACCAGTAACACGTTTCGCTTTCTTAAGTTGGGGTTGTAGATGGCACTTGGTATCCTGGATTGAATCTCTTCCACCAATTCAACTATGCCGTACTTTTCTGCCACCAAGAACGGTGTCATTTTCTCCTCGTCGTCGTCATCATGATGTTCATGGGCTACCATTTCTCTATTAATGGTGGCATGAGAATGTCAAGCAAGATAAACAGGCTGCAAAACAGGAAAGAAGCATTTCATATAGAAATTCATTAGACACAAAAGAATGCAAGAAAAATAATTCAAGAGAAAAAGAGAAAGAGAAACTTCTATGTAGGGAAGGTTGCTTACCCTTCCATGGGAAGCTATTAAAAATAACATACCTGATTCAGCTCCCCACCAACAGCTTCAGCTAGAGTTCCAATGGCATCATATACAACTTATAACACGTGAAGCAATCACTGGAACTTGAGAGAAAGGATAGGAGTCATCTAAAGAAGAAATACAAACAAATCATGAAATGCAAAATGCAAGTAATGCCACATGGATCAGATAAAGCTACCACATGTAAAAAAACTATGGTAATTATATGGATTTAATCAGCAAAATATAGGAAAATCAACAAACCCTGATGAAGCAATATGCAAAATATAAAATCAAAAAGCAAACTCTAACAAAGGAAGAAATAGAAATTACAAAAATTTAAAACCATAAAAATCAGAATTAGCACCCCCCCCCCCCCCCCCCCCCCCAAAAACAAAAAAAAAGAAACATATTAGAACAGCAAAAAATCCACCAAAAGAAAGAGTACAATTCCAACAGCAACTGCCAAGAAGCTTGTGTACCTAAAATAAAACATATTGTCTAACAAAATTCGAACCATAATGCAAAGATTTCTTAGATCAATGTTAACAAAACAAAGCAAAAGCATTTTACACGTTTCTAGTTAATCCAACCAATAATTATATCAATGACAATTTTAACTCAAACAACAAGCTAACAAACAGTAAAAAATTATAACTCAAATCATGTAATGTATGCAGCACCAATAAGATAAACACTAACCAGTTGCCTCAATTCTTCAGCATGAGCTATAAGTTAAATCAATCATGATTCAATGTGCTCTTTAGAGTTCAACCACAGACGAAAATATATTGTTGCCTGCAGAGACATCGAATCGAAATTGAAATTGACATTCAAGTGACAATGAAATGAAAGTTGAAGAGTGAGAGGTTAGGAGTACGGACAGGAAGTAATCGTAGAAGCCGAAAGTGAGGACAAAAGCACGGAAGTCCTAGCAGCGGCGGCGGCTTCAATCGACCCCAGGAGCGACGACAGTGCACGGCGGAACAGCCTCCTTCTCTCTTGCGTCGCGTCTTCGTCCTCTCTCTCCATCTCGTTTGCGAATCGTCTCTCTCTCCTCCGGGCTCCCTGCTCCACGACGGCGATGGCGGCGGCTGCAGCGGAGTTGCGGCGGTGACCCCTTCTCACTCTCTGTTCTCTCGCTAGCGCCCTCTCATCTCCCTCTGGTTCACACTTTCTCTCGGATCTGGGGGGGTGTGTGTGTGTGAAAGGGGGCGTGGTGGCAGCGGTGAGTGATGGTGAGTGAGTGTGAGTGTGAGTGTGGGTGTGTTAAGGTTAGGGTTTTGAACAATTCGAAGATGAATTGCGAAGGTAAGGGGCAAAACCTTTCTCTGATATGATATTTTGATGGCCAAAGGGGGGAAAGGGGAAAAAGTAAACAGAAAAATTAATTTGTTCTTTTAAAAAAAAAAACAGCTCAACACTATCAAATAAAATCAAACCCCTCAAACCTCAAAGGCAAAAATCCAAAACCCTAATTTCCCGCCCCGCACCCATTCTCCTTTCTTCCTCTTCTCTCCGAAATGGCTTCCGCAACCTCTCCAAGAATACCCACCGAGACGGTGAAGAACGCCGTGGAGGCTCTCCTGAAGTGGCGAGATTCCAATTCCGAGTCTCACAAACCCAAACTCTTCGACGCCGACGAAGAATTCGTTTATTTAGTCGTCACTCTGAAAACCATCCCTCACAAATCCCGCGTTAACCCTTACAAGGTCCCTTTACCCCACTCTCTCCTCTCTCCCTTCAACGAAACTTGCCTCATCATCGACGACAGGTCCAAATCCAAATCACTAACAAGAGCTCAAAAGAAGATCAAGGCCGATAACGTCGCCGTTTCCAAGGTCCTCAGGTTGTCGAAGCTGGCCTCCGATTACCGCCCTTTGAGGCGAAGGAAGCTCTGTGATTCATATGATCTTTTTTCGCTGATAAGAGAGTGGTGCCTTTGATGCCAGGCTGTTGGGGAAGAAATTCTTTAAGAAGAAGAAGGTGCCGGTGCAGGTGGACTTGACTAAGAAGTTTCCATGGAGAGCGAGCAGATTGTTGAGAATATGATGGCTGCCATTGAGGGGTTGTTGAGGTTGTGCCGAAGAAGTGGGCGAATGTGAGGTCCTTGCATGTTAGCTTTACGAGTCGCTGGCGCTGCCTGTTTTCCAGCTGCGTTCCGGAGGTGAAGTGAGGATTGAGGGAAGTAAGGTTGAGGAGGCGGAGAAAGAGAAGCAGACGATGGAGGAGGAGGAAGAGGGCGAAGACCATAGTGGCGCGAAGGCTGTGAAGAAGAAGAAGAAGAAGGGGAGGATTCATGAAGTTAGATACATGGATAGCGAAGTTGGTGAGGATAATGTTGAAGATGTGGCAGGTAGTGAGGATGATGGTGGTGGTGTTGTTATGGAGGAAGATTTAAAGGATGCTGGAAAAGGTAGTGGAGAATTGGCCTATAAGAAGAGGAAGAAAGGGGCATTGAGTGAGTTGAGCAGTGTCAAAGAATTGAAAAAATCTGTTAAGAGAAGTGGTAAACAGGATAAATCTGCGAAAGTGATGAAGGAAAATTCCATCAAGAAGAGTCAGAATAGTGAATTATCTGTTGAGGATGGAGATTCAGGAAAGAAGGGGAAGAATATCAAGAAGAAACTATCTCTATTGAAGTCAGAAGAAGCTGATTTGAAAAAGAAAGTGAGGGCCAAGAAAAGTAAGAAGGCTGCTTAAGGTTATTGTTAGGATTTACCGTTAGATTTCACTGCTTGATTTAACTCTTGGTGGCTGCCATGTGTTGTTTTCATTTGTTGAGTCCTCTGGCAGATTTTGTATCAAGCATAATTTGTTTTGTTATTCTTTTTGCGTTCTGTTTTGATCATTCTATAACTTGCTATTGCTACTATCCAATATTCCTATACTTGAGCTTTAGATTGATTTGCAAAAACTGCTTCTTACTTTGCTTTTTTCTTCAACTTCTCATCACTATAATACATCTGTTTTTATAACAATAATCTTCTCTGTTTTGAGTCTTGATGGCCAAGTTTAAATTAAAACAGAGAAATAGATTTCTTAAGATATTGACAAATGTGTGCTTGGTTAGAAGTTGGAACACTTAACCAGTAGAATGAAGCAAAATCATTGAGTGTTGTTAGATATGCATGAAAAAAAAAGAAAAATATCATAATTTACTTGCAGCATCATATATATGTAACAATACACTTACAAATATAAAAAGACATAAACAGAAACAACCAAATTAAAGCCTCAAACGAAATATAAAAAGACACAGCAGCATAACATACAAACTTAATTATTGCACATTTATGTTACAACAAAAACCTGAAACAGATTTCTCATGCAGGAGTTGTGGCCACTAAGTTGTTCTTGCACGCCGGTTTCCACGGCTCCTCCTTTTAATTCTTTTGCCTCCAAAGATGATCACAAGCCATTGAGGTTTTCCAATTGAGAAAACACAGCATCCCAAGCCAATTCCAAATACCATTCCACATGCATATCCTATTGCCACTGGTTTCCAACCAAATCCAAACTTGTCTTCAGCCTCAGAAGATGGATATTGCTGTTGAGGGACATTTTTGTTGCATTGAATTGACAATGGAAATCCACACAGCCCCATGTTTTCCTCATAGGAATCGTTTGAAAATGTATCAAACTGTTTCCCTCGAGGTATTGATCCCTCAAGATGGTTGCTGGAAAAATTCAAGACTTCAAGAGAGTTCAGATTGGTTAATTCAGCAGGAATTTTTCCGGTAAGCATATTTGAAGAGAGGTCCAATGATTCGAGGTTTGACAAATTTCCCAGAGAGTGAGGAGTAGGACCATTGAGATTGTTATGAGAAAGATTGAGGCCTATGAGTTCATGAAGTTCTCCAAAATCATCTGGAATCTCTCCTTCAAATCTGTTACTTGACAAATCAATACTTACAAGAACTTTTGGAATTTTCTCAAAATTGGTTCTAAGCCCTTTAATTGTTTCAGTCACAGAATCATCGTATCCAAGGTCGATGTTGCTTATTATAAAGTTATAACCACTACTATGGATGTAACCGAAACTACTTTGCACTTCTGCTCCATTAACATTCTTCATGGCTTCGAAACTTTTTATGTAGCTTTTTGGTAATTGGCCACTAAATTTATTTGATGAGATATCAAAAATAATTAAATTGGGAAACATATCTTTGGTTTTCAAGCTGACAATGGGTCCATACAACTTATTGGATCGTAAAACTAATATTTCCAAATTCTGTAAACTTTGAAGCCAATTTGGAAATGTATCCTCTATTTGATTGTTTCCAAGATTCAAATCCATCAAATCTTTGCAGTTGGACAAAGATCTAGGCAAATGGCCTTCCAATTGGTTTCTATTGAGATTCAATGTACTTGGCAGAGTGCCATGAAGTTTATTCATCTGCAAATCCAAAACTCGAAGGCCGGATAACTTGGCAAGGCATTGTGGAATGATGCTGCTTAACTTATTGTGTGACAAGTTGACAACATAGAGAGAAGTTGCATCGCAAATGAAGGAAATATTGTCATCAACTAGCAAGTTGAAACTAAGATCAAGGTAGGTAAGGCCATGCCATTTGGGAATATTTCCTTCAAGTTTATTTTCTGATAATTCAAGAGTTTGCAACTTTGGAAATTTCCACGAGATTTTGGAAAAGTTAGTTAAATCAACCTGAAGCAACTGCAATTCTAACAAGTTGGTAAACTGGTGAATAGCATTGGTTTCATTACCTAATAACAATGAATCAAAACCTGAAAGAGAAAGAGATTCAAGGTTTTGAAGCTTGGAGAAAAGTGAAAAGTGGAGAGAACCATTCCAATTGCCTGACAAACATAAGTCAGTTAGGTTTACAAGGTTAAATATTGATTCTGGAACATTTCCTTGTAACTTATTCCCGCATAAATATATGTCCTGTAAAACTGATTATTTGATAGATCTAAGGTTGTCAAAAATGGTAAAGAGAAACACCAAGATGGGATTGTCTTATTCAGCAAGTTATCACTTAAAAGCAATTCAGTCAAACTTGAAAAACCTATTATTTTGTTTGGTAGAGGCCCCTGAAGCTTATTAAAAGAACAATCTAAGAAAGCGATTTGAGTTAAGTTAGCTAATGAAGATAGCAATAACTTCCCTCCTATACTGTTATCCCGAAGACTGAGTTCTTGTAACTTGGTCAATTGACCAAGTCCGCTTGGAAATTGACCGCTAAAGAAGTTAGATGTGTGAGGTTAAAAAAGGAAGAAGGGATTTGTGATCCTGGAAATTGACACCATGAAAGATCCAAGACACTAAGAAGAGATGTGCTACAGTTCAACTTTGGAAGATGGATTCGAATGCCTTCATTGCCACCTAGATTGAGTCTTTGAAGATTGGGTAAACAGAGAATGTGACTAGTCAAGTCTCCCCTTATTCCTGTAACCAAAGAGGAAGAAATGTTGGGCATCCAAGACAAAGGACTTGCTGTTGCAATAATGGAAGACATGTCTGTATCATCCAATACAATCTCACGCAAAACTGTTGTGTTTTGCAACATTTTCTTCCAAGTGGTTTCTTTCCACATCAAACCATCATTCCAAGAGAGATCTTGAGAAGGAATTTCACCTTTGAAATCACAATCAGATAAGTTGAGGTGTGTGAGACTCACAAATCTACCAAACAGAGATGGCAATTCAGAACCATAGATATAATTGTAAGCAAGGCTAAGTGTTTGGAGATGATTAAGGTGGAAAAGAGTGCTGTTAGGATGGCCAGACACAGAGTGGCAGGTGACACCCATCCATGCACAGCAATCTGTCCTCATCTTTGGATAAACATGAGGGCAGGGATCAGCATAATCATCATCATCCTCATAAAAGATAGTGTTAGTAATGAGTTGGGTCTTGAAGTGAAGCAATGCAGAACTGTCTTCTGGATGGCATGAATGAGAAGACAAACATGCAAAGTGGAACAGCATAAATATGTGCACACACACCACCACTCTAACAACCACCAACACCATTATTGATTATTGCTTGATGATTTTACACGCCTCAGATCCATGTATTTATAGCCAAATTAAAATTAAAATATATAAAACTATGTATTTCTTATTTTATAATTACATGATATCAGAAATAATAAAAAATAACATATATATATATATATATATATATATATTATATATATAATATATATATATATATATATAATATATATATATATATATATAATAATTCTTTCATAGAGTGTGAATGAGAAAAAATGAGTTTATAAGCTTATTATTACACTGACTTTTAGTCTTATATAGTAGCTCTTATAGCAGCTCTTAATAAACATGAGATTAACTCTACACCAATAAGCCATGTAACTCAATTGAGAATAGCCCTTTTTGCAAGTTTTAAAATCATGGGTGTGATGATCATCATGATAATAAGGAATTATCTTCCTCTACTTAACTCCCCTATCTGTTCAAATGTTTGCATATTTACACACTTCTTAAAAAGGTATAAACATCCCTGACACTTAGAGACATGTTTAAAGTAAAGAACCAAATTACAAACACAAACTGAAACAGAATTCTCATGTAATAATGAACTTGACAGTATTCTACTTGTTCTAAAGAAGTTGTACATAATAAGTTGTTCTTGCATGCCTGATATTTTTTTTGATCCTTTACCTCCAGAGATTCTCACAAGCCAGTGACAATGGGATATGGATGTGGAACTGTATCTGGAATAGGATTGGGATGCTGTGTTTTCTCCATTGGAAAGTCTCAGTGGCTTCTCAGAATCTTTGGAGGGAATCCTAACAAAGAGATGAAAAGGAAGAGAGGAGCAAGAACAAATTAATGGATATATGGCATAATAGATGCATGTCTTGTTGCACACTTCTTGAGACCATGAAAGTATGAAACACCGTCAAGTTCTTTTTGCATGGTAATATAAAATTGTACTACTAGGCTGCGTTTGTTTATAGGACACTGAACAGGGGGACACTGAGACACAATGTTTGATAAAAGAGACATGGACAGAGACAATGTGTCCAGAGACACTGAATTTGTGTATTTTGTGTCCATCCTGACAGGAAGAACACGGAAACATTAATAAGGGACATAACTTATTTTTTATTATTTTTTCTTTCATTATTCTTGTTAATTTTTTATAATTATATTTTTTATTGTTATATTTTTTATCTCAAATTTTTTAAATGGAAAAAAATGAGAATAAATTAAATTTTCATAATTTATTCTAGTTTATCACCAAACAGAATACAATAACACAAAATTTTGTGTCTCAACCTATCAATATCTTGTCCTGTCTTATTCTCAGTGTCTTATCCTGTTCTATTTTTAGAACAACTCCAGCCCTATTTATATTTTCTAGTGCTTCACCTCTCAAATACTTTGCCACAATAGCATACCTTTTATAAATAATACATATTCAACTCTTTAATTATTAATGTAACGTATTGTCACGGCCTTGGACACACTCCAACGCTACCGTGCCGGCACTCGGATTTACTCAACCTCTTGAGCTAAGACCAAGTCAGCCTAACCCTCAATACTTAGCAAGAAAGCTAAGAACACAAGAGAAAGGAAGCTTTGGTGGAAAGAACACTTTATTACTCAAGTGTTGGTTACAAATGATTCACACCCCCAAACTCTAACTCTCACCCCTATTTATAGCCATCCACCTTCTCAATGGATGGTTAGGATTAAATCTAATCAACGGTCCAGATTAATCATCCAGAACCTTTTACAATCTATCCTACCCAACTTTCTAAATACTTTTAGATGTTCCATACAAACTTCATACTTTATATCAATCCACACTCTTCTAGAATATTCTATGATCTTCTAAAGTCTTCTAGAACCTTCTAGGGTATTCCGGGACCTTCTAGAACATTCTAGAATGTTCCGAAACCATCTAGAGTATTCTCAAATACTCCAGAAAACTATACAAACACTGTTAAATCTAACCTTCTAAAAATTTACCGTGACATTCTCCCCCACCTAATGCGCAGACGTCCTCGTCGCGTTCTGTTCATGATAGCGCTCTAGGTGTTCTTGGAATTGCCACAGATCTTCACGAGCTTCCCAACTAGCTTCAGTTATCGGAAGTCCTTTCCACTTGATCAAGTATTGGATACTTGGTGGTACTCCTCTTCGTCGCACGGCGCGATTAGCTAAGATCTCTTCGATTTCTTTATCAAAGGATCTAATCACCACAGGCGGAGCACGACTCGAGTCACCTCTACTCGGTTCATCTTGGTCTTCATGATATGGTTTAAGCATACTCACATGGAAGACCGGGTGGATCTTCATAGAGGGAGGGAGTTGTACTTTGTAAGCAACCTCTCCAACACGTCCAATGATCTCAAATGGCCCTTCGTATTTACGAATTAAGCCCTTATGAACCTTGCGAAAGGCTTTGAATTGTTGTGGAAGAAGTTTAATCATTACCTTGTCTCCCACTTGATAGCTTGCATGCATCCTCTTCTTATCAGCCCATTTCTTCATCCTCTTTGCAGCTTTGTCAAGGTAAGAACGAGTGACATCTGCTTGTTCTTCCCAAGACTTAATCATATGATAAGCTCCAGGGCTCTTCCCTGAGTAGGAAGAAGAAAGAGAGTGAGGTGTAAGCGGCTGTTGTCCAGTCACAATCTCGAACGGGCTCTTCCCTGTGGACTCACTCCTTTGCAAATTGTATGAGAACTGAGCAATGTCGAGGAGTTTTGTCCAGTCCTTCTGATTAGCGCTTACAAATGCCTCAAGTAACACTCGAGTAAGGCATTCACCTCTCAGTCTGCCCATCGGTTTGAGGATGGAAGCTTGTTGAGAAATGAAGTTCCGACCCAAGGAGTTTGAACAGCTCTGTCCATAGTCGTCCTGTGAAGCGTGGATCTCGATCACTAATGATGCTCTTAGGCAATCCCCAATATTTCACCACATTCTTGAAGAATAGTCGTGCTGCCTCTTCTGCAGTGCAGTCAGTAGGAGCGGGTATAAAGGTAGCATACTTCGAAAATCGATCAACTACCACAAGAATAGATCCAAACCCCTCGGACTTCGGTAAGGCAGAGATGAAATCTAGAGAGACACTTTCCCACGGTCGCTCTGATGGAGGTAGAGGTTCCAACAACCCACTTGGTGTCTTATTTTCAATCTTGTCTTGTTGGCACACAAGACAAGTCTTCACATAGCTCTCTACTTCATCTCTCATTTGAGGCCAATAATAAGAAGATTCAATGAGTGCCAAGGTCCTTCGCTGACCTTGGTGACCAACCCACTTGGTATCGTGGCATTCTCTTACCAACTTCCTTCTCAGATTTTCCCACTTAGGAACGTATAATCTTCTCCCTTTTGTGTAGAGAAGGTCGTTTTCTAACCAAAATCTTTTGGTCTTACCTTCTCTAGCCAACTCCACCAACTTCTTGGCTAATGGATCGTGATGCAACCCTTCCTTGATGGTGTGCACAATATCTCCTGCAACCATAGAAATGGCCGCCAATTCAGCCTTGCGACTCAGCGCATCTGCTACCACATTAGTCTTGCCTGACTTGTATTCAAACTCAAAATCAAACTCAGCCAAGAAGTCCTGCCACCTAGCTTGTTTGGGGCTCAACTTCTTTTGAGTTTGGAAGTAGCTTATAGCCACATTGTCTGTCTTAACGATAAAGTGTGAACCAAGCAAGTAGTGACGCCAAGTTCTCAAACAATGTACTACCGCGGTCATCCCCTTCTCTTAGACGGTGTATCGCCTCTCTGTATCATTCAACTTGCGACTCTCAAAGGCAATCGGATGTCCTTCTTGCATTAGAACCCCTCCAATGGCATAGTCAGAAGCACCAGTGTGGACTTCAAATACCTTTGAGTAGTCGGGTAGTGCTAGTACTGGACCTTCTGTGATAGCAGCCTTCAACTCATCAAAGGCCTTTTGACACTCCTTTGACCATTTCCAAGTGTGATTCTTCTTGAGAAGATCAGTTAATGGTGCAGCCTTGGCGGAGTATCCCTTGATAAACCTCCGATAGTAATTAGCCAACCCAAGGAATGACCTCAATTCAGATACCTTGTTTGGCGGCTCCCACTCTTTGATAGCCTTCACCTTTCCTTGATCCATGCAGAGAGTTCCACCTTTAATGATGTGTCCCAAGAAGTGGACTTCGTCCCTTGCAAAGGAACACTTTTCCTTCTTCACATATAGGTTATTCTCTCAAGATCTTGAACACGGTTCGTAGTGTTCTACATGTTCCTCCAAAGTATTGCTATAGACAACAATGTCATCCAAGTAGACCACTACAAACCGATCAAGGTAAGGTCGAAAGATCTCGTTCATCAAGGTACAGAAGGTCGCAGGAGCATTGGTCAAGCCAAAAGGCATCACCAACCACTCATACGATCCATACCTCGTGACACACGTGGTCTTAGGTTCATCACCATCAGCAATTCTCACTTGGTGATATCCTGACCTCAAATCTAGCTTTGAGAACCACTTGGCTCTACCAAGTTGATCAAACAAATCGGCTATCAAAGGAATGGGGTATTTGTTCTTGATGGTTACCTTGTTAAGTGCTCGATAGTCGATGCATAGTCTCAATGAACCATCATGCTTCTTTTGGAACAAAACAGGTGCGCCATAAGGTGCCTTCGATGGACGGATGAATCCAGCATCTAGCAAATCCTTGAGTTGCTTCTTCAACTCTTCAAGTTCTGGCGGTGCCATCCTATAAGGTGTTGAGGTGGGCGGCTTTGCTCCTGACTCCAATTCAATCTTGTGGTCCACCTTCCTCCTAGGTGGTAGTTGTTTTGGCAACTCGGGAGGCATCACATCCTTATTTTCTTCAAGGACTTCCTTGATTTTGGGAGGAACGTCTTCTCTTTCAGATGTTGACTCCTCTTGTAATAGAGCCAAATATGTAATCTCTCCCTTCTTGAACCCTTTCTTGAGTTGCATAGCAGAGAGTATCGGCGGTCCTCCAACTTTAGAGACTGTAGGGACCATGCATGGAGACCCTTTCTCCATGACGCATACTACGTCGTAGTATGGCATAGGTATTATATTTGCCTTCCTTTGCAAATCGAGCCCGATGACTATTTTAAAATCATCCATGGGTGCTATTGAGAAATCTACAAGGCCCTTCCAAGAACCAAGAGTCATCTCAACCCCTTTTGCTACTCCCTTAAGGGGTTCACCCTTGGTGTTCACGGGTTTGAACCAGCCATTCTTTTCGGTGATCTTCAACCCAAGTCTCTTTGCTTCATCAGGCATGATGAAGTTGTGTGTAGCACCAGTGTCGATCATAGCCATAACGGGTTTTTCATTGATAAAGGCTTTGACATACATCAAGCCTTTCTTTTCTGCGGTGCTTGCCTCTTTGCCCTTCACAGCATTTATGTGTTGGATGGATCCAACACACTCAGTTACTTGAGTTCTCCCCACCTTTGCAGAACTAGGCTTAGAGAAAGACTGGGTTTAGAGTCTCCCCTATGATACTCAGGGAGTGATTCGGCCACCACGATGGCCTCATCGACATCCTTAACATTCCTTCTTTGTAGTTCTTGCTTTGCCCAAGGTTGGAGTCCATCAATGAAGAAGAACAATGCATCCTCTGATGCTAGTTGGGGATTTGAAGCGTGAGAGTAGGAACTCCTTTACGTAGTCACTAATTGTACTCTTGTGCTTCAACTCTCTCAACTTCTTCCTTGCTTCATAAACACATTTTCAGGAAGAATTGTCTTTTCAACTCCCTTTTGAAATCTTCCATGGGTTATGTTGCAAGTACCCTTCTCCATATCTACGCACTTTCTCCTCCACCACAAAGTAGCATTATCAGAAAGGTAGAGAGCTGCAGTGCGTACCTTATGCTTCTTCGACCACCCTTGGCCTCGAAGTACCTCTCCATTTGCCATAGGAAGTTCTCCACCTCGCGAGCGTCCCTTACGCCCTTGAACTCCTTTGGCTTGGGGAGATCAATCTTTGTCGTCTCCCTTATAATGGTGGTCGAGACTTCGCCTCCTCGAACCAAACTCGAACTTCCTCAAATAGCTTCAAGGAATCTCAAGCTTCTCTTCGATTTGGAGCATGCTTTCTTTGAAAGCATCTAGTTCTCCTAACCGGTGAGCCTCGAGGGTCTCCTTGTCATGTTCTATCCTTTGGAACCGCTCATCCATAGAGGATAGAACATTTTCCAACATAGAAAACTCTTCTTAAGAAGTTAGAGTCCTTACCTCTAGGCTCACTTGAAGAACGTACCTTCTTGCCTCCCATTGAGAAGGAATAGTATCCCTTCCCCTTTGTGACTCAACATGCTCCATGGTGATATTTGAAGCCATACCCACAAACCACTTGTGCTCCCTCTCGAACCTTGCTCTGATACCAAATTGTCACGGCCTTGGACACACTCCAACGCTACCGTGCCGGCACTCGGACTTACTCAACCTCTTGAGCTAAGACCAAGTCAGCCTAACCCTCAATACTTAGCAAGAAAGCTAAGAACACAAGAGAAAGGAAGCTTTGGTGGAAAGAACACTTTATTACTCAAGTGTTGGTTACAAATGATTCACACCCCCAAACTCTAACTCTCACCCCTATTTATAGCCATCCACCTTCTCAATGGATGGTTAGGATTAAATCTAATCAACGGTCCAGATTAATCATCCAGAACCTTCTTTACAAATCTATCCTACCACAACTTTCTAAATACTTCTAGATTGTTCCATACAACTCTTCATACTTTTATATCAATCCACACTCTTCTAGAATATTCTATGATCTTCTAAAGTCTTCTATAACCTTCTAGGGTATTCCGGGACCTTCTAGAACATTCTAGAATGTTCCGGAACCATCTAGAGTATTCTCAAATACTCCAGAAAACTATACAAACACTGTTAAATCTAACCTTCTAAAAATTTACCGTGACAGTATTCTTACTTTCTTAGCCTCATGAAAATTCTGAAAAAAATTTTCTAATATTATATTTGTTCTTTTTTAATTTTGTAAACAAAGAAATAGTATTATTATTAGACACATTTTAATTTTAGGGAACATCATAATCGAACTGATCAGATAAGTGATTAAAAATCAAAATATGTAAAGTAATATTATTACTGCACGAGAATTAGTATTTTTTTATCAAACTATTTTATATTGTCATTATAAAAAAAAAAGAAGGAAAAAAAATCAAATTATATTGGAGATATTCTTAATAGTTTGGCAATTGTTCTAACAAAACTACTAAAAGAATGAACAATCAGAAAAATTATTAAGATCATTGGAGATATTCCTAATAAAACAGTGAGAATTCAATTCGATCACAGGTTGGTTGCAAACAAAAATTAGTTGCTCATATGTACCGTGCATAATAATGATTGTAGATTATCGATAATTAGAGATTTTGATAGTATTCCTAGAAGGTGCAAGTGAAGCAGTTTTGAAAAAAAAAACACACACACATATATACTTTGGAAACAAAATTTACTTGCAACATTTCTTATAACTGGGAAACAAGTACTTACTATAGACATCCATAAAGAAAAATAAAAGTACGACACCAAATCAAATTTATTTTTAATATATAAAAATAGATGAATAAGTTTATGTAAGATATTTTTTTCATTCTATTAATGTCATGTCAGGAATATCATTTATTTGGTAAAACTTTAGAATCACTCACTCAATTTTTACTAAATCAACTAATATTTCTAAATCAACAAAAAAATAAAATATACAAACAAAAAATTAAAAAATACAATACAATAAATTTATAACCTATAAATATATTGAATTCATATTCCTATATTTATTATATTTTACTATTATAAATAATACAATAAATTTATAACCTCCCAACAATTAATTTATTAATTTTTAAAAATAATTCATTAAAAGTAATAAACATCCGTATTACAAATATCATAATAATATTATTAATCATAATAAATTTTATGTTACAAGTATTCAAATTCAATACTATTTAAACTATTTATATAAGTTTCTTATTATTATTCCTTCAAATAATATTAAATTTAGCACAAAAAATTTATTTTCGAACTACACATCTCAAACATACTCAATAGATAGAGCATCATTTTTTTTAGAGCAGAATGATTAAAAATTGAACAACTATCCAAGATCTAATGGGCTATACAATGAGAATCTGATGATCAGGTGTGACAAAAAAAACTCACGACACGCATCATACATTCATATTTACTCAAATACCATATACCTAATGATAACATAAATTGAATATTGGAATAGAAAAAGATCTTCACAATTTTAGCATTTATAAACGAAATTGATGGCAAATTTAGATGGAACTATGTTAAATGTGAAAAGTGTCGGAAGAAAGCATATAAAAAAAGGAAACAACTACATTTATTGCACATGTAATCAAACACCACAATATCTAACAATAAGGTAACTCTATATACTTTTCATAATCCCATCTATCAAATTATTAGTTACTAACCCAATATTTATTTTAGATTCAGAATTCAATTAAAGGTTTCAGATCGAAGTGTTACAACAACTTTTGTTATTTGATGGCGAAGCAAAAAAATTATTGGGCACAACTACTTCAAACCACCAACTAAAACAAATACAAAAATCAAACCATCAAATAAAAATATCATTTTTTACAACTTTAACATCCAAATTTTTTGTGTTTCAAATTATTTTAAATAAAATACCTTTTAAATTTAAATTTAATTTACATATATTTAATCTCACTGACCTTCTCATCAACTATGGAGTTGAGCGCAAGAGAAATGAAGTTATATAAGAGAATGCGCTCAAAAAAGCAAAAGGAAGGATAAGGATTCTCAAGAATTATGTGGAAGACATTGAAGCTGGCCTTACAACCACTGAGAAAAAGGATGATGATGAAGCCTCCGATGATTCGAACTCTGATGCCTAGAATATTTTCATCCCTTCTATGAATTGGACTGTTTTGCTTAAATTTCTTTTTTCATTTGGATGACTACTGTAACACCTAACTACTTTACTGCTTGATGACTCTTTTAATTTGGATAGCCACTAACAGATTTTTGCAGGATCTTTTTCCTCCTTGATGACAAAAGGGGAAAAAAAAGTTAGCATGTTAGCATTGGCTTAGGGTATGGACAAGGTTATGGACAATGATGCTTAATATCTATTACTATGCTTAACTTTAATTGCTCTATGCTTGGTGTTAATTGCTCTGTATTTTGTGTTATTGTTATGAAAATTGTCATGTGTTTGGTGCTATTGTTACTGTGATATACTGCTTGGAAAATTGTTCTTGTCTGTTTTAAGTTTAATCCACTTGAAGAGAAAAGTCATGATTAAGGGGGGAAAATGCTAACAGTGAGGAGGAGTACTACATACTTCGGATAGTTATCAAAGGGAAGTTCTCTCAACTCATTTAAATTAACATTTTAAATTCAATTATCCTATTTTATCATGTTTGTCATCAAGGAGAGATTGTTGAGTTTAGTTTGATTTTGGGCTAATATATGATGACAAACATTATTTGGATTAAAAGTCCAATTATGATTTAATGTGTGTTTTAATGATGCAGGTCCATTTGTATGTTGCTTCAGCCCAAATTAGCATTGCTTCAGCAACTTAACATGCTATAACCCCAACACTTAAGTCCATAGTGTATCAACCCTTTTGTATTTGAATGGATAACCAAATGAGCCAAGAGAGAGAACACCGAATGTTAGTGGTTAGAACAAAAAGAAGAAAGAGAAGGACATCTGTCAAGAATAAAGGACGGCTGTAGCTCTAGCAAAGTAAAAAAGACACAAGGACATCAGTAAAGCACAATTCTAAATATGGGAGAGTAAAACACAAACTTGCAAGAAGAGTAGAAATAGTGGTGTAGCTCCTCGGACAGTAGAGATAATGGAGCAAAGGGAAAAGGAAGTGCATGCCAAGGAAGAAAGTAAATCCAAGAACAACAGAGGTGGTGAAATGGTTCCTCAACCTTCAGAGTTAGTGGATTAAGATGAAAAAGGACTGCATGTCTTTAGAGACAGCTCCAACAGGTAGCTAGGACAAAGAAATGGAAGAGGCAAATTGAAAGCAAGCTGAAGATATATAAGAGGCTTCACTTCAACATTTGGAATTAAGAAAAAGAGAGCACATTCAAGAGCATCATCTCAACACTTGAGTTGAATTCTTTTTCTTCTATTAGTGCTTAATTTCTTATTTTCTTTGCTATGGCTGTCTTGTGTGATCTTTTGTATTGAGAAAAGGTTGAATATATGAGTTGAAAAAGTCATGAGAGAAAAGGCAAGAGTGATGCATGAAAGAGCTACTGAAATTCTGTGTAATCGAGTTGTTGAACTAGGAGTAGTTTCCCTTGCCAAGTTGGGTTAGCACTTGGTGAATTTGAATCTATTTAGGTTCCCCTTCCAAGTTGGGACAGTACTTGAGAAGTTGAGTTTTGGTGAAGAAAGTTTAGTGGCAGATACTAGTATTTCCTTCTCTGGTTCTTTTCTGAGTATGAGACAAAACGAAAAAATCTCCTGTAAAATTAGCTTTCGCGAAAATAGAGCTTGAAAAGTTCATTTTTGAGCCAACTAATTCAGCCCTCCCCTTCTCAAGTTCAAGTAGTTCCATCATAAATCTTTTAAAATTACGTCGATCCTGATATTACAGATTATGACACAAAATTTATACCATTAAAATACATTTACAAAATGGACGTACGGGACAAAAGTCTCTGCCGACTAAGAAGACCAGCGTTTCTGTAAATAAGAACAAAATTAAATAATAAGTTTTTTAATTATTATTTTCATATGAAAGAGTTTAATTTTTTTACTAATAATTAATTTTAACATTTATTATCTAAAATTTCAAAGGATTTAACGTGTATACTTTTATATTTGATTAGGTGTTAAGTTTATTGCATAAATAAAAATAATTAATTTTTATGCTTGCTATTTGAAAATAATATTTTTCTATATATATATAAATATAATTAAATATTGGCATAAAAAAATTATATTCATAGTTATAAAATTAACTCAAATTTATTTTTTTAAAAAATAATTGAATCTTGATTTTAACTTTTAATCACAACATTAGTATTTTCTCTAAATTATATATAATAAATATTTAAAAAAAAAGTAAAAATATAGATTAGAAAGATAAGTAGTAAAAATTTAAAACTAAATTAAAAAATTATATATATAATAATATTTTATATTTAAATTATATTATATTGTTAGTTTTATTTTTTGTAGAACGGGAAAGGTAAAGAAAAATAGAGAATAAGAGAAAAGAAAGAGAAAGATAAAGAAGAAGAATGAGAGAGGGAGTTTGTTAATTTTGAAAGTTAAGACAAAATTTTGTTTTAATTATACTGAAAAAATATCTGGTGACACATTTTGATTTATCAAATTACTAATATAAAATATTAATTATACATTACATATATAGAGTGAGAAGGAGAGAGAGAGAGAGAGAAATAAAAAAAAGAGGGAGGTAGATAAGAGAATATAAGAAGAATGTTTATTAATTTTTTAGAAAAATATTTTCTCTAAATCTTAATAAGACAGTGTCACGTGACACATTTTAGTTATTAAAGTAGTTAGTAATATATAAATATAATATATAATATAGCTATATTTCAATTTTAATATTTTAATTTTAATTTTAATTTAATTTAAATGCAATTAGAGAATATCATGTATATCTTTATTGTCAAATTTATATTTAGTTATTGATGATATACAAGAGAGATAGAGTAAATGAAGGAATAAGAGAGAGAGAGAAATGAAGAGAGAAGAGGAGAGAACTCTTAATTTTAAAGGAAAAGATTTGATTTTAATTGTAATAAGAGAGTGATATGTGACACATTTTAATTATAAAATTAATAATAGAAAATAGATAATAGATAAAAAGAAATGCCACAAGAGAATATAGTAACTAGATGTGTTTGGTTTTATTTTATGTTTGCAGAATTTCTTTTGCATGTTTAGTTAAAATAAAAAGATTTTATTATCATCTGCTCATTCTTAAATTCTATTATATCTCTTTTGGTAATTATAAATGGAATTTTACTTTATGAGGTTTTGGCATGCTAACACAAAGTGCTTAAATAGATCAAACCTTGGATTAGTGCACAAGAAATTGACATGATAGGAATCAGGAACATCACAATTGCACGTTGGACTGTATTATGTTCAATTTTATTATAATTATTAAGAAAATGATACTATTAGTTGGACAATCTGAAATTCCATTTTTTAGATTCATGGAAATGAAAAATATATGAATCAACAATAAGAGGTCCAATTCGTAAGTCAAAAGACACTCTTCTAAAACATTAAGAAGGCAGAATCTAGTTTGGTTGCAAACAGCTGCTTCTTACTTTGCTATTTTCTTGTTCAATTTCTTATCTTTATAATATCTATTTTTGTAACAATTATCTTCTTTATTTTGAGCTTTGATGGCCAAGTTTAAATTAAAATAAAGCAAGTATAAAGTAAAAATATCACCAAGATTTGCATACAACACATAATGTAAACAACAGAAATAACCAAATTACAGCCCCAAATACAATATAAAGAGACACAATTATTATTGCACATTCACATTACAACAAAAAGCTGAAACAGAGTGGTTCTTGCACGCCGAGATTCTTTTGCCTCCAAACATGATCACAAGCCATTGAGGCTTTCCAATTGAGAACACACAATATCCCAAGCCAATTCCAAGCACCATTCCAAATGCATATCCTATTGCCACTGGTTTCCAACCAAACCCAAATTTATCTTCAGCCTCAGACGAAGGTGGATCTTGTTGCAAAGGGACATTGACAATGTCCATCCACATAGCCCCATGTTACCCTCATAGGAATCGTTTGAAAATGTTTCATTTTGGGAAAGATTCAAGACTTGAAGAAAGTTCAGATTTGTCAATTCAGTAGGAATATTTGAGGAGAGATCCAATGATTCCAGTTTTGTCAAATTTCCCAAAGAGTGGGGAATATGACCAACAAGTCTGTTATGTGATCTGAGTCCTTGAAGCTCTCCAATAACATCTGGAATCTCTCCTTCAAATTTGTTTCCTGACAAATCTATATTTACAAAGTGGTACTAACTCCTTTAATTATTGAAGTCATAGAATGATCAATGTCAATGTAATAATCCCAACTAAGCATTTCATCATCCACAATCTTCATTTAATGTATGCTTTTGGTAATGAGCCACTAAAGTTATTGCATGATATGTCAAAAACGATTTGCAGTGGGACCATGCAACTTATTGCCTTGCAATACTAGTATCTCCAAACCTGATATATTCTGAAGCCAATAGGGAATTGGACAAAGATTTTGGCAATAAACCTTTGAACTGGTTGCAATTGAGAATCAGTGTCCCCAGCTGAAGACGATTTAAAGTATCTGGAAAATTGCCATAGATCCAAATGCTCAAGGGTTGAACTATTGGCAAGGCACTGTGGAAATGTTCCTATGAATTGATATCACTCAGAAATGTTGCATTGCAAAAGAATTGACCCATTGATGTCAACAAGTTATTTGAGAGAATCAAATAACGTAATGAATCTAAATCATGTATCCATTGGGGAACTTTTCCTTCAACTTTACTACTGGATAATTCAAGTAACTCTAATTCTGAAAAGTTAATTAACACTTGTTTCAGAACCTAGCACTAATGAATTGCAGCCAGAAAGGGAAAGATTGCTCAACTTTTGGAGTTTAGAGAAGAGTGAAAAGTGGACAGTATCACTCCAGTTATGTGGTGATAAGCACAAATTTGAAAGGTTTACAAGATCTCCAAGGAATATGATGTAATTTCATTTATGTGCCCTGTGAATCGATTATTTGATAGATCCAAATATCTCAAAGATTTGAAGGTTTGAAATTGATGATGGAATTGAACCTTTGAAGACATTTCGTCTCAAAATCAAGGAAGTAAGATGTGTTAGATTAAAGAATGATGAAGGGATAGGCCCTTCAAAACCACAATTCAACTTTGGAACATGGATCTGAATGCCATAATTTTCACTTAGATTGAGGTGTTGAAGATTTATCACTTGTCAAATACCCACTTATTTTAGTATCAACAAGACTAAGAGTAACCAAAGTGGAAGACAAAGGACTTGGTGTTGGACCAATTGAAGACATGTCTGTTTCATACAACCTCTCTCAAAGATGTGTTTTGCAGCAACCTCTTCCAAGTGGTTTCTTCCAAAGAGAGATCAAGTGATTGTAATTTAGAAAGATGTGAGATTTGAAACCAACAATGTGATAAATTCAAGTGTGTGAGACTCACAAGTTGACCAAACTGAGATGACAATTGAGAACCATAGAAATGATTGTAAGCAAGGTTGAGTGTGTGGAGATGAGTAAGCTTGAAAAGAGTGCTGTTAGGATCAATATTACCTACAAGTCTTCTGCAACTGATATCAAGGCCAATCACGTACACATGACACCCATCCATGAGCAACAATCTGTCCCATTTTGCCATGCCGTCGTCTTTGGATCAGCATGGAGGCAGAGACATTCAGCATCATGATCACATGAGTAGTGTTCATCAAAATTATTGAGTTCGGTCTTGAAGTGAAGCAATGGCATGAATGTGAAGACAAACATGCAAAATGGAACATCATAAACATGTGCAAACACAGCATCACTCTAAGAACCAACAACATGGAATAACCCATTGATTATTGATTCAAGGTTTTGCTTATTTAATTTTGTGTATATATTGGTATGCCACTCATCAATCAAGACCCATCTATTTATAGCCATCTAATTATTTGGAATTAATGAATGTTCGTATATTATATATTAAATCTCATGGTTTTTTTTTTTTTTTTTTTTTTTTGGTATCTAAACTTGATTCTTTTATAAGTATATGTACGTACACTATTTTACGTAGCGAATTTTTTACCCACTTATTATATATATGGCTATTTCTTGCATTTTCAGTCATTATATTGACCCAATATTATAATATACAAACTATTCTATTACACTTTAATCGTGGAAATGAACTTACCTTGATACATTACTATCAATTATGATGTAACTTTTAGGAGAACATACAATAATCTAAATTTAAATGCTTTGTTCATTGAGTAAATTGTCAAATTAGTCCATGAAAAATCACTCCTTCTTTAAATTAGTCCCTGAAAATTTTTTTTAATCAAATTCGTCCTTTAAAAATTTTGAATTAGTCATGTTAGTCGTCAAAATTTACTAATGTAACACCTCAAGTGACACTCCAACACATACCTAAAAGTTTTAATTGACTATTAACATGATTAGTTTATGAAATTAGATAAAATCAACCACAAATTTAGGGATTCCAATGCCTCAAATTCTCCTCACAATTAGGTTTTGATTTGATATAATTTCATAAACTTATTATGCTAATAGTCAATTTAAGGTTTCTAGATATGTGTTGGAGTGTCACTTAATGTTTTACATTAGGAAATTTTGACACTATCAACAAACAAAGTGACAGAAGGACTAACATGACTAATTTAAAATCTTTAAAGGATGAATTTAATTTAAAAAAATTTTCAGGGACCAATTTAGAGGACGAGTGATTTTTCAGAGACTAATTTAACCATTTACTCTTTGTTGATTCTTAATTTCTTATTATTTCAAAACTAAAATGAAAAAAAAAATGTTTGAAAGGAAAATAATGTGATCAAAGTTAAGCAATTTCACTGAACCAGTCTATCACTTGCGTATATTGTTTGTCTATGAAGTCTTTCTTTTGCCGTGTTGTTAATGTTTTACCTTTAATTATTGAAGTAAAAGAAAAATAATAATATACTTTAAAATTCTGATATCAAATTAACAATTAAGAGAAGCACTTTTAATTAGTTGTTTTATTTAGTCATAATTAAGTAATATTGACTTAATTTTAAAAGTTATCTCACAAGAATAAAGACTAATAAGTTTATATTCTTAATTATTTAATTTAAATCTAATAAATTTTAGGGGAAAAAAACTATTTTACATGATGAAATCAGTCTTGTTAAAATTAATTAGTTAAATAAAAAAATGCTCCTTCCATTTTAAAATATAAGTTTCCCTTAGCTTGACTGACCAAACGTCTTGTGTCCATGAATTCACGTCAATAGTTTATATGTAAATGAATGGAAATTACATATGGAAATAGCGTCATGCATGGGTGTTGAAAAATAATTTCATTTCACTAGTCTTTGAATCGAGTCAACTGAGAAAGAAGAGTTGAAGAGTGACTTGTGAGTTGTGAGAGATCTTATATGGAATGAGAGTATCAATTCATCAATACAATTTGTTTTGAAAATATAACACAGGATTTGTTATTAAAGAGAAATGAAGTCATTTATGACAAAAATTAGTTTTAATGCAATTTTTATTATATCGTAATTATCTACTACAATATTTAATTATGTATAATAAGAAAGTTATATCGGAAATATTCTTTGAATCAAACAAAATAAATGGTGATTTTTTTTTGTATTGTTATCTGCTAATATATTATCAAATTAATAAAAACATTATAAGAGTAGTGATATATAGCAAATTATTATAGTAAAAAGTCTACATATTTTATTTTTATTTTTATTATGTGAAGGTTGTGGTAGGCTTAGAGAAGGGGGGTTGAATCTATGCCTTCCTTTTAAGTTGCTGTTATGACCCTTTTTAAACAAAATTACAATTTTGATTCTGTTTGAACTCAGCAGCGGAAATTTATGAGACAATTTATTTTTGTCTCATGAATATAGAAAACAAAACATGGCACAGAAGAAAAAGCTAACACCAGCATGTATCCTGGTTCGGTTGCCTTGTACTATGCAACCTACATCCAGTCTCCTCCACAACTATGGAAGAATTTCACTATAGTTAACAGTATTACATACACCAATTTCATAGGATTGACACAATCCTTTCACACTCAAGTTCTAACCTAACTTGACATTGGCTATGCTAATACCTAACTATTCACTCTTAGTGCTAACTCAACTAAGAAAGGGATACCTTACAGGTACAAGATACAAGACATAAACACACCTAAAGAAATATGAAAATAACTCTAAGCTTTTCTCTCAAGTGTTTCACTCAGCCTTTTTCCACTCATGGCTTTTACTTGAGTTTTCTCACAATGCCTTTTCTCACTAGAAATTACAGAATGATAAACATTGAAAAGTACATTACAATCAGTAAAACATGAAGGAGATTGACTTCATCAGCAGCCTCTTTGCTATGTGCAAAACCAGATTCGCAAACCTCAGATGCAGTTCTTCAGTATTGGCCGAATGCTTCTTTGAAAGTAAGCATTATCCAAGTAGAGGAACTCCTTTACAGAACACTGTTCTCACTCTCTGGTTTTCTCTCCTTTTTTTTTTGAATGAACAGCAAACCTCTTTTTATCTCCTTGCATGTTGCTGGGTTCTTCTTCCAAGGTCAACACCTTGAGCCTTGAGTTTCACCAACCCACAGAATCACCTTTTTTTCATTAAACCTTAGAGTAGAAACTTTGCTTCTGACTTCTTCATCTTGACCGAAAGCCACAAAGCAGTAACCATAGAAATTTTCTCATGGTCAACTTGATCTTAGCCATTGAAAAACTACTTGGTCCCCAAGTATCACTTGTGACCGTAGATGTAAAGCAGAATAGGGCAGAGAACAACTTTCCCTTGAATGCCATTTTCGGATAGAGCAGAGAGTTGGGAAGAAGAGAAGAAGATCTGATGCATACAAGATGAGATGGATTACCTTTAACCTAAGCTTGATTTGGTTTGGATTTTCTGTTTTAGCTTCTGTGCTTCAAGCTTAAACTTTCTCTCTCTTGCTTCTTTGGTTACTAGCTTAGGGAGGAAGCTTTTTCTCTCTTTCTCTTTCTTACTTTTCTGAAGCCTTGATTTGACTTGATTAGAGAGGAGAGGAACGTTGCTTCTGGTAAGGCAAGATGGTCGGAATTGAAAATCAATTCGGGCTTGGATCGGGTTCTTCTCAAGTTCAGCCCGTTGGTGCCTTGCCTTGCTTCTTTGAAGAATTTTTCTTGAGATGAATGACTTGGGCTTGTCTTTATTTTCACTTACCATTCAACCCATTAGCAGATATCTTTTGTCTGATGTTGGGCTGCTGCAACACTTGTTTTTAGCCTGCATCACTTATCAAAAATAATCAAAACTAATTAGGTGATTAGCCCACTAATCAAATGTTTGTCATCATCAATTCTATTAATTAATTTCTTAACTCAACATTATGTTTTTTACTATAAGTAGAGTAGTGATAATATTATTACCCAATCTACTTGGAAGTATTGTGATATAATGATTTTAAAAAGTTAAGAGTTAATTAAAATTTTCTTTTTGGAGTAGTATATACTAGATATTATTGTATAAATAATACTTATTGACGTGTACCCCGCTAAGCTCGGAATTAACATCAACATCAACAAACCGAGCATAAATCTCAGAAACAAATAATCAAAACTGAAACAACCACTTGACCAAAAATACACATAAGTCAAATACTATCCCCTAGCCGTTACCAACAATAACGGAGCTCATCATCTAATCCACTAATATCGGAACAACCAAGCAGCTTACAGCACTTCATTTCATCTATAAAAACAAACCTAAAAAACCTAGAAAAGACAGGTCACACTATTCACTCTAGTTTATTGCTCTCACTCTCTGATAATTCTTATTCTAACTTGAGCGTCGGAGTGCTTTTTGCAGGTGCTCCCGCCGCTGTGTTCCAAGGTGTCGAGGTCCTCTTGTGACGCTGTTTCCTGGACGGCTTATAGCTCTCCACAAATCCAGCAGTTGGCTAGGCGTCGTATACCTCGACTTATCTGGGACGGAACATTTGGCGCCCACCGTGGGGCCCGAGTTTACTTAACCCCACTCTTTTTATCATATAGTACTTTGTATCTTCCTTTTACGCAGGATTTCTCAAACCTTCACACATGGCCGATAATGGAGTTCACCAACCCACTCAGGCCGAACTCATGGCCCAGATGGCCGAGCTACAAGCAGAAGTCAAGAGACTCGCCGAATTATCAACCCAGAACAACGCTAGTAAGAAAGAGGATAATTCCAAAGGCCCGACCCAAGGAGGCGCAGACCTTTTAGGAGACAATCCTCCAAAGGAGAGGCTGACCTTAGACAACCCGTTCTCTGAGGAAATCACAAATTACCAGATGCCAAAACACTTTACATTGCCTTCCTCACTCGAACCATACAAGGAGATTGGTGACCTGGTGCACGAAATTGCAATAACACTTTTGCAATCCCGCACAACTAACCAGCAAGTGCACTGGGTCGTCCAAGTAATACCTTGCGTGAGCAAGGGTCGATCCCACGGAGATTGTCGGCTTGAAGCAAGCTATGGTTATCTTGTAAATCTTAGTCAGGATATCAGAAATTATCAGGATTGATTGTAAAAAGCAAAAGAACATGTAATGGTTACTTGTATTGCAGTAATGGAGAATGGGTTGAGGTTTGGAGATGCTCCATCTTCTGAATCTCTGCTTTCCTACCGTCTTCTTCATCAAACACGCAAGTCTCCTTCCATGGAAAGCTCATGTAGGGTTTCACCGTTGTCAATGGCTACCTCCCATCCTCGCAGTGAAAGCTAATGCACGCACTCTGTCACAGTACTGCCAATCACCGGTTTGGTTCCCTCCCCTACCGGAATAGAATCCCTCTTTTGCGTCTGTCACTAACGCCCAGTAGGTTACAGGTTTGAAGCACGTCATAGTCATTCAATCATTGAATCCTACTCAGAATACCACAGACAAGGTTTAGACCTTCCGGATTCTCTTGAATGCTGCCATCAGGTCCTGCCTATACCACGAAGATTCCGATTAAAGAACCCAAGAGATAACTACTCAATCTAAGATAGAACAGAGGTGGTTGTCAGGCACGTGTTCATAGTTGAGAATGATGATGATTGTCACGGATCATCACATTCATCCGGATTAGGAACAAGTGTTATCTTGGAATCGAAGCAAGCATGATTGAATAAGAAACAGTAGTAATTGCATTAATCCATCAAGACACAGCAGAGCTCCTCACCCCCAACCATGGGGTTTAGAGGCTCATACTGTGGAAAGAAACGTGTACAAAATGTTATGAGGTCCTAAGGTACGGATACAATGTCAAAAGATCCTATAAGTAGTAAACTAGTGTCCTAAGGTTTACAGAAATGAGTAAATGACAGAAAAATCCACTTCCGGGCCCACTTGGTGTGTGCTTGGGCTGAGCAATGAAGGAATTTCGTGTAGAGACCATTTCTGGAGTTAAACGCCAGCTTTCATGCCAGTTTGGGCGTTTAACTCCAAATTTTATGCCAGTTCCGGCGTTTAACGCTGGAATTTCTGTAGGTGACTTTGAGCGCCGGTTTGGGCCATCAAATCTTGGGCAAAGTATGGACTATTATATATTGCTGGAAAGCCCAGGATGTCTACTTTCCAATGCCGTTGAGAGCGCGCCAATTGGGCTTCTGTAGCTCCATAAAATCCACTTCGAGTGCAGGGAGGTCAGAATCCAACAGCATCTGCAGTCCTTTTCAGTCTCTGGATCAGATTTTTGCTCAGGACCCTCAATTTCAGTCAGAAAATACCTGAAATCATAGAAAAACACACAAACTCATAGTAAAGTCCATAAAAGTGAATTTTAATTAAAAACTAATAGAAATATACTAAAAACTAACTAAAAGATACTAAAAACATACTAAAAACAATGCCAAAAAGCATACAAATTATCCGCTCATCACAACACCAAACTTAAATTGTTGCTTGTCCCCAAGCAACTGAAAATCAAAATAGGATAAAAAGAAGAGAATATACTATAGATTCCAAAATATCAAAGAAACATAGCTCCAATTAGATGAGTGGGACTAGTTGCTTTTTGCCTCCGAACAGTTTTGGCATCTCACCCTATCCTTTGAAGTTCAGAATGATTGGTATCTATAAGAATTCAGAACTCAGATAGTGTTATTGATTCTCCTAGTTAAGTATATTGATTCTTGAACATAGCCAGTGTATGAGTCTTGGCTGTGGCCCAAAGCACTCTGTCTTCCAGTATTACCACCGGATACATACATGCCACAGACACATAATTGGGTGAACCTTCTTAGATTGTGACTCAGCTTTGCTAAAGTCCCCAATTAGAGGTGTCCAGGGTTCTTAAGCACACTCTTGTTGCCTTGGATCACAACTTTATTTCCTTCTCTTTTTTTTCTTTTTCTTTTTCTTTCTTTTTTTTCGAAATTTTTTTTTCACTGCTTTTCTTGCTTCAAGAATCAATTTGGTGATTTTTCAGATCCTCAATAACAGTTCTCTTTCTCCTCATTCTTTCAAGAGCCAACAATTTTAACATTCTTAAAACAACAAATTCAAAAGACATATGCACTGTTCAAGCATTCATTCAGAAAACAAAAAGTATTGTCACCACATCAAACTAATTCAACTAGTTTCAGAGATAAATTTCGAAACCCTGTACTTCTTGTTCTTTTGTGATTAAAGCATTTTTCTTTTAAAAGAGGTGATGGATTCATAGGACATTCATAGCTTTAAGGCATAAACTTAAATTTTATTAATTATGAACTAAGAACAAGACTCAAATATAGATATAAGATGAGACTAAAAATAAAAATAGAAAACAAAAGAAAAACGAAAAAAATAGGCTCCTAATGATAGAGGTTTTCACAGAGTTAGGACTCAACAACCTTGATTTTGAGAAGTGGATGCTCCCTCAGCTTGAGAGGAGAGCTTTTGGCGTTTCATCTCTTGAATTTCACGCCCTTGCTTCTCTTGTTCTTTCCATTGTCTTCTTGGTGATTGGATGTTCTATGGGTATGAGTTCATCTTCTTCTATCTTCACCCCAGCCTCCTTACAGAGCAAGGAGATCAAGCTTGGGTAAGCCAATTTGGTTACAGTGGAATTCCTATTTGCAATTGTGTAGATCTCACAAGCAATCAGATGATGGACCTCCACCTCTTTTCCAAGCATAATGCAATGAATCATCACTGCTCTCTTGATGGTGACCTCAGAACGGTTGCTAGTGGGCAATATGGAACGCCCAATAAAGTCTAGCCAACCTCTTGCAATTGGTTTGAGGTCTCCCCTCTTGAGTTGGTTTGGGACACCCTTAGAATTGGTTATCCACTTAGTTCCAGGGAGGCATATGTCCTCTAGAACTTGATCCAACCCTTTATCTACTCTCACCATCCTCCTATTAAAGGAATCAGGATCATCTTGCAGTTGAGGCAACTTGAAGATTTCTCTTATTTTGTCCAGATGGAAGTATATAACTTTCCCTCTGACCATGGTTCTATAGGTATGGTAAGCAGTTCCAGTCATTCTCTGCTTATCTGTTAGCCACAGATTTGAGTAGAATTCCTGAACCATGTTCCTTCCAACCTTTGTTTCAGGATTGGTTAGAACTTCCCATCCTCTGTTTCGAATTTGCTCTTGGATCCCCGGATATTCATCTTCTTTCAGATCAAATTTAACTTCCGGGATCACTGACCTCAGACCCATTATTTTATGATAATGGTCTTCATGTTCTTTGGTTAAGAACTTCTCTTCATTCCAAAGATTCTTTGGATTATTCTCTTTCTTGCCTCTTAAATTGGTTTGTTTTCCCTTAGGAGCCATGATATTGATGAATCTTGGCTTAGTGATCACGGAAAAGCACACCAAACTTAGAGGTTTGCTTGTCCTCAAGCAAAAGAGAAGAGAGAAGAGAGGGGGAGGAAGAGAAAATTCGAATGGTGTGGTTGGAAGAGTGGAACAAACGTGTATTTATAAGGTGGGGAGGGGAGTTTTTCGAAAACAAAGAGGAATTTGAAAGGAGATTTGAGAAGATTTGAGAAGAAATTGAGAAAAGGGTGAAATTTTTGAACAATATTTGTAATTGATTTGAAATAAATTTGAAAAAAAAAGGTTTTGATTTTTGAAGATTTGGAAGTGAATGATGAATGATTGAAGTGTGATTTTGTAGAAAAGTATGGGTGAGAAAAGGAAAGTTTGAAAAAATCTGATTTGAAAACAAAATTGTGGTCCCCCCACCAAGCTGGCATTAAACGCCCAGAATGGCACCCATTCTGGCGTTTAACGCCCATCTGTTGCCCCACTTGGGCGTTTAACGCCCAGCCAGGTACCCTGGCTGGCGTTAAACGCCAGAAATTCTTCCTCACTGGGCGTTTTTCCAAAACGCCCAGGATGCTGCACACCTGGCGTTAAACGCCCAGAATGGTGCCCATTCTGGCGTTTAACGCCCAAAATGGTACCATTACTGGCGTTAAACGCCCAGAATGGTGCCCATTCTGGCGTTTAACGCCCAAAATGCCCCTTACTGGCGTTTTTTCGCCAGTAAGCTCATTTTCTCTGCTTTTTGAGCTGAATCCTTCTGTAACTCTGTGAATTCCTTCATTTTTGATACTTGCCTCTGTTAAGAACTAATCATACACCTTCCTAATGACTGGGTTGCCTCCCAGCAAGCGCTTCTTTACTGTCTTTAGCTGGACTTTCACTGAGAATCACTCAAGTCTCAGTTTTGAGCATTCCTGCTCAAAATTTCCTTCAAGATAGTGCTTGATCCTCTGTCCATTAACAATGAACTTCTTGTCAGAATCAATATCCCGAAGCTCAACATATCCATATGGTGATACTCCTGTAATCACATACGGACCCCTCCACCGGGATTTGAGTTTTCCTGGAAACAATTTGAGCCTGGAGTTGAAGAGCAGAACTTTTTGTCCTGGCTCAAAGACTCTGGTTGACAATCTCTTGTCATGCCACTTCTTTGCCTTTTCCTTATAAATTTTTGCATTTTCAAAGGCATTGAGTCTGAACTCCTCTAGCTCATTTAGCTGGAGCAGTCTTTTCTCACCAGCTAACTGTGCATCCATGTTTAGGAATCTGGTTGCCCAGTAGGCTTTATGTTCCAGTTCCACAGGCAAGTGACAGGCCTTCCCATACACTAGTTGGTATGGAGAGGTGCCTATAGGAGTCTTGAATGCTGTTCTGTATGCCCACAGAGCATCATCCAAGCTCTTTGCCCAATCCTTTCTTCGGGCCATTACAGTCCGTTCCAGGATTCTTTTTAGCTCTCTGTTAGAGACTTCAGCTTGCCCATTAGTCTGTGGATGATACGGAGTTGCCACTTTATGGCTGATTCCATATCTAACCATAGCAGAGTATAGCTGTTTATTGCAGAAATGAGTGCCCCCATCACTGATTAGCACTCTGGGGACGCCAAACCTGCTGAAAATGTTTTTCTGGAGAAATTTCAGCACGGTTTTGGTATCATTAGTGGGTGTAGCAATTGCTTCTACCCACTTAGATACGTAGTCCACTGCCACCAGAATGTAGGTGTTTGAGTATGATGGTGGGAATGGCCCCATGAAGTCAATTCCCCATACATCAAACAATTCTATCTCTAATATTCCTTGTTGAGGCATGGCATATCCGTGAGGCAGGTTACCAGCTCTTTGGCAACTGTCACAGTTACGCACAAACTCTCGGGAATCTTTATAGAGAGTAGGCCAGTAGAAGCCGCACTGGAGAACTTTAGTGGCTGTTCGCTCACTTCCAAAATGTCCTCCATACTGTGATCCATGGCAGTGCCATAGGATCCTTCGTGCTTCTTCTCTGGGTACACACCTGCGGATCACTCCGTCAGCACATCTCTTAAAGAGATATGGTTCATCCCAAAGGTAGTACTTGGCATCTGAAATTAGTTTCTTTCTCTGCACATAACTGTACTCTTTGGGTATGAACCTCACAGCTTTATAGTTTGCAATATCTGCAAACCATGGAGCTTCCTGAATGGCAAAGAGTTGCTCATCTGGGAAAGTCTCAGAGATCTCAGTAGAAGGGAGGGACGCCCCAGCTACTGGTTCTATTCTGGACAGATGATCAGCTACTTGATTCTCTGTCCCTTTTCTGTCTCTTATTTCTATATCAAACTCTTGCAGAAGCAACACCCATCTTATAAGCCTGGGTTTTGAATCCTGCTTTGTGAGTAAGTATTTAAGAGCAGCATGGTCAATGTACACAATCACCTTTGATCCCACTAAGTAGGATCTAAACTTGTCAATGGCATAGACCACTGCAAGCAACTCTTTTTCTGTGGTTGTGTAATTCTTCTGTGCATCATTTAGAACACGGCTAGCATAATAAATGACATGCAGAAGTTTGTTATGCCTCTGTCCCAACACTGCACCAATGGCATGATCACTGGCATCACACATTAATTCAAATGGTAATGTCCAATCTGGTGCAGAGATGACTGGTGCTGTGACCAGCTTAGCTTTCAGGGTCTCAAATGCCTGCAAACACTGTGTGTCAAACACAAATGGCGTGTCAGCAGCTAGCAGGTTACTTAAAGGTTTTGCAATTTTCGAAAAGTCCTTGATAAACCTTCTATAGAATCCTGCATGCCCCAGAAAGCTTCTGATTGCCTTAACATTGGCAGGTGGTGGTAATTTTTCAATTACCTCTACCTTTGCCTTATCCACCTCTATCCCCCTGCTTGAAATTTTGTGCCCAAGGACAATTCCTTCAGTCACCATAAAGTGACATTTCTCCCAGTTTAAAACCAGGTTAGTCTCTTGGCATCTCTTCAGGACAAGTGATAGGTGGTTAAGACAGGAGCTGAATGAGTCTCCATACACTGAGAAGTCATCCATGAAGACTTCCAGAAATTTCTCTACCATATCTGAGAAGATAGAGAGCATGCACCTTTGAAAGGTTGCAGGTGCATTGCACAGACCAAAAGGCATCCTCCTGTAGGCAAACACGCCAGAAGGGCATGTGAATGCTGTTTTCTCTTGGTCTTGAGGATCTACTGCAATTTGGTTGTAGCCTGAGTAGCCATCCAAAAAGCAGTAGTAATCATGACCAGCTAGTCTTTCTAGCATTTGGTCTATGAATGGTAAAGAAAAATGATCCTTTCTGGTGGCTGTATTGAGTCTTCTGTAGTCAATACACATGCGCCACCCTGTGACTGTCCTTGTAGGAACCAGTTCATTTTTTTCATTATGAACCACTGTCATGCCTCCCTTTTTGGGAACAACTTGGACAGAGCTCACCCAGGGGCTATCAGAAATAGGATAAATAATCCCAGCCTCCAGTAATTTAGTGACCTCCTTCTGCACCACCTCCTTCATGGCAGGATTTAGCCTCCTCTGTGGTTGGACCACTGGTTTGGCATTATCCTCCAATAGGATCTTGTGCATGCATCTAGCTGGGCTAATGCCCTTAAGATCACTTATGGACCACCCAAGAGCTGTCTTGTGTGTCCTCAGCACTTTAATCAGTGCTTCCTCTTCCTGTGGATTTAAAGCAGAGCTTATAATCACTGGAAAAGTGTCACCCTCTCCCAGAAATGCATATTTCAGGGATGGTGGTAGTGGTTTGAGTTCAGGCTTAGGAAGCTTATCCTCTTCCTGAGGAATTTTCGAAAATTCCTTTGCCTCCTCTGGCTCTTCCTGATCAGTTTGAGCATCTTTGAAGATGTCCTCAAGCTCTGATTCTAGGCTTTCAGCCATATTGATCTCTTCTACCAGAGAGTCAATAATGTCAGCGTCCATACAGTCCTCTGGTGTGTCTGGATGCTGCATAGCTTTTACAGCATTCAACTTGAACTCATCCTCATTGACTCTCAAGGTTACTTCCCCCTTTTGTACATCAATGAGAGTTCGTCCAGTTGCTAGGAAAGGTCTTCCTAGAATGAGAGTTGCACTTTTGTGCTCCTCCATTTCCAGCACCACAAAGTCAGTTGGAAAGGCAAATGGCCCAACCTTGACAAGCATGTCCTCTATTATGCCTGATGGGTGTTTAATGGAGCCATCAGCAAGTTGGAGGCATATCCTGGTTGGTTTGACTTCTCCAATCAACCCAAGTTTTCTGATAGTGGATGCAGGTATTAAATTGATACTTGCTCCAAGATCACATAAGGCTATCTTGGTGTAAGTGCCTTCCAATGTGCATGGTATCAGAAAGCTTCCAGGATCTTGAAGCTTTTCTGGTAAGCTTTTTAGAATGACTGCACTGCATTCTTCAGTGAGAAACACTTTTTCAGTTTCTCTCCAGTCCTTCTTATGACTTAAGATCTCTTTCATGAACTTAGCATAAGAAGGTATTTGCTCAAGTGCCTCTGCAAAAGGAATCTTTATTTCAAGAGTCCTTAAATAGTCTGCAAAGCGGGCAAATTGCTTATCCTGTTCCGCTTTGCGGAGTTTCTGAGGGTAAGGCATCTTGGCTTGATATTCTTCAACCTTAGATGCTGCAGGTTTATTCCGTACAGAAGTGGTTGAAGAAGCCTTGTTAGGGGGATTAATGTCAGCACTCTCAGGTGTCTGATCCTCCCTTGGCGTTTGGACGCCAGAATTGGGTGGAAAATGGGCGTTTAACGCCAACTTTTCCCCCTTTTCTGGCGTTTGAACGCCAGAACTGGGCAAGGAATGGGCGTTTAACGCCAACTTTCCTTCCCTTTCTGGCGTTTGAACGCCAATATTCCTCTCTGGGCTCTTACTGTCCTCAGAGGGATTTTGAACAGTGGTTTGGTTGTCCTCTGTCATTTGTTCCTTATTTGGCTTTTTGCTCTTTGAACAGTGTTATTCAAGGTCTTTCCACTCCTCAATTGAACTGCTTGGCACTCCTCAGTTATCTGTTTAGATATTTGCTGTTTTGCTTGATTCAACTGTAGTTCTATGCTTTTATTAGCAACTTTAGTTTCATGGAGCATCTCTTTAAATTCTGCTAACTGTTCAGTCATCAGGAGTAGTTGTTGATTAAGCTCCATTATCTGTTCTTGAGGATTAGAGTCAGTGACTATTGTCATGACTTCCTCTTCTGAAGAGAACTCATTGCTAGAGTACAAATATTGGTTTCTAGCAACAGTGTCTATAAGCTCTTGAGCTTCTTCAATTGTCTTCCTCATGTGTATAGATCCACCAGCTGAGTGGTCTAAAGACATCTGAGCTTTTTCTGTAAGCCCATAGTAGAAAATGTCTAGCTGTACCCACTCTGAAAACATTTCAGAGGGACATTTTCTTAGCATACCTCTATACCTCTCCCAGGCATTATAAAGAGATTCATTATCCTCTTGTTTAAAGCCTTGGATGTCCAGCCTTAGCTGTGTCATCCTTTTTGGAGGGTAAAAATGATTCAGGAATTTGTCTGATAACTGTTTCCATGTCTTTATGCTTGCTGTAGGTTGGTTATTTAACCACCTTTTAGCTTGATCTTTTACAGCAAATGGAAACAGTAATAGTCTATAGACATCCTGATCTACCTCTTTATCATGTACTGTGTCAGCAATTTGTAAAAACTGTGCCAGAAACTCAGTAGGTTCTTCCTGTGGAAGACCGGAATACTGGCAATTTTGCTGCACTATGATAATGAGTTGAGGATTTAGCTCAAAGCTGCTTGCTTTGATGGGAGGTATACAGATGCTACTCCCATATGCAGCTGTAATGGGGTTAGCATAAGACCCCAGAGTCCTTTTGGACTGATTAATTCCACTTAAGTCCATGATGGACAAAAGGGAAATGATAATGATTGCAAAGAGATAAATTTTGTTTTTTTTTGAAATAACCGAAAAAAATAAAATACAATAAAATAAAATAAAAGGAAAATAAAATAAAATTCGAAAATTAAAAATAAAATAAGATCAAAGCAAATTGAGAACTGAATCAATTAGTGAAAAAAAAAGATTTTGAAAACAGCAATTAAGAAGATATGATTGAAAAATTTTTATGAAAAAGATTTGATTTTTTAAAAAGAGGAAAGAGAAAAACAGCAAAAAGACACCAAACTTAAAATTTTTAGAAAATCAAACACTAAATTTTCGAAAATTTTAAGAGAAAAACACAAAGAGGACACCAAACTTAGAATTTTTATGAATCAAAAAGGGACTAAGAACATGCAAAAACGAAAATTTAAAAGAAAAACAAAAGCATGCAATTGACACCAAACTTAGAATATGAAACTAGACTCAACTAAAAGACTCTAAACCAACAAAAATAAAACAGTCCTAATCTAAGCAACAAGATAAGCCGTCAGTTGTCCAAACTCGAACAATCCCCGGCAACGGCGCCAAAAACTTGGTGCACAAAATTGCAATAACACTTTTGCAATCCCGCACAACTAACCAGCAAGTGCACTGGGTCGTCCAAGTAATACCTTGCGTGAGCAAGGGTCGATCCCACGGAGATTGTCGGCTTGAAGCAAGCTATGGTTATCTTGTAAATCTTAGTCAGGATATCAGAAATTATCAGGATTGATTGTAAAAAGCAAAAGAACATGTAATGGTTACTTGTATTGCAGTAATGGAGAATGGGTTGAGGTTTGGAGATGCTCCATCTTCTGAATCTCTGCTTTCCTACCGTCTTCTTCATCAAACACGCAAGTCTCCTTCCATGGCAAGCTCATGTAGGGTTTCACCGTTGTCAATGGCTACCTCCCATCCTCGCAGTGAAAGCTAATGCACGCACTCTGTCACAGTACTGCCAATCACCGGTTTGGTTCCCTCCCCTACCGGAATAGAATCCCTCTTTTGCGTCTGTCACTAACGCCCAGTAGGTTACAGGTTTGAAGCACGTCACAGTCATTCAATCATTGAATCCTACTCAGAATACCACAGACAAGGTTTAGACCTTCCGGATTCTCTTGAATGCTGCCATCAGGTCCTGCCTATACCACGAAGATTCCGATTAAAGAACCCAAGAGATAACTACTCAATCTAAGATAGAACAGAGGTGGTTGTCAGGCACGTGTTCATAGTTGAGAATGATGATGATTGTCACGGATCATCACATTCATCCGGATTAGGAACAAGTGTTATCTTGGAATCGAAGCAAGCATGATTGAATAAGAAACAGTAGTAATTGCATTAATCCATCAAGACACAGCAGAGCTCCTCACCCCCAACCATGGGGTTTAGAGGCTCATACTGTGGAAAGAAACGTGTACAAAATGTTATGAGGTCCTAAGGTACGGATACAATGTCAAAAGATCCTATAAGTAGTAAACTAGTGTCCTAAGGTTTACAGAAATGAGTAAATGACAGAAAAATCCACTTCCGGGCCCACTTGGTGTGTGCTTGGGCTGAGCAATGAAGGAATTTCGTGTAGAGACCATTTCTAGAGTTAAACGCCAGCTTTCATGCCAGTTTGGGCGTTTAACTCCAAATTTTATGCCAGTTCCGGCGTTTAACGCTGGAATTTCTGTAGGTGACTTTGAGCGCCGGTTTGGGCCATCAAATCTTGGGCAAAGTATGGACTATTATATATTTCTGGAAAGCCCAGGATGTCTACTTTCCAATGCCGTTGAGAGCGCACCAATTGGGCTTCTGTAGCTCCAGAAAATCCACTTCGAGTGCAGGGAGGTCAGAATCCAACAGCATCTGCAGTCCTTTTCAGTCTCTGGATCAGATTTTTGCTCAGGACCCTCAATTTCAGTCAGAAAATACCTGAAATCACAGAAAAACACACAAACTCATAGTAAAGTCCAGAAAAGTGAATTTTAATTAAAAACTAATAGAAATATACTAAAAACTAACTAAAAGATACTAAAAACATACTAAAAACAATGCCAAAAAGCATACAAATTATCCGCTCATCATGACCCCCGGGCTCATATTAAGAAATTTCAGTCTATGATGTTTTTTAACGGACCTAATAACGAACTTGTGCTTTGCAGAGCTTTCCCTACTTACCTTGACGGAGCTGCTCTACTTTGGTTTTCAAAATTACCTGCAGGATCAATCTCTTCTTTTGAAGAGCTGGCAAGGTCCTTCATTGACTACTTCGCGGCAGCACGAATTTACGTACACGGATCAGACTACCTAAGCACCATCCGCCAAGGTCCCCAAGAAAGTCTGAAAGATTATATGACCAGATTTACAAAAGCAACCATGAAAATACAAGACCTGAACCTGGCCGTACACTTACACGCCCTAAAGGTCAGCCTACGACCTGGAAAGTTCAGAGAGATAATCGCAATCACAAAGCCAAAGACGTTAGAGGAGTTCCGGGAAAGAGCAGCCGGACAAATGGGGATTGAAGAACTCCGTGAGGCCAACAGAACAGAAAGGAAACCTAGAAGGGAGGAAGACAAGATACCAAGATCAGCAAACAACAAAGAGCTCGGCAAACCATTTAAGCTCACCCCAAAATTCGACAACTACATTAGATTCAACACAAGGAGGGAAAAGATAATCAAAGAAATACTCAACGCTAAAATCATAAAGCCACCAGCAAGAGCTGGGAGCTACCAGGATCAGAGATTCGTTAACAAAAGCAAGCACTGTGCCTTCCACCAAAAGTACGGACACACAACCGACGAGTGCGTGATAGCCAAAGATCTATTGGAAAGATTAGCTCGACAAGGCCTCCTAGATAAATACATCGAAGGAAGGAAACACAAAGAAGGCGATAGAGACAAACAACACACCACCTAAAGGGGTCATTAACGAATTGGATTTTTGCCGGTGTAGAAATTATCAAGTAATCAGTCGTAGCATAGTCTAAACCGACGCAAAATCCATCATCAAACAAATCTACAATCTATAATCGAGAGTATTAGTCCCGAGTCGTTCTTCCCTAGGAATGCTATAAGGATGCATGTATTGGTTAAGTGGTCTTTTTGTGGTTTGAAGAGTGTGGCATAAAAGTGTGAATAAAAGAAAACAACAATCAATCAATATTAAAAGCCTTGGCCAAGGTTGAACATTGGAAGTCCCATCACTATAGCTTCCTTCAATTGTGATAACAAAGGAGTGTTGCTTCACTTAGTTAACCCTAATTATAGAGGAAAGTCAAGTAAAAGTAATTAACTCAAGTCACAAGTCCTAGTCTTACCCTAGGGAAGTCTAGCTTTAGTGCACTCTAAGTCAATTAGCAATCCTCAATTCTTAATCAACAATTGACATCCATTATTCAAGTGTCTCCAATGACTCAACCACTAGGCCAAGTGAGGGAATGCTACTCCATATCTAAAGTTGGCATTTTCTCAAACACTTGGAGAGCAAGAATGAAAGACATAGTAAAATTGAGAGGAGATTTAGAACTAAGGCAATTCAACACAAGAGATTAACAACAATTAACAATGAACATCAATGAAAATGAGATCTTCAATGAATCAATAGAATCCAAAACAACAAAATTAAACCTAAGATCTACAAGAATTGAACAATTACAAACACTAATTGAGATTAGAGAAGATGATCTACAATATGAACAAAGTAAATTGAGTGTTGTAATAGATCTCACCAAGGAATGGTTGAGAATTGAGAAAATGAAGATGAATCCTAGAGAGAAGTTGGAGTTTCTCTCTCTACAAATGTAACTAACTAAAACTATCTATCTAATGATCTAGAATTAGCTTATGGATGTGAATGTGTGTCAATCCCCTTCAATCCTTGGCTCTTATATGCATTTTGGCGCCAAGGTTGGTTGCTGAAACCTTCCCAAAATCGCCAGGCACGTGCTGCAATAAAAGAATCACGTGCGGACTACGACGCGTGCGCGCACGGTACGCGTGCGCGTCCCTGGCTAATTCTGCGAAGTGCGCGCGAGCGCCTTGTGCACGTACGCGTGCTTGGCCGAGATCAATTCTTTAACTTTTTGTGCTTCTCTCCACTTGCATGCTTCCTTCCTTGCTTCTTCTGATCCATGCTTAGCCTATTTCATCCTGAGATTACTAACAAACACATCAAGGCATCTTATGGAATCAAAGAAGAACTAGAATTCATCAAAATAAGGCTTAAAAAGCATGTTTTTACACTTAGACACAAATACGGGAGAGATAACAAAACCATGCTAATTTATAGGCTAAATGTGACAAAAGGTTATCAAAATACTCTAAATTCAATACAAGACAAACCCTCAAATTGGGGTCTGTCAACCTCCCCACACTTAAGCCTTAGCATGTCCTCATGCTAAAATAAGAGGGAACTAAAGGGTTATGACATTTATTTGAATGCAACTAAACTATGTGAATCCTATCTAAATGCAACTATCTAAACAAATGGAAATGCTTAGTTCAAACAAATCAATTCCCAAGAGAGCATGTGTAAGCACAAGAGCTAGGCATATAGGAACTAAGTCCAAACCACAATTGTATTGAATTGTTATGAAGAGTTCAAACTTGCAAGAATATAGACAATAGAGGTGAATACATGTAATTGAACTTTTGAACCCTCACCGGATGTGTATCCGCTCTATTCACTCAAGTGGTTAAGGGTTAATTCACTCAATTCTCTTCTAATCATGTTTTCCAAAATTTGATTTTCTTCTAACAATCAACACTTATTCAATGCATGCATACATTCATCATGAGGTCTTTCATTTAGGTTGTAATGGGGTTAGGGTCAAGGTAGGATCATTCATGGTTAAGTGGACTAAGATTTGAATCTTTGATTAGCATAGACTCCCCCACCTAACCTATTTAATGACCTATACAAATGCAAGCTATCCTAACTACCCATTCTTCACTTTTTCTTACATACTCATGCATTCTTATTTGATTCATAACACCTATGCATTGATTTCTTTTATTGACTTCACTTTGGGGCATTTTGTCCCCTCTTTGCTATATATTTTTTTCTTTTTCATCATCATATATTTTTTTCTTTTTTTTCTTTTCATTCGTTTTTTTTTCTTTTCTTTGTATACTTTTTTTTCTTCTTTTTTTTTTTCTTCTTTCAAACTACATACAAGAACATCAATGCATAAGGTCTTTACAATTAATCAATACATGAATATGTACCCAATTCCTAAACATAAGAGTGTACTACCCTTTTTTATCCCATCCAATGTTCCCAAGCCTCACCAACTTGAATAATAAACACTCTCACTAGCCTAGGCTAATCAAAGATCCAAACAAGGACTTTTCATTGGTTTTCCGCCTTGGCTTGTAATGTGCTAAAATGAGAATAAGTTGGTTAAGCATAGGCTCAAAATTGGCTAACAATGGAGAGTAAAAGGTTGGCTATTTGGGCAAGTGGCTAATGAAGTAATGGCCTCAATCATATAAATGCACAAACACAAGGAATAAACGGATATATAGAATCAAGCAAATCAAGGATCACAATAATGGAAAGAGAACAATTTCACACAAGAATGGAAAATAAGTGGTTATAAAATGTAACCACATCAATAGGCTCAAGTCTCACAAGCTTGTGTTCTTAGTTCAATACATGCTTCACAAGGTATGAAATTCAAGCAAGTTTTCAAAAATTCTCTTTCAATCAATTGGGTTAATGCCCTATATTCAAACTCCTTGGAAAATTTTAATGTTTGACTAAGCATTGTTGTGATTGAAAAAAAAAATCCAAAAATTTTTCTTAGTTCACCCTTTCCTTTTTCACTTAAAACCAATTTCTTATGCAAAAAGGGTGACTAAATATTTGCAATCCAAAATACGATTTCTAATCACAACTACAAACTAAAAATAAAGATAAACGAAAATGTATAAAGAAAAATCCAACTAAAAGTATGAAATCTATCATCTAAAACATCCAAGGATATCCATAAGCATCAAAGTATCTAAAATCCAAAATAAGCAGTAAAAGTATCAAGCAGTAAAAGTATCTAAAATAAACTCAAAATACATCAAATATACACAAAAGGTGTGCAAATTGAGATAGCTAGAAAAGTGGCTAAAAATGTTCACCGGTATCTAATGATGCCACCGGCTACCTCCCCACACTTAAGATCAAGCATCGTCCTCGATGCTAATCCTGAGGATCCGGGATAGGTACACCGGTAGGCTCTGGCTGTGGTGGTGGTACCGGCTGAGACTCCTGTGTCTGAGGTGGTGCCTCCATATGTGCTGGCTCAGCCACATGAACACCCTCAGTCTGTAAATCGGCGTGCTCCTCCTCATGGGTCTCCTCATCAGAACCGGAAGACTCTGGTAAAGGTGGCAGCTCAAGGCCTTGGGCCACGAACATCTGGTCAATCCGATCCAGGCGACGCATGACCTGGCGCTGGCTGCGCTCCATGTACCGGAAGAGACGCTGAACTAACAGGTAAAGCGGCTGAGGTGCGGCTGCGGTAGATGCTCCTGCGGGGGCTGAGGAGGAAGAGGGTCCAGCTCCCTCAACTGCTGATCTGGCTCGAGATCGACGGCGCGAGGCGGGCCTCTCGTGCACCCAAGATCCCCACGGAATAGTAACTGGCTCCTTCTGAGGGAGCGGTGGAGGTGGTGATACATCATCCTGGTGCCAGGAAACTCCGGCCCGCTGAATCATCTGAGTGACCAAGACCGGAAAAGGAAAGAGACCTCGGATGTGGGCCCTCCACATGAACCGCCTGATCAGCTGGGGGTAATAAACATCTCTCCCCTCCATCACACAGCTGATCAAGATCAACATGGCAACTGGGATCTCTGTGAAATGAGTCGTAGGCATGACGTAATGAGCGAAGATCTGCTGCCAAGTCTTGGCCTCTCGGCTCAGATAACTAAAGTGCATCCCCTTGGGTGCCGTGTTATCGGCATCCATAACCCAAGGGGCATCTGGAGTAGCTACCACTGCCCTCAATGCCTCAAAATCAAAAGTCATGCAGTGAAGGTCTATCTCAGCCTGCATGAATGCATCAGTGTCACTGGTCCTAGGCCGGCAAGTAAGGGCATCCTCTATGGCCTGCTCTGTGATGGGTACCTCAATCCCCCTAACAAGTACCGAATCAAGGGTGTGGCGGAAGAAATTGCAATAGAACTCCTGCACCCAAGATCGGTTCACCCGGCTCAATTCCCTATCCAAAAAGGCCAAACCCATCCGGTCAATACGCTGGTGGATGATGTCGGTCAAATCTGATGGAATAACCAGCTTCTTCTCGGTATTCAGATTCTTTGAATTGTAGCTTGGGAATCTGAGTTCACAGTAGAGATTGGGGAATTTGACCGTATCCTGAGCCGGTAGTAATTGGTTTGCTTTATCCGTATCATGTAGAGGGTTTTGAGCATAGGCAAGCAGTGAAGCAAAAGTGGGATTTGGTGTTTTCTTTCTCTTTTTGGAGGAAGATGCCTTTCCTTTCCCTTTATCTGACATCCTGAAAAGTATAGTAGAATATAGGCAATTAAACACTTAGCATGCAGCAAGTAAAACATTTTCAGGCTGTAAGATAGATGGCAAGCAAACATGATGTGAATTAAACTTGAAACATGGACATCAAGTAAGAATCAGAGAACATAGCCATAAACCAAGAATTCAATGTTTCCAACAATGTGCACAATTTATAAGGAATAGGCATGTTCATCATCATGGCTCAAAGTGATGGTCAAGAGGGTTAAAAATGCAAGTGAATGTTAATTCCAGGATCAAATAAAAACAGAAATTAGCCCAATTATGAACTTGTATGCATTATGCAAAGGTTTAGAGAATTAATACGCCAAGTTCAATTTGTCAATAAAGACTAGAAAGAAAATAATTCTTGAAAATTGGGCAGCATTCCGGCTTAAAATTGGACGTTCCCGGATTGTAACATAGCACAAGCAGCATGAATACAATATCAACCAATCACAGTAGCAATAAGAAAGCATCCAAGCAGCACAAATTGCATACAGAGCAACTCAAATTTGGCATTTAGCAAATCAAGCAAACAGACAGAAAATAAACACAAACGGAGCACTTATCAGGCCTAGAATCCTCTATCCAGCCCTAGCTACCTAACCCCAATTATTTCTAACTAATCCTAACATACAACATTTGAAATCAGACTAACTAACAGAATTATATAGTAATTAACAGAAATGAACAATTAAAGAGAACAGAAATGAAGCAGGAACCTGGGATCGGGGGAGAACCGAGAATGGGAGGGAGAGTTGGGATGGGGGTGAGGGCCGCAGAGGCGGAAGCTTGCACCGCCGTGGACGGTGGCGGTGAAGATGGTGGCAGCCGCGGTTTTGCAAGGACGCAGAGAGAGAGAGTGAATGGCGGCTAGTGGATGAGAGAGAGAGTGAATGGAAGTTGGTGGTGACGACGGCGCAGCCGCCGGCGGTGGTGAAGGTGGTGATGGGCAGAGGCGGCGGAGGGGGTTAGAAGAAGAAGATGGAAATGGGGTTAGAAGGTGGGTTTTGCGCGACTGCGCCGTGCGCGACGCGCATTAGGTTTTCATGATTTTGAATCGACGCGCGCGCGCACCTTGCACGTCCGCGCACATTGAAGGATTTAGGGACCTACGCGTGCGCGCACAATGCGGACACGCGTGGATGATCAAAATAGGCAAGGACGCGTGCGCGTACCGTGCGTGCACGCGTGCAAGGAGTTGGGCTGGAGGCTCAAGGTTGGCCCATATGAGGCCTAACTCTCTGGTCAATGGCCTGGGGGTTGCACTACCAGGCCTGCGCGTACGCAGTATGTGCGCGTCCGCGTATAGTTGGTACTTTACTATTGGGCGCGCAAGCGCGATACGTGCGCTCGCGTCCTTTTCTTCTCTTGGCTTATGGACGCGCACGCGGCATGTACGCGTCCGCGCGAGTTGAGTTGGGCCAGGGGCTTATTGTTTGCCCAGAGCCGGCTTAACTCTCTGGGTATTGGCCCAGAGATTGCAGCAGCCGATTGACGCGTACGCGGCAGGTATGCGTACGCGTGCGTTTCCTTTATATTTGTATGGACGCGCATGCACATAGTGCGCGTAAGCGTGGATTGAGTTGGGCTTGAGGCACAACGCTGGCCTATGAGAGGCCCAACTCTCTGGAATATGGGTGATGATGCATCCGCTCATGGACGCGTGCGCGTACATGGTGCGCGCGCGTCCACCCCTTCTTTTTTTTTTTTTTTTGAAATGCCTAAAAGCTCTAATTGCCCAAAGACTCCCCATGGTGCCTACAACTCCTTATTTAGTCAAAATCACACACTTTCTAAAATGCAAGTTGGTTTTGAGATTTATTCTATTTCTACTAAGCACAACATACATGTTAATATGCTAGCAACTAGTGTACACAAACAAGCTAATTATGAAGTGAAAAACTACCTACAATGGTAACTCAAACCACTTATTAAACCAAATTAAAAGAGTATGGAAAGAGTTTACCATGGTGGGGTGTCTCCCACCTAGCACTTTTAGTTAAAGTCCTTAAGTTGGACATTTTGATGGGGTCCTTGCTATGGTGGCTTATGCTTGAACTCTTCTTCGAATCCCCACCAATGTTTGCTCTTCCAATAGCCTCCGGGATCCCAGTTTAAACGTACAAGGCCTTCAAGGAGGCCTAAGCAAGTAACGAGGTCCTTAAGTTGATAGTGGTCTATGTATGTTCCGGGGTCCCATACTTTATTTGTCAACTCTTTTTCTTCTTGATCTTCATGCTTCCAATAGGTTGACAAACTCATTGAATTCTCCTTGTAACTCATACTCATCATCTTAATCCCATTAAGTCTGGCTTTACTCAACTTTTGAAACTCAAAGTTTGATCTTCTGTCCTTTATGCACCTTGATTCGAATTGTCCCCCAACATCTAATCCGTTCTTACTTTCTAGCCCACAAAGAGTTCTAAGTTGACCGTCCGTTTCTAACAACGCATATTGATATGGGCCAAGGAAATTAAAAGATGAGATGATTACCCACTCAATTTGTGATTGGGACGGCGACTTAGCAAGGAAGATATTCAATGATCTTGACATTGTAGGTTCCACTTCCTTTGGCTCCTTCATGATGATTTCCATCTTTTGATAACTCTTTTTAAATTCTTCTTGTTTGCTCACTTCCTTCAAACCTTTATCATTGATCAAGCTATGTGTTGGAGGTTGCGCACCCTCCTCAACATTGGTTTCACATTCTAAGGGGGAAGCTTCAACAAGATCACCATTGTCACTTGATGTAGAGTTATTTTCGTTGATGGAACTTCCTTCTTGTTCAACCTCTTCTAGGTCTTCTTCCACTTCTTTATCTTCAACAATCTCTATTTCCTCCGCTTGTTGCAATTCCCCGTGCTTAACTTGAGATTCTAAAGTCTCTCTCATACCTCCACCTTTGGTTGCTTTCTCACAATCATCCGTGGACTCGTTTCGCTTGTGATATGAATCCCAAGAATCTATCTTTTGACGGATGGTTGCTTGAAGTCGATCCATTTCTTCCTTGAAACAATCCCTTAGTTCTTGTTCCGCTTTACTAACATGAGTAGGATCATATTGCTCTTGGATTAATGGACATTGATATGCTTCCATGGAGGTTTGTGGCGGAGAAGAGAAATCATAATATGGTTGGAAAGAAGATTCATCAAAGCTTTGAGGTGGGAAGTCATTTTGGTTATTGGTAGAAGGTGAAATTACACGGGACGTAAATTCTTGGAGGGTGGAGGTGAAACTAGTGAAGGCGGTTTGGAGCTCTTCTTGCTCTTGAAGAATGATACCAAGTGCATCATCCATGGGGACTTGGGTTGGAGGGTAAAAATGTTGGAGTGGTGGTGATTCAAGGGTTGCTTGTTCATAATCGTCACAAGGGTATGCATAGGGAGAATATAGATTTGGATCATATGTGGGCACTTGGTGGAAATAAGATGTGGGTTGAGAATATGGTGCATAGAATGGTGGTGGTTGAGTGGTATAACCATGATAAGAGTCATCATATCCATAGGAATGATATGCATTATAGGAAGGATTACCATCATAGTAACTTGAAGGGGAAGGTTGCCATGATGATTGCTCATATGGATATGGCTCCCCTCCTAAGAATTCATCTCTCCCATAATGTGAGCCATCATTCAAGTTTTCATCGCCTACAAAATAGTCATAGTCATATCCAAAACCACAAGGACGAGAATTCATAGTGGCAAATAGAAACAAAACCAATAGAGATCTTAAAACTAACAAAAACTAACAAACAAACAAAAGACAAACATATTCACAATATTCACATATTTACATTAACCAAAAACATGGCATTCATGCGCATTTCCCGGCAACGGCGCCATTTTGACGAATTGGATTTTTGCCGGTGTAGAAATTATCAAGTAATCAGTCGTAGCATAGTCTAAACCGACGCAAAATCCATCATCAAACAAATCTACAATCTATAATCGAGAGTATTAGTCCCGAGTCGTTCTTCCGTAGGAATGCTACAAGGATGCATGTATTGGTTAAGTGGTCTTTTTGTGGTTTGAAGAGTGTGGCATAAAAGTGTGAATAAAAGAAAACAACAATCAATCAATATTAAAAGCCTTGGCCAAGGTTGAACATTGGAAGTCCCATCACTATAGCTTCCTTCAATTGTGATAACAAAGGAGTGTTGCTTCACTTAGTTAACCCCTAATTATAGAGGAAAGTCAAGTAAAAGTAATTAACTCAAGTCACAAGTCCTAGTCTTACCCTAGGGAAGTCTAGCTTTAGTGCACTCTAAGTCAATTAGCAATCCTCAATTCTTAATCAACAATTGACATCCATTATTCAAGTGTCTCCAATGACTCAACCACTAGGCCAAGTGAGGGAATGCTACTCCATATCTAAAGTTGGCATTTTCTCAAACACTTGGAGAGCAAGAATGAAAGACATAGTAAAATTGAGAGGAGATTTAGAACTAAGGCAATTCAACACAAGAGATTAACAACAATTAACAATGAACATCAATGAAAATGAGATCTTCAATGAATCAATAGAATCCAAAACAACAAAATTAAACCTAAGATCTACAAGAATTGAACAATTACAAACACTAATTGAGATTAGAGAAGATGATCTACAATATGAACAAAGTAAATTGAGTGTTGTAATAGATCTCACCAAGGAATGGTTGAGAATTGAGAAAATGAAGATGAATCCTAGAGAGAAGTTGGAGTTTCTCTCTCTACAAATGTAACTAACTAAAACTATCTATCTAATGATCTAGAATTAGCTTATGGATGTGAATGTGTGTCAATCCCCTTCAATCCTTGGCTCTTATATGCATTTTGGCGCCAAGGTTGGTTGCTGAAACCTTCCCAAAATCGCCAGGCACGTGCTGCAATAAAAGAATCACGTGCGGACTACGACGCGTGCGCGCACGGTACGCGTGCGCGTCCCTGGCTAATTCTGCGAAGTGCGCGCGAGCGCCTTGTGCACGTACGCGTGCTTGGCCGAGATCAATTCTTTAACTTTTTGTGCTTCTCTCCACTTGCATGCTTCCTTCCTTGCTTCTTCTGATCCATGCTTAGCCTATTTCATCCTGAGATTACTAACAAACACATCAAGGCATCTTATGGAATCAAAGAAGAACTAGAATTCATCAAAATAAGGCTTAAAAAGCATGTTTTTACACTTAGACACAAATACGGGAGAGATAACAAAACCATGCTAATTTATAGGCTAAATGTGACAAAAGGTTATCAAAATACTCTAAATTCAATACAAGACAAACCCTCAAATTGGGGTCTGTCAGTCATAAACTGTATATCAGGAGGATTCGCCGGGGGAGGCGAAACAAATTCGGCAAGAAAGCGTAGCTACCGAGCAATGCTGGCGATAGAAGGAACAACACCACATAGCAACAAAGATGAATCTGACCTAGAAATCACTTTCAACCAGGGAGATATGTGCTCGGCCACACCACACTCAGACGATCCAGTGGTAATTTCTATCCAAACAGGCGAATTATTGGTAAGAAAAGTCCTTCTGGACCCAGGTAGTAGTGCCGATGTTCTGTTTTATTCTACTTTTTTGAAAATGAAAATATCCGAAAAACTTATACAACCCTCCTCCGGAGAATTAGTCGGGTTCTTTGGAGAAAGAGTGCCAATCAAGGGTTACATGTGGTTGAAGACAATGATGGGAAACCACCCATTGTCACGGATCATTAACATACAATATCTTATAGTAGACTACCCTAGTCCTTACAATATTATCCTCGGAAGACCTGCCCTGAACATGTTCAGGGCAGTAGTTTCAACTTTTCATCTATGTGTCAAATTCCAGGCACAGGACGGAAAGATAGCGACACTCCATTCAGATCGCCAACAAGCTCGGCAATGCTACAATGCAAGCCTAAAAAGGTCGGTTCCGAGAATAGAGTCCCAACAAGAGGTCAAAGCAATTCACAACACAAGTGAAGTACTGTCTCTAGCAGAGCTTGACCCTCATGAGGACACTCAAGAAAGGCCTCAACCAGCAGACGAACTACAGGAAGTCCAACTGACGACAAAACCAGATCAAGTCACATATATCGGTCAAGCACTACAAGGAAGAGAAAGATCTGAGCTCATAAAAGTATTACAAGACAACACCGACCTATTTGCCTGGACTCTAGCAGACATGCCAGGAATAGATCCAAACATTATCTGCTATAAGCTCGCAACCGACAAAACGAGCCGACCTATAGCTCAGAAGAAGAGGAATCTCGTAGCATAAAAATCAAAGGCAGCACTAGAAGAAACCAAAAAGCTTCTTAAAGCTAACTTCATCAAAGAAATCAGATTCACCACATGGCTCTCGAACGTGGTAATGGTAAGGAAAAACTCAGGTAAATGGCGCATGTGCATCGACTTTACAGATTTAAACAAGGCATGCCCCTAAGGATGCCTATCCTTTACCCTGCATCGATAAACTCGTAGACAGTGCATCAGGTTTCAAAAGCTTGAGCTTCATGGATGCATACTCTGGTTACAACCAGATACTCATGCATCCAGAAGACCAAAGCAAAACAGCATTTATAACTGAACGTGGAAATTTTTGTTATAGAGTAATGCCATTTGGTCTAAAGAATGCAGGCGCAACCTACCAACGACTGATGGACAAAGTATTCCATCACCAAATAGGTCGGAACATGGAAATCTATGTCGACGATATGGTCGCCAAGACCACCCAGGAAAAGTCACACTGCGACAACCTCAAAGAGATATTTGAACAAATACGAGCATACAAGATGAGACTCAACCCAGAAAAATGTGCCTTTGGGGTGCAAGGAGGCAAATTCCTCGGATTCATGCTAACTTCATGAGGAATTGAAGCAAACCCTGAAAAATGCGAAGCAATACTCAACATGACGAGCCCTAAAACAATAAAAGAAGTACAACAATTGGCAGGAAAGGTAGCAGCACTATCTAGGTTCTTACCATCAGCATCAAGCCGATCATACCACTTTTTCCAAATAATAACAAAGAATAAAAAGTTTCAATAGACAGAGGAATGCGAGAAAGAGTTCGCCGAGTTCAAAACCATTTTGTCATCACCACCAGTGCTGCAAAGACCAGAAGTTGGTAAACCTTTATACTTATATTTGTCTATTTCTAACTATTCTATAAGCTCGGCTTTAGTTATTGAGACAGGAAAAACACAGCAACCGGTATACTTCGTCAGTAGAGTCATGCAATCAGCAAAACAAAGGTATCCGAAGATAGAACAGCTAGCTCTAACACTTGTAACAACAGCAAGAAGACTAGACACTACTTCCAGAGCCATACAATAATAGTACGGACAAACCAACCATTAAGACAAATACTAACAAAACCAGAGCTGGCCAGACGACTAACTAAATGGTCTATCGAGCTCTCAGAATTTGATATCCAATTTCAACCAAGGTTGGCATTAAAGGCACAGATCCTCGCAGATTTTGTATCGGAACTAACCTCGAGCGAACACAACAAATTCTGGGAACTACACGTCGACAGGGCGTCCAGCCGAGGAGGAAGCGGAGCTGGGATAATTCCAAAAGAAGGGGACAACATGGTGGCTGAGCAATCCCTCCAGTTCCACTTCCCAGCAAGCAACAATCAGGCCGAGTATGAGGCCCTCATAGCTGGACTCAAGCTCGCCCTCAACTTCCAGGTACAAAGCCTAACAGCACACTGTGATTCTCTCTTAGTGGTTCAACAAGTTCGAGGAGAATATCAGGTAAAGGATCCTTTGCTAGAGCGATATTGGCTCGTAGCAAAGGATCTCATTTCAAAGTTCAGTTCATTCATTATTCTACATGTGCATAGAGAAAAAAATATTAGAGCCGACATATTATCCAAACTTGCCGCCACTAGGGCGGACACACAAACGTCGGCATTATCACAGCTCACACTTAAAAAGCCCAGCATTGAATTACTATCTATAAGCATTAACAACCTCCATGACTGGAGAACACCCTTTCTTGAGTACATCAATACAGGTACCATATCCAAAGACGAGCTCAACCCGTAACACTTCAGACGAAGAGCAAGTCTCTATACAAACATAGGTGGAGAACTATACAGACGCGGCATCTCGCAACCCCTACTAAAATGCCTATACACTGATGAGGCAAGGGAAGTGATAGACGAAGTTCATGAGGGCGTATGTGGAAACCACATCGGAGGACGAGCTCTCGCCGCAAAGATCGTCCGAACAGGATACTATTGGCCGACCATGAAAAGAGATTGCATAACAAAAGTCAAGACATGTGACAAATGTCAAAAGCACGAAGCCATCTCTACAAAGCCGGCCGAGGTACTACACAGCATGGAGGTAAGTTGGCCTTTCCACAGATGGGGGTTTAATATTCTCGGCCCATTTCCAATAGCGCCAGGTCAGGTAAAATTTCTTTTAGTATCAATAGACTACTTCTTAAAATGGATAGAAGCACAGTCCTTAACAAAAATAACAGCCGAAAAGGTAAGATCTTTCATATGGAGAAACATAATATGCCGATTTGGAATACCAAAGGAAATAATATCAGACAATGGTAGACAATTTACCGATAATAAGCTCGGCTCATTTCTAAAAAATTTTAATATACAACATCATTTTAGCTCGGTCAAACACCCACAGACCAATGGGCAGGCCGAGGCTGCTAACCGATTTATATTGCAGGCAATAAAAAGAAAGCTTGACAATACGAAGGGTGAATGGGCCGAGCTAATCCCAGAAATATTGTGGAGCTACAACACAACAATACAAACCACCACGGGTGAAACACCCTTCAAACTAGTGTACAGATCAGAAGTACTAATTCCAGTAGAGGTCGGGACTCCCACAATCAGAACCAAGCTATACGATGAACAATACAACACATACATAAGGAACGCCAAGCTTGACCTCGTCGAGGAAGACAGAGATATCGTGGCGATCAAGCAGAGAGCCATGAAGCAATTGGCAGAAAGAAAACACAATAGAAAGGTCGTTCCAAGAACATTCACTAAGGACAATCTAGTCCTCAGACGAACCGAAGATGCAAGACAACCTCCTTCACACGGCAAGCTCGCCGCGAACTGGGAAGGACCTTTCTGAATAGCAAAAGTACTTGGAATGGGGGCTTATCAACTCCAAACATTACAAGGCAACCCAGTGTCAGAGAACTGGAATATTTTATCATTAAAAATGTATAGATCATAAGTTGTACAATCAGCGGATGAAGGTACTCTTTTTCTCCCCTTTAGAGCTTTTTCCCAAAAAGGGTTTTGCCTAAGGAAGGATTTTAATGAGGCCGGACGCTCAATATATTCAAATCAACGTGAGTGATTTTTTCAAACAAATCCAACTATAACAAACAAAATACGAAAAGCAATATAGTGTACGCTATAAAAATCACAACAAAGTGATATTGTCAACTTGGCCTAACCTCGGCCAAAACAAACACTATCCGAGTTCAAAATATCAACAAAACAAGGTGACCAAACCTCGGTCAAACAAAAAGTAAAGAGTCATCAATACATAGCCAAAACAAATAAAGCAAAACAAACTAAGAAGGAGGAACGTTCTCATCATGCTCCTCCACAATGCCATCTACAACCAATTTTCCACCAACTACCATCTTAGTCATGTCAAGCTGACCACTATCAAATTCCGGGGCCAATACTGAAATCTAACTCACGGCACGCTCAAAACCATAAGAGAACATCTCCATCCCGTTCTCCTCCATCTCATGAACACGGGAAGTAAGTCGACCCTTAACAATATCATTCTCCTTAACCTCAGCCTGCAGCAGCCGAATCTGATCTCTCAAGCGAGTCACCTCCTCCTCAGATTCCTTTGCCTTAGCCACAGCATTGATAATAGCATCATCTTTTTCCTTCGCAGCTTTCTCCAATTCAGCAATCCTCACGTTATATGACTTCTCCAAATCAGTAATTTTGTTTACAGCCTCCTGCTGTTCAGCGCCGATAAGCTCGGTGGTATGGCCAACACACATCAGGCGAGAGGCAACAATCTACACAAGTTTGGAGCCGAAATAAAGATCAAAAAAGCAAATGAAAACATATAAAAGAGCTCAGACTATGATGAACATTACCTGAACAAACTTTCCAAGCGCTTCCATGCCAACCCGCCGAGTCATAAGCATGCCACCAGGATACTGAGACACTTTATCAGAAAGATCGGCAAAATCAAATTGATCACTCCACAGAGAATGCGAGCCGAACCCTGGAATAAAACCATAAAGTTTCTTCTGCCGATCAAAAGCAAACCTGCCACGTCCAACAACCTCCATATTTTCCTCCCAAATCACCTCCACAGATTTCTCGACATCATCCCTCTTCCTTTTGAAAGAAGACATTGGCTGAGTAACAGATTGGGCAGCATCACCACCCCCTTCATTCAAGGCCACAGAAGCATCAGTAAGCTTTTCTTTTTTCTTCTTAAGAAAAGACTAAAGATGCGAAGGATCAAGGAGAGGAACTCGCCCACCTGCACAGAAGCAAAAGTTCAGAATAAATAAAATAAATGAGAAGCAAAACATGCAAACAATCAAGAAATACCTAAATATGTTTTCAAACCCTCCATATCCCCTGAATCATGATAGCGAAGAAGGTCAGGGATAGTGACAAACCCCAATTTGACGGTTTATCTTGTATTGAATTTAGGGGATTTTATCACCTTTTACCCACATTTATTCAATGAAATAGCATGGTTTTGTATATTCTCCTTTAATTGTGCTTAAGAGTGAAAACATGCTTTTTAGGTCTTAAAATGAATAAATTTAATTCACCTTGATTCCATTAGATGCCTTGATATGTTTGCTAAGTGATTTCAGATTTAGAAGGCAAAGATTGGATCAAGGGAATGAAGAAAGAAGCATGAAAAGTTGGAGAACTCATGAAGAAATGAAAGAACCGGAAAGCTATCAAGCCGACCTCTTCGCACTTAAACGACCATAACTTAAGCTACAGAGGTCCAAATGATGCGGTTCTAGTTGGGTTAGAAAGCTAACATCCGGGGCTTCGAAACGATATAAGATTTGCCATAGTTGCTATACGTATAGTGGCGCGCACGCGCAAAGTACGCGCACGCGCCGTTGCTGCCATCTAGTTCACTTAATGCAACATGTGGCCAACGATTTTAGAAGCCTTTTGGGCCCAATCCAACTCATTTCTGATGCTATTTAAGTCAAGGATTGAAGGGGAATCAACATACTTCACAATACTTTCATACTTTTCATACTCTCATACTTTAGATGTTAGTTACCAATTAGTTTTAGTTTAGTTCTAGAAGTTAGTTTCTAGAGAGAGAAGCTCTCACTTCTCTCTAGAATTAGGATTAGGATTAGGATTAGTTCTTAGATCTAGGTTTTAATCTTTGCTTTCTTCTACTTCTAGATCTCAATTCCTTGTTGTTAGATTCATCTTCTTCTACTCTTTTGTTGTAATTGCCTTTATGTTGTTCTTAGATTTTGTTGTAGATCTAGAATTGTTCCTTCCTTTCTCTTTCAATTCAATAAGAGGTAATTCATGTAGATCTTTCTTCCTTTAATTGTTGTTGTTAATTCTTTGCAATAATTGTTGTTAGATTCTATTCTTGTTATCAATTTACTATGCTTTCCTTTCATGGCTTCCAAGTGTTTGATGAAATGCTTGGTTGGATTTTAGTGTAGGTTTTGTTCCTCTTGGCTTAGGTAGAGTAATTAGTGACTCTTGAGTTATCTAATTCCTTTGTTGATTGATAATTAGAAGTTGCTAATTAATTTGAATGCCTCTAAAGCTAGTCTTTCCTTTAGGAGTTGATTAGGACTTGAGGAATCAAATTGATTCATCCACTTGACTTTCTTCTTTAGTAAGGGTTAACTAAGTGGTAGCAATGAACAATTCTCATCACAATTGAGAAGGATAACTAGGATAGGACTTCTAATTCTCATATCTTGCCAAGAGCTTTGTTAGTTGTTAGTTTATTTTCTTTGCCATTTATATTTCTTGTCCAAAAATCTTAAAAAACCCCAATTATAACTCAAAACCAATAACAAGACACTTTATTGTAATTCCTAGGGAGAACGACCCGAGGTTTGAATACTTCGGTTTATAAATTTTAGGGGTTTGTTTTAGTGACAAACAACTTTTTGTATGAAAGGATTAGTGATTGGTTTAGAAACTATACTTACAACGAGAATTCATTTGTGAATTTCTAAACCGTCAAAAATCCATTCGTCAAAATGGCGCCGTTGCCGGGGAATTGCAATGGTGTGATGTTATTGGTTATTGTACATATGTGAATAGTGTAAATATCTTACTTTTTGCTCTATTTGCTAGTTGTAGAATTTTATTTCTCTTGTTTCTATTATCTTTTGATTTTTGTTTTCTCTTTCCACTATGAATTCTCATATTGGCTATGAGTGTAGTTACAACTATGTTGTAGGAAGTGGAGATTACAATGAAGAAATGTATCAAGGATGGGATAATCAAAGGTGGGAGGAGCCATATGCTTATGATCAATCCTCATGGCAACAACCTCCACCAATGTACTATGAAGAAGAGTCATTCTATGATGCATACCAATCCAATGGCTATGGTGAATCTCCATGTGACTTTCAAGAACCACCACCATATGCCTATGAGTCATATCCTCAACATGAACCTCAACCACACTCTCAAGCCTATTTTCACCAAACACCTCCATATGACCATGATTCATATCCACTACACCAACCACCTTTTGAACCATATGAGCCATACATGGAACCACAATTCCAAGATTACTACTCCCAAGAACCACCTCAATACACACCACCACCTTACCAAGAAGAACCACCTTCCTATAATGAACCCTTTCTCCAAGACAATGAACCCTCCTATCCACTCCAATCTTTAATGGATGAAACCCTTATCCTTATACTTCAAGGGCAAGGAGAAATGCAAAGGGAGACACTAGAATTTATGGCTACTTTGACCAAGGTAGTAAGTAATTTAGTCTCCCAATATTTGAGTACTCAAGGCACTCCCATGGTTACATGTGGAGAATCCATTGAAAAGCATAGCATGAAGGAGAGATTGGAAACCCCGGTGGAGAATGAGGAATGCTACTTTGTGTTAGAACAATTGGAGGAACCTATGGCCATTGAAGAAGAAGAAGAAGTGGTTGAAGACTTAGGAGATGCGGAACCCCCTTGGGAACTTAGAATTGAAGAAAACCCCTCTAAGAAGATTGAATTTGATGTTGAGGAGGAAAGTGCACAACCTCCAAAACAATTTTTGAATGAAGACTTGGAAGGAATGAAGCAAGAATTGAGTTCCCTTGGTGATGAAGATCATGCATCCAATTTTCTTGGTGGAAAATCCTTTAAATTTGAAGAACCTTCTCCCAATGAATTTGAAAGTGATGTGGAGGTAGATTTCTCTCGTCCTCCAATTTATGATTTGAGTGATGGAGAAGAGCTAGATGAAAATGATGAACAAAGGATTGAAAACGAAGAAGTTTATGAAGAGGTGGAAGTTGACAAGGAAGAATACAAGGGAGTAGAGCTCGCTAGCACATTGGAGATACCCCTCCCCAAGCCACCACCATCTATCTTTTCATTCAAGTGGGTAAATTCTTTATACTTAAGCTTTATTATTCCCCTTGAATATGGTTTGCTTGAGACGGATGGTCAACTTAGACATATTTGTGGATTTAAGAGTAAAAAGGAGATGGTTAGTGGTTTGAAATATCATTCTAGGTTCATCATGGTTGCATACTCAAGGCTTAATTGTAAGAGTTGGTGTAGAACTAGATTGCTTGGGTCTAGAAGGATGTTTGGTCACTCTATTGAGAATTCACCTTGCTCACCACCCACATGGATTAATGATAATCAACTTGGAAATGGGTGTGAAGACAAAATATGGGATCCGGGAACACATAAGGATCAATATTGGGAGCCCATGGTTTGTGAAGAACTCCATCAAAGCTTGGAGATATTAATCTTGAATGATGGAGCTTATTGGAAGTCCAAGCATTGGTGGAAGTTCCAAGATGAGTACAAACACAAGCCACCTTGAGAGAAGCTCCCCATAAGTCCAACTTAAGGACAATAAATAAAAGTGCTAGGTGGGAGACACCCCACCATGGTAACTTCTTTTCATTTTCTCTTTTTGTACATATTGGTAGAATTAGTTTAAATTCTTGTTTTGATTGTTTTAATGAGTCTAATTGGTAGTTTAGTATGTCAAATAAGGTTTTATGGTATTTTGGTAGCTGTTTGGAGGTTTGGAATGCTTGGATTGGTGCAAAAACATAGCAAAAATTTTTGAAAAAAAACAGAGCACCATCCACGCGTACACGCACTGCGTGCGTACGCGTGCATCAAGCATTTTGGACCATCCACGCGTGCGCGCCATACACGCGTACGCGTGGATTGAGAAGTTCCACCGTCCATACCTTGACCCGAGAGTTAGGCCTGCACCATGCGAAAATTGGGCCTGAGGCACAAACCAATTCACGCGTATGCGCACATGACGCGTACGCGCCACTCTCGAAATAAACCATCCGCGCGCGCGCAGCATGCGCGCGTACGCGCGGATTTCCTTCCTTCACCACATTTCTTTTCTTCTCCTCTTTCCATTTCTTTCCTTCTTATTTCTTTTTCCCTTCTTCTACCCCTCATCCAACACTTCCAAACACCATTGATAACCATTTATTTTAGTTATTTAGTTAATTAGTTAGTTAGTTAGTTAATTAGTTAGTTAGTTCGTTGATTAGTTAGCTTTAGTTTAGTTTTCATTTTATTTTCTCTCTTTTCATCATAAGTGTTGGATTATTGACTTTGTTTACTATGCATTGCTTCCCCCTCATTGCCTAAATGCTAATTTAGCATTAATGTTTTTAGATAATCTTTATTGGATTCTATGATTGAGGTTATATTTTGCTACTTGGTTTTGAGTTTTTCATATTTACCTTTTTGAAAAAAAAAAACACCAAGTGATGAGAATTGCCTTCGAGCTTGTAACTCTTCTTGAATTACATGAATTGGCCACCATGTGATTTGAGCCTTATTTTGTGATTAGGCAACCTCTTGATGGATGATGTTGTGCATTTACCTTAATGCATTGTATTTTATGATTGTATGCATCCATATGTGTTTGGCTTGAATGCTTTCATGCTTCTTTAATGCTTGTTTTACCTTACAAGTTCACTTAAAGCATCTCAAGCATAGTAGAATGAGTAAAGTGCATGCTTCTTTCGTGACATAACTTTTATGCTAATGTGTGTTCTAAACCGCGCAATTTAGAATTCACACACTTATTTGTCATTAATGTCACACTAATTCACTCACTCAATTCTAGTGATTTACCTCATTCCAACAATTATGCTTCCTTGCTTTTGTATTACCCTACCTTATGGTGTTATATTTTTGTTTTTCATGATGAATGCACCACAAGCAATAACGGAAGCAAGACTAAGAACACGTAGCAATCCGGAGAGTCGTCGTACCCCCTTGCTCATCTTTGAGTGCACCGAGGACGGTGCAAACTTTTAAGTGTGGGGAGGTCGTCCGACCAATCGGCGATTTTGGGTGACAAATTTCTAATCCCAACACTTTTGCATTTCATTCTAGGATTTTAGGATTTTTACTTGCATTCTCTTGATTTTTGCATATGTATACACAATAAGCTTAATCAAAATAATGAAATTTTTCAAGATTTCTATCTATAGGGCACCTTAATTGATTTGAGTGAAAACTTTTTATAGAACTTGCTTGAATTATATATCTTGTGGATCATGTTTTGAGCTAAGAACACAAGCAAGTGAGATTCGAGCCTAATGGTGTGGTTACATCTTATAACCACTTAATTTTCATTCTTGTGTGCATTATTCTCTTCCTATGATTGTAATCCTTGCTTTGTTTGATTCTTTATGTCCATTATTTTGTGTACACATGCATTTATATGATTGAGGCCATCATTTCATTGAGCTCACTTACCCAAATGGCCTTACCTTTTATCTTCCTTTGTTAGCCAAATTTGAGCCTTCGCTTAACCCACTTTGTTCTTAATTTAGCACATTACAAGCCTTAAAGCGGAAAACAATAAACGTCCTTAATTTGGATCTTTGATTAGCTTAGGCTAGTGTGTGTGAGTATCATTCAAGTGTGGGAATCTTGGGACATTGGGGGAATAAAATGGTAGTTTGTATTTTTATTGAAATTATTGGGAATTGGGGTACATGCTCATGTATTGATTAAATGTATAGACCTTATGCATTGATGTTCTTGTGTATATAGAAAAAAAAATGAGAAAAACAAAAGAAAAAGAAAAAAAATAATATGGAAAAGAAAAAAAATATATATATAGAAAAAGAAAGAAAAAGAAGAAAAAAAAAGAAAGGAATAAAAAGGGGACAAAATGCCCCCAAATCAAAGTATAGTCCAATAAAATCAATGCATAGGTGTTGTGAAATGAAAAGAAAATGCATGAGTATGTGAAAAAGTGAAGATTGGGTAGTTAGGTTAGAACTTAATTGTATAGGATGTCATAGGTTAGGTGGGAAGTTTAAGCTTATCAAAGATTCAAATTTCAAGCTCACTTAACCAAATATGCATCCTACCTTGACCCTAGCCCCATTACAACCTAAAGAAAAGACCTCATGATAAATGTATGCATGCATGAAATATATGTTGATGGTTAGAAAAAGAACAAATCTTAGAAAGCATGATTAGGGAAGAATTGAGAGAATCAACCCTAAACACTTGAGCGAATAGAGTGCAAACACATCCGGTGAGGGTTTGATGCTCAATTACATGTTTTCACCTATGATCATAATTTTCATGCAAGTTTGTAAAAATATTTAATAACTCAATTCAATTGTGGATTAGACTTGCTAGTCCTTAGCCCTTGTGCATATATGCTTCTTGGGAATTGATTTATTTTGACAAAGCAATTGCATTCATTTAGATAGTTGCATGTAAGTAGATTGCATTTAGTTAGTTCCATTGAATAAATGTTGATGCCCTTTGCTTTCTCTTGGCTTAAGCATGAGGACATGCTTGGTTTAAGTGTGGGGAGGTTGACAAACCCCAATTTGACGGTTTATCTTGTATTGAATTTAGGGGATTTTATCACCTTTTACCCACATTTATTCAATGAAATAGCATGGTTTTGTATATTCTCCTTTAATTGTGCTTAAGAGTGAAAACATGCTTTTTAGGTCTTAAAATGAATAAATTTAATTCACCTTGATTCTATTAGATGCCTTGATATGTTTGCTAAGTGATTTCAGATTTAGAAGGCAAAGATTGGATCAAGGAAATGAAGAAAGAAGCATGAAAAGTTGGAGAACTCATGAAGAAATGAAAGAACCGGAAAGCTGTCAAGCCGACCTCTTTGCACTTAAATGACCATAACTTGAGCTACAGAGATCCAAATGATGCGGTTCCAGTTGGGTTAGAAAGCTAACATCCGGGGCTTCGAAACGATATAAGATTTGCCATAGTTGCTATACGTATAGTGGCGCGCACGCGCCGTTGCTGCCATCTAGTTCGCTTAATGCAACATGTGGCCAACGATTTTAGAAGCCTTGTGGGCCCAATCCAACTCATTTCTGATGCTATTTAAGTCAAGGATTGAAGGGGAATCAACATACTTCACAATACTTTCATACTTTTCATACTCTCATACTTTAGATGTTAGTTACCAATTAGTTTTAGTTTAGTTCTAGAAGTTAGTTTCTAGAGAGAGAAGCTCTCACTTCTCTCTAGAATTAGGATTAGGATTAGGATTAGTTCTTAGATCTAGGTTTTAATATTTGCTTTCTTCTACTTCTAGATCTCAATTCCTTGTTGTTAGATTCATCTTCTTCTACTCTTTTGTTGTAATTGCCTTTATGTTGTTCTTAGATTTTGTTGTAGATCTAGAATTGTTCCTTCCTTTCTCTTTCAATTCAATAAGAGGTAATTCATGTAGATCTTTCTTCCTTTAATTGTTGTTGTTAATTCTTTGCAATAATTGTTGTTAGATTCTATTCTTGTTATCAATTTACTATGCTTTCCTTTCATGGCTTCCAAGTGTTTGATGAAATGCTTGGTTGGATTTTAGTGTAGGTTTTGTTCCTCTTGGCTTAGGTAGAGTAATTAGTGACTCTTGAGTTATCTAATTCCTTTGTTGATTGATAATTAGAAGTTGCTAATTAATTTGAATGCCTCTAAAGCTAGTCTTTCCTTTAGGAGTTGATTAGGACTTGAGGAATCAAATTGATTCATCCACTTGACTTTCTTCTTTAGTAAGGGTTAACTAAGTGGTAGCAATGAACAATTCTCATCACAATTGAGAAGGATAACTAGGATAGGACTTCTAATTCTCATATCTTGCCAAGAGCTTTGTTAGTTGTTAGTTTATTTTCTTTGCCATTTATATTTCTTGTCCAAAAATCTTAAAAAACCCCAATTATAACTCAAAACCAATAACAAGACACTTTATTGTAATTCCTAGGGAGAACGACCCGAGGTTTGAATACTTCGGTTTATAAATTTTAGGGGTTTGTTTTAGTGACAAACAACTTTTTGTATGAAAGGATTAGTGATTGGTTTAGAAACTATACTTGCAACGAGAATTCATTTGTGAATTTCTAAACCGTCAAAAATCCATTCGTCAGATAGATAAACACTCCCCTCCAGCAATACTCTCAACCAAAAAGTCTATCAATCGCTCCTCCTCATCACTCCGTTCAACAGCTTCAAGAATTTGGAAAGGTTTCGAACACCAATATAGGGGAAACCGCTCTATCAACTCGTCATCAAGATAAAAGGGATACTCGGACTCCACTGACCTCACTTTCACAAACAAAGACTTAAAGTTTTTGAAAGAATACTTATAAAGAAGAAAGAGAGAATGACCAGGGTAACTACTCAAACATACCCATAACCCCTTTCGAACCCCTTTCGCTTGAAACAAAGAAAAAAACACAGCAAGAGAACAAGGAACAGACAGAAAGCTCATTAAACATTGGAAAGCATGCAGAAACGCCCAGAGTTAGGGTGTAACTGTGAGGGCGCGCAATTTAACTGGGTTAGAACGTCACACTCAAACACAGAAAAGGGAAACCTAACGTGAAGCTCAATAAGACAAGGCGTATAAAAGTAGAAGTACTGCCAATCTCTCCTCCTCTCACAAACCCTATCTTCACTAGAATAGGAGAAAAACTCAACAACAACACCAGAACCCTCCTTCACAACATGCAAACCCCGAAGCTCACTCATGGAGTCAACGCTAACAAACGAGGAGGAGCGAGTCCTCACGTCATCATGAACCCAGTAATATGGATTCGCTTTATCCTCTTCCACAACTTTATCTTTTTCTTTATCTCTCGCCATCTCAGAAGAAAGAACAGAGAAACGAAAACGAACTACAGAAAAAAAGACAAACCTTTAGAAGTCATGGCAAGAGTCAGCTAGTTGAAAGAATTTGAAACAGCAATGACATTCCCAAAACAAGGTAAAATTATTGCAAGCCCACTAACTTAGTGGGTAACTTAACTCGCAACCGCTAGACAAGCATGGAAAACCCAAACGGCAAAGGAGCGCATTAAACGCGGGCACGTTTTGCAAGAGAAGAAACAACAAAAGTCTTCCAAGGTCATTTAAAATTCCTCTGAAGATCTTTTTAGAAAAGCCCAAGATCAGAAAATACAACAAAAACAACCTAATAAGCTCGCTTACCATTCACATACAATGCCAGTGGAGCTTGGGGGCTATGACGTGTACCCCGCTAAGCTTGGAATTAACATCAACATCAACAAACCGACCATAAATTCCGGAAACAAATAATCAAAACTGAAACAACCACTTGACCAAAAATACACATAAGTCAAACACTATCCCCTAGCTGTTACCAACAATAACGGAGCTCATCATCTAATCCACTAATATCGGAACAACCAAGCAGCTTACAACACTTTATTTCATCTATAAAAACAAACCTAAAAAACCTAAAAAAGACAGGTCATACTATTCACTCTAGTTTATTGCTCTCACTCTCTAATAATTCTTATTCTAACTTGAGCATCGGAGTGCTTTTTGCAGGTGTTCCCACCGCTGTGTTCTAAGGTGTCGAGGTCCTCTTGTGACGCTGTTTTCTGGACGGCTTATAGCTCTCCACAAATCCAACAGTTGGCTAGGCGTCGTATACCTCGGCTTATCTAGGATAGAACACTTATATTATTATATTATTTATATTAGTTCCCCAATCCCGAGAGTCAAGCAGTCAAGCATGCAGTGAGGAAAGGGTTGGGAAAATGGTAATAACGTCGTATTTGCTATTGCTGGGATGAATTGATGTGATCCTACTATTGCAAGATATATAAAAAATTAGAAGAAATATTTAAATTGGTGTTCAACGATTTTAAATAACAAATTTTAGTTTTAAATATTTTTATTATATTAAAAGTTTTTTATAATTATCTTTATTAGTTAAATTGGTCTTTCTGCACTTTAAAAATATCTAATATTTATATTTTATACTCGATAAATAAATTTTTAGTAAATTTTAAGTTTAATTATTTTGTTATGTTTTATAGTTTTATTAGATTTGTAATTAAATTTTTATAATTTTTTTTCAATTAACTCTTTACATTATTTTTAGTATTGTAATTAAATCCAATGTAAATAATGTTAGAGTTAATAGAATATTTATCCGTAAATTGAAAGTACCCCAGTTAAGAACCTAATCAAAATTTTGAGCAAATATTTTTTAGAAGAAATATTCGGTTAATTTTAACATTTTTAACATAGAAAAGACTTAATTACAAAATTATTGAAAGAAAAAAATATAAAAATATAATTATAAATTTGATAAAAATAAAACTATAAAGACCAAGAGAGTAATTAAACCTAAATTTTATTATACAACAATTGAATCCTAAAAAAATATTATTATAACACAAATTAGTCTCTTATACAAAAAACCGATTCATTTTGAGATCTTTTAAAATAATAAAAATTTGTTAAAAATTATATAATTAAACTTGGAAATTTACATATTTACTCTTTTTTTGGTTTATCCAAACGGTATTCCCCAACCCGATAGGTTAAGGGCTAATCTGTCGCGGATCTGAACTCTATTTAAGGGTCTGCCGCTGGCCAATTGGTTGCTGTATACACAAGGCGGGGTTCGAACTCCCGACACTTGCTTAAGCGGACGAGTGAGCTGACCACTCGACCAACCCAAGTTGGTTAATTTACATATTTACTCTGATTAAAAAAAACTTGGAAATTCATCTTTGGTTTTGAAGCTGACAATTGGCCCAAACAATTTATTAATTTAAAAAATAAAACACATTATATACCTGTTTTTTTTTCTCTCTCTTTATTGCAACAGATGTAACTTGTAAACCTATATAAAGCTCTTAGCAGTAGAAATATAGAACCATTAAAAGCCCAAAAATACAGCGTCCATTAACATACTAATGCCTGAATGGAACAAAAAGTTGCACTGCTTAATAACCAACACCACATTAAAAGGAAAAGTCACGACCAAGTGACCAACAAAAACTGATAATTAAAGTAAAAGAGGTGCAATACGATTTTTACAACAACTTAGTAACTAATTTGTTGAAAGATCTAAGAGAGTGAGATGCTGTGAAGGTTTGAAACTTGAAAGTGACGATAGGATATAACCGCTTAAATAACTTGACGACAAAATCAAAGTAAGTTAGATACGTGTAACACCTTGTTTTGGATGTTATATTAGGAGTTGGGACACTGACGAGTAGTGGTGTTGAATTTGCATGAAAACAGAAAAATATAATATATGTTGAGAAAGATTCAAGACTTGAAGAAAGTTCAGATTTGTCAATTCAGTAGGAATATTCCCAGTAAGCATATTTGAGGAGAGATCCAACGATTCCAGATTTGTCAAATTTCCCAAAGAGCCTGTTATGTGAAAGGTTGAGGTCTCTGAGTCCATGAAGCTCTCCAAAAATATCTGGAATGTCCCCTTCAAATTTGTTTTCTGACATATCTATATTTACAAAGGCGGTTGAAATTTTTGCAAAAGGGGTATTGTTTCCTTTAATTGTTGCCACTTCAGTGCCATAATTAGTTTCCATTGAGATTCAGTGTTTTAAGCAGTTCAGGATGCTTAAAAGTATCTGGCAAAGTGCCATTTGCAGATCCAAATCTGTAAGGCCTGAGCTATTGGCAAGACACTGCGGAAATGTTCCTGTGAATCTGTTGTGAGACAAGTTGATAACTTGCGGAGAGGTTGCATTACAAAAGAAGGAAGAAATGTCATCGGCCATCAATTTTATACCATGGGAATTGATGACCTATTGATGTGAACATGTTGTGTGAAAGTTTCACATAAAGTAATGAATGTACATCAAGTATCCATTTGGGCACCTTTCCAGATATTTCAATTGGGGAAATTTTCCAGAGATACTTTTAGAATGTAGCTGTAGGTCTTCCAAATTGGAAAAAGTGTAATTAACACTTGTTTTAGAGAAAGATGCTCCAAGTTTTGAAGCTTAGAGAAGAGTGGGAAGTGGACAGTACCGCTCCAATTGTCTGAGGACAAGCACAAATAAGAAAGGTTTACAAGATGAAAAATTGATTCTGGAAAGTTTCCTTGGAGCTTATTGTTGCACAAGTCCAGAAGTTCTAAGGCATAAGATGTGATCTCACCATTTATGTGCCCTGTGAACTGATTTTTTGATAGATCCAAAAATCTCAAAGACTTTATGGATTTTAATAAGTTGCTTTGTAAGTATAACTCAGTGAGATTTGAAAAGGCTACTTGGTTGGGTAGTGGCCCCTCAATTTGATTATTAGAACAATCCAATTGAGAGAGTTGAGAGGTAAACAATGAAGATGGTAACTTCCCTTGGAAATTATTATCATGAAGAGAGAGAGTTTTCAAGTTGACCAGATCCAAGTGAGTGAGATGCTGAAGGTTTAAAAGTGATGATGGGATTGAACCGTTGAGTTGATTTTGCGCCAAATTCAAGGAAGTGAGGTTTGTTAATAGGCCCTTGGATACCACAACCTGAAAGATCCAAGATACTGAGAGAAGTGGTACAACTCATTCCCTGATAGAATGAGGTGTTGAAGATTGGGTAAACAAAATATGTCATTGGTCAAAGAACTGGTTATTCTAGTTTCAACAAGACTAAGAGTAACCAAAGTGGAAGACAAGTTGGCAATCAAAGACAAAGGGTTTGTTGTTGAACTAATGGAAGACATGTCTGCACCACCCAATACAATTTCACGTAAAACTGTTGTGTCTTTCCACATCAAATAACTATTCTCAGAGAGATCAAGTGATTGTAATTTGGAAAGGTGTGAGATTTGGGAAGGAATTTCACCTACATACTCACAATTAGATAAATTCAAACTGAGATGGCAATTTAGAACCACGAATAGAACTGAAAGCAAGGCTAAGTCCACGTCCTCATCTTTGGATAGACATGGGGGCAGAGATCAGCATAATAATCATCATCCTCATGAAAGGTAGTATTAGCAAAGAGTTCGGTTTTGAAGTGAAGCAATGCAGAGGTCTCCTCTGGATGGCAAGAATGAGAAGACAAACATGCCAAAAAGTGGAATAGCATAAACATATGCACACACACCACCACTCTAATAGAATACCCCATTCATTATTATTGGTATGCCATTCATCAATCAAGACCTATCTATTTATAGCCATCTAATTAAGGTGATTAAATTTTTAGGGAAGGATTTGGATAAAATTTTTAATACATTTGCCTTAAATTTGTCATGGATAATCATACAATTTTTTTAAGTTTATTCACCACATGGTAGAACAATTTGTGATGGAGAAAGAATTAAAAAGGGGAAATAAATGTGAGAATAGAGAAATGTGTGGTTATAATTTAGGGAAAAGCTCTGCATACAAGCCATATGGCTTGTATACTTTACAAGTTCATTAAACAATAAAATCAAAATATGCGCTGCTCCACCTACGTTAATTACACGCGCTATATAACATCCCGCGTATATCTAACTACCAAATTTAAAATATTTGTTTCCTTCTTCGTTGATTACACGTGCTTCCTCTTCTTCTTCCTCTTCCTCTTCTTCTTCTTCTTCTTCTTCTTCTTCTTCTTCTTCTTCTTCTTCTTCTTCTTCTTCTTCTTCTTCTTTCTCTGTGTCTCTTTTTCTTCTATTCCTTCCTTTTTTTTTTATTGAAATTTCTTCTCCTCTTTTCGTTTTCTCTTTCTCCTTCATCAAAATCACTAGAAAAAACGAAGAAACATTATTCAAGGTACGTTTCTTGCCTTCTCTTTCTCCTTCTTTTTCTTCTTCTTCTTCTTGCTACACGTTCTTCTTCCTCTTCCTGTTCTTCTTCTTCATTTACGTGCTTTTCTCTCTGTTTTCTTTTTTCGTTATTCTCGATTTCTATTATTTTTTGACATCAAGCTCTGAAATCGTTTTTGAAGAAGAAGTAGCAGAAGATGAGGAGGAGAAAGAAAAAGAGTTCTGAATTATGCATGATTTTGGGTGTATTTCTTTAAATCCTTTGGGTGTATTTTATGTAATCTCTTGGGTGTATTTCTAAAATTGTTTGGGTGAATTCCTGTAACCGTTTGGGTGTATTTCTGTAATCTCTTTGGGTGTATTTTATGTAATCGTTTGGGTGTATTTCTGTAATGCTTACCATTTTTTCTGAAATGAAAAATACACCCATAGATATCAGTAAGATACACCCATAGATATGAGTCAGATACACCCATAGATATCAGTCAGATATCACTCAAATACACCCAAATGATTACAGAAATATACCCAAAGGATTACAGAAAATATACCCAAACGGTTACAAAAATTCACCCAAACAATTATAGGAATACACCCAAAGGGTTACAGAAAATACACCCAAAGGATTTAAGAAAATACACCCAAAGGATTTAAGAAAATACATAATTCAGAACTCTTTCTCTTTCTCCTCCTCATCTTCTGCTGCTTCTTCTTCTTCAAAAACGATTTTACCATGAAAAATCGAAAAAAAAAACGAGAAAACAGAGAGAAAAGACATAAAAGAAGAAGAAGAAGAAGATGAAAACAAGGAAGAAGAACGTGCAAAAACGAAAGAAAAGGAGAAGAAGAGTAAGAGGAAGAAGAATGTGCAGCAAGAAGAAGAAGAATTTCAGAAACCATGAAAATCGAAAAAAAAAAACGAAGAAGAAAAGGAAAGGAAAGAAGAGAGAGAAGAGAAGAGAGAAGAGAAGAGGAAGAGGAAGAGAGAGGAAGAAGAAGAAGAAGAAGAAGAAAAGAAGACGAAGAGGAACCGTTTGAGTGGGGCGCGTGTAGTTACGCTCCATTCAAAATGAGTTAGTGTGCGTGTTAATGAAGTTTGGGTTGATAACTTGTAAAACTTGTATGGCCTTTTTACTTGTATGTGTAGCAGGCCCCTATAATTTAATCTTAGAGAATAATTATTAAAAGTGGTCATTATTTGATCATTTATTTTTACTGCATCAGATTAGGAAAACAATTATATTAGTACAAATAATACAGGTATAATATATTATCTTAACTTTAAAATATCTCTAAAATATTTTTGTAAAGTTAAATGGATCAAGAAATACCAATAAAAATTATTTATTAGATGAATTTAGATATGATAGTTAAATGTCATCATTAAAAACCAAAAAGTTTTTTTTGTCTTATATAAAAATAACATTTTAATGAGAATATTTCTTTTATATGGTCTACCTCGTTAAAACTAAGTGAATTGTAATTCTTGAATTTCGCAAATTCCAGTCGCAAAAAGTCTAAAAAATTGTTAAATCAGATTTTTACAACAACAATAAAAAAGTGTGGTGCAGGATTGAGAATTCGTGTGATGCTTTTTAAGAATTGAGAATTAGGGGTGAAATATGTTAGGTTAGGTTAGTTTAGATTAGGTTGAGAGAGATAATTTAAAAATTTTAAATAATTTTTTGAGTTTAAATATTTTTATTCTGTTGAAATCCATTTTTATGAATATAAAGTCAATTTTTTTATAAATAAATTTATTAACATTCTGAATATTTACAGCTAAAAAAAATAATTTATAAAATAAAAAAGAATTTCTATTAAATATATATCTGCAATTGTCAATGAACATATTATTTATGACAAACATAAGATATTATTTTGGGAGCAATTTACCTAAATAAAATGGTTGGGAAAAATCTTTATTCAAATGCAATAATTATAATTCCTTTACTTGCGTGTCTTAATTAATTATTATGTAAACCGTAATAAGTTATTACGTTTTACTTTTTATACATAAACCGTGAGATAAACACGGTTTATGAAGTAACCAAGATGAGTATAAACCGTGGTAACTAAGCATGGTTTATAAAGAGAGAACTTTGATCATAAAATCTTGTTACTTCCCACGGTTTATGAAGGGATATGTAAATGTAAAAATCTTTGTTACTTGCTATGGTTTATGAAGAGAAAAATTCTATATAAATTCAAGCTGTTGAAGAGAAGTATTTTACAATGGCAAGTGAGGAAGAGAGTTTTATAAATAATAAGGGCAAATACAAACCAACAGTAATTCAAAATTGATCAATTCGAAATATACGGCCAAAATTCGTACGTAATTCGAACCTACCTAATTCGAATTATGCATGCAGGTTGATCCAGGGTAGTTCGAATTACACTCATTTGAATTATAAGGGATGCAATTTGAATTACACTAAAAAATAAAATTATGTAGAATATTAGACCAGCTCAATGTTAATAAGATTTTTTATTTCTATTATAAAATATAAAAAAATTTAATTCTCAACAAAAAAATCATGTTATTTTTTAGGATTTAATTTTTTTTATTGTGTTTTCATAAAATTTACACAAAATTCACTATCACATTAACTAAACTTATTTATTTACGTAAAGTTTGTTTATGGACTCAGCAAACTTATTTATATTTTAATACGATTTAAATTGTATTAGTATATTTTTATTTTTAATCAATTTAATTTTATTTAAATGATTAGATTTTTAAATTATAAAATTTGTATTAGTTTGTAATTTAAAATTTAAATGGATATAATTTAAATTAATGATTTATAAAATTATATGTACTCATATGATTAATTATATTTATTCGATTTTAAAAAAAATAACGGTTGTTAATTTTTAACTAACAAATAAATACACTGATATTATTTTTAAATAAAAATTTTTTAAATAAATGTACTCTTATTATTTTAATTTTTTAATTTAAATAAACATATTTGTATTATTTTAAATAAAATTTAAAATTAATATAAGTATATTTATTTAAAATTTAAAATTTTAATATTTTAAATAAACATATTCTTATTATTTTAAAATTTTTTAAATTTAAATAAACATACTCATATTATTTTAAATAAGTATATTCTTTTAATTTAAAAATAATGTGAATGTATTTAAATAAAAAAATTAACCACGGTTATTTTTTAAAAATCGAATAAATATAATTAATCATATGAGTATAATAATACGAATATATATAATTTTATAAATCATTAATTTAAATTTTAAATTATAAATTAATATAAATTTTATAATTTAAAAATATAATTATTTAAATAAAATTAAATTGATTAAAATTTATAAAAATATACTAATACAATTCAAATCGTATTAAAATGTAAACAAGTTTTCTGAGTCCATAAACAAACTTTACGTAAATAAATAAGTTTAGTCAATATGATAGGTAGATTTTGTATTTATATTACTCGACACCATTTAATCGGTATATTTTGTCTTCCATAACTCTACCACCCAAATACTTCAAAACCACAAAGCCTTTTTCAGATTCTCTCTCAACCTCCCAGATTCAAAAATTTTGGTTTTACACAAATGAAATCCGTCATGACTTAATGCAAATTCTGTATTTATATTACTCCAAGCATAAACCGTGGTAATCAACAGGGTTTTATACTAACACAATTTACTCATAAACCGTGGTAATTTGTATAATTCACGTTTTTATACATAATCCGCGATTACCTACCACGGTTTATGCTCATTGATTCTCACTCATAAACCGTGCCAACTTCCCACAGTTTATGTATACGGTTTCGCTACGTTACCAACAGCATATCTGTCAACTTCTGCCAACTCTTATTTATAATTGTGTTTCATGGAAGTGTGTTCATGGATGTGTCTAATAAAAATGTCTTTTTTATAACTGTGTTTAATAGAAATGTCTTTATAGATATATTTTCTGGATGTGTCTGTTTATATATGTATTTAAAATATATTAATTATTAGACACATCTACGAATACACTTCCATGAAACACAAATATAAATAAGAGTTGGTAGAAGTTGGCAGATAATATGTTGATACCCTATACTTTTCCTTATGTATAAATTGTAAACCGTTGTTACCTACTGCGATTTACATAATAATAAATCAAGACACTCAAATAAACGAATAGTAAATATTGTATTTGAGTAAAAAATTCTCTCAATCATTTTATTTAAGTAAAATACCCTTGTTTCGGAGTTATGTTTATTTAATTAGATATATGAAATTCGATGCTTACATTTTTTTATGATTGAAATATTCTCTATTAGATGCAGTGACTAATTTTATATTTTACTTATAAACATTTTAAATAAATTAGCCAAAAAATTAAGATTTTTTTGTTGTCAAGAGATAAAAAAAATCAAACTTTTAAGGATTTAAATAATGATTTTATAAGTAAATTTTAGGATTAAATTCTATTTTTGTTCTTAAAATATACGTTAAATTTTTTTTTGTTTTTAACTTTTTTTATATACAAAATCGTCCATAAAGTTTAACCTGGTTTTAAAATCGTTCTTACCTTAGAGACCAAGATCGTATGAAAGTGGTGGTAGAAGTGGAGACAGAGGTAGATCGTAGATAACTTCTTCTTTTTTTTCTCTTATTTCTTTTTTCTTTACAAGAGTAGAAACACTCTCTTTCTCTTATTTTTTTTATTTTATAATTTTTTTGTTACAAATAATTTAGTCCAAAATTTAATATTTAAATAAAAAATAATTTTAAAATTTAATTTTAAATTTTAGGAATAATTTTATATATAAAAAAAATTAAAAACCAAAAAAAATTTAATCTATGTTTTAAAAATCAAAATCATACTTTAACTCTAAATTTTATGTACGATTTTGCTCACCTTTTAAAAGCATTAAATATTTCATTTATTAAAACTTATATATATATATATATATATATATATTATATATATATATATATATATATATATATATATATATATATATATATATATATATATATATACTTTGTACAAGGCAGGACACACAAGGCTCTTGTATAATGCATAAAATAGAAAGATTCGGAAACAAACATTTCACTGATGAGTTGATATAATTAGCGAAAGTAAGAAACTTCATACGACTATACTTAATTGAATAAACAAAGTAATTAATAATCTAATAAGTAACTAAAGCGACCACTCCATTTCCCTATCAATCTATATCATCAAGGAAAGCCTCTCTTTTCTCTCTACGAAGACTAAGGACATATAATGATGGAGAACTGTACTGTTCTATTTACCATTTAATTATTTTTAGTAGAAACTTCATTTCAATCTTTATTTTATAATTTATTTGTTATAAAAATATAATTTATATCAATTTTTATTTTATAAATAATAAATAAAAATTTAAAGTATTTTTCTTTTTTATTAAAATAATTAAATTTAATTTTATTATAATTTTACTTAATTAATTAAAATAATTAAAATTAATATAATTATTTTTTTAATAATATTACTAAATTTATTATGAATTAAAAAATAATTTACTATTATAAAAATATTAATATTCCAAAAACATTTAATAACTTCATAAATAATAACAATATACAATATATAATTTAAATTTAAACTAATTTGCAAAATTACTTAATATAAAGAAAATCATAGCTAAACTCTACAGTTGATGACACACATTTTGAAATTGCCATATGTGTTTAATTAAGTCCTCTTTTAGTTGTCGATACTGCTGTCTATTTGGAAGTTGGACTTAGAAAAATTGATAGTACGGTGCAAAATCTTCCTCTTCCAACTGAAGTTGTGATAAGCCATTTTTGATATCGTCATACTTTAGGTCTTGAGCAAAATTTTCTACATAAGTGTGTCTTTCATCTTTAACAATTATATTATGTAATATAATACAAACTCTCATTAATTTGCAAACTTTTGCTTTTTCCAAAATCGCGATGGACCACGTATAATTACAAAGCGTATTTGCAACACTCCCCTCGCTCTACGTCTTTTCTTTGTCCTTCTCGATATTCTGTAAATAACTTGCGTTTTTTTTTCCTTGTGATGACTTTGATATTGATTTGACAAATGTGGTACGTTTGGGATAAATACCATCCGCTAAATAGTATATATCATAGTATAATTATTACCATTAATAGTGTAATTTACCACCGAAACACGATCATTTAGAATATCGTCAAATACTGGTAAATGATCTAACACGTTGATATCATTATTTGAATTAAAAACTCCAAAAATGCATGTCATATCCAAAGGTTTGAAGATGCTACAACCTCAAGTACTATAATTGCAACCCCACGATAACCACTCAAGCACATACCTTTCTACGTCTTTGGATAATTTTTTCACATTACCAATGCAAGCAGTCAATACTACTTAACATGCTAGGAAAGCCACGAGCCTCCACCATTTATAGTAGGCGTCATACATCATTTGAATTTGGTTTTCACAAGTATTCATCATTGAACACTGAAATGACACATTCAACAAATTTTTTCAAGCACTTAATTGTAGTGTTCTCGCTTATGTGCACATAATCATCAACAGCATCAGCTGCTATGCATTGGTGACAAGCCTCTTCTCCCAATAGCATCGACCTTCTGTTGGAAATAAGCATAGACATTTGAGAGGGTGTCTACTATCCGAAGAAACACATGTATTCTCATTCTGAACTTTCGTCGAAAAATGTTAGCATTATACACCGGCTCATCTGCAAAGTAATATTTGAAAAGGCGATCATGTCCTGCTTTTCGATCTCTGTTAATCCATTTATGAGGAGTTGCAAAAGAGTTTCTCTCGATATTTTCTTCTTCTGACTCATTGAACAAACATTCATCAATCTAATTATCTATGAATGTGTTATCTCGCCTTCTTCTTTTATCATACAATGCCTCATTAAACATATCATTAAAATTTCAAGCTATTTGTTGAAATATAATTTTTAGTATTCTTTTGCGGTGAGAAACTAGCTTTGAAGTATAGTATGTGATATTTATAAGTGCCTCTGCAATAAGTAACTACTTCTCAACGACTAATTTTGCAACGTCTACTTTATAATGGCTAGTTTTGTAACATTTGTGTCATAACAGCTAGTTTTTCTTGTCTACATTAAAACGCTAATTTATAACAACTAGAAAATAGTTAGTTTTGCAATAGTTACTTTCACAAACAACAACATATAATAATATTGATTAATTTTAAAAGTTACATCACAAATCAATAAAACAAACTACTTTCCAAAATGGAATAAAACAAAGTACATCATATATGGATCATATATGGATTTACACGATGAAAATAAAATAGATTATCTAACTCTATGAATACAAGGAACCATTCAGTAAATCATTTGTTAATTATTTTCTCACATACAATTTCATGAAGAGCTCGTCATTTTTCACTCATTGTAAAGGTGTCAGCATTAAATATTGCTTATCCATTTCTCTTTCTTTTCTTAGTCATCCTTTCCATTTTCTTTTTCTTTGTATTTATCTCTATTTCTTTAATATATCTCTGAGTTTGTAATTTTTGTTTCTTCATTGTCGCTTTAATTTGTAAGTTTTTTTCTTTTTATTGCCATAATCTTTTTTATATGTTCCCTCTCATCTTCTCTTTCCTTTTTTATCCACTAGTTCTTTTTCTCTAACCTTCTTAATATCTTTCATGAGAGATAATTTTTTAACAATCGGTGATTTTTTTTTGCTAAATTTTTCAAATATTTGTGCTTTTTCCTTACCATTTTTCTTGCTCTTCTTTGATCCTACGGCCAAATGAAAGAATCCACACCAGTTTTCTCAGTCAACGATGCTTCTAGATTTGATGATGATGAGTATACTTCAGTTGCACTAACCTTGATTCTCTTTGAGCCTTCACTTTGTGCTGTAGTTGGCTTCTCCATTTTTGTTCCATACAAAGTATATATATTCCAATACCTCTCAAAAGTAAATTTTTGACCATAATTTGTGGAATAGGGTTTATAGCCAACTCCTTTAAATTATCAGCGTTCGAGCTACTACTTATATTTCGACTAGCTTGATTGTAGCAACTAGCAAATTGTGCAACCGCCTTATTGATCTTATACCATTGTTTCTTACATATAACTGCTCCCCTTTTTCATGTCAGCGTTAAATTCTACACAATAGCAATGGAATTGATTCTAAAATGTTTCGCCTTTTTGGTCAGTACTAACTATAGGATCAGTTGAAACATTCAACCATGCATTGATCAACATCTCATCATATTTTCATTGCCAGTGTTGATTCCTATCTTGTCTATGTTTTTGAATTTTAATATCATTGAGGTTGTTAGCATCTAATTCACGAGAGTTGGCAAAATCTGAATATTACAAATTCGGATTAGAATGTATCGAAGTTTGAGAGAATGTATTAGAAGAGCTATCAATACCAAATGAGTCATGTCTCGATACACTAAATTGAGTTAAAAACGATAAGGATGTTGGAATAACATTTTTGATAGAGAGGTTAAATATGGATGAAAATGGATAATGTGGTGTGTGTAAATTTTGATTATATGGTTGGAACACAGAAAATTAATTATTATAAGGAACCTTGAAAATTAAAATTAGGCAAATTTTGTGGATTTAGACTTTGAAATATATTTGGTAGTGTGAAGTTTTGATTTGAAATTTGAGAATTTAATAAGGTTGAGATTGTTAGGTATTTGAATTTTGAAATTTTTTTGTAAATAATTAAAAAAAAAGAGTTGAATTTGTTTGGATCCATTTTTTGAACAAAAAAATATCAAATGAACTTTAGCTTCAAAAATTTTAGAGGAAATCGAAGAAAATTAGAAAAAATTGTGAAAATAGAAGTACTAGATACATCATCACCCACTCTTCTCTCTCTGTTATCAAAAATTCTTTTCTCTCTCCTAGTAACACACAGTCAACTGTTGTGGAAGGGCTGTCGCTGCCGTCCCTACCTTGACAGCGATGGCCCTCCATTCTCCCTTAAGTCTCTTCCGTCTCTACCTTCTTTCTCCCATCTCTCACATTCTTCCTTATCCCCTCTGTCCCATCCCTCCTTCTTGTATGTCTTTTTGGCATTTTCAATATCTGTTTCAAAGATTTTTACTTTTCTTCTTTCTTTTCCTAACTCATTGTTGTTTTGTGTTCCATCTTTTTCTTCGTACTCTTTTTTTTTTTGTTATTCTTATCTCTGTTTATGATTTCAATCTCTTTTTTAGAGATAAATCTCTAGTGGTTAATATTCTTCTCTTTTGTGGCATTTTCTTTTATTGTGTCTTAATTGTGGCAGATCTTCAGATTTGGGAGAACGAGATTTAGAAAGAAATTTTCTTTCCATGAAGATGCTAACAGATCAGGAAAATGTTCAGATCTAAATTGAGAAGAAGACAAAATATCCAACTGTGTTGCAGCACATTTATATAATTTTAGAAATAAGAGAGATTTAAATTTGTCTCAATTTTTATCATTTAAGATTCTTTGTAATCAAACATTGTGCCTCCTCTCAGTTTATAGTTCAACATAAAAGATATTTATCTTATCTTTTAATTATAGAACTAAGTTTTTCTCTATTATTTATAAGTGTTGTTTGACTTTTTTATAAATAAAAGTTTGTTTCTTCTCTAAAAAAAAAACAATGATCTTTTTTTCTTCTTTCCTTTTTTCTCTCCCTTTCTCCATTCACATGCTCTTTTCTTTCTTTTTTTTTCCTTCCTTTTTCCTTCTTTCTCTCTCTTTTTCCTAGTTATGGTTTTGTCTCATGTTCTCTATTCCTTCCCTTTCTTCTTTTTTTTTCTTTCATTCTCCACCTATCTTTTCCTTGGCCATTTCTTTCTTTTTTTGTTTTTATTATTTCTATTTTTTTAATCTAAATATATTTTTTTAGTTTTTTCTTTTAAGATTTAGATTCTCAATAATCTATTTATGGTTAATTTCTCTCTTTTTGTAATGTATCAATCCTCTTTTATTGGTAATTTGATGCAAAATTTAAACATCTGAGATACGGAAGAAAGTTAAGTTGAGAAAAATTTATTGGTTATGAAAATATTCTCGAACCGAAAAAAGTGTTTAAATATATTTGAAAAAATAGAAAAGACATTTTATTATGTTGCAACACCTCTGTGTAGATCTAGATTTAGAAATAAAAGAGACTCAAATTTTTTTATTCTACCTATTAAGATTCTCTGAAATATCCGCTCTCAACATATAGTTCAATATAAAAAATATTTACTTTCGTTTTAAGAAGGGTTAAGTACTAAATTCGTCCCTAAGGTTTGGGGTAAAAATCAAATTTGTCACGGGCCTTTTTTTGTTATTAAAATCATCCCCAATGCTCATAAATGCTTTAAAGTCATCATCCCTCCATAAAACAAAATTTTTGGACACTTTTGCCCTTTTAGCTGTTACTGTCAATTGGAGCTTTTAATGAATAAAGTTTATTTATTTATTTATTCATTTATTTATTTTTATAAATTCTTAGTTGGGGAGGGTTGAGATTAAATCAAAGTACTCATCCCTAACCAACGTAACAGAGTAGCGACTAGGGCTCGCGAAGGTGACTGGAGCCATGGTTGCCAATAGGGGTGTTCATAGTTTGGTTAATCTAAAAACCAAACCAGTTTTTTGGTTAACCAAAAATATTGTATTAGTTAATTAACTAAATTGGTTTTATATGATGAAACCGGTTATTAAAATAAAAACCGATTTTATATAATAAAAAAACCGATTTTTATATTAAAAACCTGTTTTTATATTAAAAAACCAGTTTTTATATTAATAATTGATTTTTACACTAAAAATCGATTTTAACCAAAAAACTGGTTTTTATACTAAAAAATTAGTTTTTATACCATAAAATTAGTTTTTACATGTAAAAATAAATTTTTACACAAAAATTAATATTTTTACATACAAAAACTCAAATTTTTAAACCTTTTTTAATTGAATTTTTTTTAATTTAAAATTTTTTTCTTTCTAAATAATACGAGTAACTTTTTCTTATCTCCTTCTTTCCATCTCTCTCCTTTTCTCTCCCCCTCCTCTTCTCTCTTCCTTCTCTCTCTCTCTCTCTTTCTCCCCTTCTCCTCTTTCTCCCTTCCCCTTTCTTTCTCTTCCTCTCTCTCTTCCCTCTCTCCCATTTTTCTCTTTCTCCCCCCTCTCTCTCCTCTTCTCTTCCTTTTCTCTCTCTCTATCTCTCTCTCTCTCCCAGTTTTCTCTCTCCTCCTCTCTTTCTTTTCTCTCTCCCCTCCTCTCTATCTATCTATGTCTCTCCCCTCCCCTTTTCTCCCCTTTCCTTTCTTTCTCTCTATTTTTCTCTCCCTCTCTCTCCCCTTCTCACTTTCTCTCTCCCCTCCTCTCCTTCTCTCTTTCTCTATCCCCTCCTCTCTTTTTTCTCTCTCCCTCTTTTTTTCTGTCTCTTTCTCCATCCTCTCTCTCTCCCCTCTCTCTTTCTCTCTTTGTCCTCTTCTTCTTTTTCTCTCTTCTTTTCTCTCTCCTATCTTTCTTCTCTCTTCTTATCTCTCTCTTTTTTCTCCTCCTCTATCTTTTTCTACTCTCTCTCTTCTCTCTCGCTTTAGAAAGAAGAGGAAAAAAGATATAAAAGAGGGATAGAGATTGAAAGAAGGTTGAGAGAGAAAGAGAAAAGAGAGAGTAAGAAAAGAAAGAGGGAAAAAAAGGAGAGAAAATGCAGAGAGAAAGAGGAGGAGAGAGAGAAAATGGGAGAGAGAAAAAGAAAAAAAGGAGAGAGAAGAGTGAGAGAGAAAAAGAGAGAAAAGAAAAAAAGAGAAAGAGAAAGAGAGGGGAGGGAAAGGAGAGAGAGAGATGAAGGAGAGGGGAGAGAGAGAAGAAAAAAGAGAGGAGAAAGGATAAAGATATAGGAGAGAGAGAGAGAGAGAAGGAGAGAAGAGATGAGAGAGATAGGAGGGGAGAGAGAGATTAGGAGGAGAGATAGAAAAAGGGGAGAGATGATTAGAGAGAGGAAGGAGAGGAGAGAGAGAGGAAGAGAGAGAGGGGAGGGGGAGAGAGAGGGCAGGGAGAGAGGGAGAAAAGGAGAGAGAGAAAGAGGGAAGGGGAGAGAGACAAGGGTGGGAGAAAGAAGGAAAGAAGGAGAGAGAGAGAGAGAGAGAGAGAGAGAGAGAGGAGAGAGAAGGGGAGAAAGAGGGAGAGAGAAGTAGAGAGGAGATAAAGAGAAAAATAAGTGAGAGAGAGAGAGAAGGGAAAGAGAGGGGGAGAGAGAGTGAGATGGGAGAAAAATAATGGGGAAAAGAAGAGAGAGAAGGGGAGAGAGAGGAGGAGAGAGAAGGGAGAGAGAGAGAGAGAGAAAGATAGAGGAAGGGGGAGAGAGAGGGAGAGAGAAAGAGAGAGAGAGAGAGAGAGAGAGAGAAAGAGAGAGTATGTAATTTGGTTTTGAAATTAGGTTTTGATTTTAATTTGGTTTTGGTTTTGGTTAACCGGTTAAAAACTGAGTTTTTTTTAATTTGGTTTTGGTTAACCAATTCTAAAATATATGGATATGGTTTTTAAAGTTATTTTATTAAACTGGTTAACCAAAATGTGGTTATGGTTTTTTAACTAGTTAACCACATTTTGGTTTTTTTATGAACACCCCTAGCTGCCGAGAGCTCACGGTCATCTCGGAGTCAGTCGTCTGCGCAGAAGAGGGAGCTTCTTTGTGGACATGGGAAGAGACCCGTGCTAAGGATTTTGGGAACAAAGAACAACCCTGGGCGGTGATTTTGGGAGTGTATCTACTATGAGGTTCGTGTTTTAAGTTTTTGTTGGTGGTTGATGGCAATGTATTGTTTGTTCTAGGCACTGACTCTGGTGGGATGCTGCAGATCAAAGAGGAGTGTGAGTTCTTCTGATGGGCAGACCTAGAAGCAGAGAGTGAGGATCTTCATGTTGCAAGGATGAAGAGGAAAGTTGCGGCCCTGAAAGTAAAAGTGAGGCAGGGACGTTGAGTGGAAGTTCAAGGTTGCTGTAGTGTTGGAGACGGTTGGATGGGTTGGTTTATTTTTCTTCTGGTCACAGATTTGGTTGAATCAGAGGCAGGGGATAGCATGTGTGATGCCGTTAAAGTATGGTTGATGAAATTAGGGGAGAATTTAGGGTTTACTTTGGATTTGTTTGAGTGTGTATGAGTTTTGTAAATTGAGTTGTACTGTGAGGGTCTTGAATGAACATGTGAGTTTGGTTTAGGGTCTTGGTGATTAATTATGTGAGTGAACTGCTGTCCTTGTAATTTGACAATTAATTGGAAAGAAAAATTTATCTGTTAGCCTGGAATTGTTAATGAAGAGTTGTCGAAATTCATTAAACATAACCAGAAGCATATTAGGCAGAACACAACTATGTGTAATTCATTAATAAGCATAGAAAAATAACACCAAAAGGTGGAAACTTCAGTCACCATCAATTCCATTACATGGACTCAGATCAAAATATAGTCCTTAGGCTTAGGAAAACAACAACAGAAGCTGGATACCTATGACATCCAAAAACCTAGAGCAACTCTGTTGCTATCTAAGAAAAATGAAGCATAAACCATGTTGTGTAAGTTTCAAACAAACAAAAAAAAGTGTCACAAACATTGTGTCTACTCAAGTCAACAGTATATTAATAACAGCACAAAACTCAAATTTTCACAAAAGTCTAAAGTTTTTCCCAAAGTCTTGGCTGAAGTTTTGCCATGAGCCTCAGCTTTCTTGGAGATACATGAAGTAGAATTCTGTGACTGAAGGAGACAGTCCTGGCTAGTTGGCTCGAACTGGATGCATCCTTCTCCTTTGGTGCTGGTGGTTACTGTGTGGTGCTTCTGATGGGCTTTATCTTGGGCCTTCGGTGAAAAGTACCTGGTGGTGGTGTGTTGGGCCTAGGTGATGGTGATGTGGGCTTGGACCTGGAATGGGTTGATTTGGGTCTAGATGAGGTGGTGGTTGGTTGGGGCTGTGATGATGCTTTAGACCTGGCGGACCTCCTCCTACCTCTACTTGCAGATTGTATAGCAGGCTGTGAAGATGCCTTAGACCTGGTTATGGGTGTGCTAGATGAAGGCTTCCTCCCTACTTTAGTTCTCTTGACAGCAGCTTGCCTAGGCTATTGGGCCTGAAACACATTAAAAAATTCAGTTGATGAACAATTCAAGTGTAACCCTAACATACATGTTTTAGACACACTTACATCCAGGGATGGCTTCTTGCATCCTCCCCTCTTGTGTCCAGATTCACCACAATTTGAACACCTCTGAATCTGTCCCCTCCTAGACAAGTGGGACTGGCTGCTGTCTGGAGCTTCATCTAGTCCTCTCTTCCTCTTCTTGACTGGTCTGTGTCTAGACTTTCGATGAGGAGGCGGCATGACATCATCAAAGTTGGTCATCTCCCACAAATCTGGGTCATTTAAAGGATTGATCACCGAATCATAGCACTTGACATATGCAGGCTTCTTGTAGCAGTCATCAACAAATGCATCTATGTCAAGGCCCTTAAAATTGATGCAGCTGATATCATGTGTGCAAGGAATACCACTAAGCTGCCACTTCCTACAAGAACACTCATGAGCAGATAGATAAACAGCAAATTTATTTAACCCATTAACAACTTCGTATGTTTGTGCAGCAGACCAGTAAGACCTCCACTCACCAGTTGATCTGCCTCTCCTATCTAGCTTCATCCTAATGCGAGGTAAAACTATACCATTAAAATTTTTAATTCTTTCTCTATTAATAGCCCATCTACTCATTAAATAAACCCTGATGTCCTCCAACATTGTAACTATAGGCTTCTTCCTAGACTCTACTATTGTACCATTAAAGCTCTCACACATATTGTTTACAAGAGTGTCACATTTAGAATGAAAATTAAACCTGGACCTGCTCCAAAATCTTGGAGGAATAGCATTCAGATGTCTGTGCGCCTCCACATTAATCTGCCTGATGACTTGCATCTCTTTCTCCCATTCCTTCCAGTGTGTAGCCTTTGCACACCTCCACATCAGTTGCTTTAAGTGTAGTCCAAGATATTTCTTCCTGAAGTTGCTATAAAGATGGTAGATACAGAACCTATGATCTACACTTAGGATGACTTCATCGAAGGCAGGCAGGAGACTCTAATAGAGTAGGTAAAATTATGTGATATAACAATAATTGTTTCAATAAAAGATATAAGATTCAACAAACAGAAATTAAAATTATCAATAAATAGATTTTAATTGATTAGATAACCGTTTACCTTCTGCTGATCAGACATGAAGGTTGATCTCCCAATTATCTCAGCTCCAAAATCATCAATTAGCAGCCAGAGAAACTATTTCCAGGTGTCTTTATTCTCTGCCTCTACAATGGCATACGTGATTGGAAGCATTTGATCATTAGGATCACACCCTATCGCTGTCAACAACTGTCCTCCTTGAGGTGTCTTGAGAAAACACCCATCCAACCCAATAAACCTCTTACACTTCAGAAAGCTCTTCTTGCAAGCAACTAGAAACACATATACCTTTTGAAATATGCAAAAATTATTTAACCCCTGGTGCTGGTCCTCACCCTCGAAATTAGGAGACCTCTGTACTTTGAGCGTCACTGATAACCATGGATTAGCTCGTAGCAGCTCCGAGCAGTAGTCAGCAATCCTCTTGTACTGCTTTCGGTAAGTTCCCTAAATCTCATCCAATGCAATTTGTCTAGACCTAGCTACCATTGATGTTGTCACTGTCAGATTCCATTTGCTTTGTGCATTATTGACCAGGTCATTTATCTTCACCTTTGGGTTATGTTCCACTTTTTTCCTAAATGCTCTACTCAACCAACCAGTATGCATTATCCCAACCCTATGTGACTGGCCACAAGTATGCTTAAGGTTCATCAACCTAAGCTGCCAAGTTTCTTCCTCACTCATTTTTGCTGCGTATAACCAAAACGGACAACCCTCTTGACAAACAGCCCTCACTCTAACCAAGTCAAGCTTGGCATACCTCAGTCCCCTTCTTGTTTGCACTGCATAGGCTATTACAGTGTCCTTGAATTCCTCCTTAAAGCATATACAGTTCCAAACCCCATTTGTAACTCGTCATGTCTTTCACATCTTTATGTATCGGATATCGAGTAGCTTTATTGTTATCATCATCCTAGCTGTCCTCTTTCTCTGAACCACCACCAACTTCATAATTCACATCCACTTCATCACTATTGAACCCTTTCTCATCACTGAATCACCTCGTGCAACCCCTTTGCCTTTATCAACCCGATCACCATCCGTAGCACCTCTTACTTCCTCAAATCCGCTCTCATTATTGTACTCCTCTTCACTATTTGTAAACATCACATCATCTGCACTGTCAACCTCAACATCAGAGAGAATGAAATCTTCATCATCGTTATCATCGTTACTATTCAATTTAACCTGCTCATCTGGGTTCAATTTATCTCCCTCGTTAACCTACTCTGCATTATCCCTTTCCACCTCCTGACCCTGTTCACCCTAAAAAATCACCAACTGATTCTGATTATATAACTCTTCAGTATTGTCCCTTTTCGCCTCCTGACTCTGTTCACCATGTCCTTCAACATCAAGAAACCCTACTTCAGAAAATTTTTCAGCATCCTCAATCTTATGGATCACAAAAAGCTCAACATGACCCCTCAGCTCCGCTATTCTACACATCTCAATGGCATCTCTGTCTCCCGCAAATAACTTCAGATCTTTCTCTAACCATTCAGAACTTGGATCCTTATACCAGAAAGCTGAAATGTTTTCTTTTGTACCCAAACTGTCGCACTTCAGCAAATGCCTTAAAAATAGACCAGCAATCCCTATCAACATCTTCGATCACTGTCCTTTGTCCCCCTATATACTCCAATATACCATTGTCATATTCAAATTGACCACCATGGTAGACAGTTAGGTTAAAGGTTCCCATCCCCTAAAATGAAAAAACAAAAAACTATAAATCACACCCAACTAGTATTTGTAAATTAATAAATACCCATCACACATTATTAAGTTTATGCTCCAAAAAATCGAAACAAATGTTGCACATGTACCTGATTCGAGATGACTGCCACAAGAATGAGCTCCTCTCATACTCTTTCCCACGCAACCCAAATGCAGTGACGCTACTCCTCAGGCAACCACAAATCTCTGTTAGGGCATCATTGAAGGTGAAGGATCAATTTTTCCTTGTGTAACGTTACTCAGACAATGAAGCCCTTTTGCGGGAATAAAAAACGAAGCGTCAAAGGATTCAGGGGCAAAATTGTCATTAAAATTTTTTTAATGCACTGGAGGATGATTTTAAAGTATTACTGAACGTTCGGGATGATTTTAATAACAAAAAAAGGTCAGAGACAAATTTGATTTTCGTCCCAAACTTTAGGGACGAATTTAGTACTTAACCCTTATTAAGAATTATACCTAATGTCTTCTATTTGATTCGTAAGTGCCGTTAGACTATTTTTATATATAAAAAATTTCTATCAAAAAAATCTATTTTGTACAAAACTTGAATTAGTGTCCAACTTTTATATATTCAAAAATTATCTTCCATTTAATTGTTATTTCTATTTATATATTTGTTGGTTACAATTGTTTTTTTTTTTTTTTTAAAATCTGTGTTGGTAATATTTCTTCAACATATAACTGGTCAAAGTTTTAAGAATGTGGTTATGAATCATATTATTATTATGACCGTTTGAAAATTAAATTAGCAATAATAATTAATAAAATTATTAATTATAAACTAAAAATAAATAATAATTAAGTCGAATTATAATTTACCATGAACAATGAAACAGCTATGATTCATACTGAACAATAAATCAAAATATATGCTAATTTCCAGATGCGTGGGAATACCTTTCTAAAATAAAAATTGTTTGGTTGATTTTTTTTGTTATAAATGTGTTGTGTGTAGTTATGGATGATAGAAGTGTTAGACTAATTTGTGAGACAATTTTTATTCAGATTTAGTATTAAAAAATTGGACTATTTAATTTTATTGTTGTTAAATTTTTTTAAGCAAATCAGAGAGTTCGTTTTGTATGGAGGAAAGATCTAAAATTTATATAAAGATTATCGGATCCTACGAGTTGTGAATGAATAATTTTTTTTATTTTTCCTAGATGAAATTAGATGGTCCGAGTTTATTATTATATGTTTTTTTTTAATTAGGTTAAACAACTCGTTGGGTCCAAGTTGTGTGTGTATATATATATACATATAAAAAATTTTAATAATCTATTATATTACAAACAATTCTAAACAAAAATAAACTATATTTACACCTTATTTAAATATTTATTTTTAAATTTCTATCAATAAAATTATATACTAAGTTACATATATCTTCTTCAGTTCAACTTCTAACAACAATAAATATAATTAAATTTCTAAAAATAATAATTATAATTCTAAAATATAAAAAGAATTTAACAAATAAACTTACATAATCAGAATAGTTAAGATATTTTATAATGTAAAGTTTTGGACAATTAATATTTTTGGATTTTGATTTCTTAGACATTTTAATTTTTTTCTCCTCAAATGGATGAAGTAGCAAGTGTTCAGGGAAGAAGAAGATGGAGATATGGATGCTAGGTGGGAAAGGAAGCTAGAAAAAAAAAGTGACTCAAGTCCCTGGGTACGAATACAATGAAGGGGATTTGTAGAGTTAAAGGATACCGTCGTTGGAGAGTCACACGACATGTGGTTTGGAGTTGGACAACTCGAAAGATCCGTTTTACAGACGAAACTTGCACGGTCCAATTTGTCTACTACCACTCATACGGTCTAATTACTCTGTAATTGACACTATAAGTCGGTAAAACTCTCTTGTTCTCCATATCGTGATTCTACACTAACTCACTCTCTATAATAAAATTAATTTTCGAAATTGTTAATGAAAAACATATTCAATATAATAAATTCTTTAATCCAAACATCGTCCTGAGATAACTCAATTTGGGAGACATGGTACTAAACTATATAAGTATATATTGGGAGAGGTAAACAAGTACAAGTTGTCACGTGGAGCTAATTAAAAATTGATTAATCCACATCGTACATATACAATAGTAGTAAAAAAAAAAGGTATATGCTATGGTGTCTATATATATTTATCTAACTTACTAAAAAAAATAAAAGTTAATATTTAAATTAAAAAATATAAAAATAAACAATTTTTTAATATTTAAAATTTATTATAAAAAATAATTTCGATCAGCACCAAATTTAAAGGCATGCGAGAATTGACAAAAAAAAAAAAAAACTAAAAAATTGAGAGGTGATGCCATTATTGTATCCATCCATGTCAGACAGCCTGTGGTATATATATGTATGGTTATTATCATGTGTACGAAAAGTAACCCCTCCACGAAACATTTTTGTAAAACCAAACAATAATAATAACGATGTTCTAATAATTAATTATGAACTCACATACATTTTTAAGTAAAAAACTATAAAATTAGCATAAGATTACTTTTAAGAGACACACACCCCGTGAATATAGATCGAGATAGAAAAAAAAACTTCTAAGAGAGTCAAATTAAAAATAACGTTACTATATTTTTGTAGATTTATGTAACATTTATATAGGGTTTATTTGTTTGTATTCTAAAATAAAAGAAGTACATTTAAAAAAATTAAGATTTATTTTATTTTTGAATTATATATTTATAGAAATTAAATTATTTTTTTTACTAATACTACATTATTAGTAAATATTATTATTTTTTTAACAATAATTTATACTCATATTTATAAATATTTTTTACACAAAAAATATATAATTTATACATATATTTACTAAAATTTTATACACAGGAATTAATACAGTTTATATTTATATTTTTTAGAATTTGTATATATAAAATAATAAAATTTATTTGTTAAAGATAATTTAGTATTTATACTGATTAAATGATGATATCAAAATTATTAAAAAATTATTGATTCTCAATTTTTTTAATATTTTTTGATAAATCAATAAAAGTATAGTTGAATAAAAAATAAAAAATTACAAATGTATGTCTATATTTTTTTAAAAGATATATATATCTAAAAATGTCAAAAATATTTCACAATTCACTTAAAAATAAAAAAATTTCTTGGAAATGATGAAAGGACTGTATATGTGTAATAAAGAAGAGAATAATATAGAATATATATAATTTAGGAAAAATAAATTAGAAAACGGAATAGGAAAGTGTTCATCGTTTATCTATAAAGGGAATGCTTCCTTTCCTTTCTCAGCATCCCATCCATAGTAGCATTCACAACAGTCAAGGTTAGTCTCTCTCTCTCTCTCTCTCTCTCTCTCTCTCTCTCTCTCTCTCTCTCTCTCTCTCTCTCTCTCTCTCGTTCAGTTTTATTTCCATATATGGATAGATCGATCAAATTAATGTTGGAGAAGTAGTGTGGTTCATCTATCTATTTAGCTATGGGATACTCAAGTAGTTATTATTAATTATATAGTCCTCAAAAGCTTAATTAGCTTGCTTTGTTAATTCACTTTTTTAATTTGCTGCCTCAACTGCTACATACTTTCAATTTTTCCCCTTCGGTTTCTCCGTTTTAGTCAGATCTGAAGAGATAGAACTACTATTGGTACTGTTGCTTTTGGTTACCTACCTAGCTAGGGTTTTCTTTCTTCAATTTTTAGGGTTTTTTTCCCCCTAAATTTCTGTTTGTGCAGAAAGTTCGATCGATCGATGACGAGGACGAAGATAAAGATAAAGAAGATCGATAACATAGCGGCAAGGCAGGTAACGTTTTCGAAGAGGAGAAGAGGGCTGTTGAAGAAGGCTCATGAGCTTTCTGTGCTTTGTGATGCTGAGCTTGCTCTCATTGTTTTCTCAGCTACCGGCAAGCTTTTTCATTATGCCAGTTCCAGGTACGCTCTTTGTATTATTAGTAACATATATATATATATATATATATATATATATATATATATATATATATATATATATATTTGATTAATTTAGATAATTAATTTTAATATACATTTAATAAGATTATTATATTGTTTAACATATCTCGAATCACATACTTCGTAATTTTAATTTGCTTAATAATATAAATTTGTTAAATTTAATTACCTTGAGCTTATTATTAATCAGGAAATAAATAATGGGGGGTATGGTGTATATATACATTATAAAAGTTCAGGGTTTAAAATTTTATATATATATTTTATTTGTCTTATATTAAAAAAAAGTTTGAGAAATAAAAGTCAAATTAAATTTTGATGTCATTGAATGATATTATTTATTTTAAAAATTTAAGCTAATATTCAAAAATATGGAATAAAAAAAGTTTTAAATGTACTTAAAAATATTAATATTTTAGTTATTTTAATCGTTAATTTAAATTATAAAAAATATATATAATATTTATTAATTAAAATCAACGGTTAAAACAACTGAAATATCGTTATTTTTTGATGCAGTTGAAATTTTTTTGAATAGAAATAATTATATCTCTACCTATTACTATCGCAGGACGGTAATAATTAGTATATACGCACTGTATATTTGATTTGATTGGAAGATGTACTAAATGGAGTAAACTATAACTTTTCGAGTTTTCAATCTATCTAACTACTATTTTCTATGTTCTTATCATTTCTCTGATCTCCTTGTTGAACCCACACAGAGACATATATATTACGTTGAACATTGAGTACTACACTGTATGCACAGGAATGAGAATAATGTGAGGAGATCAATATAAATCAATATAAATAAACTGTTATTAATTGACCTTACTGTGGCACATACATACATAGGTATGTTTTGTGAAGTTTAATTTATATGTACTTTTTTTCCATTCAGAGATGCATGCACTGTCATTAGTATATATGGGATACGCCTTCAAGACAATGTTCATCTTCGGATTTAGGAAATCCTAATTAGGGCTTTAGATACAATAACGATTGTACGGGATATATATTTAAAGAGTGTTGATTAGTATTGAGGCAAAACATAAAAGAGAAACATGTCTTAATGATGGCATTATTTCTAAAAATTTAAGTTTTTAAACTATCAGAACTTCTACGGTAAAAAAGTTTAATTTTTATTAAATTAAACAAAATAGGATTAGATAAAAATAAAAAAGTCTATACAAAAAATTTAAACAAACAAAAAAAATCTTATTTGAAAGGGCATTTTATGATGTTAGAATTATAACTACTATTTATTTGGTTCTTTTTATTAATTTAAATTTTTGGAAAAAATAATATCATGATATATTTTATATATTTATTAGAGATGTAATTATTCATATTATTTTTTTTATAAACTTAAATTTTTAAAAAAATAATTTTTTAATATAATATTAAAATTTTATATCTGAAAAATCTGAAATCTCGGTAAATTCTAAAACAGAAAAAAAAGCATAAGGTAAATAAACAAAAAAAGATTTATGAAAAAAATCAAACAAACTCAAGATACTTACTTAAGGGGCATATTAGAGATTAATATAAGGGTTAAGTATGATTTTGGTCTTGGAGTTGAAAATTTTTTTTGTCTCTAATTTTTTTTTATTTATAAAATCGTCCCTAAGATTTAACTTAGTTTTAAAATCATTTTTTTTATCAAATTTTTAATTTTTATTCCAAAAATATTCCTAATCACTAAAAAAAATTAAAAATATATAAAAAAAATGGATAAAGGGGGAAAGGGGCCGGGGAAGAGAATCACGCTTGGCGGAGTTGGTTCAGGAAAGAAGAGGGGGAAGGGAAGGGAAAGGGCCACTGCCGTTACTCCTTGTCGTTTGGACCTCGCCGCCGCCCCTGCTCCTTGTTCGACTATCCTCGCAACCATCACCTTCGCACTAACTCCAGAGCCACCGCGATCCTCGCTCTCCCCTCCTTCTCTCCTTTCCTGTCTCGGACCTCTTTGAACCAAAGCTCGCCACCGGCGAGCCTCCCTTGCTTCACCATCGCGCATCAACGTGGAGCCCTTCTTCTTCACTGTCCGTAGCCTCATCTCTACTGCGCGACCCTCTTCCCTCTTCTCCCCTTCGTGCTAACCCTAGCAACGCCATGGTTCTTCCTTCTTTTAAATTCACCTCCGCGAACCACCATCTCCACCCAACACCGTTCGCATCATCTCGTCCCTGCCTCCCTCAATCCCTGTCGCAGAAGGAACCAGAGCCACCAAAACACCAAAACTGAAGGCAGTTCTAGTCCCTTCACGTCATGCCCAGACCGCCGACGCTCCACCTGCTGCTGCACTACCCCTGCTTCTCTGTCATTGCTGCTGCGACACCACTGTCTCTCCTGTCCCTTTTTTTTTGTTTTCTATTTTCATAATTCAGGTTATCATTTTGCTTTCAATTTTTTTTGTTAGTCTTAGTTCCTTGATTTGATTCTGGATTAGTTTAGTTGGATTTTGATTTTCTGTTAGTGGATTTTAGGTGGGTATGATAGAATTAGCTTAGGTTATTAGGTTTTGAGAATGCTGAAAAGTGTTTGGTTTGAATTGAATTGCTGAAAGTTGCTGCTAAATTTGTTCGAACTGAAAGCGTTGAAATTGTTGATTTGCTATAACTGCTGTTGAAATTATTTAGAAATAGTTAACTGTATACATGATTTACTGTTTTGTGCTGAATTGCTGAAAATTGCTGCTAGACTTGTTTGAAGAAGAGAAGGGTATTTTGGTCCAAAAGACGATTTTAAATTATGTTGAGCCTTAAGGACAATTTTATAAGCAAAAAAATGTTGGGGACGAAAAAAATTTTCAATCCCTACCTTAAAAACCAAAATTGTACTTTATTCTTAATATAACTATTTATATTAATTTTTTTTATCAGTCTAAATTTTTAAAAAAAATGGTATCGTCATGACCATACCTAAAGATAACTTTAATTAAAAAAATTAAGGAGATATTATAAATATAGAGGCACTAACTAGTTTAAATGTAACATATATCCACCTTTTATATTATATAAGATATTTTTTTATATATTTCATGTTTTTTCTAAGTATTATTTGACTTCCGTTGATATAATAAAATAATAAAATAAGAGTTTAATTTTAATGTATTAATAATATGAATTTTTTTATATAATTATTTAATTAAATTTATATACTTAGATAAATTTGTAAATAGTAAATTTAAAAATTACATGCTTTTATTAATGTGATAATTTATAATACATCTTTTTATATTTTACACTATCAAATCAAAATTTACACTGGTATTGATATGGTATAAAAATTAAATTTATAAATAATGAATTATAACTTTCATGTCTACATTATTCATGTTCGTGAGGAATTTTTTATTTTTTATTTTCTTATTTTTTTCACTGTATGCACAATTTATTAACCTAGCTAGCATGTGGTATGATGAGGACATTTATGTTTATTTAGTTGGTAACATTAGGGGCAGCAATTGCAATGAAAAATTGAAAATATATATTGTTGATCATCTAAATTGCGGGTTAGACATGAGAGACTTGGGGATTATTAATCAAATATATATTTTCCATCATGCATAATGTTTGCTTCTTCAAAAATGGATCAATATTAAGTTTATGGTGACTGATGGCTACTACTACTTCTGGCCTGTTCTTGCTAACCTTTGTCTCTCATTTTGTTTTGAATTGAAAAAGTTTGGACGACACAATTAAAAGGTATAATAATGGGCACTTTCATGACATCAACAAACTGGAAAGACTTCCGAACCTGCAGGTATAGGAATAAATTCTCAATTAGCTAGGTTTATTAATGAATATCTATTTTTGACTTATATGTCTCTATTATTAGAGGAAGTATAGGGAGTTAATGAAATATTTGTACAATATGTACAATAGAGGTTTAGGGATGTCCGATTCAGTATTAGAGATATAATCATTAGTATTACCTTTTTCCATCAGTTTAAGCTTTTGGGATGAGTGATATCATGACATAGTATCAAAGTTCTAGATTCGAAAGGTAAGAATTTGATCCTTGGTGAATTCCAAAATCATGTTTATTATCCTAGTATCCGGATGGTTATTTTGAATAGTATGGGTGATGTTCATTTTTTAACTCATATAATCCATTGTACACATTGTACAAATATTCCATTGACTCTGTAGCAGGACTCCTATTATTAATATACTTATGCACTAGTATCTTTATGTTTTATCCGGTTTTATATGAAAGCATATAATTCATCAAAACGTCATACTAATTTTGTTATATACGTACATGCACATGTATATAATATGAACTATATATATTGAATTTTAATTTTTGTATCAATTTTGATCAGTTTTTGTAACATAACATACCTTGCACTTTAGACGAGTATAATTATAATCCTTGAGTAATAATTAGGAGTCTTAAATATTGAAAAGATAAAATTTGTAGGACTCCAAATCATTTTTCATTTCCATTATTAGGTTGATTCTTTCTAGGCTTTGGATCGGTTCCATAAATTCCAGTTGATAAAACTATTAATTAACAACTTAGTAGTTACCGGTTCTACGATTTCCCGTTGCAGATTGAGGATAGCGCCAAGTTATGTGAGGAAGTTGCAAAACGAACTCAAGAACTAAGGTGCATATATTTATATATTCAATCTCATTGAAATAAAATTAAAAAAGATTAAACTATGATAGAAGTGTTATTTAATTTTACATATGGATAAATTAGGAGGATGGATGGTGAGGATCTTGAAGGATTAGACTTGAGGGGCTTGCAGAACTTGGAGAAAACACTTGAAACAGGACTCGATCGTGTCATTCGCATGAAGGTAATAATCATCATGATGACAATAAATAATAATAAAAAAAACAGTAACATGTTGATTTTATTATTTTAAAAATTTTTAAATTTTTTCTTTTGATAAATACATAAGAAATGTACTAAAAATTTAAATTTTTCCATATTTTTCATATTTTTTTTCAATTAATAATTTTAATATGTATTTTTATTAGATGATATGTTAACTAAACTTTAATAATAACGATGCAATCACATTTGGTCAGGAGAAGCGGATTATGGGTGAGATTTTGCAACTTCAGAATAAGGTTTGTTCAGTACTCGTTGATAGCTTCCTTCATGATAATTATAAATGAACTTAATATAATAACAAATAAAAACATCTTAGATTATTTCTCTGAGAATGGTAGCCTCTTTTTTTTCTTATTATCATTTTGTGGGGGTGTTCGCGCATTCCTGAACTTCGTAAACAATTGAAAGGGGATTACGTTGGAAGAGGAGAACAAGCAGTTAAAGCAAAAGGTGGCTGTTCTGCGAAAAGGGAAAAATAATCCTCCATTTCTGTTGGATTTGGATGATACTACTGATGGGAATGATAACAATATTAATAATAATAATAATAATAATGATGAGGAAGGTACCTCATTCATAGAATCTATGAATAACATTAGCAGTTGCAGCAGTAACCTTCCTCCAGAGGATGATTCATCAGACACTTCTCTCAAGTTAGGGTAAGTATTATTAATATATGGCACTGCCATGCATGCCCTCAACTTCGGAATAAACCGTCTTTAATTTTATACATACACAGAGAGTGACATCACATGTGCTTAATTATATATGCTATATCAACTAATTAAATACAATTATTTTTTTAAAATCACCACTTGATACTAAAAATAAATATGATTAAATGATCGTATAAAATAATTTGTATCATCTGTGTGTTAAATAAAAAGTTGTTTGGGCATTATTTAAAAAAAAAATTTAAATGATATTTTTTTAAAAGATCTTTATAAAAATAAAAGTAATTATTAACCGAAAAAATATTTGATTTATTTTTTATGAGTAATTATTAATTGATCTATTTTTTTCTTTCTTAATCTAACTTTAACTGATGAATCGAATATTTTTCTGTTAATTAACTGTGTCATCTTCATAGGAAGTTCCCAGTGATATTATTCTATTTTACCATTTAGTTCTATAAAAATATGATTCAATTTCTAGTTACATTTTGAACAAGTACTTTTAATTATTTTGACAGGTTACCCTTCTCTAACTAAAGGTGTTGCGAGGTACCTAACCACTCTTCGGCGTGTAAAATGTGAAGATGCTTGCATTATTGCCAATCAGCATCATGTGATTTTGTTGGTCTTACACTACTTGTGAACCCACATGTATAGGACCCATTAAATGAGGGTAATAACTAATAATCGATTCGTTGTAAGAAGAAAACAAAAGAAATTAAACCTATAAAAAAATTAATTTTGATACATTATAAAATGTTTATATAGTTGTGCAATTATATCTATTCTTTTGAATGATTATTTACATGGTCAATATAAAAAATAGTTATTTTTGTTGATATAATGTTATATAATTAGATGCACGTATAAAATTACTTTTTACTGATAGTACATCAAAATTAAATTCATAAACAAAGATTACTTTTTTCAATAACTTTGTTATTTTAACCTTTTGCTGAATCCAGAATATAACTTCCTTCTTGTTGGAGTACCTTGGATAAAATTCTGGATTTGAATTTTAAAAAGTTTGCAAGATTTTATAGAGTTTAATTTTAATGAAGTAATAATGTAAATTTTTTTACACATGCATTCATTTAATTATAAAGATGGCAAAACAGGTTAAATTTGCTGGGTCAATCCGCTAAAATTGCCAAAAAAGACAGGTTGATGTGAGATTGTGAACTTGCCAATTTGAAAAAGCATGCTAAATTCACATCGTTGAACTCACGGGCTATGACAAGCACGGGGCGGGTTGGTTCAATAGGGCTCCAGTGCTGTTTTTTTAAGGGTATTCTAATAATTTTACCAACGATATAAATGCCTAAAGAAAGGAATTAGGATTTCAATTCTCCACCCTTAACTACATATCCACACTTTCTCTGTCTTTCTCACACGGTCACATCCCACTCCCATTCATTTGTTTCTCCTCCCTTCTTCTCAACGGTAGAAAGAGGGTGAAAGAGAGGAAGAAAAGAAGGCGGAAGAAAGGATAACGGCAGTTACAAAGTTAGCAGTGAAAAAGAGAAACGACATTGACAAAGGGAATAGCGACGAGGGAGGATTTATGGTTTAGGATAAGATTAGTATTTTAAAAAGTAATTAGGGATAAAAGTGTAAAAAATTGTAGAGTAAAAGTCATTTTCAATCCCTAACCATTTATCCGATGGATAGTGCGCCCCTATCAATTACAAAAACATAAATCAGTCCCCAATCACTTTCTTATTTGTTCAATCTAGTCCCTGCAACCGGTTGGCAATAGGTCACATGCTGACATATCAGGTAACGTGTCCACGTGGGTTTGTCTCCGTTCTAATAGGGACAAATCACCTCCTCAACCTTTGACAAAACACTGTCATTCTTCTTGTAGGCTTTCATTACTTTGTTCAAAGTTCTTTAGGATTTTTCTTCCTTCTTCATTGCGTGTAGAGTTGAAGCACAAATTTCTATTGAATAAGATTATGAATAGAGAAAAAAAAAGAAAGAAAGATTCGTGCTCACAAATCCTAGGTGAATACAATACACTTGGCAACAATTTGAGCTCGAGTGCAACGATGGATTTAACTGGGGGAGTATGGGTAGAAGGACGAACCAGAGTAACAAAAGATTCGTAGCACCCACATATTACTGTGGCACTTATACAATCTTGTTGAATTTAACACTATAGGAAATTAAAATAGAATTTTTTTTGGGTTGCTCTTATTTTAAGGTAAACATTCTTGATTGTCTTTGTATTTCAAAATTTGTTGCCATTAATAAGAAGTGTTATTATTTGTAGACCAGAACTCCACATTACAAATACTTTGCTTGGCTAGACAAACACTTTGGTTCTTATACAGCTAAAGCTAATAGCAATAAAAATGAAGTGATTGATCATTTGAAGAAGATGGAGGAAAGGTTGGAATCTTTGAAAACGATGATGGCCAAATAGGATATTCGAAAAAATTGAAAACAACACTAAATGCAGGGCTTTGACCACACTCTTGCTTGAAATTGTAGTTACAATTATAATTTTTTTAATATTTAATTTAGTGGATTAAACTGAGAAAAAATGTGACTTTGGTTTAGGAAATAAAATTATGTAAATAGAAGGCAAAAATAACTACTGCATTTTGTATTGTGGTTGAAATTCCTAATTCATATGAATACAACTTTTGTTATGGTGCTATATTTAGAGATGCTTAATATATTTCCTGCAGTTTCGTTAGAATTTGAAATAGTAGCAAAATATTACTGTTTTGGATTATATCATTACTAAACACTGAATTGAAGTTAATAACTTAAATACACAAGTTTGTCATAACAAAAGATTAATACATCAAACCACGAGTGTTTTCTTAACTTAAACCTAAGACATAAACTGAAAATTGTTGCATCAAAAGAGGCACACTAAATACTTTAAGTGTTTTGTTTACTTGAAACTAGTACCTAATCATGATGTTTACTAAAATAGTATATACTACACTCAAAATCCAACAAAAATCAATACATCATCCAATAACATGTATCAATATAATTGGTTGTTTCACTACTTCTTTGATGTAGGCTTAGTACCTAGAGTTGGAATAAACTTGAACAGCCTTGTTGAGGTTCCACTGTTAGTTGTTGCCAAAATTTCATTAGAGATTACTTCAGGAGAGTTTTTTGGTTGGGCCTGGGCATTATCAGCAACTTGATTGAGTTACACTAGAGGAGGTGTAGGCCTTTTGATACTCTGTTTGAACCTAAAGATTGGAGGTACAGTTGGGTGATGAGTCCTTGGAGCCTGAAATGATGACTGAGTCCTTGGACTATGAGTCAAGAGTTGAGACTTTGGTTCAGCAGGATCATTTTCTGTAGTTTGTGAAAACAATATAGGGTTCAAATAAAGTCTCTAAAGGTGCATATTTTCTTTCAAAGAAACCTAATTAGAGTGTATCCATTTACCTCTATAGTTGGGGCAGATTGAGATAGATTTATCTCATTTAGCTCTACGTTAGGCTTTTTTTGCATTTTTTTCTTCTTTTTTCTAGTCTTCTCTTGCATCACAAAAAAGATGTAGCCCAGCAATACAAGTGTGTCAAACAATAATTCTTTAACAAAAGCACTTTAACAATAATTAGAACTAGTACACAAACCTACTACAAAAATATAATTAAATTTACAATAGAATTCATGTTAGAAGGTTCAGGACCTTCAACAATATTATTATTGTCTCTAGCATCAAGAGCATACACATTTCTTGTAGGGAGAGGTGTAGGAATTGCATCTAATCATCACTACCAAAGCTTTATTAGTAGCCTTTGCCTTCTTTTCTTTTGGTTTTCAGTCTGATTTAGCAGGTGCTCCCTTGCACGTTTCATAACAATTTTTCTTCTCCTCGTATTTGCTACAAGTTATATGGGAAGTCCTTCTCACTTTGTCACCATTGACTGGAGGGGAAGGTGGTGTACCAAATTCAGTCCGGTGTTTTCTTGGACGACCAGCTGGTCTGACTATCTTAGGAGGAATTGGCTTTGGATGATTTGTCTGCTCCCAAAATTTTTTACCGTTAACTGAATTTACACACAAATCATATGTCCTCCTCACAGCATTCATGGTCAGAAGAGTGCTACCAAAGTCTTCAACATTTTTGGTCTTCAGTTTAAAAATGGACACATAAAGTCCATGTATAATGATATAAATCATTATTATTTGTTTTAAATGAAACTTCAATAAACTAAATATTTAAACCAACCATTACTTATCAACTGCCGTACCTTACAAGTGCATATGTGTTGTTGAATATTAACTCTCAGTTTGTTTTTTTTCCTAATAATTTCAAACAAAATCCTATTATTATCTCCACTTTATTAGGCATTCAACTTATGACTATTGGGTTTAATGCACCTGTCAAGTCTCCATTGTTGAGCCAGCGCCAACTTTCCAGTGCATCTCCCATGTATTCTCTTGTGTTTGGTCATTTTTTTCATTATTGTTGATCTTATTTCTTCACACATGATTAAAATTGGCTTCTCTTTAGCTTCAACTATCATTGAATTCCAAACTTCACACATGTTATTGGTGAGACTATCATTCTTAGAAAAATGACTAAAATATGCCTTGTACCAAATTTCGAGATCAAATCGATACATATACTTCCAAGCTCTCTAGCTCACACTCTTTAACTGCCTTGAACTACATATGAGTTGTGCACTTGGCAACATGCCACAATAATCCCTTAATTTGATTGTCTCTGTATCTTTGATGAAGATTCTTCCAAATGTGTAGCACATAGTTTTTATGGTGTGTGTGTGGTATGACATCTTGCATTGCACGAATAAGTCTCTACAAGAGTCAATAAAGAAGATTACACTATGATAAAGTAAGATCTATTTAAATGATAAAGCATTTTAATAAGATTAAGTAGATGTTGTTATCTTTTGTTGGTCAGACATGAAATTCTATCCATATATTTTATGGTCACCCAAATCATCTTGAAGCCTAGTTAAAAATTATCTCTAGTTCTCTGTGTTTTTTGCTCTGACCACAACATATGCAATAACAAATACATGGTTGTTGACATCAAGTGCCATTACAATTAAGAGTTGACCTCCATAATAACCTTTTAAAAAATAGTCATCTAGACTTACTAGTGATTTGCAACCTTTTAAAAATCTATTCCTACACATATTCAAGCAAATGCAAAATTCACTCAAATAGTGGTGGAAACTATGGAATTGAGTTAACACACATGTCAGTCGTGCTACCTAGATTGCTCTTGTGCCATTCTTATAAACAATCCCACAACTTCTCATATCGTACTTTTTTGTTTCCAATAACAATTTTTCTACCTGTCTTCAAATCCCTTGAGATCATTTTTTGTTGGAGCTGAACATTGTAATCATGCTTTATATACTCCATTTCTTCCCTAAGTGTTAGCTTAGGCTGTGTTGTCAATTGTTTCTCCAACTTGTCTGTCATTCATGTTTTATCAATCAAATTACTTCCATAATCCCTTTCACATGTATGTTCATTGTGGAGTGTCTTAACTTCAAAAGCCATTATTTTTTAATTCATTGCTATATATATCAATTCAGGGCAGTTCTCTTCTGCACATCTTTTCCCTTCCTTTCTCTTTCTCATTTTTGATATACATGCAAACCTCCCATTCCAGATAAATACATCCTTTAATGCCATCTTAAATCTCTCCATAGTTGTAAATTGCATTCCAAGCTCAAAATGGACATCTCCATATTTATTTTTTTCATTGAAGTCTGGACCATGAAAAGTCCTCTCATCCTCTGAATAAACTGGGGTATGAAATTCTTTAGAGGTATACTCATAATTGTAGTCATTGCTATCTCTCTTCATATTAATCTGACTTAGAACTCCCATATCTGTCCCTACTAGCTTGTGCCTGGAATCCCAACTCAACTCTATCACCTTGTCCATTGGTAGGCCCACTATCTACACCCAACCCAGTAGCAGCTGTGTTAGATCCATTATCATTATCAACTTTATAACCACCCTACCTCATAAGATTTGTGACTTCTTATTCTTGACAACGTCCATCAATACGCATAGGTTTAAATATATATAGCGTAGATAATAGATTAGAATTGTAACCCATGGCATTAAAACTTTTTAGTCTTTTTTATGACGAGTTTTGGTAATTAGAAAATTACCGCTATAGTTATTTTTGTTCGAATTAGCCACATCTCGTTAATTCATTAAATGATGAATTAGTAGAGGGGAAACCCTAGATGCATCATCAATCAATTAGTACATGATCACAATTTTTATTCTTGGACCAAAATGCCTTTGCTATGTGTTAAGCTAAATTAAAGCTTTAACCACCCTTGCATAAAACCTTAAGTTAATTGAACCATTAGCTCACTCAAACCAATAATAATTCAACCATGCTTAAATTCGTCAATCACACTCCCTTCTCCCCTCATCACCGAATTCACCATGCATTAACCATAACCCCACCTTTAACTCATTTAATGACAATAACACTTGTCAACTTTTCACCACAACAACAAAGCATCGAAGCCTTGTCTCCTTACACCTAGCTTTCTGATCACCCTTTATATATATACTCTACATTAAATTGAACCCTAAGGAAAAAGGAAAAAAAAGAAGAAGAAAAAAAGAGAGCATTGTGGGAGTAGGACATCACCGAAGAAGAAAAAAGAAAGGAGAGCAAGCTAATCGAGGAGAAGAAAAATCAGACACCATGACCATCACCATCAAGTTCTTGCCTTCCTTAGGATGTTGAAAAGCTTGAATTCCTTCCATCATTACCCTTTCTTGGCTGCCAAAAAGCTATTCATTAGGTGAGGAACTTTAATTCCCCTTCTTTCATTAGTTTGGTTCCTAACATCACCATGCAAAACAATCTTTGTTCTTCCTTATAGTTTGTGAAATTCAAGGCCATTTTCTCTAACTCCTCTGAACAACCGAACTATCTAGCTAGAAAAGGTGAGTATTCTATCTTTCTTCTTCTTATGATCATGGATTCGGCCTCAAGGCCATGATGATGATGATGAACGAAATTGAATTATGATGCATTAGGTGTTGTAGCCGAGAAGGTGAGCTTGGGAGCAAAGCACCTCAGTTTTCGACACAACCAAGTAAGGGATAGGATAGATAGAATGTTACTTTTGTTGCTGTGTTTGCTTGTGTGGATTGATGATTCATTATGTGTTTGATTGATGATAAGTGCATATGGAATTTCTGTTTTGATATGATGCAGAAAAATAAATGTTCAATTATGTATATGCACTTGTAAAATTGTGAATTATTGATTCTGAGTTCTTGGGGCTATGTTGAGGGTGATAGCAACTTTGAATAATCAAAAGAAAGTTAAATATGTGGTTTTAGAAGAGTTATAAGCTTAGATGTGGAATTTGGCATATGAGGTTGTTAAAAGTGCTTAATGCATAATTTCTGCATAATTGATAGCAAGGTGAATTAAATTCTGGGAGTAGCCTAGACCACCATTTTGAACAAAATTATTTTTCCATGAACCTTTGGTGTGTCTTGAATATCCCATAAAAATTTTAGGACCTATCAATAAGTAGATTGAGAGGAATGAAATTTTGAAAACTATTGGTTTTTGTAAAAAATTATGTGTTCCTATGGCAGAAGCATCAACTTCCAACCTACTTAACTTTTAATTCTGATATGTAATTAAGTTAGAACCAGAGGAATTTTATACCTTGTATGTCTATTATACTCACTTTAAATTTCAGAAAAATGCCATGTTTGTCAAATTAATTATGCAGGTGGGAAGGTGACTAGCTCACTGACCTTTCAAAACAGCTTTCTCTAAAACAGGGCTATGTTCCCAAATGTATAACTTTTTCGTGTGATATGGTATTGAACTGGAATTTTGTTTGTTTGAAAGCTGGGTGAGTCTTATTGAATATTACCAATTTTAAGAGATAATTGGTTAGAATTAGATTTTTCATGAATTAATTAAAATCACTGCTGTCTGCTATTTTTTTTCTAAATTTTCTCAAAATGATGGCAGAACTTTAAAATTTATTATAAAATTTAATTTTGATCGGATTACCTTAAAACCCAATTCAAATTAAAGCTTTAGGATTTTAAAATCACCTCATGTAAGTAAAGGTCTCATGCACAAACTTTTCACGATGTATATGTGCCTTAGAAAGTCAATGGATGCTGAGTCGGGGGACTGTACCTAACAGTCTCTATTTTATAAACATAACTGTAGTGACTGGTATCGAAGCTATGCATAAATTATATTGTCTAAAACTTCAATCCGTCGCGAACGCGTGAACATATAGTTTGCACAATTCTGAGATCATTGAGTATATTAATTACTAAATAGAAGATCAGCCGCTACTAGAACAAAGTTGCAGAAAATAGACTAAGTATAAGAATATTTTATAAGGTACAGAAAGCTGAGGGCGAAAGTATCCAAAATATTGACCAAAGATTGCTAATGCAGGAACTCCCGCCTGACTGGTAGCCTAAGATAACTAATGCAAGAATGCTCGCCTAACTGATAGCCTGTTTCTCACTAAGATGCACTTTTCTAAGCTGTAGCAAATTGTTATTATTATTTCCGGCCTAACTGACACGGATAAACCCATGATGTTGAGAAATCCTGACTGACATGGGTTCGCCCATGATGATACTTATGATTTGGCCTAACTGACACGGATAAACCCGTGATGTCGAGGTATCCTGACTGACATAGATTCGCTCAGGATGATACCAGTGCCTGACTGACTCAGTGAGAAACCATATTCGGGGTTCGTCCTGGGTAACGTCGAGTTGCGGGTAGACAACCGACGTATGAGCTCATGGCCTGCACTAGGAACAGGCATGTATCATATTGTTATACGCATGTGAATTTCTTGTGCTTGTTTACTGCAATTTCCTAACTGTCTATGACTGATTCTGTTTGTTTGCAATATGTTTATACTCTGCTATTCTTATGTTGTAATTTTACATTTAACAAAAACTTAGAGACAAAGACCGTAGGCCCCCTTTTTCACCCTTCTGGAAATTTTAGGTTCTCACCCTTCTTTTCTTTCTTTCCCCCTCCCCATATGGGATCGGTAGTGATATTCTTTGAGATTTTGCTTGTCTTGAGCTATGAGGACCCCGTGTGGGGAGGAGTCTTCATGTGGAGCACACACCTAGCGCCTGCACCTACGTTTTGCGCGACCGTGGTTTTCAATTTTCTATACATAGTCCTCACTAAGATTTCGACATGCCATATGAGTTTACCTTATCCGAGCTACATCCAATTGGAGGCCAGTTCCATTTCTCCCATCTTCTCATTTTAGTAGGGCCGCACTACGATGTACCATATCTGGAGTTTCCGTACGTTCACGAGGATGATCCAGATCTTGCTCAGCATTTTCCTATTTCCGCACTCCAGGTTGAGCCTATGCCCGACAACCCTTGAGGACACCATGTTGCAGCTGCTCAGGCCGCACCTTTTGACCTTGCAGTGGCTGACCCTTCTGATGATTCACCCACTTGGGTTGAGCAGTTGGAGGTAGATTTAGAGTCTGATGAGGAGTCTATTCCCAAGGAGGTTGGGCCAGTTATCAGAGAATTGTTCGGAGACCATCCCAGAGTTTGACATGGTTGATCTTCTACTCCTTTTAGTGATTTGTAGTGTTATTTTTGCTCGCTTTTGTAGTATTTTAGAGGGATAGGACCTTTCAGTAGACCGGTTCTATTTTAAGGAACCCGTGTGAGGATTGAGATTGTCTTTTTTATTTTGTCTATGTATATATATCTTTGATGTAGTACTCGGTATTTTTATCTTTGGCATGTATCTTCAAAACTCATCTTATATTTATACATGTATATATCTTCTATTATCATGTATCTATCTGTGATGTTGCTGTAAGTATTAACTTTGCGAAAAAAAAAGCTAAATGAATTTTACGAAAAATAGTTTAATCACACTAATCTGACAAAGGCTTATAATAACACTTGATAATGAAATTCTGAGTCTAGAGCCAATTAGGTCTATACGACAAGTAACACCTAAACATTTAGCATCAGTCATGACGTGTCAAAAGTTGGGTCATTACAAACTTCACCATACAACACATATTTTTTCTTCCTCTTCCCAGCATTCTTCTTTGAGAATTTCTTACCCTTTTTTTTTCCAGGGGACACATTCTTCTTCTTTGAAGGAGACACATTTGTTTTTTCCTTTGCCTTCTTTTCACGTCTTCTTAGAGACTCTAACTTACTGCTATCAGTCTCATAATTGGGAAGAGCAGGCTTGTAGGCCTCATCCTCAATAATCTTATATCCATCATCCGAAGAATCATTTGTGATCACCAAAGGCTCATGCTCTAGCTCGGCTTGTGGCTCTGGTTCAGCTTCCGTTGGTTGACTTACAGAATATAAAGCCCAAACTCCATGAAGGTGGCTTTACATATATTATTAATCTCCTTTTTACCCTTTAGAATATGAAGCCCAAACTCCATGTTTCTTGTCCTTGGATCAAGCCAATACTTTTTTCTTGTATTCTGGATATCCTAATTCCCTAAATAATTCTTCCAAGTTCTTTTTGTTGACAAAATCAATATTCATGGTGAAAACTTTTCAATCTTTTCATCTATGTACTACAATACATCATTTGAATCTCTTAAGACTCCGATTGTGATGAAGAAAGGCACAACAAATATAAACATCTGCAAAACCTTTACCCTTTTCAGTATCTAAGCTAAAATTCAAACCCAATCAAAACCACATAACTATAACGCCACTTGTAATTATAAATGTAAAGACTACATCTTTATCCTACAAGATATCTTAATTCATTAGTAAAAATAAAGATAAAAGCTTTCAATTTTATAAAAATCCTAACTCACCAAACACAGACAACTCTTTTTTTACCCTAAACCACAGTTTATAACTTTCATTCATAATTACCATGCATAACCAAAAAACAAATAAAAAGTAAGTTTATAGCAATTGTCTCACACACTATTCAACTATGGCACAGAAACAGCTAAAGTAAGAAGAATGAGACGAAGCATACCTTATCGTTTCAAAAAAATGTTCAAAATGCAATCAATATATATTTTCTAACAAAAGAATGCATCACAGGCACGTCCTCAATGTAACACTGTTTTGGAGGAAAAAAAGAAATGTTTTTCAGGATTAGGGCCAAACGTAAATGACAAGGAAAAAGAAAGGATTTTATGGAATCATAACGCTTATGGAACGACAACATTTTGTCAAAAGTTGATGGGACGATTTATCCCTATTAAGACGGAAACTCACGTGAACACGTTGTCTGAAATGTCAGCATGTGATTTATTGTCAATTGATTATAGGGATTGGATTGAACAAATAAAAAAAATGATTACAGGATCGATTTATATTTTTATAAATGATAGAAAACACATTATCTATAAAATAAATGATTAAAAACCAAAAAAAAAAAAAACACTAAATACATCTATTTTATATTTACTTGTGTTTTACCATATTTTTTTTAAATTTGTATGTCTCAACAATCAAATAGTAAATTTATGCCATTGTATCCATACCTATAATAAACAGACATAAAACAGAAGCTGCCTTATAAATAGTGTAATAATCTTATTAAGTGTGCATTAATTAATTATAACTTATAGAAACTTCTCTTTTTATTATTTATTTTTATTTTATTAAAGACTTACGTATCTTTATAAAAAATAATTAATTTTTATTTGTCTTTTATTATTTTGTAATGATAAGAGATATTGAAACCTGTTTCCATATTGACCCCTTAATAGAGAAAAAAAAGTTGATAAATAGAAAATTTAAAGTTGGGTGTTCTCATTTGAAGGTATTAGTTCACATTCTATTTATTACATCTGCAGCGATGATATTTATTAATTATAATATATAGGGTATAATATTAATTATTTAATTTCATATTTATTTGGATGATCTTAAACTTTTAAAATGTTTTGAGAGATATTGATCCTAAAAAAATATCACATTTTTGTTTGAATATGTAGAAAGAATCAGTGACGGATCATAAAAATTTTATTAATGGAGACAAAATATACATAATATAATAATAATTTTTATAATTATACTATGATACTATAAGGTTCTTTACTTTAAATTTAAAAATCTCCTAAAAAAATCGATAAATTATTTTGGGATCCAATCTTTAACGATGATGTTCTTTTAAAATATTTCTTTATTACTAAAAAGATAAATTTATAAACCTAAGTTAATTGATTAATAAAAATAATTCACAATTTTATACAAATTTAAAAGTATAATATAAAATTACAAATACAAAACATAAACCAAAGAATAAAAAAAATACACAATAATATAATATCAAATTAAAAATGTATATAATAAAAAATTCCACAAATATAGATGTTATTACAATACAACTACAGTAACAGTAAGCCACCAAAACACAAACCACCAATTAATTGTAGTTATTCTAAACAATGAGAACCTCACAACATTGTTCTTCATTTTATAACATCTTTCAATAAGGAGATTTATTGTAAAAATCATTCAAATTAATTTTCAGTAACAAAATGCAATATCCTTATTCAATTATACATCAATGTATACAACAACACAAATATAAATAATCCAATCATTCAATTATTCAAACAGCATCAAATATTTAAATTCACAGAATTCACAGTTTTACATCAACATCCAAATTCACATCCATTATTTAAACAATATTAAATTCTTGTTTCTAAATTGATAAAATTAATTTTTATTGGAGAGTAGAGAGGCGAGAATGCGAGAGAGTCAGAGACGCAGAGTGATAGAAACGACGGAGTGGTGGGACACTCAGAACCAATGAGTCGATGAAACGATGAGGGACAGACGGAATAGCGAGAGACTGAGAGTGCGAGACCGCGAGAGACGATGACGAAGCAACAAGCCAGTGAGCCAGCGAGCAAGGCAGGCGAGGAGACACTAAGAAAGCGAGCCAGCGACAAGCCAGCAGTGTCGACGACTCTGTGACAGTGACGCAAACTGGCAAACTGCAAACAGATTAGGAGGTGGTCAGGTGAACGACTGGGCGGTGAGCTGCGCAGTTACTCAAGGAGAAGAAAGAGTGTAACGACAAAAATTGAGAAGGAAGAAGGAAAAGGGTTACGACTTAGCCTCTTTAAGAATTTTAATTTTGGAGGGTGGAGTCAAAATTAAAATAGGAGTGGGAGCAACTAATTTTTTTTACTAAATACTTTTCAATAATTTTTTTAATTTTTACTGAAGGCACTTGCCCCCACTTAGTTGTGGATGCATCCGTTCTTAAAAGGAATAATTCAATACTAAATTTAATGTTAAAGAAAATTCTTTAAAAAAAAAAGTTTAAAGCGATTTTAATTTTCATTCTAAATTATAAAAATCAGAATAATACTTATCTCTAATAAAAATAAAACTATTGACAAAACTATTTTAGTGACTATAATTGACATAAGTAAAGCAGGTAAAAAATTATCAGCAATAATATAGATATTTATCGACATCCTAGTAAAATTGTTGGTAATCACAAATTTTTTGATCAATCATATCATATATAGATACTCCTCGTAATATTTATGCAAGTAATTTTTTTTCCCGGGTTCTCATAAATGTTTTTTCTTTTAATTTAATACTTAGAGATATTCAAATGAATTTAGTTAAGATATAATTTTAGGATATATGTTAAAGTATTAGATGAAAAAAATATGAAAAATATATAAAATTTAAAATTGTTAATCTTTTTGTTATGCATTTATATATTTTAAAAAAATAAGTTTCCATGCATAATAATCTTAATTAACATGTAAGACATAGGCAAACTAAACGCATTTAAAAAGTGTTTAGAAAAAAGAACTTATTAGTTAGATATTTTTTAATACTTCTAATTAACAAATAGATTTTATTCATCAATTTCCACTATCTCAATTAAGGGTTTAGTTAACATGTATTTTTAGAATATATAATAAATTTATCATTAATAAAAAATTTTAAATATTTTTATTTAATAAATACAAAATAAATGTATTAAAAATTTAAATTTTTTATATTTTTAATAAATTTTTTTAATTTGTTGCATAAAATAGATAAACCTCTCAACTAATTAACTCAACTTTTTGTTCAGGCAAGTTAATATTGGTGTCTTAGTTGTTATCTTTTATTATATACAACACTCTCACATTTTATTTTTTGGATGATTCTTAAGATACACCTTATTATTATTGATTTATTGTGCTTCTTTCTCTTGTTGTTTATTATCCTTCCTTTTATTTTTTTCAACTGTTTTCCCTCTTATAATCTTTGACGATTCATGAAAGAAGTTACGTACTTGGTCGATTTTTTTTAATTGATACGAAATCAAAATAAAACAATAATTTTATTTAAAAATAATTAATATAAATTTATTATTGATACAACAACCTTAGCAGTTCTCACTTATGACTTATCACAACTTGTTTAGCTCGCAAGAAAGATACGACTCATGAGTTTCCAACAGAACAGAGGTTTAGGGACACGTGGCATGATCTAATTAGCCAGCTCCACAGTATATAAAGGCTTTTTCTCGGGTCCTCAACCCCCAAGGGTAGTAAAATCTCCCAAAGTCTCAGCTTCGTCCATTACCACTTCGCATCGATTTCGCGCCCCTGACTCACTGAGTCACCTTTCTCAGCTCGCTCCGAGTTCGAAATCGCCAAAACCTCTCTTGGAGACGATGAACAAGTCTCCGCGCACGGATCTACACGTATTCGATTTCAATGAGGAAGAAGAAGAACGACAACAACACAACGAGATCGCTAAATTCAGAAGCCCTATCCTCAATCCTCCACTCCTTTCTAACCACGGTAAGGGCAATTCCCCCCCTCCCCTCCTCTAAAACCCTAATTCCTTCTAAAGAAACAAACAATTTTCGATTCTGCGTGTGCCTATTTTGCGTTTTGGATGGGAAATTGTGCAATGCGTGTGGAGATTTGGTAGAATTTTCTGTGTTGTTTGAAATTGTGGCGCCACTTTGGTAGGAAAAATTTCTGGTACTTCAAATTCGTCCGTGCACTTTGAAATTCACGTTATCTTAGTAGATAGATAATGAAGAACGCGATATTTTTATAGGAAAGCACTGAAATCTTATCATGGAAGGGGAGAGAAGAGAGAGTTGTTGATAGTATCCAAGACGATAGATACGTCTTAACTGCCAAATGAAGGATGCAGTTGTTGTTGTTGTTGTAAAATAAAAAACAAACCCTGTCATTACGGAACTAGAGAATTTGAATGAGGTCATCAAATCCAAGATCACTTCATTGTCATCTATGGACTCACTATGATGCATTGGTGTGGCAAAGGTCCACGGCATGCCCATAGGCATAGACCAATAGACATAGCCATCTCAGCAGGAGCATATAAGTATGGCTGCTTCCCTTTTTTGGGGGGCGAGTATACCTTGTGTGATGATGCAATTGACATTGAATTTGAAGTGTTTTCTTCTCATGTACTTTGCATCTTTCTTGTTTTACTATTTAAGCATTTAAGTTCTAATGTGAATGCGGTGGTATGACATAAATGTGCTAGTTTTGCTATTGCTCATTGTTAAGCTGTTTGGAAATATAATGACTGTACATAGCTCACTACACTTCATATATTCACAGACACTCATGAAAACAAAGTCAATGCCGAGAACGATGTTGATATTACATGTGTCGATGTTGATACACTTGGTGATAAATTCAACTCTGAAAAGAGTGGTTTAGATCTCCCTCTGGACACATTGGAATATAAGTTTGACAGAAAAGACTCGAATTCTGAGCTGGAACATGCTATAAAATCAAATTTCACTAGTCACGAAAATCACTGTAATTTTAAAGTAGATATTTATAACCATGATGAACCAGAAGCAAAGGATACAAGTGGTGAGGAATCACCTCAGACAAGCCAGATGGATCCATCACGGTCACCATCCAGTGTAATGTAGCTTTTTTTTTATCCATAACATAACATTGTAGCCCGAGGAAAGGATTTCATAAAGAGATTTATATCCTTGTCGATTTTATCTTCTATCCTCTACTTTATAATTTTGCAGAATGAATCAGTTGATGTTAATTCAGAGGCTGATGAGTGCATGAATGAGAGTGTTCCTTCAAGTCCTGCCTCTGATATTGTAGAAAATGGTGTGCTTTTATAGTAATCCTGGATCCTTGAAACTCATTCACTCTTGCACTGTTGATTTGGAAATACTTTGTTGCCCTTTACTCATTAAACTTAGTTCCATGATTTCAGTTTCGTCGAATGGTTGTGAATTGAATGGCAGATACGGTTACAACATGGTAATTCATATTCAAGCTTCAATGGTTGCATCAGTTGTAAATACTATAATTTTTGCTTATTTTGTTATAGTCCAGTGGTACTTTCTCAGTTGGTTTGTCTTATTTACTGTTTTTCTTTCTCCATGTAATTTTCAGGATGATGCAAATATGGAAGTTGTTCTTCATCCAGATTATGTCATATACCAGGATAATTACTATATGGGGCCAAAGTTAACATTTTCACATTATTGTATCAAGATTAATGTTTCAACTACATGTATAAAGCAAGGAGCCCTTGAGCTTGAATGGCCAGTTGATGATCTCGTTGATATTAAGTGCAAGTCGTTCCAGAGTGTGAGTACTTTTGTTGCTTGTTTTTTTTTTTTGGTTGTGTGTGTTCTGTTTTTTTTTTTTTTTTTTTTGTGGGGGCACTCTTTATATCCTGATTTATACTTCCTTCAGAGTGCAACGATCATTTTAAAGCTTCGTGTAATATCTTGTAAAGCAACTGAGTCAAATCAAGCAAACACCACTTCAGGTGAGTATATTTAATGTAATTTATCCATGTAGAGAGGTTTTCTTCTTTACCACGTGGCATACGTGACATATATGATATTTTCAATTAATATAAGTTGACTTTTAACTGCATGTGCTAGGCATTGAGGAATTGGAGATTGCGGTTGTTGATTCCAATTGGTCTTTGAGGCATAAACAGATCACATCTCTGAATATGAAATACTCAGATATTTGGAAAATTGTGCTTCAGTAAGTCATCAAATTAGTCTTTCTTGGTAATTTATATTAATTGTAGTTGATTTGCAATTCATGAGTGTCTGTGGGACTCTGTTGCTTTTATTAATAATATTGTCTTTTTTTTTTTTTTGTTATTTTTATATTATATAAACTTATGATGTGAAGCTCCATTTCTCGTAAGAAAGCTTACTTATTGGTTCAGACTTAGGCATGCCATTTTGTATCACTTGACGTAAGATAACATTCTTTTGATTATATTTTCAGTTGCAGTATGGACATAGAAGGCAATGAAAATTATTCAGAAGATCCGAGAAGCTACTTCCCTAAGTGAGTTAGAATTTTTTTATTTTATCTTTTAAACATGTATGCTTAGATTCATAGATACCATGGAATTACTGCACTTCATTTCTTTCTGATGTTTGTCTCTCGTGTGTTTGCATGATATATGCTGAATTTGAATGTTTTCCTTTGTGTTATGTTGTTTCTGTGCTGTTTAGTTTGCTGCCTAGATGTTTTGCTTAAGAGGTTGCAAATCCTTAATTGCTTGTTTGTTGGAAAATTTTCCTTTGTATAGCATTTCATCTTTCCCATATATCTCAAAGTACAGAAAAGTGTTGGCCCGTAGATTTTTAATTGGGAATGAAGTTTATGCAAATCTTCTTTAATCTATTGGTTCTTCGCAAGGTGTTCATTAAATTGGATGTAATATATCATGATATCTTCTGTTCTCTACTTTAATACATTGCATGTTCTTGTCCTTTGATTTTATTGTTGTTGTATTTTCTTTAGAAGGTGCAAGTGTTTCTTTTGTTTTGATGGTGGGAAGGGAGTATTAAATACTGAGTTGGGGCTAATACTTAGGTTTTATTATCTGAAACAGTTTCGTGCAGCCTTTTGACGAAGTAATCTATCCAAAAGGGGATCCAGATGCTGTTTCTCTAAGTAAGAGAGATGTTGATCTCTTGCGGCCAGACACATTTGTTAATGACACAATTATTGATTTTTACATCCAGTAAGTTTGAATAATTTTTGCATTCTCTTGTCATGTGTTTTTGTTCTTTGGTCGCAATCCAGTTATATAGACCGGAACTTTATGAAATGAAATATGCAGGTTCCTTTGTATTATATATATAATTTTGTAATATGCATTCCTCAGTTGAATATAAATCATATATCTAGGCACATATGTGAAAGATGGGCACCTGCATGCAGAGAGAATACTAAAATGAGTAACTATTGCCCAATGTTAAAGCAGAGAATATTAAATAAGTGAATTGCGGTGCTTGATTGAATGTATTTCATTTTAAAAACCTTACTGTTGGCAGATATCTGAAGAGTCAAATACAAGATGAGGAGAAGTCAAGATATCATTTTTTTAACAGTTTTTTCTTTCGGAAGCTTGCTGATATGGATAAAAATCCTGCAAGTGCTTCTGATGGCAAAGCAGCATTTCTGCGTGTTCGCAAATGGACGAGAAAAGTAAAGTTATTTGAAAAAGATTACATCTTCATACCTGTAAACTTCAAGTAAGATTGTGTTGAAGTTTGCTTCTGTTTTTTTTGTCTCTCTATCTGTATTCAAGTGCTCATCCAAATGAAATTGTGTTGTGATGACAGTCTACACTGGAGTTTGATAGTCATATGTCATCCTGGTGAAGTGGTTAACTTTAATGGTGAGAAATATTGCACATGGATCTGGATATTAATATTAATAGTTTATTGTGAATCTGTATTATCAGATATTTATGTTGTATAACTATTCTAGATAAGGAGCGGGACAAGTCACTCAAAGTTCCCTGCATATTGCATATGGATTCTATAAAAGGAAGTCATTGTGGTCTTAAAAACCTTGTGCAAAGGTATGACAGAGAGTATTAGAACTTCTCATTTGCATACACTTATTTAATTGATCATCTCCAGTTTTATGCTGATGTACATACATATTTCTTTGGGTGGGTTTTAGGAGTTAGACTGATGTTCTTGGTCTTTATATTTAGTTTGAACATTGAAATCTGAAAATGCAAATATCATGTAGTTTTATGTATGAGTAACAATGTTATACAAGAAAACCAACATTACTATGCTTAGCGATGCTGCAGAGAGCATGCAATAGCAATTTCTATTTCATTACTAGTTTTCTGTTAGTATTTATTGTTTTCTTATGTTGATTTCTATGTTGATGTCTGTGGTATTATCAATGTTTTCTTGTACTACTATCTTGTCTCTTATATTTATCTGTATTCTAATCTTAAACGTTGAACTCAGATTTAAATTTTGATCCCTTCTTATTCCCCCACCAAAAAAGAAGTTAACCCCTTCTGGTCTGATATTGACAGTTACTTGTGGGAAGAATGGAAAGAGAGGCATGCAGCTACATTGGAAGAAGACCTTGAATCAAGATTCCTTAACATGCGTTTTCTTTCCCTTGCGGTATTACTTACAAATATTTTTATTTTATTCGTTCTTTTTAGGATTTCTTGGTGTTGAATAAAGCAAATCTTGGTTTTATTTTTATCAACTGCAATTGTGCTCCCTTACATGATTATTTAAGTTGATGAACATGAATATTTTGTGCTCACTGTTATAAGTGAGATTATTTTTTTTTTTAAAAAAGAGTTATTTGTTTTAATCCATTATGTGCTAGGATCCTATGGTAAACTGCTGACTATGCATGCACTTGATATGAAAAATCCCTTCTTTTGAGATTTAATTTTCAAAAAGTAGGAAATGCATATGCTATGCTTTAATCATTTGGAAATTTCCTTAATTGTCCATGGTTATATTTTGAGCTATTGGGGAACTATCTTTTTCCCTTTATTTTCCCAATTCTTAAGGTTCTTTTTACTAATGTCTAGTGGCTTAATGTTTGCTTCATGACAGCTGCCACAGCAAGAAAACTCATATGATTGTGGTCTGTTTCTGCTGCACTATCTAGAGCTTTTCCTTTCTGAAGCTCCTTCTAATTTCAATCCATTCAAACTAACGAAGTTCTCCAACTTTGTAAGTGGTGTATTTTACTTAGTTTTGACTATTCCCAGTATGTTTAGCAAAAGTTGCAGGAAATGAGTTTTTGGTGTGTGTGTGGCTAGTTATTAACAGGTATTAACTTGATTAACCAATTGGATTGTTAATTGTTTCAGTTAGAAAAAGTTTTTCTCTTTTGTTTGTTGGAATTTTCTCAATTTCTTGTATCTTCATAGTAGGCTATCTAAGTACTCTTACTGTATCTGTTGTTCCTTTCCTAGCTTGTTAGTACCTGTATCTGTTTTATCATTACAAGTGTAAAAAGCAAGTTATTGAATGATATGGATTTTTACCCAATCTAACTAGCTGTTATTTTCCCAGCTAAATGTGGACTGGTTTCTTCCTGCTGAGGCTTACCTCAAGCGAACACTTATCCAGAGGTTGATATTTGAACTTGTGGAAAACCGTGGCTCACATGAAATCTCTTCTTCAGACTGTAGTGATGATGACAACATATACATTGAAAATAACGAGAATAGAAGTGTTCAACACCCAGAAATCAATAGAGAGTCAGCAAATTCCCATGCTGGTCAGGGAATTGAAATCACTTTACTGCCAGCGTCATCATCTTTGGATCCTCAGTCTTTAAACAACTCAGGCTTGGTTCTTAAGGATCTTTTTGAGCCAGGGACTTCAGCAGGAACATTAGTGGGACAATGCCAATCTTTTGGCCAGCGGTCTTCTGATTATCGATTCAATGGTTCTATATTTTCAGTGGAGGTAGCTACTCAACTTTGTCTGCATGTGCATTTGTAGTCTTGAAATTGATTATGTTCCACCCTATGGTCATATAGGGGGTCTGTTACGTATCTTATGGGATGGGACATTTCCCCTGGTGGGGTACAGTTCTTAATATTATCATTGAATGATGTGTAAAATATCTAAATTAGCAATTAGGTCTAATGTCTTATTTTTCTACATTGTTGTTGTAATATTGATCCTGTTCCTCCTGCTTCGTCTTTGTATTTAAAATAGGAGGATGCAGATCTTGGCGAACATTATATGTATTTGACTTCAGATCCCAACTTCCAGCAAGCAGCAGCAGTTACTCCTCAAGCTTGTTCCTTGCCATATTTACCTAGGGATTATGGAGATGACACTTGTCATAGATCAGTTACCTCTTTGCATACTGAGCATAACATGGCCGAGTCTTCTTTAGATGGATCAAGTGGTGGCTCTGATGATTCAGAAGATGACATAGGGATTGTTGAAAATTGCCCTATTGGAAATGAAGCTGACCTTGGTCAAATAAATCGTCATCCACCAATGAAAAACCCGGAATATTTAACAGATGTTCCTGTCTCTGGTGGTAACAATTTGCCAATTGCCTCACTCACCGGAATTGTTCAAGACTTGAATACGAATTGTCATGGTAACCAGATCGGAGATCTCAAGGTCACTTGTGATGATGGTCAGATGATTGATGAAAAGGTCACTTGCAACAATGGCCAGATGAATAATGACATGGTCACCTGTGACAATCATACGGTTGGTGACAATGTCACATGTGAGAATGTTAAGATGGTTGATGACTTTGTTGCTTGTGAGGACGGTCCTATGGTTAATCACAAGTTCACTAGTGAGGATGGTGATGTGGTTGACGACAAGGTCACGTGTGATGATCAGATGGTTGAGGACAAGGTCACTGGTGAAGATGGTCAGATGGCTGATGACAAGGTCGCTAGTGAGGATGGTCATGCAGTTGACTACAAAGCTACTTGTGGTGATGGTCAGATGGCTGATGACAAGGTCACTTGTGGTGATCAGACCGGTGATGACAAGGTCACCTATGACAACGGTAAGATAGTTGATGACAAGGCCACTTGTGATAACGATGGTCAAATGATTGATGGCACGGCACTTGATATTTGTGAGGAACAAGCTGCAAAGAGAAGGCGGCTTATGCCACAGCAATGTAGAAGTGAGGAAGTTGTGACAGATTCTGATTTGTAGATATGGATGGATGAGTATTTCTTCTTTGCTTCGTTTCTGAATTAGTTCTAGGTCTTAGTTTGCCAACATGTGAATAGTCTTCTTGCCTAGTGGCGATTACTCTATTGACTTTGTTCTCGCCGTTGTTGTTTCTGCAACTTAGCTGTAGAGATATCTGCGGCTTTAGGCACAATTAAATCTTACAAAGATAGAAAATTGTTCGCTTGATAGAAAACTGTTCCAAGAACTTCCCGTTTCTTCTCCCAAAAATTTGGAGTAATTGCTTCCCGTAAATTGCTTCACCTTAACATAGTTTGGCATCAGGGTAAATGGAGGTGAAAAATAATCATGAATATAAATATTAGCCATCAAGCTTCAGAATACAAATAGTTGTTTTCTTATGTTGCTACTAGAAATTAAAATTCGAGTAAACACCCAATCTGGATCTTGTCTATTTTTACGAAGGACAAAGCGATTCCTATAAAAAAAAGGACAATTCGACTTTCAACTTTTTCATTTTGAGACAATATGATCATTCTGTTTAAAAATTCGTTAAAAAATAATAAAAATTAGTTTTATGGGGGGTTTTATTTGTATTTTATGGGAAATTTTAAACCTTAACAAAATTCGTTTCAATAATTTAACCAATTACTACCACTATCTTCTTCATCTTCATTATCACTTTTACTTCTATTATTTTTATTACTTTATCATCATCATTATCTCCTCAACCGTCATCATCACCAATACTAATATTATCAACATTAAAGTTCTCTTCTTTCATTTCTTATTTGATGTTTTTTTTTCCTCTAAAATATTTGTACTATAATTTTTTTTGCGGCATCATTTTTATCAATGATTTTTCTTCACTTAACTACCATTGATGAAGGAATTTTTTAAAAATAAACTTATTAATAGTTTGTAAAGGTTTAAAACCCCCACAAAATACAAATAAAACCCTCACAAAACTAATTTTTGTTATTATTTAACGAATTTTTTTAATAAAAAAAATTGTATTGTCCTAAAATAAAAAAATTAAAAATCAAAGTGTCCCTTTTTTTTTTTAGACAAGTATCACTTTGTTCTTTATAAAAATGGGTAAAGACCGAATTGGGTATTTATTCTTAAATCCCATTGGGAATAGAATATTCGACCTTAATTGCGTAAACCTCGATTGTCACATCGACACTACACACCAATATACACATCTACACTGCAAGTGGGTTTTTTTTCCCGAGTAGTGCGAGTCTCTTGAACCAGACCTGGTTCTTCAAATGAGCAAGAATGTGCCATCCCAGACAAGAATATGTTTTTTTTTTTTTTTTTTTTTTTTTTGTTAGCGACCATTATCTATTCATCAGCCTACTAAAATCTAATAACTAAGATTTCCTCAGCTGTTTCTTAAAACAATTTTTGGGTGCCAACACTTGCTTAATTTCTTTTGCCGGGCTTCTGTTGGGATTGAGCACTTGGAGGTTAATGATAATGATAGTTAATATAGGTCTTCACTGATTAATGCAGACTAACACTGGCGAAACATATGTCCGCCTCACAATAAAGGTGCATTGCATTAAGAGAGGCGTCTGATTGTGGTACCTCTATCGTAATCAGTATTATATATATTTAGTCCCTCTTTTCCCCCACAAATGATCAATTGTTCAATTTATGTTTGTTCTTTGCTAAACGAATAGGCAGAATAATGGAAACCAGTAATGTTTTTGGATTGTGTTAATGGTGATTGGTGAAGAGTTCAAGTATGTTTGACGTTTTGAATTTAAAATTTATTCTTGTTAACACAAAGGGACAATGTTAAAGGGTCAACATTTTAGTTGGAAAAAAATAGAAATTAGCTAGTTGGGTCACATACTCACATAACGTTCCCTAAAAGTAAAAAAAGGCAATTGTTCTAATAGTCTCCAAAAACATAAATTGCATTTTCTTTTGTATTATTGAATTCATTTGGAGGAACTTTTGAAAAAATACCTATTTTTAAGTTACCTTTATTTAAAAGATCTATTGAAGAACTAAAAGTAATTTGAGGTTTAAATATTTCATGCAAAAGTATTTTTTTATTTATCAATTATATTTAAGTACAATGATATAAAAGTATTTATTTATTTATTATGTTAATAAAGAATATTTAAAAAAAAGATAAAAATGATATATTTTTTATTTTTTAATATTTTAATATTTATTTTAAAAATCTTAAAAAAATATTAAATATGTTTTATTTTTACCACGTAATGACATCCAAACACATACATTATATAATAAGTATATTTTGCATATTTTTTACATGAAATAATCACATATTTAATCAATCTAAACATATGTAAATTTATACGAAAATAAATTTTTAGAATAAGTATTAGTGTTCCAATGATTAACTGAAACGTCGATTTGGGCCTGAACGTGAGGTCCAGATCCCTTTGTATGGTAGCGTCTGACTTGTTGATGTCAATGTGTCACCTGTTCGAGTTTCTCGTGAGAAGGTGAGGGGTGGTACTTGTTCATACCCTGATTCAATAAATAAAAGCCAGACCCAAGAAGACCAAAAAGGCCCACTAATAAAGTGGACTTCACTATAAACTCGACCTCCTTAAGGAGGTCGAGCAATGACGTGGAGGTCCAGCTCTGCTCGACTTAACGAGTAATTGTCTCCTTTAATCTCTCCTACTATCTCTACCTCATCTATAAGGTAGATCCCAACAAACTCCCAAGATAAAGGGAACGCTTATCTATCAGAAAAGATAGAACTACTCCAACAAGGGTGGTTATCCACTCTACTATAAATACACTGACACCTTTCAGGTATATTCACGTTCTACTCTACTAAAAACCTGCTTAAAACCTTTGCTAACTTAAGCATCGAAGTCTCTTATATGTACCACTCCAACCTCCTCACGAGGAACTCGGATAGGAGGTACCTCGGTACCAAAGAGGTTGGATGCTGCCACTCAAAGGGACCTGGACCTCACGTTCAGACCCATATCAACGTTTCAAGTAACCCTCGGAACATTGGCACCGTTGCCGGGGACCTAGGATTCACCCTCTGACAAATGGCGGACCACGAGCGCAGAGATGGCTACACGACATCTGAATCTGAGCTAGAAGAGCAAGTCTTCTTACTTCCGCCTCCACCACCACACCATGGCCCCCACGGGAAAGGGACCTCAGGGAATTCTCAAACAAGGAGGATCCAGTCCGAGGTCCACCATCCCGAGGCTAAGGACCAACCTCATGCGACCGAGATCTTGGATCTCGTTCATGGCCAAAGGGGATTGACAACAAAAGCTCGAATACGAGGCTGAATACAACGGAAAGTAGAACAGGATTTGCGAAAAGAAGTAAGGCGATGAAAGGAGTTAGAAGACAAGCTACAGAAATTGGAAGGTTATATACAAAGGAGGAATAATTGGGCGGAGCATGATGAAAGTTCCTTGGGATGGCAAGATCCGTTCACAGAAGAAATCATGAAAGCTAAAGTTTCTAGAAACTTCAAATTGCCTGACATGGATCTCTATGATGGAACTTTCGACCCGAGCCACCATCTTAGTAATTTCAGGAGCAGAATGTACTTGGCCGACGCCTCTGACACCACTCATTGCAAAGCCTTCCCGACTACTTTAACCAAGGCTGCAATGAAATGGTTTGATAGCCTGCCCCCCAGGTCGGTCACTAGCTTTGACGACCTGGCAAGAAAAATTTTGACCAGATTCTCCATCCAGAAAAACAAAATGAAGCATTCCCCGAGCCTACTAGGAGTAAAGCAGGAGGTCGGGGAAACCCTTCGCGACTATATGCAAAGGTTCAACAAAACTTGCCTGAAAATTCAGAGTCTACCAACCGAAGCCATAATTATGGGTTTGGTAAACGACCTTAGAGAAGGGTCATTCTCTCAGTCAATATCTAAGGAGATACCCGACCTCCCTGAACGAAATTCAACAGAGGACTGAAAAGTACATCAACATAGAGAAAAACTCCCGACTTAGGGAACCTCCTTCGCGGTCTAACTTGCCCTACTATCAAACTCAGGACAAAGAGAGGGAACCCAAGAAAAAAGAGGAACAAAATTAGAAAATCCTCAAAAGTATCACAACTATACCCCTCTAAGGGTTTCCTTGGTCGATGTTTACAGAGAAATATGCCATATAGAAAAGATTCCACCTCCTCATTCGATTAAACATAAGAAAGCTAGAAGTTGGACTGAATATTGTGAGTACCACAAACTGTATGAGCATTCCACTAATGAATGTTACGACCTAAAGAATGTCATCAAAAAATTGGCCAGAGAAGGCCGACTTGACAGATACCTAGCAGACAGGCCAGGCGACCCGAAGAAGAGAAGAAGGGATGAAGAAGGAAGACAATCAGAATGCCCTCCTCACACTCCAGAGCAACACATCCATATGATTAATGGAGGGTTCACGGGAGGAGGGGTGTCAAAATCCTCATGAAAAAGACACCTTAAAGAAGTATACCAGGTCGGGGAACATAACCAACTGACCGACTTACCTACCATCTCTTTCACAAAAGGAGATGCACAAGGCCTACTGCCCGGGCATGATGACCCAGTGGTGATAACAATGATCTTGGCCAACAAAAACCTTCATCGCACCTTGATAGACCAAGGAAGCTCAGCTAATATCTTGTTCAAACCCGCTTTCGACATGCTCGGGTTGGAAGAAAAAGACCTAAAATCATACCCCAACAGTTTGTTCGGACTTGGGGATATCCCTATCTGACCTATTGGTTATATCCCATTATACACCACCTTTGGAAAGGGTGCCAGATCGAGAACCTTAAGCATCGATTACATTGTAGTCGATGCAAACTCAGCCTACAATGCTCTAATAGGGAAAACGACCTTAAAGAGGCTTGCAACTGTCGTCTCTACTATTCACCTTTGCATGAAATTTTTTACGTCTGAAGGGGTTGCTACCATTAAAGGAGACCAAAAGCTAGCCAAAAAGTGCTATAGTAAGAGCCTTAGTCTGAAAGGCAACTCAGGAGGCAAGAAAGTCAATACTGTCGAATTAGGGGGAGTTTGAGTTCGCGAAGAATTACATTCTCAACTTGAAGGCAAAGTTGAAGAGGTCCAAATAGGAGACAACCCTGACAAGACAACAAGCATAGGGGCAAACTTGAAAGAAAGCCTAAAGAAGCAGCTCATTGACTTGTTGAGAAAAAACTCTAACCTCTTTGCCTGGAAATCTTCCAACATGCCTGGAATAAATTCTGACCTGATGTGCCACAAGCTTGCTGTATATACCGGTTCCCGACCTATTCAGCAGAAGCGTAGGAAGCTCGGGCCAGAGCGAACACAAGTCGTAGAAGAGCAAGTGCAGGCCCTGCTAGAAGCGGGATTTATAAGAGAAGTGAAAAATCCGCTTTGGATAGCCAATGTTGTATTGGTAAAAAAGCAGAACGGAAAATGGATGACGTGTGTTGATTATACCGACCTCAATAAGCCTGTCCTAAGGACCCTTATCTACTCCCTAGCATAGATGCCTTGGTCAATTCAACGTCAGGTTACAAATACCTGTCCTTTATGGATGTCTACTCGGAATACAATTAAATCCCGATGTATAAGCTGGATCAGGAAAAGACCTCATTCATAACTCCAAAGGCAAACTATTGCTACATAGTAATGCCTTTTAAATTGAAGAATGCGGGAGCTACCTACCAATGATTGATGAATAAGGTATTTTTCTCTCACATAGAAAAACACATGGAGATATACATAGATGACATGCTCGTTAAGCCCAAAGAGGACGGAACATTGTTGTCTGACCACTCAGAAGTATTCTCAACTATAAGAAAGCATGAAATGAGGTTAAATCCCTCAAAATGCACCTTTGTAGTAGAAGCTGGAAAATTCTTAGGGTTTATGCTGACTCAAAGAGGAATAGAAGCAAACCCTGACAAATGTCAGGCTATACTCAACATGAAGAGCTGACTTGTGTTAAAGAGGTTCAACAACTAAATGGAAGGTTGGCCGCTCTATCCAAATTTTTAACAGGGTCAGCTCTGAAGTTGCTTCCCCTTTATACAATCCTAAGGAGAAGGAAGCAATTTGAGTGGACCCCAGAGTGCGAACAAGCTTACTAAGACTTCAAAGTATTCTTGGGGAAAACACCCATTCTTACTCGACTTATTAAAGGGGAAGACTCGTGCTATAACTATCAGTTGGAAGTCGGGCTATTGCCTCAGCCCTAATTCAGAAAGACGAAAAGGATAAATAACTTATCTACTTCATCAGCAAAGCCTTATAAGGGGCATAGTTGAATTATCAAAAAATAGAGAAGTTTGCTTACGCCCTTGTTCTTACATCTCGGAAACTTCGACCTTACTTCTAGGCCCACACCATTAAGGTCCGGACTAATCAACCGATGAAGAATATCCTACAAAAGATGGACTTAGCTGGGAGAATTCTACAATGGGCGGTGGAGCTATCCGAGTTCGACTTAAGATACGAAGCTCGGACAGCCTTCAAATCATAATACCTCGCTGACTTCACTGCCGAATACACTAAAAGTCCCGGGAACCCCACTACATAAAGTCTGTACGTATATGGGTCATTGAATAAATCCAGAAGCGGGGTTGGTGTTATTCTAGAAAGCGATCAAGGGACTCGGATAAAACTATTCTTAAGGTTCGAGTTCCCTACTTCTAATAATCAGGCAGAATATGAGTCCCTAATGGCTGGCTTGAAGCTGGCTAAAGAAGTGGAGGCAGAAAATGTGGTAGTTTTCAGTGATTCACAAGTAATAACTTCGCAAATTAATGGCACCTACTAAGCTAAAGATCCCACTAGGAAGAAATACTTGGAGGAGACACGAGAAAAATTGACACACTTTTCAGAAAGTGAGGTCCAACATATAACTCGAGAATCCAATGCTCGAGCAGACGCTTTATCAAAGTTAGCTAGCACCAAGTTAGGAGGCAACAATAGAAGTCTTATTTAAGAGACTCTACAAATGCCATCCATATCAAAGGAAGAGGAAGTACTTACTATATACAATCAACATTTAGGATGGATGACTCCCATAGTCAACTACCTCAAATTTGATATACTCCCTAAAGATGAAAAAAGGCCAAAAGGCTCTTAAAAGAGGCACAAAACTATACGCTAGTCCACAATATCCTATACAAAAGAAGAAACTCAACACCCCTCTTAAAATGCATTCCGACCTCCAGCACAAAGGAGGTCTTGGAGGACGTACATAGTGGCGTATACGGAATTCACCTAGGAGCTCGGTTATTAGCTACAAAAAGTGATCCGAGCTAGATTTTTTTTGCCGACCTTGCAAAAGGAGGCGGCTGAGTTCGTCAAAACGTGCCCGTCTTGCCAGAAACATGCTAATTTCCATATGGCGCCTCCTAAGGAGCTCATTACCGTCACCTCGCCGTGGTCATTTGTGAAATGGGGTCTTGATCTACTTGGACCATTCTCTCAAGCTCCAGGCCAAGTGAAATACCTCATAGTATGGATTGACTACTTTACTAAATGGATTGAGAAAAAACCATTGGCAACCAACATTGCTCAAAGAAGTCAGAAATTTTTGTATAAGAACATTGTCACAAGGTTTGGGGTCTCCCACTCCATCACCACAGAGAATGGAGCTCAATTTACCGACTCGACCTTCAAAAACTTGGTGTCTGACTTGTGTATAAAACACCAGTTCATATCCATAGAGTACCCCCAGGCTAACGGACAAGCTGAAGCTATCAACAAAGTCATATTGGCAGGGTTAAAACGCCGATTGTAAGATGCGAAAGGAGCTTGGGTGGATGAGCTTTCTTAAGTCTTGTGGGCATATCAAACCACTCCACATTCCACAATGGGGGAATCACCCTTCCGACTTACATATGATACGGAAGCAGTGATCCTATAGAAGTAGCTGAAGAATCACCTATAGTTTTGTTTTACGACGAAAGAGCTAACATCCACAAAGAGAAGAGCTCGACCTTTTACATGAAGTCTGAAAAGGAGCTCGAATTAAAGAAGAAGCTCTGAAGTAAGGATAGCTCTAAGGTACAATAAAAAGGTGATCCATAGAAACTTCACCATCAACGACTTCGTTCTGATTCGAAACGACATCAGAACATAGAAGTCAAGTGAAGGAAAGCTAGCTACAAATGGAAAGGACCTTACAAGATAGTAGAGGTCCTAGGAAAAGGTTCCTATAAGGTGTCCAACCTCCAAGGACGGGAGCTCTCGAGGTCTTGGTATGCTTGTAACCTAAAAAGGTACTATAGCTAAAAAGCCTTGTACCTAAGTGCACTTTTTTTTCCCAACAAGTAAGGGTTTTTTAATGAGGCACCAGTACAAGGGGCTAGGGGCACCCAAGCCTTTAGCAAAAAGCTCTGTAAGGGAATTTCTTAAACATCAATAAAATATTCCTTGTTTATTTCTTTTTAGGTTTCCTATTTCAAACGCATTAACTTAAGCTCGATAAATTGCAAAAATCATTGCTCGACCTAAAGTTGTCGGCAAGATAAAGCGACGAGGTATAAGTTAATGTAAGAATTTATACAAACAACTCGTACAAAACGATCTCAAAGAGTTGTAAAAATAACTTAGGCTGAGACCGATTATATAAAGTCGGCATACGAAAGGAAATTAATAAAGCCGCTAACGATTCGAGGGTCAAACCAATCGTGCCTTACTACAAGTATTCAACAAAAGGATACTTTTATAGAGTTTTGAACACTATCTAACAAAAGTTGCAAACAACAAATAATAATAAACAGCAAAGTGTTCCAAAAAACTACCAACTATTACATAAAGGAAAAATGTTATAGGCCCACAGGTTGGACTATCAAACAAACACCAAAAGCAATAAGATTCAAGACTTCTCACCCATGAGAGGCTTGAGAGTCTCGCCCGTTGTAGCATTTTTTCCCTCGACCAAAGGAGAGGGAGGAAGCACGGAAATTGGCACGGCCAAAATGATCTCAGGAGCCGACGAAGAGGTCTCCACAGTAGCTGCTTCAGGTTGAACTTCTGAAGTGGACGTTTGACCGATCTGAGGGTCCGATGTCTTTGGGTCCACGGAAACCTCCTCATCATCATTCGAGTCAGGCATGGGAACTATATTCCTATCCACCACAACATTATTCACACTGAAGAGAGAAAGAGTAAGGTCGGGAGCTAAGACCCTGACCTAAGACTCTAAGTTGTTGAACATTTCATCCATCTTTAAAGCATCCAACTCTCGGGACTCCTCAAGCTCCACCTTCAACCTCTTTACCTTTTTCTCCAGCGTTAGACTCTCCCCAAACACATAGGTATAACTCTCTTGATACTTCTTGGCCTTCTTCTAGGCCAAGGCAACCGCAGCTTCCGACTTAGTGGCCCTCTCCTGAGCTCTTTCAAGATCCGATCTTAAAGTCTACAGATCCTTTTTTATCTCATCAAGTCTCTCCACATCCGCCCGGGCAGCCACCAGGGCACTTGTCGTTGCCTAGATAGGGGAACCCTTCAACTCTTTAGCAAGGGTCGCACACACCTCAACTATCCAAAGACCTCCCCAGGCTAAGTGCTGAAGATGGTTCTAGATGGCAATATCATCCATGCTCGGATGATGATAAGGGAGCACATTTTTCTCACCCCAGGTCAAGGCGTCAAAGCAGCTCGAATAGATGCTTTCCTCGTCATCTACCTTCTGCTTCTTAAAAAGGGATTCAGAAGAAGAAGGGGATTTATGGGAAGGCTCAGAAGGTATAGGCTTGGATAGTGGAGTGGGGATGATGACCTTCTAAATGGCAAGACCCGGCCCCGACTTTTTCCTCGGAGAAGATTGGATGGATGATCCAGCCCCGATCTCTTTCTGTGACCCAGCACTGACCTCTTTTTGTTGCTGAAGATTCTTGGCAACAAGAGGCTTCTTGGTGTTTCACAGATATTTCATACTTGACTTCGGAGCCATACTTTCTGAAAACTAAAACAAGATGAAATCAAGATCAACATCTAAAAAAAAAGAAGAATTCAATAAGCAAGGGAAGGAGAACTACCAAAATCCGACTTCAGAAGGCTAGGATCTACCAAATATCTCTTCATGTCCAAATGGGGATCTTGACCCCAAGAACCCAAAATAAAGTCTACAATACCCCTTTCTAAGTAATCTAAATTAGACATATCACGCTTAAAAATATTAAGGGTGTCTTGCCAGTACAAGGGGAAGAAGGGTTCTTGATTATCGGGAAGGAAGAAAGGTCAGGCACCCACTACTCTCTTTACCTTAAAAAAGTGATTTTTGAAGTCATGAAAAGAGTCGTCAAAGATGAAAAAAGCATTCCAACCTTAAACAGCTCCAAAGGATATCCATCTTGACTTCTTGGTAGAATTGTCGGATTTGGTAGCAACAAAGAGATAGAAAAAGACGTTAGCCATAGGTCGGACATCCAACTCTCAACATAGGAGCTGGAATATTTTCATGAAAGCCCAGGAATTCGGGTGTAGTTGAGAAGGGGCAAGGTTTGAAAATTGCAATACCTCTATCTCAAAATCTGTGAAAAGAAGTCGGACACCTAGCCTAGTGAAAAAGCAATCATAGGCATAAAAGAAAGGCTGTTTGGATTCCACTATAGGGGAAACACAATCTCTTCTCATGGTCGGTGGTTCTAGGACATAGCTCCTCTTGTCCTCCCTATTCTCGCAAATACTATGGTACCTACGAAACTCATCACAATATTCTCTATCAATCATAGGGACACAGCTAAGAATAACGCTATCTACCCAAACCCGAAGACTAGGCGGAACCTTAATCGACATATTCAAAATAACCTTGAAAGACATAAACGCTACACCTACAAGCGAAAAGTAAAGAAGGCCATTACTATGAGAAGTCGGAAATCGTGCAAAAGAGGTCGAACAAACAGAGAAAACCAAAAAGTGTTACTTCTTTCAAAACATCTTTTTCAAAGCGTCAAATGGTATTTCTCCCATACAAATTCGTGGCATTAAAGTAACGCCATTTGGGGAAACAATCAAATAGGAATATAGCTACAATCATATACAAAAGAAAATCCTTTTTAGCAAAATCAAAGAGAGGTCTCTAAAGGAGTCAAGAAGAAGCCATCCTCGAAATCTTTTCAAAAATATTTTTTCTCACAAAACGTAAAAGAGCTGAAAGGCAAAATCCCTTCCAACAAAGAACAAAAGAAACCACGAAATAGAAAGTTCAAATAAAATCACACAAGTAGACCCAGGAAAGATAAAATACAAGAAGAGAAGAAATAGAACCAAACTCGATGAAGAAAAGAAGGAAATAGGCGCGTCCAAAATAGCAACCACAACGAACGATCCCCTTCTCACTGGCGACGAACAAAAATACTTCAAAGGAATATCAAAAGACATCAAGAACACAAAGGGGCGCTTTTAAGAAAGAAAAAGACTTTCAGAAACAAGAAAGAAAAAGAAGAGCTAAAAGAGGCTATTTATAAGAGACAAACAAGTCAAAATGGCTCCTTAGCACCCATTTAAGTAGGCACGGATACCCAGGAACAACTGCCACGCATCATCAAAACACCACCAACGTTTGAAATTTCAAACACGTCGGGTAGGCCAACGTGCTTAAAGGACTAACGTCCGCAGCAGAGGCCAATGAATGCTTGAGCCCAATCTATGAAAGAAGCGGACTCAAGCAGGGGAACTATTCATACCCTGACCCAATAAATAAAAGCCAGGCCCAAGAAGACCAAAAAAGCCCACTAATAAGGTGGACTTCACTATAAATTCGACCTCCTTAAGGAGGTTGGGGCATTGACGTGGAGGTCCAGCTCTGCTCGACTTAACGAGTAACTGCCTCCTTTAATCTCTCCTACTATCTCTACCTCATCTAGAAGGTAGATCCCAATAAACTCTCAAGATAAAGGGAAACTTATCTATCAGAAAAGATAGAACTACTCCAACAAGGGTGGTTATCCACTCTACTATAAACACACCGACACCTCTCAGGTATGTTCACGTTCTACTCTACTAAAAACCTGCTTAAAGCCCTTGTTAACTTAAGCATCGGAGTCTCTTGCAGGTACCACCCCCACCTTCTCACGAGAAACTCGGACAGGCGGCACCTCGGCACCAAAGAGGTCAGAGCTGCCACTCAAAGGGACCTGAACATCACGTTCAGGCCCAAATCAATGTTTCACGTTACCCTCGGAACAATACCTGCAAGAGACTCCGATGCTTAAGTTAGCAAGGGCTTTAGGTAGATTTTTAGTAAATTGGGACTTAAATTATACTTGAGAGGTGTCAGTGTATTTATAGTAGAGTCGATAACCACCTTTGTTTGGAGTAGTTTCATTTTTATTGATTGATAACCGTTTTCTTTATCTTGGGAGTTCATTGGAATCTATCTTTTAGGGGAGATAGAGATTGTCATAGAGCTTTTCGGAGGTAGTTACCTGTTTGGGCAGGTAGAGCTGGGCCCCTTTGCAGTATCCTCCCAAAAAATAGAAAACTGCTGGGGAGCCGAGTATCAACAATAACAATTTTGACGGTTTCACTTGGAGCGAGAATAATATTTTGCTCCATATCCAGATAGCCATGTATGATGTGGCTGTTCAAAATCACCTCAACCATATGGCCTGTAATTGTATCTGTATGGCGGGGGTGAGCACTGCTCTGGCTAAGGAGCTGAATAAGACTCCTGTCCGTGCCACTCAGGCCTTTCTTGACTCTTCCCAAGTTGAAGTGGAAAGGCTAAAGGGTTTGAAGGAGGAGTTAGAGGAGGAAAATGTAAGGCTGAAGTTTGACCTGGAAAAAGCTCGTTCTCAGACAATAAAGGCTGAGGTTGCGGAATTAATGGCTGAAGGGGTGAAAAAGAGGGCCGGGGAGAGCTATACTCAGACCTATGGGGAGCTAATCGACCTCCGGGGGGAGTTAAAAGATGCCCGGGAGATGGACGAGATGTTCAATAATTTGAAGGCTCAAGTCCAAGTCCACACTCCCAACCTTGATCTTTTTTGTAGCCAAGACAATATCGTTGTTGATAGGAAGATCGTGCTAACCCCTGATGATGGGGAGGAACCTCAACCTGATGAGATTTCCCAGGGCAGCCGACCTCCTCAGAACCCCGAGGTCCACGCCGAGATCAAGAATGCTGAAAGTCTTCCCTCGCCTCCTGATCCGATTCTGGCTGTCTGGTGCGGTGTTTATAACCCACACTTACTAACCGGCAAGTGCACCGGGTCGTACCAAGTAATACCTTACGTGAGTAAGGGTCGATCCCACGAGGATTGATGGATTAAGTAATAGTTATTGAGTGATAAGCTTAGTTAGGCAAGCAGAAAATGGTTTTGAGATATTTAAAGAGCATTAAACAGTACTTAAGAATTTCAGAAAGCAAGCAGCAATTAGTTAGGAATAAAATATTTGAGAAAATAGTTAAGGTCTCAGAGTTATCTATTTTTTTGGATTTATTTTTCTTACTAACTATTTTAAATCATGCAAGATTTAATTTCATGGCAAACTATATGTGACTAGACCCTAATTCCTTAGACCTTCCTAGTCTCCTCTAAAATTTATTAATTGCCAATTCCTTGGTCAATTAATTCCAATGAAAGCGTGATGATTAATTTCTACTTTATATGCCAAAAGAATCCTAATTATCCACAATTAAGGGGATTATATATCACGTATCCCGTTAAATACAAACAATTAAAAATTCAGTATAATATATTTTCAAGTTGTTGTTCAAGTAAAGAGCTTTTCCAAGTTTTACAAGAACTCAATTAGAACATGGGTCATACTTCTGTTCCACCCAATATTCATAAAATAAAGAACAAAAACAATTATTGAAATATAAATCTAAACACAAATAAAATTAGAAAGATCAAACGAATAAATCCATACAAATAAATAGAGCTCCTAACCTTAACAATGAAGGATTAGTTGCTCATGGTTCAGAGAGGAAAAAAAATAGTTCTTGTAACAATATGTGTCCTTGTCTAAATGTACAGAGTTCCTCTTTATAACTAATCCTAATAAATTATTCTCTAATTATCTAAAAAAATAAAAATAATATCTTTTCCTCAAAATTAGATTTGAATTTAAATTCGAATAAATTAACAAGTCTTCCGCCGATGGGTGGGGACCACTTGATTTGTCCATTCTGCAGCTTCTAATCTGTGTTTTCTGGGCTGGAAACTGGTTCAAAACGCGGCCCAAAATCTACGTCACCGATTTTTGTAAATTCTGCAGATCGCGCACGTCACGCGTATGCGTCAGTCACGCGTACGCGTCGCTGGTCTTCTTCGCAAGTCACGCAGACGCATCGCTGAGCAAATCTTCAATTCACGCGTGCGCGTCAGTCACGCGCACGCGTTGCCGTGGAAACTTCCAGATCACGCGCACGCGTCGCTCCTTGCAGCCATCTTCTTTGATTCTTGTGCTACGGAAACTCCATCAAATCTAGCCAAATGCTACCTGAAATAAATAAAATTACCCAAGACTCAAAATAGCATCCATAGTGGCTAAAATATAATTAATTCTTAATTAAACTCAACAATTTAAGTGCAAATTCACTAGAAAAAGATAGACAATATGCTCACGCATCACTGTCCCAGAGTCAGTACATCCTCTGACGCCTCCTGTCCGAGGTAACGATGCCGAGACTGGTGAAGATCTTAACCCTCTACTTGGGGCTACTTCTTAGAATGCTCTTTTATGTTTTTATTTGGAATATTTGAAATGACTCATCTTGTGAGTCTCATGACACTTTACTTTTGTAATAGTTAGTAACTTTTTGAACACTTGACTTTGTTATAATTGTTTTTCCACAACTGTTATAAAGTAGTATTCAGGTTACTTTCTAGTGTCTTAAAGAACCTTTCTACTTTTTTATTGAATAAAGCTAAGTCCATGAAATTTGAGTATAGTTTGCTTGATTGGATCTTAGAAAACTTGTTAAGCAATGAATATATTTATGAGTTTCTTTTCCTAGTTCTGACTTCACATAGTTGGACTTTGTTTAAGTTATTTCTACACTTTGTTTTTACCTGACTTTGAAGTCAGTTTTCACGAATTATTTTTATAAATTCTTACACTAATTTGTACCTCGTCGCTTTATCTTGCCAACCACTTTAGATCGGGCAATGACTTTTGCGATTTGTCGAGCTTAAATTAGTGCATTTTTTATAGGAAACCTTTTGAAGAAAGAAGTAGGAATTTTATTGATAAGAAAGAAATTCCTTTACATAATCTTATGTACTAAAGAGTTGAGTACCCCTAGCCCTTGTTTAGGTGCCTCGTTAAAATCCCCTCAAGAAAAAAACCTTTTATAGGAAAAAAATCCTAAGGTCGGGAAAAAGAGTACACCAGGAAACAAGGTTCGCTACCTAGCTGTAGTACTTTCTTAGGTTACATGCGTGCCAAGACCTCGGGAGCTCCCGCCCTTGGAGGTCGGACACTTTGTAGTAACCTTTGCCTAAGACCTCGACTATCTTATAAGGTCCTTTCCGGCTTGCAGCTAGCTTTTCTTTGCCTGATTTTTGTACTCTGATGTCATCTCGTATCAAGATGAGGTCGTTGATGGTGAAACTTCTTTTGATCATCTTTTAATTATACCTTAATGCCATTCTTTGTTTTAGAGATTTCTCTTTAATCCGAGCTCTTTCTCGGACTTCGGAGAGAAGATCGAGCTCTTCTTTTTGTGCTTGGATGTTAGCTCCTTCATTGTAGAATATGATCCGAGGTGATTCTTCGGCAATTTCTATGAGGATCATGGCTTCCATTCCGTAGGCAAGTCAAAAAGGTAACTCTTCTGTTGTGGAGTGCGAGGTTGTCCGATATGCCCACAAGACTTGAGGAAGCTCGTCAGCCCAAGCCCCATTTACGTCTTGTAATCAGCACTTCAATCCAGCCAAAGTGACTTTGTTTGCAGCTTCAGCCTGCCCATTGGCTTGAGGATGTTCTACCGATGTGAACTAGTGCTTTATCTTGAGATTGGCCACCAGATTCCTAAAAGTCGTGTCGGTAAATTGAGTTCCATTGTCCGTGGTGATGGAGTAGGAAACTCTAAACCTTGTGACGATGTTCTTATACAAGATGTTCCAACTTCTTTGGGCGGTGATAGTTGCTAATGGCTCTGCCTCAATCCACTTAGTGAAATATTCAATCTATACTATGAGGTATTTGACTTGTTCCGGAGCTTGAGGAAATGGTCCGAGTAGATCGAGGTCCCATTTTGGAAATGGCCATGGCGAGGTAATTATGAGCTCTTCAGGAGGTGCAACATGGAGTTGGCATGCTTCTGGCAAGTTGGGCACTTCTTAATGAACTCGACTGCTTCCCTTTGTAAGGTCGGCCAAAAGAATCCAGCTCGGATCACCTTCTTGGCCAGTGACTTAGTTCCTAAGTGATTGCCACATATACCATTATGTACGTCTTCGAGGACTTCCTATGTGTGGGGAGTCGGAACGCACTTCAAGAAGGGTATTGAGATCCATCTTTTGTATAAGACATTATGGACCAATGTGTAATTTTGTGTCTCTTTTACGAGTCTTCTGACCTCTGTTTCATCCTTGGAGAGGATATCGAATTTAAGGTAATTGACTATGAGGGTCATCCATCCTAAATTTTGATTTGATATGGTCATTACCTCCGAATTGTCCTCCCCTTTTGATATTGATGGTGCTTGTAGGGTTTTCTGAATAAGGCTTCTATTATTTTTCCTGGCTTGGTGCTGGCTAATTTGGAGAGGGCACAGCTCGAGCGTTTGATTCCCGAGCTATATGTCGGACTTCTACTTCTGAAAAGTGTGCCAGCTGATCTCGGACTTCATCTAAGTGCTTCCTCATAGTGGGATCTTTGGCTTGATAGGTGTCGTTAATCTACGAAGTGATTATTTGGGAATCACTAAACACTATCAACCTTTCAGTCCCCACTTCTTTAGCCAACTTTAAGCCAGCGAATAAGGCCTCATACTATGCTTGGTTATTGGAAGCAGATAACTCAAATCTTAGTGAAAGTTCTATCTGAGTTCCTTGGTCGCTCTCCAAGATCACACAAGCCCCATTGCCGGGTTTGTTGGATGATCCATCTACATATAGGCTCCATGTAGTCGGATCTCCCTGGCTTTCAGTGCATTCAGCGACAAAGTCAGCAAGATATTGTGACTTAATTATTGTCTGAGTTTCATATTTTAGGTTGAACTCGAACAGTTCCACGACCCGTTGTAGCATCTGTCCTGCCAGATCCGTCTTTTGTAAAATATGTTTCATTGGTTGGTTAGTACGAACTTTGACGATATGAGCTTGAAAGTAAGGTCGGAGTCTTCAAGATGTGAGGATAAGGGCATAAGCGATCTTTTTATCTTTTGATAGTTCAACTCTGCTCCCTATAAGGCTTTTCTGACAAAGTAGATAGGTTGCTGCCCTTTTCATCTTCTCGAATCAGGGCTAAAGCTATAGCTCGGCCTGCTATTACCAAGTATAGCACAAGCTCTTCCCTTTCCACAAGTCAGGTGAGTGTGGGGGTTGTCCCAGGAATGCTTTGAAGTTCTGAAAGGGTTGCTCGCATTTTGGGGTCCATTCAAATTTCTTCCCTTTTCTGAGAATTGAGTATAAGGGAAGTGATCTTAGAGCTGATCCAGCTAGAAACCTGGATAGAGTTACCAGTCGAGAAGAACTGCGCCCCCAACCTGGAGGCAAGATAGAGGAAGTACAAATTGGAGATCACCCTGGCAAAACAACAAATATAGGGGCTAACTTGGAGAAAAACCTGAAGGAACAAGAAGAAAGAGCTGCCTTTTAAATTAAGGCTTTCATTATAGCACTTACGTGCTAGCTTCTGATCCCCCTTAATAGTGGCAATTTCTTTCATTGTGGAAAACTTCATACAGAGGTGAGATGTGGAGACAACAGCTGTAAGTCGGTTCAAGGTGGTCCGACCTATTAAGGCATTGTAGGCCGAAGCGACATCAACCACAGTATAATCTATGCTCAATGTCTTCGACCTTGCACCATTTTCAAAAGTAGTGTACACGGAGATGTATCCAAAAGGTCAGATCTCCGTATCTCCTAGTCCAAAGAGTCTGTCTGGTTATGCTATTAGATCCTTTTCTTCCAGCCCGAATTTGTCGAAGGCAGGTTTGAACAAGATGTCTGCCAAACAACCCAGATCTATTAGGGTTCTATGGAGGTTAGCGTTCGCGAGGATCATTGTTATCACCACGGGGTCGTCATGCCCAGGTGTTATCCTTTGAGCATCTTCTTTAATGAACGAGATAGTGGGCAAGTCAGATAGTCTACTATCTTTTCCGACTTGGTACACTTCTATCAGGTGCCTTTTCTGTGACGATTGCGTTGTTCCTCCTCCAGCGAATCCTCCATTGATCATTTGTATGTGTCGTTCCGGGGTCTGAGGTGGATGTTCTTGCCATCCTCCTTCCTCCTCCCTCCTTCTCTTCCTTGGATCATCTGACCTTTCAGCTAAGTATCTATTTAGCTGGCCTTCTCTGGCCAACTTTTCTATGACATTCTTCAGGTCGTAGCAGTCATTGGTGGAATGTCCACAGAGTTTGTGGTACTCACAGTATTCTGTCCAACTGTCTGCCTTCTTATGTTTGATCGGACAAGGAGGTGGAAACTTCTCTGTGTGGCATATCTCTCTGTAAACATCCACTAGAGAGAGTCGGAAGAGAGTATAATTGTGGTATCTTCGGGTTTTGCTCTTCTTTCTTCTTGGGTTCTTTTTCCTTTTTCCAAGGTTGATAGGGCAGGTTTGGTCATGGGAAAGGTTTCCTTAGTAAAAAATTTTTCTCCATGTTGATGTAATTTTCTGCCCTTTCTTGGACTTCATTCAGGAAAACTGCGCGTCGCTTGGATATGGACTGAGAGAATGGCCCTTCTCTGAGGCCATTGACTAGCCTTATGATCACAGCTTCAGTGGACAGATTTTGAACCTCCAAACATGATTTATTAAACCTTTTCATGTAGTCTCGGAGAGTTTGTCCGACCTCTTGCTTAACTCCTAAGAAGCTCAGGGTGTGCTTCACTTTATCCTTTTGGATAGAGAACCTGGTCAAAAACTTCTTCGCAGGTCATCGAAGCCATTTAACGATATGGGGGTAAGTTATCAAACCACTTCATTGCAATTTTGGTTAAAGTGGTCGGGAAGACTTTGCAGTGGTTGGCATCAGAGGCGTCGGCCAGGTACATCTAGCTTTTAAAGTTGCTGAGATGATATCTTGGGTCAGTCATTCCGTCATAGAGATCTATGTCGGGAGTTTTGAAGTTCCTAAGAACTTTAGCTCGCATGATCACTTCTATGAATGGGTCATCTCCGCCTAGGGGCTTTCCTCCCGATCAACTCGGTTGTTTCGGTTTTGAAGGTCGGCCTTTAACTTTAAGAGCTTTTTCTCCAATTCTCCCTGTCGTCTCACCTCTCTCCATAGTTCCCGTTCTTCTTCCCGTTGTCGCTCGGCTTCGTGCTCGAGCTGTTCTAGTCGTTCTCGCTGACCATGAAACAACTCTAGCAACTCCGTTGTTTGCAAAGGGTCTTCCTCTGCAGGTAAGTGGACCTCTGATTGGATCGCCTAGGTTGAGGATTTCTCGATGCACCTTCTCCATGAGGAACATGCGTTTGTGATGGTGGAGGAAGTATAATGGCATGGTCCTCTATTTAGGGCTCAGGCTTAGTCTCGGATGTTATATGCCCATCTTCATACTGGTGGTCCGCCATAATTAGGGGTTAAGTCCCAGGTCCCCGGCAACAGCGCCAATGTTCCGATAGTTACCTAAAACGTCGATTTGGACTTGAACGTGAGGTCCAGATCCCTTTGTATGGTAGCATCCGACTTGCTGATGTCGAGGTGCCATCTATCCGAGTTTCTCGTGAGGAGGTGGGGGTGGTACATACAAGAGACTCTTATGCTTAAGTCAACAAGGACTTTAGGCAGGTTTTTAGTAAATTGGAACTTAAATTATACCTGAAGGGTGTCAGTGTATTTATAGTGGAGTCGATAACCACTTTTGTTTGGAGTAGTTCCATCTTTATTGATGAATAACCATTTTCTTTATCTTGGGAGTTCGTTGGCATCTATCTTTTAAGGAAGATAGAGATTGTAGGAGAGTTTTTTGGAGACAGTTACCTATTTGGGCAGGTAGAATTAGACTCTTTTGCAGTGTCCGACCTCTTTATAAAGATCAGATGAGAGAAAAGATCTCTTTCCTAAATTAGACTGACAATCTTTATTAGACCTGACTTTAATTTATTAGGTCACGATATAAACAATTAAATACATTTTATAAAAAGTCACCAAAAATACAGATATATTTTAAAAAAATTAGTGTGTGTTAAATGCGTATACAATTGATTTATCCACTAATTTACAGATAATATTGGAATCATTGCCAATAAAAGTTATTATTTTAATAAAATAAAATAAAATTAACAAGCAGACAGCCACCGCTTTTATTTCATTTTTCAAGATCGGCCGTCTCATAGTCATAGCTACTCCGCATAACAAGGGAAAAAAGTACCTTTTTTTTTTTTCATAGAACAATTTTAAAGTTAAACAGGATAAATTAAAAAAAAATTGATGGTAGGGAGAATGTATTACCTTTTTTTTAACATTATTTAATATTGATACTTTAGAAATGACATCATTCATTTTAAAAATTTAAATTAATAAAAAAATACAATATAAATAATTATATTTTTTATTTTTTTATTTTATTTGTTTTATATTTTTATTTTTAAAATTTATCAAAAATTAAATTCTAAATTTTTTTGATATAAAATTTTAATATAATATTAAAAAATTTAACTTTATAAAAAAATAATATAAATAATTATATCTTTAACAAAAATATAAAATAAACACTACAAATATTAATAAATTTAATAAATAATTATTTTTATTTTCTCTTTTTAACTTTTCTAAGTGGAAGTTCCTTTGTTCTTGGTTAGTTTTTCACTTTTCCTACTCATTATTTTTATTATTATTTTTAGAAATATTATTTGAATGATTAAAATTACTTATTCATTTAGATCATCATTATTATCATTGGAAGAGCTGCTATCACATCTAATTATTATGAAATTAATATATAAATAAACAATTAATTTTAGTTCTTTAAATAAGACAATAATTTTTTTATGTAATTAGTTAGAATTTATATTTTTTGTTTTATACAAAGAATAATCATATATTATTACATAAATGATAAAAATAATTAATTTTTAAATATATTATTTAAAAAATTATTTAAATCGCTGAAATTAATTGAATGACCGTATAAATTTTTTTTTAAATATTAGGTGATTTAGTATTTCTTTTAACCAAATTATATTATACGTTCTTTTTCTCTCGTTTATTTTTTTTTAATTTCTTCTCCTCCTTTTATATATGTTCAGTAAAATTAAACTACTGAGTACAAAAATTTTGTGATGACCAACAATTTTTTTTTAACTCATTCAATCAATAAAATAAATCTAAAGTATTAAGTATCATTAGAACTCAACACAAAATTATTAAATAAAAAATTAGTATAAAAAAGGAAAAAAAGTAGAGCAGCAGTAGAAGTAATTTATGAACTATGTAACAAAAACTCTTGTACTATATTAATAAACTTCTGTGCTATATACAAATATTTTTGTGCCATATAAATATTTTTTGTACTTTTCAACAAATTTTTTTATATTATATCAATAAAAATAATGTAAAAATAAAGAAGAACGTACATATATTATAGGTGAGTGTTTTTTTTTTGTTAAATTTGAATTAATTTAATTAAAATTAATTAATAAAATTATTTGTATATATAACACCATTAAAAATTTTGTATACTATCAGAACATTAAAATTAAATTTTACTATTTATTGAAAAATTACTCAATAATATATTTTAAATATTTTTTATTTTCCTTGTTAAAGTTTATATTTCATAATACTTTATTTATATCTTAATTTCTTTGCGATGTGCTACGATTAGAGCGGCTTAGATTTGATTTCGGTCATAGTATAATATTTTTTACTGCAATCATCATATAAATTTAATTTTAATATATTAAAATGCCTGTTTATCAGCAAAAAGTTAAAAAAGAGGTATTATTAGAAAAAAAAATGACAACCAAAAAGACAAAAAAGATAAACTTTAAGCTAAATCATTAATGCATATATTCAACGTAGTGGTTATAGACTTATAGTAGAACTTTTATTTTTATATATTAGATTATAATTTATAAGTGTATAATTTTTAAAGATGATCTAACCTATATATATTATATATTGTTATGGGTATTTACAAAGTATTAATGATGTTTTATCTTGATATGATTAAAATAATATCTTTTTATAAAACGTCAGTAATATTTTATCTTTTAATAATTAAAAAATATTTTTTATAAAACGTCAATAATATTTTGTATTATTATTATAACAATATAAAATATTAAAATAATCAAATATTATTATATTTCACACTAAAATTATTTATATCTAAAAATTTTAGCTAGTTATAGTATTGTGCCTCGAATTTAATATATCTACGAAGCACAAATATAAATACAAATATAAATATAAGATATAATATGACACGAAATATAATGACGTACTAATTTTAAAAAATTATCCGACACAAAAATATGCATATATAAATAATATATTTATTAATATTAAGTTAATAACTATTTTTAAAAAACAATCATATGACATGTATTTATTTTAAAATGTATAGATATTTAAAAGATAAAATTCTAAATTCTTATGGCTTATTTACACTTTCTTAACTTTTGAATTGTTTTTAACATTTTCTACTCATCTCTCACATTTCTACCATAATTTAAGAACGAAAGTTATTTTTGTACAATCTACTTGTTTTTGGTATAAAACAACAACTAAACAATATAATCAATAATCAAATGAAAATATTAAAATTGATGATACACAATAACAGAAGTCTAATTCAACAATTGATACATAAATGATAAATCAATAATTTGAATTAAAGAGATGTATAGAACAAAATAGAATCAAAGAGAATCACAGAGCAAAAATAGAATTAAAGAAAATCAGAAAGCAAAAACAGAATAAAAAAAGAAGCTCAAAATCAAAGAGAAGTACAAAACTAAATTTTGGATGATGAAAAAATAAAAATTCTCTTTTACTTGAATAGAGGAGGCAAATGGCGATTGGAGAGGTGATGAACACAGTAGCGAGCATGGGTGAGCAGGGAGCGGTGACAAACACCCACGACAGTGAACACGGATGAGTAGAAAGCGACAACGAATACCCACAGTAACGAGCAGCATAAGCTAAGATTGAGAGTGACGAGGATGACGACGAACAGCCACGGCGGCGACGAGGTGTGGAGAAGATATTGAGATTGAGAGTGAACCCACAATAGCGACAACCGAAGGTGTGGAGATTGACAACGATCACCCGTCCGACGGCGAGACTAAAGGTGGCGGCAAACCGACAGTGACGAGGAGAGGTTGAATGGGTGTGGAGGCAAAGATGGTAGAAGGGGAAAAGTTAGGGACTTAGTTATTATCTTGTATCTTTCATTCTTGCTATTTCACTTTTGTAAAAATTAGTGAATTTCAGTTTTGGGCAGTGTCAACATACACCCTACCCGCGGATACCCAATCCTATCCAATCCGATTGGGTAGGGTTGAGTACGAAGCGGGTTTGAACGTGGATCGGATATGGTGTGGGTTGAGTCTCAATCCTACCCAACTAATCTGCATCATATATTGTTATAGGTGGGTGTTGAACCAAGCACCTCTCACTTGATGCAAAAAATCTACCATTGAACCAAGATCGTCAATTAATAATTAACATCTTTGTTTATATAAAAATTAATTTTATTTTAATGATATATAAATACAACACTATATCACAACATTTTATTTGTGTTTGTGTTATTAATTTAAACAAAGACTTTTATATAGAATTGAATATTTGATGGTTATATTTTTTATGGGGTAATTATGTTATTTATCGGATGATTGTGTTGTTTATATTAAATTTTTAATTTGCATATTCATTAGATTATATAATAATATTGTATATTTGTGAGAATTTACAGATAGAGCCAGATACTCACGAGTAGAGTCGGATATCTGCAGATTGACCGCAAGTAAAGTTAGAGTTGAGTTATTCTCAACCTGTAAGTAAGGTAGAATTAAATTTTAGTAACAAATTCAACTCATAGGTAGAAAGTAGGATTAGAGTTAAATTCAAACTCTATCATATCTTACATATTGTTATTCCTAAATAAAAATGTCAAACGAATATTTATGTGTATTGTGTTTAAAATATATTCCACATGTAACCACCACAATTCAACAAATTATCCTTAAAAAAACGACAATTAAAAAGAACCTCTTTAATATTCCTTTTACAAAACAAAAATTTTTGAAAGGAGAAAACAAAAATTGATGCATGTCTCTTGCTTCCATGATCATCACCCATGATTATACACATTAAAACATACAGAGGGCAGTGAGATATAATAAAAATAATGGATCAAGTTCCTCTTAAGGAAAGGGGAGAATGATGGATATATTAGATCAAAAATTTTGTTTTTTCATAAAATCAGGTCCGACTTGCATATTTTAAATTTTTTAAATTCATCACATTCAAATCGGATAATTTGATTTAAACATTAAAAATTTTAAATTTTATTTTAATACAAATTAGAGAGTTCGATTTCAATCTTTTTTAAATTGGATTGTCTGTTTTTTGCATTAGATCGAATAATTCCATTTACACTCGCAAATTATTTCACATTCAGATATAAGTCATATAATACTTTAATGGCTCATAACACTTAAAGATACTAATTTCAATCGAATAAAATTTTTTTTCGAAAGATCAAGATCTTTTATATAAAAAAATTAGTAAAATAATAAAATAAAAAATAATTATTATTAAATTAAAATAATAAAAATTATAAATCTAACAATAATTAATTTTTTATTTAAATTTCGTTAGGAAATCAATAGAGTATTTGTACAATGTGTACAATGAGCTATTTATTTAACTCAATATGAGTTAAAAAATAAACATTTAGAATAAAATATTATTAATTTCTCAAACACAATACACTTATAATATTTAAAATAATCATCCGAGTACTAGTGAACATATCTAAACTCCCATCGTACAGATACTCTATTGACTTCCTATACTTTCTTTTTTTATTTTATTATTTTACTATTATTTAATTTTAAAATATTTAAATTCAATAAATAATAGTGAGAAAAATAATTAATCGAGAAACTACAAAGGACAAGAGCATAACATTTGCGTCCTTGGTTCAGGATCATGTCCCTTCCATCCACGTGCTTTTCTTAATTATACCCTTCGCTCTTCCCCACCCCTACCTCTCTCTACACTCTACTCTTTACTCAACTACGCCCTATCCCTAATCCCTATTAATGCTTCCCTCTCCATTTTTCTCTTTTCTCCCACTCACCAATGCAATTCCTCCCTTCCTTCAACCCTACTCCAACAACAAATCTCTCAAATTTAACACAACTTTGAATTTGAACAAATCAGGGTCAATTTTCTTTTTCTTTTCTTTTCTTTTCTTTTACATAATAATAATGTACTACTATAATACTATTGTTTTGTTCTCAAATTAAAAATCGAGAAAAGAAAAATAAGCTTATTCCTGCGCTAAGATACAAATGCATATGGTAGCAGTCACCAAGTTCAGTAAACAGTACCACAAGTACTTTAGTGAGTCAGAGTCAGAAAAAAAAAACCACAAAAACACATCACCTTCTCTCTCATCCGTTCAGATCTGAAGGCCGTGTCTGCTAATAACAACATCCCTACCGTACAGCTGGCTGTGTCTGCGTCCTTGATATCCATCCCAGCCACCTCGTAACAACCCCCTCTTCTCTTCTTCTTCCTCCTCTTACTCCTTGTTCTTCTTCTCTGTTACTACCGTTACCGTTACCGTTCCTCACAAACCTGCTCAATCCCGTTATCTCAGACATACTCCTCGTGTTAATTACCAAATTGCCCCCGATTTCAGCACCACTACCGTTATTATGCTTACTTATTATCATCTCCGATGTCAGGTAAAGTAGATCCGACGGCTGAACATCGCTCCACCGTTGTAACTGCCCTCGCAACAAACCATTATAATCGTAACCGCATTGTTTAGGGGTAGGAGAGACAATTATCCTGTGCTCCAACCTCCGTTCCGCACCGGTGCTCCTCCTTTCTTTCTCTTTCTCCGCTTCCTGATGCGTCGTCGTTTTCATCAACAGCATCCCGTCTTTTCTTGGACGCATTAACCACTTCTTGTTATTATTATTATTATTCGATTTCGATGTCGTTGCACACGTGGCACTATCAAGCGACCTCCTAAACGACGACGTTGGCGCTGCGTTTCGTCGTTCTGTTTCGTTCTCGTTCTCAACAATGATCTCCAAGAACCCTCCTTCTTTCTCACCAACCCACGAATGCCTTCCGGAGACTCGCCGTGTTTCGTACCTCTCCGAACACGCTTCGTTCTCGCTCTGAGGGTGCACCGGTGCGGCTGCATTGTTGTCTTCCACCAGAAGAATGTCCTCCGGATCCACCTGGTGCCGGCACAAAGGACACGTGGAGTGCGCGTCAAGCCACGTGTCCACGCACTCCACGTGGAACGCGTGCTTGCACTTCGGGAGGAGCCGGAGGACTTCAGAGGACTCGAATTTTGCGAGACAAATCGCACAATCGAGTCCTTCTTTTTGTCCCCGGAGGGATCCGAATCTGAAGATCGGAAGCGATTCCACTATGGAACGGTCGATGCCGGAGTTTTTTCTTCCGGCGAATGTTGCCGCGCGTGAGGTGTAATTGTAGCGGGTTCTGGTAGCTCCGGTGGAGTCGGTGGCGCCGCCGTTGCAGTGCTTGATGTAGAGGAGGAGGAGGAAGGTGAGAGAGAACATGGTGGTTAATATGCCAACTACCACCGCCATGCCTGGCTTGAAGGCGGATGAAGTTCTTTGGGAATCCGGCGGCGGTGGTGGCGGTGGCGGCGGCGGCGTTTCTCTAGTTTGATTAGCCACTGCATATGCAACAGTGCTGAGGTTAGCAAGTAGAAGAAAAGTGAATGTTATTAAAAACGAGAAGAATGAAAAAGAAGAAGAAGCCATGTGAAAGAGTGAGAGCAATGATAATGAAAATGGTGGTTATGGAGTGATGGTAGTGTTTATGTGGAAAATATCATTAAGAGAGAAGAAGAGAGAGAAGAGGGAAGTGGCTGGGCTCTGTTTGTGAGCATTAAATTTCAATCATGTGAGGATGGTGAGAAAGAGGACAGTGAAAATGAATGAATGAATGAACGAATGAAAGTGTGTGTTAATGGTTATGGTGTTAGTGGCTGTTATGGAAGAGATTCTATGTGGTAGGGATTCAGGGGAAAAAGTTACAAAAAGACAAGACAAATAACATACCTTACGTTTGCCCTTTATTAATTCAATATATTAATATAAAAACAATTTTTGGATGTATCTTTGTATATAATTATGCTACATGACAAGTGCTATGTTTAACTTAAAAAGTATGCTTTTCACAAGAAAAATACATATATGTGCTTGGTTCCACTATAAGAGAAATATGAGTATTGTGTATTATTCTACGTATATAATAATGTACGCAACATAATTGAACATATGATCGATGATTAGCAAAATTTCCAACATGAGAAGCCATGCAATGACAAGTTTTATATTAATTTTTATTACAATTAACTATCTGCAATTCTCTTACAACATGCATGTGACACTGTACTTTATATATCCTAGCTAGAAAATACTAGTTGACAAAATGATTACTTTTCAAAATTAATATCTAAATTTTGATGCATGCTAAAAGAGCCTTTTCTATCTCTCATGTAATTATTAGAAGTGGGGGGGAAAGAAAAACATTTATCGGAAACGAGAAAACAACATATGTATAGATGACGAAAACACCAACAAACATCGGACAATAACCCAACAATATCGGCAGAGATAAAAAGGTTGACAAAAAAGGGGTTATGATTCTTCAAATTGTTACGTAGGTTGGATGGATCCAACGGCCTCTCACCATCAAGAAATCATCATCCATCATATAGGAAAGGAACCCATCATATCATGTTCTTAATTAGCTTAGGCATAGACTACAAATATAGCTTGGAAGGACCACAAGGATTGCTCATACACAAATGTTTTTTATTAGTCTCATTTTTCTAATACCAGATTAAATTATTAAAATTTGATATTTTAAATGTAATTTTATTTTAGAATAAATAACTATTTTTTATTATGAAAGATTTAGATATTGACGAGTCTATCTGCGAAAAAACAAAAATAATATTATATCTATAAAAAATAAATTTTATTTTACAAAACTATTCAAATTTTTTTGTTTCTTTTTATTTTTGTTTGTTTATTTCATTTTTTGTTTTTTTTTTATTTCATTTTACCGAAAAAATTAATTGTTGTGTTGAAGAAGGTGTACAGAAAAGATAAATATAGTGGTAAAAGAGGAAGAAGAGAGGGTGTGAGATTTGCTAGGGAGAGTGGTGGTGAAGGATTGAAAGTTGTAGTTGGATCATAAATAAATTTTAATTGAAAATTTGAGTTAAATAGATTAGGTTAAAGTAGGTTACGATGAGTATTTTGAAAATTTTGAATAATTTTTTAGAGTTTAAATATTTTTGTTGGTCCAAATCCATTTTTTATGAGTATAACGTCAGTTTTATTTTTTTATGAATAAATTTGTGGGCATTTAAATCTTTTATGATAAAAAATAATTATTTATTTTTTATTTTATTTATTATAATAAAAAATTAATTTGAATGATAAAAGATAATACTTCATTTAAAGAAGTCATATTATACTTACAGATATCAAATAAAAATTATATCTCAATAATCTAAAAAATAGTTATCTATTATTGAGAAAAGGTAAATTCAATCTATATGTTGATGCACGAAAGAACTAAGAAAATGTAAAGAGAAAATTCTTTGCTAATTTTCTTGTGTGAGAATATAGAAATAAAGTTAGTGATTGAACTAATTTTTTTCTTTACTAGTAAATTTATACATAGACTAAAAATAGTAATCTAACTAACTACTTATAAATATAATCAGTTCTAACTAAATTTAACTAATTAACTAACACGTGCATGCACACATGCCGTGATGCGTGAAAAAAGATGAGGGTCAAGTCACACCCTCTCTCAAGTCAAGCATATGTATGTTAAGAAGCCTGAACTTGTGATGGCATGAACCGAACAACTTAAGACTCAATGCTTTAGTGAGAATATCAACAGCTTGCTCTGCTAACTTGATGGGCAGCAGTTTGATCACTTGTTCTTTTATTTTGTCATGAACAATGTGACAATCTACTTTTGTATGCTTTATTCTTTCATGAAAAATGAATTAACAGCTATGTGCAATGCTACTTGGCTGTTAGAGTAAATTATTATTGGATTCGTTGGTGATAATTTTAGTTCAATCATGATGAAACGCATCCACTGAGTTTCGTACGTTGCTACTGTGAGAGTTCTGTACTCAACCTCTACTGATGTTCTTACTTTCCCATGTTATCAAGCTAGTCCCTAATAAGAAACAATAGTGCATAACTGACCTCCTTGAATCAAGATATGCGGTCCAATCACTGTCTAAATACTCAATCACCTCACGATCTAACTTTGCTGAGAAGAAATCCTTGTTCTGGAGAAGATTTCAAATCCCAATACTCTTCGCTTCGAAGTGTTCATTAGTGGCGCACTCTAGAATTTGGCTTAATTTGCCAACTACATAGCTAATTTTTGGTCTTGTGTTTGTTAGATAGAACAATCACCCAATCAACCGTCGATATTTAGTATTATTTTCTAATAATATTGTCCCTATTGATTTTGATAGTTGCATGAAGTAATTCATTGGATTTGTGGCACCTTTAACTGCTAGCATCCCATAATCTTCAAGTAATTCAAGACAGTATTTTTGTTGGTACATGACAAATTTCTCCTTGTTTTTAACAAACTCAATGCCTAAGAAGTACTTAAGCTGACTAATATCTTTGATTTGAAAGAGCTTGAGCAAATGATTCTTGACTGCTTGGATTTCAATCATACCATTTTCTGTCAAGATGAGGTTATCGACATACATAAGTATATATTGAAGGAATTGCTGGAGCGCTTAGTGAAGAGATAATCATCATATTTCGATTGGTGGTACCCAAAATTAGTAAGTGTTGTCGCAAGTTTAGTATGCTACTGCCTACTTACCTGCTTTAAGCCAAAGAGGAATTTTGTAAGCTTGCAAACTAAACTAGAATCATCAACTTTAAGTCTTGGTAGGGCTTTCATATACACATCTTCAGGAGATTCCCATTAAAAAATGTCGTATTTACATTGAGTTGATGCACTATTTAATTGCTGGTGTCTGCAATAGCAAAAAAATTTTTCAATGTGTTCATTTGAACAATAGGGTTGAATGTATCAAAGTAATCATGTCTAAAGACTTGGGTGAATCCTTTTACAACGAGACGGTTCTTTTATCTCTCAACACTTTCATCGGCGTTTTGTTTTAAAAACCCAATTTTTGCTTATTGCAGACTTCTCCTTTGGCAAAATAACAAGAAACCAACTATTGTTCTTTTCTAGAGCTTCAAGTTCTGAAAAGGTGAGTTCAGGCGTTATGTTGATATAAGAGAGAGATTTGAGAATTAAAAAATTGTAGGAAAATTTTTTTTTACTGATTCTCTTGTATGAGAATGCAAAAATGAAATTAGTGATTGAACTAATTGTTTCTGTTAATTTATACATAGACTAAAAGTAATAATCTAACTAATTAATTATAAATAAAGTCAGTTCTAACTAAATCTAGCTAATATGTGTATGTACTCGTGCACTGATGTGTGAAAAAATATTGAACTAAAATCTGAGAGTGAGTTCAATATTTGATTCTTAAGAATTTTAAAAGATAAGAACAAAGACAAAGATAAGTCTATTTAGTTTCTAATTCTTCGAATGAAATGTACGTTATTTTTTTTATATATGTTAGAAACAAGAGAGATTTGAAGAAAGTGTTTTGTGTATGATTTAATTGTGTCGAAATACAATATACAAGGGGTATATATAGGTGCTAGAAGAATCAGAGTAATAAAAGTATAAAATCCTATAATTAATATACAAATATGCTATATAAATATAAATGATACTAATTGATCTAATATTGATTCTAATATATTCTCTAACATCCCCTCTCAAACTCAAGTGAGAGCTAAGGATACTATCTTGAGTTTGGATACCAAAGCCCGAAAACGAGTCGGATGATGAGCCTTCGTGAAGATATTAGTAGTCTGATCCAGTGTTCCAACAACGACGAGACGAACAACATCAACAAGGATGCATTGCCGAACAAAGTGATAATCAATCTCAATGCGTTTGGTGCGTTCATGAAACACATCATTGTGGGCAATCTGAATAGCACTGCGGTTGTCACAAAAAATATCAGTGGGGACGACTGTGGTGCACCTAAGTCTTCGAGAAGCCAACGAATCGAGACAACTTCAGTAGTGGTGTCAATGAGAGCACGATATTCAACTTCCGTGCTTGACCGAGCAGTGAACGTCTGCTTCTTAGCTCACTAGAAAATGAGAGAGTCGCCAAAAACCAAACAATAACCAGTAGTAGAACGACGATCAGTGGGATCACCAGCCCAGTCAGCAACTGAGTACGCCTAGAAGGATAAAGATGAATGGGCAGAAAAATAAAGGCTGTGAAATAGGGTGCCTTTGATGTAACAAAGAATGCGAAGAACTGCCGCATAGTAAGTAGTACGCAGAGTTGACAAGAACTGGCTAAGAACATGAACCGGATAGGCAATGTCTGGTCTAGTGACAGTTAAGTAGACTAGTCCTCCAACTAACTATCGATAAAGAGTAGGATTATCCAAAACAGTGTCATAGGAGTAAAACAAACATTAGGCTCAAGAGGAGTAGATTCAGTGCAACTATCTGTAATACCAGCTTGATCAAAAAGATTCGAAGCATATTTAGCTTAAGAGAGATATATACCATCATCTGTGAATATGGCCTTGAGACCAAGAAAATAATTGAGAAAACCAAGTTTTTTCATCTCAAAAATACGGTGAAAGGAGGCTTTAAGATCAGAGATACCATCAACATCATCTCCAGTAATGATTATGTCATCAACATACAAAAGCAGAAGAACAACTCCACGTTCACTTTTACGAATAAAGAGAGCATTCTCATGAGGGATGCAAGTGAAACCGAGATTGAATATAGTGGTGCTGAACTTGTCAAACCATTCACGAGGAGCTTGCTTAAAATCGTAAAGTGCCTTGCGAAGGAGACAAACTTTGCTAGAAGGACAAGGATAACCCGAAGGAGTTTTCATATAGACCATCTTTTTCAAATCCCCATTAAGAAATGCATTCTTCACGTTCATCTGACTGAGAGACTATTTTTTGACTACAGCAATGGCAAGAAGAGCTCGAACAAATGTGAGAAGAGCAACAGGAGCAAAAGTTTCTTCATAATCAATACCATACTCTTGCGTACAACCTTGAGCAACCAATCGTGCCTTATAACGGTTAATAGTACCATCAGAGCGAGTCTTGATTTTGTATACCCATCTACTTCCCACAACTTCCTGATTAAAAGGAGGATCAACCAAATCCCAAGTGTGTACTATTTCGAGTGCCTGTATTTCTTCCTGCATTGCTTATTGCCAATTTGGATTTGTGGAGGCCTCTCTGAATGACTTAGGTTCATGTTGATGAATAATAGTAGAAAAACAATGATAATAAAGAATATGAGGATGTAGATTTCTTATTCTAGAAGAACAAGTGGAAGGAGGAGGCATGACGGTAGGAGCAGGATCGTCATCTGGTCTGGAATCATCGGGAGATGGAGAATGCGGAAGAACAGGAGGCTGTAGAGGGTGACTCGAGATAGAACCTGTAGAATCATCACTAGAAAAAAGATCAACATTGGAGTTAGTGAAAAAATATGACTGGGTAGAAAGAATTGACTCAAAGGAGGAGAATCGAGAAAACATGTGATGCTCCCAGAAGACAAGACGACGAGATATACGAATATGTTTAGAGAGAGAATTCCAACAACGATAACCCTTGTGTTCAGTGCCATAACCAAGGAAACAATACATACGAGCCCGAGGTTTAAGTTTACTATGTTCATGAGGCTGAAGAAGAACAAAACAGACACAACCAAAAATTCGAAGAGAACTGTAATCTGGAGGGGTATGAAAGAGACGCTCAAAGGGAGTAACATTACCAAGAACAGAAGAAGGAAGTCTATTAATAATATGAACATCAGTAAGAACAACTTCACCCCAAGTACACTCAGGACACGAAGAAGAAAGAAGTAATGCACGAACAGAGTCAAGAATGTAACGGTGTTTGCGTTTAGCTCGTCCATTTTGTTGAGACGTACCAGGATAAGAAAACTCAGACAAAGTACCCTATTCTGCAAGAAAAGTAAAAAGTTTGGAATCACGATATTTTATAGCATTATCTCGTCAAAAAAATTTAATGACCTTGGAAAACTGAATTTTAATCATAGTGGCAAAGTTAATATAAATCTGAGGTAACTCATGGCAATTAGTCATCAAATAAATCCAAGTAAAGCATGAATAATCTTCAATGAAAACGATAAAGTATCGAGCTCCTCCCATAGAAGCGATGGGAGCAAGGCCCCAAACATCAGAGTGGATAAGATCAAAAGGAGAGCAAGCAAGAGAGAAATTATTGTGAAAAGACAAAGCAGGTTGTTTAGCAGTTTGATAAGAAATACAATCAAAAGACTCATTAGGAACCTGACCCAAAATACCCTGAGCCTTAAGAGGACGCAATTTTCCTAAGGAGCTATGAGCAAGACGTTGATATCATAAGTGAAGGGCAGATGAAGAAGAAGCAGCACAAATATTTGGCACAGGAGAAATATGAAGAGTCTCGAGTTCAAACAACCTTTCGACTTTATGTCCAGTCCCGATGATTTGGCCCGTCCGATGATCCTGCACACGACAACTAGAAATGGAAAAAGTGGCATTAAAACCCAGATTAACAAGTTGACCAACAGAAATAAAATTAAAGTTCAATTTGGAAATATAATAAGTATCAGGGAGATCAAAAGTTGACTGAAAGATTGAACCCTTGCGTGTTGCGTGCAAAAGGGAACCATTAGCAGTATTGATAGGAGGTGCATTTGTAGTGGTAGACAGAGACGAGAAAAGATTATGCAATGGAGACATGTGATTAAAGTAACCCGAGTCAAAATACCATTTAGAATTACTTGGAAGAGTCGAAAAAACAGCAGGAGTATTACTAGAAAGGGAGAGAAGATGCTGAAAAAGAGACGCAATTGTTCATACCCTGGGTCGAGCTGTCCGACCCGGGATGTTCTACAGACAAAGCGACCGACCTCTTTAGGTCAGGACAACCCAACCTCCTTTTAAAGAGCTCGGCCAAGTCACAGGAAAGCCCAAACAATGGGCCCAAATAGAGGAACACGTCCCAAAACCAAGGGCAGCCTAAGCCCATAAAGATAAAGGCGGTTCCCTTAAAGATGACCTCACTTAAAGATAAGATAAGATAAGATAACTAACTTATCTTATCCGCAGGAGGCCACATCTCACCATTATAAATACACTGGAGCAACCAGGTATAACTCATAATCTGATTCTACTCAATACCTGCTTAATACCCATGCTAACTTAAGCATCGGAGTCCCTTGCAAGTACCCCCCACCCTCCGGGGACGAAGGATTAGCACCATTACCAAGTCTTACAAGTCGGACACACCAGCTCCGGCCGCTATAACACCTGCCGGATACGTCGGCTCCGACCAACACAGAAGATCTCGACCGAGATCGACCTACAGTTTCAGATAACCCTCGGAACAACAATATTAGAGAGAGAGATAGAAGATGGGTTGAGAGGAGCAGAGGTGGTAGATTCAGTAGCAGTAGAAGCAGGCACATTCTTGGAGAAGTTGGGATAAGAATGATGCTCGAAGTGAGCAAGGCGTGGTGGGCAAGTAGGACAGGCTGTAATAAAATATTTTGAGAGCTTGCAGTAATGACAGAACACTTGTGGACAATTGTAGCTAATGTGACCTTTCTGTTGACATTTATGATATTCAACAGAAAGACAATCTGAGAAGAGGTACCCAGAACGATTACAGTTGCGATAGAATTCATCCTTTCTATCTGTGGCAGCATAAACATCTTATTTTTCCGTAATAGCAGATACAAAGATCAAAGAGAGGAGAAAAAACTGCAAATTCGGCGTCGAAAGTGAGAAAATGGAGGGCAGAATCGAAAAGAGTTCACCAAAAAATCTTAGGGAAGATCCCACTGTGTGCCACGTCAGATGCCACGTCAGCAGGGAGATGAGACGTGGCGAGAGAAGCACGAAGACGTGTCAGCGCTGACGCGGCGAGGATGTGGCGCGCGGGTCGGGTCGTCTGAGACGCGGGTCGAGCCATGAATCCTTAGCGTGACACGTGGTGAGACGGGAGCCGTTGATTTAGTGCTCTGAGCATCAGATATGTGGAGCTTCTTGCGTGACACAGAGTCGTGGATCTGGGTCGTTGATCTGACAGCGCTGGAGACGTCTGAAAGGAGGAAAACTTCAACCAGACAAGGGGCTTCTGGCGGCGCGTTGCGGCGGATTCCAGCGGCGAATCTGGAGTTGTTGAAAACTTCACGACGAAATGAAGGCGGCGACAAACCAAAGCGTCAGGAAATGGTCTAAAAATAAAGACAAAATACTGCCGGAGGAGATAAAACACAAGAGCTAGAAACCAATTTTCATGAAAAAAATAAACTAAACTCTTGATATCATGTTAGAAACAAGAGAGAGATCTGAAGAATGTGTTTTGTGTATTATTCAATTGTGTCAAAATACAATGTATAAGGGGTATATATAGGTTCTAGAAGAATCAGAATAATAAAAATATACAATTCTATAATTAATATACAGATATGCTATATAAATATAAATGATACTAATTGATCAATATTAATTTTAATTTATTCTCTTACAAAAAATATATATATATCTTAGGGTTATTAATCGAAATTCTTTTTGAAAAAATATAAAATTTAAAATTTTTAGTCTAGACTTCTTTTAATAACAATCTATGATGGATATATATTAACTAAATTCTTAAAATTTATTTTATAACTATAAAATAACAAGTTTTAAATAAAGCTAAAGTGTTATTTGAATCTTTAATATTTGAACTAAATTTTATCCTAATATTTAAAAGTCATATTTTGTTTCAAATATTTTATTTATCTTATTTTTATTCTTTGATTAAAATGATTTTTTTAAATAATTTTTTTATTATTCTCTTCTTCTTTCTTTTATTGTTTTTCATCAATCTAATTTTCAAATTGCTACAATTATTATTATGGTCATCATATATACGATTGTTATCGTTATTTGGAAGATGATAACAAAAGAAAATATATATTTTTAGAAAAAAAAAAACTTCAATTTTTTACATGAACATTAATTAAAAAAAATGACGAAACAAGAGGTTTGATATAAAAAAAAATATGACGTTTTAAATGTAAGTAAAATTAAGACTTAATTTAAACATAAAAGGTTAAATTATTGTTTTACCCTTTAAATACAAACATATATAGATGATGAATTATTTTGTCATTACTACTACTACTACTGTATATACGTTAACTTTTCTCTTGCTTGTTCCCTTGTCATGAATGTTGCTAGAAGTCGAAGAGGCTGTATAGTGATTCTGTATTCTCATATGGATTTTGCTTTAATGCTTCTGTTTTCAAGGATCATCACTTTGTGTTTATATATCCTCTTTGCTTTTAATTTGCATCGCTTTTTTGTTGTTCCTTGAATCATGTGGAGTAGTCTCATCAAGCTAGCTGCATATGTCAATATGTCTATTAACAGTTTTTAGAGACACAATAGCCACCATTAATTATTTTTCTATTGTTAGTCGAAAATAAATAAGTTTTTGAGTTTTGAAGTAGAAATTTATTTAATGGGTCGAGATGGTATATCCACAAGAGAGTGAATTTTGATTGATAAAGACTTAATTATTGGAGAAACTAAGTTGGGTTGATTTAGTAGTTAGTTCACTAGTCTGCTTAAGTAAGTGTCGGGAGTTTAAATCCCGCCTTGTGCATGCAGCAACCCATTGATCAGCGACAAACCTTTAAAATAGAACTCAGTACTGTAATGAATTAGTCATTGACCTGTTGAGTTAAGGGATACCGTGAAAAACAAAAAAAAGACTCATAAAAACATGAAGTAATCGAGATAATTATAGATAACATTCATGTGGGATATATCTGTTTGATTTTGATTGGTTGAAAAATTTTATAAATAGTTAAAAAATAAAAAGAAAAAGGATTGAAATCTCATATAAGAAAACACCCTCGTACATTTATATTTTCATCGAACTTCTGAATCTGCTAAGAGTTTTATTTTATAAATTTTTTTTCATATTTTTTAATTTTAATTTAAATTTTTTGTAATTTTTATTTTTTTGCAAATTTATCTTTTCAGCAAATTTATTTTTTTAATTTCTTTTAAGATTTAGTATTTTATTTTTTTATTTCAAAAGTCTTTCGATTCTATCAAAGATAATTTATTGTTTTATTTAAATTTAATGTTATTCATTTTAATTTTAGTCATTTTATTTTTAAGTTTGTCTTTTTATTTTTTTATTATTTTAATTAATTAAAATTTTTTTTGATGTACTATCGAAAATAAATTAAATATTCAAAAAAAAGAGTAGGTTTTGTTCTTAAAATTTAAATATTAAACCACTTCGATTTTTAAGTAAAACACCTATTATGAGCTTCCTTTTAATTAATTAATTAACCATGCCATGTGCTTTCTGGTAATTTAGTCTTAGTATTGGTTATTATATATATGTGATAGATGGCGCAAGAAATAAAACCCAACAAAGTGTAGAATGTTATGGAATCATCCGTATCAGTCAAGTGGATTAAAAATTTCAACACGAATAATTATTGAGAGTAACTAATATTTTTAATGCATTATTTATTAATAAGCAGATAAAAATTCGGATGAGATTGACACAAAAGACAACAACGGCTTAGTTGTCGAGTTATATATTCATGCTGCTGGAATAATAACTTTGATTTGGTAGATAGGGATTTGGACCACAATAATATATATATATATATATATATATATATATATAAGTGAAGCCAAATTGAATGTGCGGTGCTAGATTATGTAGTTATCATTTTATTTATTTATTCATTTTTTATTTTGTAGAAATTAGAATGAGTGGCTATTGCAGCTACACGATCAAGACAAATATTTTGCTATTTGTCTTTGTACAATAATGTTTCACATGAATAATAGGTACTAGCCTGCTATATGCTCTACATTTACTGTTAATAACAATTATTAATTTATCATAATGACTGAAGAAGGGGTTTAAACTAATAAGTGGGATAGAGGGGGTGTGCATTCCCTCAATTTTTTTTCTAATTATTTAATAAAGTAATAATTTTTAATTATTTAATATTTCTTATATATTTTTTTCTACTTAAAGAATATAAAATAAGAAATTATATTTTATAAATAAAATAATTAAAAAATTGAGAGAATTTATCTCTGAAAATAAAAAAAAAAATACTTAAAAGGTAAACTATTAGGAAGAAGCTCTGAAGTCTTCTCCAATGAGACGAAGAAGAGATGTGTAGTTGAATAAATAAATATATAAAAACTCTTATAATTAACATTGATTTGGTAAAATTTTATAAATTTTTTTTATATTTTTAAAAAATATAAGTATTTCATTTTATATTTAATAAATAAAAATATATATTTATGTTTGTAATTTTAAAAAGTTAAGATGTTTTTAAAATTATTTAAAAGATTATTTTTTAAAAATTATCAATTTGTACTTATTATCAAAATTAAAGTGTTTAATACAACTCTTATATATTAATATATATTTATAATTATATTTAATTAATTATTATCACCAAATTCTATATTTTTTATTTATATTTATTATTATTATTTTAAAATTTAAAATTTATTTTATCAAATATAATTATTATTTTTTTTATTAAAATTTATTTTTAGTTTAATTTATCAAATATAGATATTGTAATTTTTTTAACAATATCTTTTAAAAATCAAATTTAATAAACTACTTGTAATAAAAAGTCAAAAATTTCCTAAATCAAGTCTAAGTCATATGGGACTAAAGACATATGATTATGGTTAAAAACTTAAATAATTACGTATTTTAATAAAAATGGATTTTGTTTTCTTTATCTTAGTATTAGATGGAATTTTTCAAGATCTTCGTGCTCACTTGAGTATAGTGCTCTCAATTTAAAAACGTAATTTTTTACATATTTACCTTTTAGATCTCACTATTGATGTAGTTCTAAAATCGATTTTAAAGCAACAACCATATCTGTAACAATAATATTTACTAGATCAATCATCCACTTCCCTTTATTTTTATGACCAAATTAGTTTTTTTAAAAAGTTTCACATCATACACTTGATCCTAAACAAAATTTTATCACTGTAGAAGTCCTTTAAAATTACCTATCAAATAGATTCTATTTGATACTTAAAGGAGAATTAATTTGTCTTATCATAATTATTTTTTAGGATTTATTATCTTATAATAAAATTTAGGGTAAACCACAAAAAATATACTTAAATAATTTTGTCATAGACAAAAAATGCACTCAAATTTTGTTATCGATAAAAATGCCCTCAAATAATTTTAAAATGCAACAAAAATACCCAATATTAAATATGTATTCTTAAAAAATACTTTAAAATTTGAATTTTAATACAATTTTTTGCAAGTATGATTAGAAAAATGAAATATTTTTATCCTTAAAATTTGGTGATTTTTCGCTAAGTATATATTTTTTTGTGATTTTTTTTTTGTCAACAACCAATCATACTTAAAAATAAAAAAATACTGAGATTAATTTTTTATCCAATTTTTTGTGTATTTTTTAGGTAGTTATCTAAATATTCCTATAAAATTTTAGATCAAATGCATAAATAGTTTGTCAAATACAAAAATTATTTGTCACTTACAAAAAAAATATGGGCATTTTTGTTGAATTTTTAAATTATTTTAGGGTATTTTTATCGATAACAAAATTCGGGTATAATTTTGTTAGCGACAAAATTATTCGGGTGCATTTTTGGTAGTACTCTAAAAATTATTGAAAATTTATTTATCTATTATGCATATTGAAAATTTTATCAAAAATGATATAATAAGGACTAATCTATTTAGCAAGAGTAATTTTTAAAAAAATCCAAAGCAATAAAAATTAGTTGAAAATTAAAGTATTTGATTTAAAATTAGTTGAAGATTAATTTAACTCTTTAATATATAGTTAGTGTCACAAATAATCAATAACATGTTTTGTGGGTGATTATTTGTCTGACCTTCAATTTTATGTTTATGTCTTGTTATGTATGTAAATGGGGCCAAAGGGCAATATAATAGTGCCAATGTATAAGTTAATTTTGTCCTACTGTGGATTCTTTGAAACAATGACTCTTCTTGTCTTGTGAAGAAAAACTCTCAAGTCACAACAGTAACATGCATGATCATTTAATGTTGGAATCATCCATGACAAACCTAGCAGTAACAGCCTAATCAAGGTTTGCTTCAAAATTAAAATAAAAAATGTATCCAGATTCCTTTGTCTCATCGGTGGATTTAGATATTTCATAAAAGCTTTATGTATATCCAAAGTATATATAAATACATTTTCATTCTTCAATTGCAATGATCATATGTATATCTTTTTTTTTTCTTTTTTTTTTTTTTTGTAGTGAATACTACTACAATAACATGCACTATCAATGTAGGGTAAAAACTCAGGGAGTCGACTTTACGTAAAGTTGACATCCAATAGTTGTTAGATAAAAATTTAGTCAAATCAGTCAAATTATCTAATGGCTCTCAAATATCAACTTCACATGAAATCAACTGCACATGAGTTTTTACTTCAATGTAAAAAGTACTATCTTAATCAATTAGAAATAGTCAATCTCAAATTTAAATATTAAGAATAAAAGAAGAATTTATTTTTAATGTACTAATAGTATAAAGTATTTTATATAATTATTTAATTATATTCATTTTTTTAAATAATAATTTATGTAATTAATGTAAAAAATAATTATTTTTATTAATGAAATATTACATAATTAGATGTAGATATATAAAACTATTTTACAGCAATAATAAATTCTGAAAAAAAAGTTATTATAATGAGCGAGACTCTTCTTATCTATCTACTCTTCAAAAGTTGCTTTCAGATATGATGTAGAACGCTATTGGAAGCAACTTGATCTGCCATGCATTTATCTTGGCTTTCATACTTTTGCTGTGTAATTGTTTTCACGTCTTAATTCTCATCGTGTGGTCATGGTCGTGCAAATTATCTTTCTTTTGTAACTTCTTCGTGATGATGCCAAAATCTGACACCCATTTTAATGATATACATTGCCAATGTATTTTACTTACTTGACGTGCAAAAATGACATAATTTTGGGCATGCATTCAAATGCAGGAATTTATAGCATAGAAAAAAAAATATATATCTAACATAACTATTTCACATTAACAGGGTCTACGTAAGGGTAACATGATAATTGCATATTATTGTGAAGGTTCAAATTATAACCAACCAAAGAAATGGATTTATATGACAAATTTGAGACATTTTACTTAGACATCACATATCAGTTTGGCTTTTGTCGGTCTAATTATATTCCGGCATATAAATGTGACGAAGGTTAGTGTTTTTACCTAGGTCCAGTAGTACATTATACATGGTCCAAAGACGCTTTTCATGTAAGAACCGATTTCTTTTAGAATGATTTTTCGAAATTCTGTTAATCATGGTTCGTTTCGTTTTAACGAGCCAGGTGGATCTAAATATTTTTTTTTTTAAATCAAAGGGAGCTCAACACAGAGTGGAGCAATTAAAAGAGCTAAAAAAATAATAATATCCAATAAACCAATTTCTAGTCATTTTCATCATGGCCATCAACAACAAAAGGGGTCACTACCACTCCATTCTTCAGAGTACGTAATCGACCTGTTTATAATGTCCTCCACGCTTGAAGTATTATCTCGGAAGAGCCTACCATTCCTTTCTAGCCAGATTGTCCAAATAACCGCAAAGAACCTAATGAACCACCTCTTTCTGCCAACCTTCCTTACAGATAAATTCGTCCAGTTTTCAAAGTGATCTTTTAGTGTACCTGGAAGCTCCACCTTCGTCCAAAGGCCAGCAGCCAAGCACACCACACCTGCCATGTGATCTCGCAATCGAGGAACAAATGAAAAGTAGTTTCCTCAGCCTTACCGCATAGCACACACCTATTGTCATGCTGATCAATAACCCGTAATCTACATAGTCGATCTTTAGTATTCACCCTTCCGACCAAGACAAACTAAATAAAAAGCTCAACCCTCGGAGGGACAAATTCTTTCCAAACAGCACTAGTGAAACTATAGCTCGTAATTTTTTTCGGTAGGACTTCCGCCTGCAAAATCTGCACAAAGGAAGTAGTTGAGTAAACTCCTGTTTTATCAAATTTCCATACCACGCCATCCTCTTTTTCAGTTGTGGGCTTGACTGACTGTAACATTTCATGAAGCTGGTTTACTAAATCCAACTCCCATTGGAACAACTCTCTCCTCCACTGAAAGCTCCAAATCCACTCTAACCCATCCCAAAACCCACAATCCCCTATAACGGATCCGTGAAGGTTTGAAACCAAGAAGAGCCTAAAAAATATATCTTTCAACACCCCAGTCGGCAGCCAGCTATCCTCCCAGAACCGGATTGTTCTGCCATTCCTGAGCTCCATAGACAACTCGCTGATCATCTTTTCTCTCAGCTACGACTCACTAATTTGTAGTTGGCAGATATCCCGCCAAGGACCCCCTCTTATGGGAACTGGCTGGCCTCGCAGCATCACAGCAGGATTCATGTTGTTGCAAGAGCAAACAACTTGCTTCCATAAAGGACAATCTTCTTTTGAAAACCTCCACCACCACTTGAATAGCAATGCTGTATTTCGAATCACCGCATCACCAACTCCTAAACCACCTGCCTTCTTTGGAGCCATGACTACTTCCCACTTCACAAGCGGTAACCAGTACCTCCCATCTTCTGTACGCCACAAGAATCGTCGTTGTAGGAAAATCAACTTTTTCACCACTGTCTTCGGCATCTTATATAAGCTGAGGTAGTAAATAGGCAAGCTATTAAGAACCGACTTAATGAGGACCAACTTGCCTGCTTTGTTGAGAGTAGTCTTTGCTTTTCACAAACTGAGCTTTTCTTCGACCTTGTCAATCACCGGTTTTCATGTCTTCACCAGCCTCGAATTTGCTCCCAGTGAAATGCCCAGATATCTGACTGGTAATGATGCCTCCTTACACCCCAACAATAGACACATCCTACATACCCACATCCGATCACAATTGACCGGAATAAAGTGGGACTTTTCAAAATTAATGTTCAACCCAGACATCAGTTCAAAGCATCGGAGCAGTCGCTGAGAATTCCTGATGGTCTCCTCCTCAGGAGGGCGGAAAAGAATTGTATCATCTGCAAACTGCAAGTGAGATAACTCAATGTGATCCCTACCAAGTAGTAGCGGAGATATACGGCCATTTCTTACTGCCTCGCCAATCATCCTATGGAGAACATCCACAACTAAAATAAACAGAAATGGGGACAGCGGGTCTCCTTGTCGCAAGCCCCTTTCCATTTTGAAAGACTTCGTAGATGACCCATTAACAAGGACTGACATAGATGCAGAGCAGACACACTCCTTAATTCACCCTCGCCATCTCTGACCGAAGCCCATCTTCTGCAATACAATATCCAGAAAGCCCCACTTGACTCTATCATACGCCTTTTGGAAATCTAGCTTTATTATTGCGGAGCTCTTTTTCCGTGATTTCAGCCAGTCCACCGTTTCGCAGGCAATCAGCGCCCCATCATGTATTTTCTTGTTCTTTACGAAAGCGCTCTGAGTCTCTCCTACCAAACCCGGCATCACCTTCCGCATTTTCCGAACCAGTACCTTAGAAATTATCTTATAAACATAGCCCACCATACTAATTGGCCGGAGATCCTTAATTTCTCTGGCTCCAGTAAACTTCGGTGCCAGCGCCACCCAAGTGACATTCGAATCGCTAGGTAGCTTAGATGACTGGAAAAATTCTAACACCGCATCAATGAACTCCTTCTCTAATTCTTTTCAGCACTTCTTTATGAAATTCATATTATACCCATTACTATCTGGTGCCTTTGTTGACTCACAATCCCAAACAGTCTCCTTTATTTCATCTATTATTGGCATCACCTCTAATTCTATTGCCTCTTCCTCGTGGATTTGCTTAACAAGCCCTTCCCTGAATCCAATGATCGGCGAAATTTTTGGAATAATGATATTTAATTATTGGATTTAAATTTAACGAAATTTTTATTAATATTCTTTGATTCATTTAAATTTACCAAAATATTTTTAGAGATATTTTGGAACTTAGATAACATATGATACCAGTGTCGTTTATACTTTATACTAGAATAATTGTTTACTTGATCTGATAAAATAAAAATAAATGGTCAAATAATTATTATTTTTAATAACTATTCTCTAAGATTAAATTTTAGAATTATGTTACGTATACACTAAAATCAGCTATCAAAATTAATTACTAGTATAAAATACATATTAAAATATAAATATATATTAAAAATAAATTAAATTATATATATATTTATACACAAATATATTAGTAGCTAATTTTAGTGATTGATTTTAATATACAAATAATATTTTTATAAATTCTAACAGAACATTTTTTCACTCTTATTCTTAATATTTTCATTCTCTTTTTTCATCTACTCACCACAAGTTAATAATTAGAGATATGTATAAATATACAGGAAACATAAAAGAAAAATACACTCAAATTTATCCAAATCTCTCTCTCTCATTTCTCCACATGTTAAAATTTATTTTACTTGGTAACCAAATAAATAAGAAAGTTAAAAAATAATAATTATGTATGATTTACATATAAAAAATTAAAGATAAATAAAACTAAAATTTTATTTAAATATCTCGCTCCTTCGGCCATATCCCCACATTTTAATATCTCACATGTTGAAATTATAAGTCTTGGTGATTAAGAAAGAAAACCACGCATAAGACCAAGTAAAGAAAAAGAAAATTAATTTTTTTTTGATATGAGTGTATCGGTTATACATTATAATTCGACTATAAATACTATAGATTAATTATAAAAAACAATCATTCAAATAAATATTAAAATATTCAAATATGTTATTATTCTCTGTGTAACGCACTATTATTCAGAGATACAACTGTTACTCTTCATTTTAGATATATAGAAAAGGGTAAGAAAATCGTTTAGATTATTGCATTCTGCAAAGCTTATTATTTACTTGTTGACTTGAGTGTCAGAGTGCCTTTTGTAGGTACCCACTCCTTTGTTCTCTCCTGTCGACGTATAACTCATCTCGACGGACAGTTTGCAGACATTCACCGGCGGACAAGCTATACACTGGCCAATTTTAGCAAGAACAATTGGCGCCTATCGTGGAGCCTCGAAATAAAAATCCTTCTTTCATCCGAGCTACCTCCTCCTAAAACTCCCAGATCCTGACCTACTTCCTCCTACACCATCCGAGCTTCTTCGAATGGTAACAAAATTACAATAGGCCAATCAGCGCATGGCGGAAGAAAATCAACGAATGGAAAATTAAATAGTCGAGTTAACCAATGCTCGGATTGAGACATAATGAGTGGCCAGAAGATGAGGAAGACAATTATGATCCAACACACATCTCTGAAACTCAATGACCAAAGGGAAATCAACAAAATGATGACGATGACGAGTTGGACAACGCTGCTGGACCATTCACGGCTGGCGTTATGAATTTTAGGCTGCCTAGGAACTTCGCTCCCACTTACATTGACTCCCTACTTTGGCATGGGAAACCCGAAAAAACATGTCGAAAAATTCTGATCCATGATGATAGTAAACGGTGCTTCTGATCCTATTTTATGTCGTTATTTTTCTACTTTTTTAGACGGTCCTGCACTTTATTGGTTTTTATCTTTGCCTGCAGATTTTATTTCACGCTTTCACGAGCTCGCCAAGCAATTCGAAGATCAGTTTGCTACATCTTCGATTTATTTACATGACTCCGACTATTTAAACACTATCAAGCAAGGGCAGCACGAAAATTTAAAGGACTATATCACCCGCTTCACCAAAGTGGCAATGAGCATCCCAAACCTCCACCCCAAGGTGCACTTGCATGCTATAAAGAGTGGATTCTGCCTAGGAAATTTTCAAGAAGCAATCACAGTGGCCAAAACCAAAACCTTTGCCGAGTTTTGACAGAAGGCTAAAGGTCAAATGAAAATCGAAGAGTTACGCCAAGCTCAGAAATCCGAGAAGAATTAAAAAAATAAAAATGACGATAAAACCCGGGACAATAAGAAAACTTTTCGGTTGGCACCGCGTTATGATTCCTATACCAAGTTCAACACCAAAAGGGAGGAAATCATCAAGGAAATACTAAATTCAAAGCTCGTCAAACCTCCTTGGAAGGTCAGAACCTACCAAGATACGAAGAATGTGGACAAGACAAAGTACTATGCTTCTCACCAGAAGTACGGGCACACTACTGATGATTGTGTCATAGCCAAAGATTTGCTTGAACACTTAGCTCGGTAAGGACATCTGGATAAATACATTGGCGGCCACATCCAAAAGCGTAACACACATCATTCTGACTTATCTTCTGTAGGTCAATCTTCTCGGGACAAGGAAAAAGCACTTGCAGCTCAGCCCAATCAACCCCAAGGTGTGATCAATTGCATATCTGAGGGCTTCACTGGTGGGGGAGCATCAAGCTCCGCTCGCAAATGCACTTACCGAGCTATGCTCGATGTAGAAAGAACCATAAACAATCATCAAACTGCACCAACTGGTGCGAAATTTATAACCCACAAACTAACCGGCAAGTGCACCGGGTTGTACCAAGTAGTACCTCAAGTGAATGAGGGTTGATCCTACGAGGATTGATGGATTAAGCAACAATGGTTAAGTGATTTACTTAGTTAGACAAACAGAAAATGGTGTTTAAGAGTTCAATAACATTAAACAATAATTCAGAGATTAAGACAGCAAGCAGTAAATTGAGGTGAAATATATATAATGAGAAACAGTTAAGGCTTCAGAGTTATCTAATTTCTGGATTGACTTTTCTTACTAACTATTTTAATCATGCAAGATTTAATTCATGGCAAACTATATGTGAGTAAACCCTAATTCCTTAGACCTTTTTAGTCTCCTCTAACATTCATCAACCACCAATTCCTTGGTCACTTAATTTCAATTAGAGGGTGAAGTTTAATTCTAGTTTATATGCCACAAAAACCCTAATTATCCAAATATAAGAAGATTATATGTCACGTATCCCGTTAAGTCCAGATAATTAGAAGTTTAGGAGAATTTGTTTTCAATTTGTTGTTCAAGTAAAGAGCTTTTCCAAGTTATACAAGAACTCAATTAGAACCAAGTCATACTTCCGTTCCACCCAGATTCATAAAATAAAGAACGAAAAACAATTCTTGATTTATAAATCAGTACATGAATTAAAATAAAAAAGTAATATTATCAATCCATACAATAGACAGAGCTCCTAACCTTAACAGTGGAGGTTTAGTTGCTCATGGTTCAGAGAGAAAACTAGGATTCTGAAAACTATAAATTGTGAAATGAGGTAGAAGAGAAGAGATGAGAAGAGCCCAAAGGGCTGATTCTTTTCCCTTTTATATCTAGTCCTAATTAATGTAAAATATATTTTCTAAAACTAAATAATATCTTTTTTTAATTATAAATAAAATAAAGTCTAAATCAAAACCACTAATTAATTCGTGCAGCCTTGTGTAGAACGAATGGGGACCACCATTGTGTTAAGGGTTGGCACCAAACTTGGAAGAATCCATGTTTGGCGTGGAGTGGACAACACATATTCCCTTGGCATTCTTCATTGTGGCGCCAAACTTGAGTAAAATCAAGTTTGACATGGAGCTGGCATGTAGCTTCTCTTGAAGTCCTTGTGTTGGTTCCGAACTTGAGTAAACTCAAGTTCGGCGTGGAGATGGCAGCGCGTTCTCCTTGGGGCTTCTTAGTGTTGGCGCCAAACTTGAGCTTCCTCAAGTTTGGCATGAAGTGGTCCATACAAAATGGAAGAAAAGGGTATACTATTATATATTGTTAGAAAACTCTAGAAGTTAGCTTTTCAATGCCACTAGAATCATGTCAATTGGATCTCTGTAGCTCAAGTTATTTCTGTTTGAGTGCAAGGAGGTCGGGGTTGACAGCATCATTCGCTTTCTTCCTTTTCTGCTACAAAACTCCGTCAAATCCATCCGAATGCTATCTAAAATAAACAGAATTGCACACAACTCAAAGTAGAATTCATAGTGGCCAAAATATATTAAATATTGATTAAAATTATCAATTCAAATTCAAATTTAATAGGAAAAGATAGGAAAGATGCTCATGCATCACCAACCTTTCCTAAAATGATGCTCTAACCATCATATTTCAATTCAACCGAAATCAACTTAGACGACCCAATTGTCATTTCTATTCAACTAGGAGACCTAATAGTCCGAAAAGTTTTGTTGGACCCAGGAAGCAACGCCAATGTTCTATTCTACTCCACATTTCAGAAGATAAAGTTGAGTAGTAACATACTGCAGCCATCCACTGGAGATCTGGTTAGATTTTCAGGTGAACGAGTACCCGTATTGGGTTTAGTGTGGTTACAAAACACACTTGGTGAGAATTCTCTAACAAAAACTTTAGATGTTCAATACCTTGTGGTTGATTGGTTCAGTCCTTATAACTTAATACTTGGCCGACCCTTTTTTAATGAGTTCGGGGCAATTGTATCTACAATTCATCTATGTGTGAAGTTTCATGTGCAGGACAACCTTGTTGCAACAATTCACATTGACCACTATGAAACTCGGCATTGTTATAACATCAATCTAAAAATGCCTAACCGAGCTATACGTGCACAAGTAAATGTCATCCACAACTCGCTTGAGCTTCCCTATTTAGCCAAATTAGACCCACGCGCCGAGTTTTAAGATCGTTCTACCTCGAGAGAGGAGTTATAGAAAATCTCTTTAACTAACAATCCAAACAAGTTCACTTTTATAGGTTTAACTATGTAGGCTGGCAAAATGTAGAAGCTCGTCTAATTTCTCCAACAAAATGCCAACCTCTTCGCTTGGACTCCTGCCGACATGCCAGGCATTGATCCTTCTGTAATATCTCACAAACTATCAATTAACTCATCAGTCTAACCTATAGCGCAGAAAAAGTGTAACCTTGGATCTGAAAAGAAAATATCATCCCTAAAGGAGACCAAAAAGCTCATTGACACCAATTTCATTTGAGAAATCCGATTTACAACATGGTTAGCTAATGTTGTCATGGTAAAGAAACATAATGATAACTGGCGCGTGTGCGTTGACTTTACTGATTTAAATAAAGCATGTCCTAAAGATGCATATCCTTTACCATCCATTAATGCTTTAGTTGATAATTCATCATGCTATGGCACTTTAAGTGTTATGGATGCATACTCTGGTTATAACCAGATCCTTATGCACCCATCAGACCAAGATAAAACATCAAAGTCTACATCGATGACATGGTTGCCAAAACCAAAGTCAGAAAATCTCATGTGGACGACTTTGAGGAGATCTTCGCACAAATCCGACAATACAACATGAGGTTAAACCCTGAGAAATACGCCTTTGGTGTCCAAGGAGTTAAATTCCTTGGCTTTTTGTTGACAAGCCGAGGTATAGATGCAAATCCAGAAAAATACCGAGCTATTTTGGATATGCAAAGTCCTTAAACAGTCAAAGAGGTCCAACGATTAACAGGGAGACTTGCTACTTTATCAAGATTTTTACCTTGTTTAGCCTCTAAATCTTTTCACTTTTTTCAATTACTCAAAAAGAAAAACAACTTCAAATGGGATGATGAATGTGAAACTGCTTTTACAAATTTAAAAGCTATTCTTTCCGAACCTCCCATTTTACAAAAGCCTGAACTTGGAAAAGAACGTTATCTTTATCTATCTATAACTGATTGGGCAATAAGTTTTGTTCATGTTACAGAAAGGGACAAGATCCAACAACCTGTTTACTTCACCAGTAAATCAGTGCAAAATGCCGAACTTCGCTACCCAAAGATAGAAAAGCTCACTCTGGCCTTAGTATTCTCAGCTAGAAGTCTCCGATCTTATTTCCAGAATCACACCATTAATGTCCAAACTGACCAGCCGCTACGACAAGTGCTCACAAAACCAGAACTATCTGGCCGATTAATAAAGTGGTCTATCGAATTATTCGAGTTTGATATCAAATATCAATCCCGAGGCTCAATTAAATCACAATACCTTTCTGACTTTGTTGCCAAATTTACTGCTCCTATCTCCGATGATATGCCAGCAGAATGGACACTATACGTTGACGGTGCCTCTAACTCTCCAGGATCAGGAGCAGGAATCCTTCTTGAAGACACCAATGGAATAGCTTTGGAGCATTCTTTATGCTTCTCCTTCAAGGCCAGCAATAATTAGGCCGAATATGAAGCACTCATTACCGGCTTAAGGTTAGCCATCGAATTAAATGTCTCTGCAATAAAGGTACATTGTGACTCTTTACTAGTAGTACAATGGTGCACAAAATTGTGATCATCAATGGTGCCATCAACATGGTACGCTCAATTGCAATTTCAACTCTTTATCACAACTTCGCACAACTAACCAGCAAGTGCACTGGGTCATCCAAGTAATAAACCTTACGCGAGTAAGGGTCGATCCCATGGAGATTGTTGGTATGAAGCAAGCTATGGTTATCTTGTAAATCTCAGTCAGGCAGATTCAAATGGTTATGGATGATTTATGAATAAAGCATAAAATAAAGATAGAGATACTTATGTAATTCATTGGTGAGAATTTCAGATAAGCGTATGGAGATGCTTTGTCCCTTCCGTCTCTCTGCTTTCCTACTGTCTTCATCCAATCCTTCTTACTCCTTTCCATGGCAAGCTGTATGTTGGGCATCACCGTTGTCAATGGCTACAGTCCCATCCTCTCAGTGAAAATGTTCAACGCGCTCTGTCACAGCACGACTAATCATCTGTCTGTTTTCAATCATGTTGGAATAGAATCCAGTGATTCTTTTGCGTCTGTCACTAACGCCCAGCCTTCAGGAGTTTCAAGCTCGTCACAGTCATTCAATCTTTGAATCCTACTCAGAATACCACAGACAAGGTTTAGACCTTCCGGATTCTCTTGAATGCCGCCATCAATTCTAGCTTATACCACGAATATTCTGATTAAGGGATCCAAGAGATAAACACTCAATCTAAGGTAGAATGGAGGTGGTTGTCAGGCACACGTTCATAGGTGAGAATGATGATGAGTGTCACGGATCATCACATTCATCAAGTTGAGGAACAAGTGATATATTAGAACAAGAATAAGCCGAATTGAATAGAAGAACAATAGTAATTGCATTAATACTCGAGGTACAGCAGAGCTCCACACCTTAATCTATGGTGTGTAGAAACTCCACCGTTGAAAATACATAAGTGATAATGGTGATCATTGGCTTCGGCCCCAAAGAGGGAACCAGAAGAACCAAGATGAAAATACAATCGCAAAAGGTCCTATTTGTAGAGAACTAGTAGCTTAGGGTTTACAAAGATGAGTAAATGACATAAAAATCCACTTCCGGGCCCACTTGGTGTGTGCTTGGGCTGAGCATTGAAGCTTTCATGTGTAGAGACTTTTCTTGGAGTTAAACGCCAGCTTTTGTGCCAGTTTGGGTGTTTAACTCCCATTCTTGTGCCAGTTCCGGCGTTTTAGACCAGAATTCTTGAGCTGACTTAGAACGCCTGTTTGGGCCATCAAATCTCGAGCAAAGTATAGACTATTATATATTGCTGGAAAGCCCAGAATGTCTACTTTCCAAAGCAGTTAAGAGCGCGCCAATTGGGCTTCTGTAACTCCAGAAAATCCACTTGGAGTGCAGGGAGGTCAGAATCCAACAACATCTGCAGTCCTTTTCAGCCTCTGAATCAGATTTTCGCTCAGGTCCCTCAATTTCAGCCAGAAAATACCTGAAATCACAGAAAAACACACAAACTCATAGTAAAGTCTATAAAAGTGAATTTTAACTAAAAACTAATAAAAATATAATAAAAACTAACTAAAACATACTAAAAATATACTAAAAACAATGCCAAAAAGCGTATAAATTATCCGCTCATCACAACACCAAACTTAAATTGTTGCTTGTCCCCAAGCAACTGAAAATCAAATAAGATAAAGAGAAGAGAATATGCAATGAATTCCAAAAACATTTATGAAGATCAGTATTAATTAGATGAGCGGGGCTTTTAGCTTTTTGCCTCTGAACAGTTTTGGCATCTCACTCATTCCTTTGAAATTCAGAATGATTGGCTTCTATAGGAACTCAGAATCCAGATAGTGTTATTGATTCTTCTAGTTAAGTATGATGATTCTTGAACACAGCTACTTTATGAGTCTTGGCTGTGGCCCAAAGCACTCTGTCTTCCAGTATTACCACCGGATACATACATGCCACAGACACATAATTGGGTGAACCTTTTCAGATTGTGACTCAGCTTTGCTAGAGTCCCCAATTAGAGGTGTCTAGGGTTCTTAAGCACACTCTTTTTGCCTTGGATCACGACTTTATTATTTTTTTCTTTTTCTTTTTCCCTTTTTTTTCATTTTTTTTTGTATTCACTGCTTTTTCTTGCTTTAAGAATCATTTTTATGATTTTTCAGATCCTTAGTAACATGTCTCCTTTTTTCATCATTCTTTCAAGAGCCAACATTCATGAACAACAAATTCAAAAGACATATGCACTGTTCAAGCATACATTCAGAAGTCAAAGTATTGCCACCACATCAAAATAATTAATCTGTTATAAAATTCAAAATTCATGCAATTCTTCTATTTTTCAATTAAGAACATTTTTCATTCAAGAAAGGTGATGGATTCATAGGACATTCATAACTTTAAGGCATAGACACTAAGACACTAATGATCATAAGACACAAATATAGATAAACATAAGCATGAAAATTCGAAAAAAAACAGAAAAGTGCATCCCTTGAGGCATCTCAGGGATTTCATGATGAGGAATTTCCTCATGCTCTTGGTGAGGTTCTTTTATTTGCTCCACCATTTTCTTGGTGATGGGCTTGAGGTTATGCCTTCTTAGTTGAACCAGTTTCCCTCTCTCTTCCATTGAGCGCCCTCTTCACAGATGTTTATGAGGACTTGGTCCAACCTTTGATCAAAGTTGACCCTTTTTGAGCTTGAAGGGGACCTCGGGGATCACCTTCTTCATGGCCACAACTTCATAGAAGTGGTCTTGATGCACCCTTGAGATGAATCTCTTCATCTCCCATGACTCGAAGGTGGAGGCTTTTGCCTTCCCTTTCCTCTTTCTAGAGGTTTCTCCGGCCTTAGGTGCCATAAATGGTTATGGAAAAACAAAAAGCGGCGCTTTTACCACACCAAACTTAGAAGGTTTTCTCATCCTCGAGCAAAAGAAGAAAGAAGAGAGTAGAAGAAGAAGAAATAGAGGATATGGAGTGGGGCTTTGTGTTTCGGCCAATGGGAGAAGTAGTGTTTAGATTGTGTGAAAATGAAGGAGTGAAGATGGGTTTATATAGGAGTGGAGAGGGGGGTATGGTTCGGTCATATATGGGTGGGTTTGGGAGGGAAAGTGGTTTGAATTTGAATGGTAAGGTAGGTGGGGTTTTATGAAGGATGGATGTGAGTGGTGAAGAGAATGGTAGGATTTGATAGGTGAGGGGTTTTTGGGGAAGAGGTGTTGAGGTGATTGGTGAATGGGTGAAGAAGAGAGAGAGTGGTGGGGTAGGTGGGGATCCTGTGGGGTCCACAGATCCTGAGGTGTCAAGGATAATTCATTCCTACACCAAGTGGCGAGCAAAAATGCTCCTTCTGCCAATCCTGGCGTTAAACGCCGGGCTGGTGCCCTTTTTGGCGTTTAACGCTAGCTTGGTGCCCATTTCTGGCGTTAAACGCCAGTCTGATGCCCCTTTCTGGCGTTAAACGCCCAGAATGGTGCCAGACTGGGCGTTAAACGCCCATTTGCTGTCTTCACTGGCGTTTAAACGCCAGCAAGTTTTCCTCTAGGGTGTGCTATTTTTCTTTCTGTTTTTTATTCTGTTTTTGCTTTTTCAATTGATTTTGTGACTTCTCATGATCATCAACCTATAGAAAACATAAAATAACAAAGAAAAATAGATAAATATAACATTGGGTTGCCTCCCAACAAGTGCTTCTTTAATGTCAGTAGCTTGACAGTGGGCTCTCATGGAGCCTCACAGGTACTCAGAGCAATGTTGGAACCTCCCAACACCAAACTTAGAGTTTGAATGTGGGGGTTCAACACCAAACTTAAAAGTTGGTTGTGGCCTCCCCACACCAAACTTAGAGTTTGACTGTGGGGGCTCTGTTTGACTCTGTTTTGAGAGAAGCTCTTTATACTTCCTCTCCATGGTTACAGAGGGATATCCTTGAGCCTTAAACACAAAGGATTCTTCATTCACTTGAATGATCAATTCTCCTCTGTCAACATCAATCACAGCCTTTGCTATGGCTAGGAAGGGTCTGCCAAGGATGATGAATTCATCCATGCACTTCCCAGTCTCTAGGACTATGAAATCAGCAGGGATGTAATGGTCTTCAACCCTTACCAGAACATCCTCTACAAGTCCATAAGCTTGTTTTCTTGAATTATCTGCCATCTCTAGTGAGATTCTTGCAGCTTGCTCCTCAAAGATCCCTAGCTTCTCTATTATAGAGAGAGGCATAAGGTTTATGCTTGACCCTAGGTCACACAGAACCTTCTCAAAGGTCATGGTGCCTATGGTACAAGGTATTGAGAACTTCCCAGGGTCCTGTCTCTTTTGAGGTAATATCTGCCTAGTAAAGTCATCCAATTCTTTGGTGAGCAAAGGAGGTTCATCCTCCCAAGTCTCATTACCAAATAACTTGTCATTTAGCTTCATGATTGCTCCAAGGTACTTAGCAACTTGCTCTTTAGTGACATCTTCGTCCTCTTCAGAGGAAGAATACTCATCAGAGCTCATGAATGGCAGAAGTAAATCCAACGGAATCTCTATGGTCTCAGTGTGAGTCTCAGATTCCCATGGTTCCTCATTAGGGAACTCATTGGAGGCCAGTGGACGTCCATTGAGGTCTTCTTCAGTGGCGCTCACTGCCTCTTTCTCCTCTCCAAATTCGGCCATGTTGATGGCCTTACACTCTCCTTTTGGATTCTCTTCTGTATTGCTTGGAAGAGTACTAGGAGGGAGTTCAGTAACTTTCTTACTCAGCTGACCCACTTGTGCCTCCAAGTTTCTAATGGAAGACCTTGTTTCAGTCATGAAACTTTGAGTGGTTTTGATTAGATCAGAGACCATAGTTTCTAAGTCAGAGTGCCTCTGCTTAGAATTCTCTGTCTGTTGCTAAGAAGATGATGGAAAAGGCTTGCCATTGCTAAACCTGTTTCTTCCACCATTATTGTTGTTGAAACCTTGTTGAGGTCTCTATTGGTCCTTCCATGAGAGATTTGGATGATTTCTCCATGAAGGATTATAGGTGTTTCCATAGGGTTCTCCCATGTAATTCACCTCTTCCATTGAAGGGTTCTCAGGATCATAAGCTTCTTCTTCAGATGAAGCATCCTTAGTACTGCCTGGTGCAGCTTGCATTCCAGACAGACTTTGAGAAATCTATTGACTTGCTGAGTCAATATTTTGTTCTGAGCCAGTATGGCATTCATAGTATCAATCTCAAGAACTCATTTCTTCTGATTCGTCCCATTGTTCACAGGATTCCTTTCAGAAGTGTACATGAATTGGTTATTTGCAACCATTTCAATGAGTTCTTGGGCTTCTGCAGGCGTCTTCTTCAGATGAAGAGATCCTCCAGCAGAGCTGTCCAATGACATCTTGGACAGTTCAGACAGACCATCATAGAAGATACCTATGATGCTCCATTTAGAAAGCATGTCAGAAGGACACTTTCTGATCAATTATTTGTATCTTTCCCAAGCTTCATAGAGGGATTCACCTTCCTTCTGTCTGAAGGTTTGGACTTCCACTCTAAGCTTACTCAATTTTTGAGGTGGAAAGAACTTTGCCAAGAAGGCATTGACTAGCTTTTCCCAAGAGTTCAGGCTTTCTTTAGGTTGTGAGTCCAACTATATCCTAGCTCTGTCTCTTACAGCAAAAGGGAATAGCATAAGTCTGTAGACCTCAGGGTCAACCCCATTAGTCTTGACAGTGTCACAGATTTTCAAGAATTCAGCTAAAAACTGATGAGGATCTTCCAATGGTAGTCCATGGAACTTGCAATTCTGTTGCATTAGAGAAACTAATTGAGGCTTAAGCTCAAAGTTGTTTGCTCCAATGGCAGGGATAGAGATGCTTCTCCCATAGAAGTCGGGAGTAGGTGCAGTAAAGTCACCCAGCACCTTCCTTGCATTGTTGGCATTGTTGTTATTTTCGGCTGCCATGTCTTCTTCTTTGAAGATTTCTGTTAGGTCCTCTACAGAGAGTAGTGCTTTAGCTTCTCTTAGCTTTCGCTTCAAGGTCCTTTCAGGTTCAGGGTCAGCCTCAACAAGAATGCTTTTGTCTTTGCTCCTGCTCATATGAAAGAGAAGAGAGCAAGAAAGTATGAAATCCTCTATGTCACAGTATAGAGATTCCTTGAGGTGTCAGAGGAAAAGAAGAATAGAAGGAGAGGTAGAAGAATTCGAACTTATCAAGAGAGATGGAGTTCGAATTGTGCATTGAGGAGGAGTGTTAGTCCATAAATAGAAGGATGTTAGAAGAGGGGAAGAAATTTTTGAAAATAAATTAAAAAGATTAAAAAAAAACATTTTGAAAAATTGAAGAATGATTTTCGAAAAATATAATTGGGAAAGAAATAAAGTGATTTTTGAAAAAGACTTTGAAATTAGAAATCAAAAAGATATGATTGAAAACTATTTTGAAAAAGATGTGATTAATAAGATATGATTGAAAAGTTATGATTGAAAAATAATTTAAAAAGATTTGATTTTGAAAATTAATGACTTGGCTAACAAGAAATTTAAAAGATATGATTCAGACATTAAACCTTTCTCAACAGAAAAGGCAACATACTTGAAATGTTGAATCAAATCATTAATTGTTCGCAAGTATTTTTGAAAATGGAAAGAAATTGATTTTGAAAATATATGATTGAAAAGATATGATTTGAAAAAGATTTGATTTTGAAAAATGATGAAAACTTGAAAAAAAATCTGAATTAAAAACAAAATCTTCCCTCTTGTGCCATCCTGGCGTTAAACGCCCAGAATGGTATCCATTCAGGCGTTTAACGCCCAAAACACTACCCTTTTGAACGCCCAGCTTTCCTTCCTCACTGGGCGTTTTGAACGCCCAGCTTTTTTTGTGTAATTTCTCTGCTGTATATTCTGAATCTTCAATTCTCTGTGTTATTGACTTGAAAAGACACAAATTAAAAAACTTTTTTTGAATTTTTAATGTTGAGGAATAATCAAAATGCAACTAAAATCAAATAAACAATGCATGCAAGATACCAAACTTAGAAGTTTGTATACCACTGACACTAACAAATTGAGAATGCATATGAGAAACAACAAAACGCTCAAGACAAGAGAATTTAAAGATCAGAGCAAGGAAATCATCAAGAACAACTTGAAGATTAATGAAGACACATGAATGAATTCGAAAAATGCAAGAAGAACAGAAACATGCAATTGACACCAAACTTAAAATGAAACACTAGACTCAACAAGAAACATAAAATATATTTTTTTATTTTAAGATTTTATATTTTTTTTTTTGGATTTTTTGAAAATTGAGTGAAAAAAAATAAGGATATCAAAATTCTTAATGAGAATTCCAGGAATCATGCAATGTTAGTCTAAAGCTTTAGTCTAAAGAAATTAGACATGGCTAGCCAAGCTTCAGCAGGACATTACATTCAAGAGCTAAATTGATGAGAATCAATCTGCTTTGGTGATGATAAGAAGATCACCTTGAAACACTAGAATTCATTCTTAAGAACTCTGAAAAAATACCTAAGCTAAGCAACAAGATGAACTGTCAGTTGTCCAAACTCAAACAATCCCCGGCAACGGCGCCAAAAACTTGGTGTTGTTGACGGATCAAAACTTGGCACTGTTATTGCAGGGAACAAATGCGAAATTGTAGTTAGGACATTTAATTCCCCGGCAACGGCGCCAAAAACTTGGTGCACGAAATTGTGATCATCAATGGCGCCATCAACATGGTACGCTCAATTGCAATCTTAACTCTTTATCACAACTTCGCACAACTAACCAGCAAGTGCACTGGGTCGTCCAAGTAATAAACCTTACGCGAGTAAGGGTCGATCCCACGGAGATTGTTGGTATGAAGCAAGCTATGGTTATCTTGTAAATCTCAGTCAAGCAGATTCAAATGGTTATGGATGATTTATGAATAAAGCATAAAATAAAGATAGAGATACTTATGTAATTCATTGGTGAGAATTTCAGATAAGCGTATGGAGATGCTTTGTCCCTTCCGTCTCTCTGCTTTCCTACTGTCTTCATCCAATCCTTCTTAATCCTTTCCATGGCAAGCTGTATGTTGGGCATCACCATTGTCAATGGCTACAGTCCCGTCCTCTCAGTGAAAATGTTCAACGCGCTCTGTCACAGCACGGCTAATCATCTGTCGGTTCTCAATCAGGTTGGAATAGAATCCAGTGATTCTTTTGCGTCTGTCATTAACGCCCAGCCTTCAGAAGTTTGAAGCTCGTCACAGTCATTCAATCCTTGAATCCTACTCAGAATACCACAGAGAAGGTTTAGACCTTCCGGATTCTCTTGAATGCCGCCATCAATTCTAGCTTATACCACGAAGATTCCGATTAAGGGATCCAAGAGATAAACACTCAATCTAAGGTAGAACGGAGGTGGTTGTCAGGCACACGTTCATAGGTGAGAATGATGATGAGTGTCACGGATCATCACATTCATCAAGTTGAGGAACAAGTGATATCTTAGAACAAGAATAAGCCGAATTGAATAGAAGAACAATAGTAATTGCATTAATACTCGAGGTACAGCAGAGCTCCACACCTTAATCTATGGTGTGTAGAAACTCCACCGTTGAAAATACATAAGTGATAATGGTGATCATGGGCTTCCGCCCCAGAGAGGGAACCAGAAGAACCAAGATGAAAATACAATAGCAAAAGGTCCTATTTGTAGAGAACTAGTAGTTTAGGGTTTACAAAGATGAGTAAATGACATAAAAATCCACTTCCGGGCCCACTTGGTGTGTGCTTGGGCTGAGCATTGAAGCTTTCATATGTAGAGACTTTTCTTGGAGTTAAACGCCAGCTTTTGTGCCAGTTTGGGCGTTTAACTCCCATTCTTGTGCCAGTTCCGGCGTTTTACGCCAGAATTCTTGAGCTGACTTGGAATGCCTGTTTGGGCCATCAAATCTCGATCAAAGTATGGACTATTATATATTGCTAGAAAGTCCAAAATGTCTACTTTCCGAAGCAGTAGAGAGCGCGCCAATTGGGCTTCTGTAACTCCAGAAAATCCACTTGGAGTGCAGGGAGGTCAGAATCCAACAACATTTGCAGTCCTTTTCAGCCTCTGAATCAGATTTTTGCTCAGGTCCCTCAATTTCAGCCAGAAAATACCTGAAATCACAGAAAAACGCACAAACTCATAGTAAAGTCCAGAAAAGTGAATTTTAACTAAAAACTAATAAAAATATAATAAAAACTAACTAAAACATACTAAAAACAATGCCAAAAAGCGTATAAATTATCCGCTCATCATACAACAAGTAAATCAATCTTTTCAAGTGAAAAATACCCTTTTAACAAAATATTTAGATGTTGTCAAACACTTATAACTCATTTTTTAAAATTTGAAATTTATCATATTCCCAGAGAATAAAATCACCGGGCTGACATCTTGTCAAAACTCGCCAGTACACAATTACACACTGCGACTCTTTTACAATCTACTTTGATTACACCAAGCATCTATTTCATTAACATTTTCCACATTGCTGACAAAGATGATTGGCGATGGCCTTACATCCATTACCTAAAAACTGGAAATATCTCCTCTGAAATCACTAATTTAAAAAAATTCAAGAGATAAGCTTCATTCTTTACATTGTTAAATGATCACATGTATAGGCGAGGCTATACTCATCCCCTCTTAAAGTATCTAAGCAGGATAGAAACTGATCTTGCTTTAGCCGAGGTTCATGAAGGAATATGCGACACACATATAGGATCACAGAGATTATCCTCCAAAATTCTCCGAGTTGGATTTTTCTAGCTGAGCTTACAGAAATACTGCCATCAAAAGGTGAAAACATGCACACATTGTTAGAAACACGCTCCAATAATACATGTGCCAGCCAAGCTATTGCATCACTCCGAGGTAAGCTGGCCATTCTATCAATGGGGGATTAATGTAAAACTCGTAAAATTAGTAAATAACTAATGAATAAATTGATTATTATTTAAAGAAATTAAAAAATAAAATTTTACAGTTTAATGAGATAGAACTTATTAAAATAAGAATTTTGACACTAATTTTAAAGAATTTGGCCCAAGATTGGCCCGAACCGAGCGAACCGGGCCCAAGTGGACCCAAGCCCACCTACCCAACCCATATATAAGCTTTCTTCAGCCATTCCTCCCTCAAATTCACAATGAAGCACGTTGAAGATTTGGGGAAAGGGTGAAATCAAAGAACCCTAACCCTTGCTTCAATTTCAATTCACCGTAACTTTCAATACGGAGCTCCAATTGACAAGTCGTCAGCGGCTATGCATTTGTCTCGAAATCCTCTACAAAATTCACTCAACTATTTAGTAAGAAACTTGATTTTTCTCACCCAAATCTTCTCATCTCAATTTTGAAATTTGTTGAGATTAGATGTTGAGAATTTGTTGAATTCTGGTGTTTAGGAGCGAATTAGCTTTGTGGATTTACTGGGTTTTGTCCCAATTTTGCGTTGGTAAGGTAAGAAACATTTAATTCTTTTCAAGTTATCTAATTAGTGAACCCTATGGCAATTTTAGTGTTATTTTGTGAAATTAGTTTGGATTATGTACTTTGGAAACAAATTGGTGGTGTTGGAGACTTGGTATTGGACTCTGGGGAGTCGGAGACCCGTTTAGTAAGACTTTGGAAACTTGGATGTCGTGGAACAGTGACAAATTGTGATGTTCCAGGTTTTACGGGAAATCGGCCAAGATATGGTTTTGGTTTCTCGTATATAATATATAATATTTTGTGAAAACTTAGGCTAGGTGACCATAGGATAGATTGGAATGTATGATTATGTTAAATGTTTAATATCCTTGATGATAATTGTTGAATTGGGTTAGTATGAATTTTGGCAATTGATGTTTATGGTGAGAATGTATTGATGCATGATTATTTTAATGATGAATGATGAGGATGTTTGGAATGAATATACATGTGATGAGTTATTGATGAGCTTGTTGGTTTAATTGAGAAGTTCATGTAAGAGATTATTTAAAATTAAAGTGTGATTGGTTGTGGTAGGATGTGGGACTGTGTTTCTGTGATATGGTATATTTTGGTGTTGATTATGAGCATAAAAAGTTGGTTTTGAATGGTGAAAAATTGTTGAAAATAGAGGTTATAGTATTTTTGTGTATATCTGATTTTTGGCCGAACTTCGGCGAGCCATAACTTGGCTTCTGGACCCCCAAATTGTTTCAAACTTATTTCATATGAAAATTGGGTCCGTGAAGTTTATGCCATTTGAAGAACGAATGAAAAATGTTTTAAAACGAGAAAGTTATGCGCGTCGGAAGTTTGGAGTGCAAAGTTGAAAATTCTGCAGCATTCAACACTTTTGCCAATCTGCAAATCTTGTGTATGTGACCAACCTTTTCGGGTTGGGCATCTCATGTACGCGAGCAAGAAAAAGTTCACCCACGCGTACGCGTGACCCCTGAAATTAGCAAAGTAAGTTTTGTGTTTTAAAACATAATTTTGAACCTCAAAATCTCTATTTTTACTCTTTCACACCCTAAGGATTAGTTTTAAGTGTAGTGACGAGATTAAGCTATGAAAAGGGAGTTACTTGGAAGTGAAGAAAGGTTTGGAAGGATAAATTGGTGTTGGGGAAGTGTAAAATTGGTGATGATGTATGATTAATGAATTGAGAATGAATGAACATGATGATGGTATGGATGTGTTGGATGTGTGGAAGGTAGTAGGGCGCTAATCCCTCAATTCATTCCCTCGCATTCCTTGTGATTATGTTTTGGATGTAGGGAAGGTGGTAGGGTGCTAATCCCTTGATCTTTTTCCCCTGCATTCTCTGTGTTTGTGATGTGTTGGATATGGGGAAGGTGGTAGGGCGCTAATCCCTCGATTCATTCCCTCGCATTCCTTGTGATTGTGTTTTTTTGAGATGTGAGGAAGGTGGTAGGGCACTAATCCCCCGACATTTTCCCTCACATTCTTTCTCTCTCTGTTTGCAAAGTGGTAGGGCACTAATCTTCGTACCAAAATATACAAAGAAACCATCTAATTGATCACGACGCACAACGAGGATCGTATCCATGCAATTTTGCATTTCTCGACAAACATACTTAGTTTTGTTATTCTAAGTGGTTATTCCACTATGGCACGGCCTCACTAGGGGAAGGTGGTAGGGCACTAATATCTCAATTTATTTTCTCCTAGTGTATGCCTCAAGGAGAAGGTGGTAGGGCACTAATCCTCTGATTTTATGCCTCCTGGAGATGCGCAGTTGAGAGACAGTATCCGGGTTAGCTACCAAGCATGTCGAATTCTGGCAGTTAACCGACACATGAGCTCACAGCCAGTAGGATAGGCATGCATCATGATGCATTTGTTTGCTTTGTTTGGTTGTGCATACTTGTTTTGGGTTTGCCTATTTGATAAATTCTGTATAACTGGTAACTGTAATATTTGCTGTAACTATTCTTTAAATATGTTTGTCTTGTATTTGCTTGTATTTGTGATTGTCTTTCTATTTTGAATACTTTGGTGGTGGACTGATAATGATGATAATTTGTTTTGAAATAGGCTGGAGGCCGGGTTAAGTTTTTTTGGGCCGGAGGCCGAGCTGGTTTGATCAGGGCCATAGGTCGTGACTAGTTGGATCAGTGGTAAGGGTTGGTTAACAATAATATCTTAGTAAGCGATAAAATGTATAGAATGTTATGTTAGGTGAAAGTGAAAGCAAGGGTTAGAGTTAAATGAGACAGAAAGTAAACTGTAGGGGTAGACTTATATTGTGACTTGGGTACCTTAGAGAGTTTTAACAAATTTATGGTTCAGTTTATTCCTTTAAGTTTTATAATCTGAGTGTTGGCGTTCTAGGATTGCCTCTGGCTTTCCCGGGACCTTATTTATTATATATGTGTGCACCTTAACCATACTAAGAACCCCCGGTTCTCATCCCATATGATATTGTTGTTTTTCAGATGCAAGTCGAGAAGCACCTCGGTAAGCGTCTGGAGTTCATTCTACAAGCGAAATGTTATATCTTGGGACTCTGTATTTTGAGCTTATATCTTTATTATTCTGTATTTAGATTCTCCTCTGTATATTTAACTTTATTTTGTCCCTCTTAGAGGTCGATGTGGAGAAACAGGTTGTTATTTTATCCGTTTTGGGATATTTTAGGTTATGTATAGTTATGTAAATATTCTCCGGCCAACCTTGGCTTCGCAGGTTGAGCCTGGAGCTTGAATATTTGTATCTTTGACCCTCCCTTTTTTATTATTTATATATATCTTACATTTCTTCGTATGCTAGTTTTCCGTTGATGTGACCGTTACGACTTTTGTTTTAGACCTTTCTTCAAATGTTCCTCGTTATAAAATTCCATCCAAATATACTATATATCATTTTACTTTTAGAGGTCGTAATACCCCACCACCTCTGTCTTATGACTTAAGCATAAGATTCTGTGTGGTAGGGTGTTACAATTAAGATCCTCAGCCCTTTTCCTATCATATCCGGACAGGTAAAATTTTTAGTTGTGGCCATTGACTACTTTTTCAAATAGATTGAGGCACAATCACTAGCCAAAGTCACATCACAACAAATGGTTTTCTTCGTTTGGAAGCACATTATATGCATATTTGGTATACCTCGTCATATTATTGCTGCAATGGTTGCCATTTTGTCGACCATAATTTCACATCTTTTTTACAGAACTTAAAGATCAAACAACACTTCTCTTCAGTTGAACCTCCACAGACTAACGGATTAGCTGAAGCCGCTAACAAAGTCGTCCTGCATGCTTTGAGAAAGAAATTGGATGATGCAAAAGGACTTTGGGCCGAGCTTATTCCAAAAATCCTGTAGGGTTATAACACCACTACACACTCTACTACTAAAGAAACCCCGTTCCGTTTAGTCTACGGGTCTGAAGCAATGATTTCTTTGGAAATCTCTCAATTGTCACTAAAAACACAAGCAATCGATCATGATAAAGCTCGGCAAATCGAACTTGATTTAGTTGAAGAAATCTGAGACATAGCCTCTGTTCACCACCGAGCAATGCAACAAAACATAGCTCAATGGTACAATCAGAAAGTCCATCCTCTCTCATTTCAAGTTGACAACTTAGTACTTAGAAAAACCAAGCAAGCCAGATGACCTCCATCCCATAGGAAACTCGCTGCCAAATGGGAAGGCCCACTCAGAATCTATGAAGTCCTCAAAAATAGAGCTTATAAGCTCGAATCTTTAGATGGTACCATGTTACCTAACTCTTGGAATATTTCTTCCTTAAAATAATATTATAGCTAAAAGACAGGGATAAACTTGTACTCTTTTTCCTAGTTACAAGATTTTTCCCAAAAGGATTTTGCTTTGAGAGGTTTTAACGAGGTAAGCCTACCTGCACCTTTGTAAACAAAGGTCGTATAATAAATCATTATGTCCAGAAAAAGGCTGATCTATATCTGTTATCTCTTTTTCCAATTTATATCACTCATTATCAGATTCATATCAATCACTATCAGATCTGTATCAACTATCATCAAATCTATATCGAACTATGACTATCAACAGTCAACAAATTTAATCAAATATCAAACAAGCACAAACACTTATCCATTCGCGATAACTGTTCAATTCACAGTTGCATCGTTTACACAAGCGCAATCAAATTCAATCATCAATAAAATCACCAATCAAAGGTGAACTAACGAGATATTCTCACCCAACTAATTCACTTCTATTAAACCTGTCTCAGCAACGGGGACCAATACATCAATGGCAATCTCAAACAAACCATTGCCTAACTCAGATATTAAACAAAGACAAGATATTCTCGATCTACAATTAAATCCCTAACAAATATAAGGACCAACATGCCAACGGTAACTATTGCCTAAATCAAATATCAATCTATCAATTACTTAGATATCTATTAAGACAAATTTATACGGTCTAAACCAGATCAGTTTCAATCAACTACCTATTTCAAATTCAAGTTCACCAAACGTAAAGCATGTAATCAAACACTGATTAAATGTTTTAAAAAAAGGAAGTCAGATCAACTACTGTTTATTACAAACAGCCAATAGAAACTGGCAAACAACATAAGTTCAAAATCCAAATAAAAAGTACAAGTTACTTGATGCACCACTAATTCTGGTACATCTTGTGCTTAATTGAGTGGATTTTATCCACTATTCTCACACTTATTCATAGAATTCGCATGTTTTACATTTTTCTTCCTAATTTTGTGCTATGATTGAAAACATACTTCTTTGGTCTTAAATTTGCTAATTTTAATCCTCTCTTATTACCATTTGATGCCATGATATGTGTGTTAAGTGCTTTTAGGGTTTATAAGGCAGGAATGGTTTAGAGGATGGAAAGGAAGCATGCAAAAGTGGAAGGAATACAAGAAGTTGAAGGAACTGCTAAGCTGTCAACCCTGACCTCTTCGTACTCAATCAATCATAACTTGAGCTACAAAGGTCCGAATGAGGCGGTTCCAGTTGTGTTGAAAAGCTAACATCCAAGGCTTCGCAATGATATACAATTTGCCATAGTTTTCTTGCTGTTAGGTAACGTGTACATGTAGGCGACGCGTACGCGTGACGGAGCTACGTGCTGTACGTATCAAAAATCACTGGGGGCGATTTCTGGGCTATTTTTGGCCCAGTTTCAAGCCCAAAAACACTTATTAGAGGCTACAGAATAAAAGAATCATACATACACTTCTCATTCACATAATTTTAGGTTCTAGATGTAGTTTTCTAGAGAGAGAGAGGCTCTATCATCTCTCTAGGTTTTAGGGGTTTTAGCTTTAGTTCTTCTCAAATTCTGAATTCTATCTTATTTCAATTTAGTTTCTCTTCTACTTTTATTTGTTCTAGCATTCTAGTTTATTTATTTCCCTTATTGATTACTTTATGTTGCTAATTTAGTTTATGAATTCTCATATTAGATTCAATTCCCTTTTAATACTATTTGAGGTATTTCATGTTTATTGCTTGCTTCTTCATTTGTTGTTATTGAATCCTTGATATTGGTTGTTTAGATTTAATATTCTCTTGTTAGTTTTCTATGCTTTTATTTTGTGCCTACCAAGTGTTTGACAAAATGCTTGGTTGGATTCTAGATTATACTTATCTCCTCTTGGCTTTGGTTGAGTAATTGGTGACACTTGAGTTATCAAACTCCTTTGTTGATTGATAATTGCAAGTTTCTAGTTGATTTGGATTCCACTAAAGCTAGTCTTTCCTTAGGAGTTGACTAGGACTTGAGGAATCAAATTGATTCACCCACTTGACTTTCCTTCATAATTAGAGGGTTAACTAAGTGTGAGCAATAAACAATTCTCATCACTATTGAGGACGATAATAAGGATAGGATTTCCAATTCTCATTCCTAGCCAAGAGCTTTTATAGTTGTTAGTTTGTTTCCTTTGCAATTTACTTTTCTTATTTCTTATTCAAAAACCCCAAAAAATATACAATTTCATAACCAATAATAAATACACTTCCCTGCAATTCCTTTGAGAGACGACCCGAGGTTTAAATACTTCGGTTTACTTTTATTGGGTTTGTTACTTGTGACAACCAAATGTTTATATGAAAGGATTTTTGTTGGTTTAGAAGCTATACTTTCAACAAGAACTTATTGTGAAATTCTTTACCACACAAAAATCTGATCATCATTACTTCAAATTTTCATCTTCCTCCTCGACGGCTTCATCATTATCTATCAGCACACCATCATGAACTACCTTTCCAGGCTCCATTTGTGAAAAGTCTATGTCTGGAGCTACAAACTTTGCCTACGTCACCGCACGCTTGAATCCCTCTACAAAGGCATCCAGAATCTCAATCTCTTTGTTCTTCTCCACCTCCTTCAATTTCACTGTAACTTCAATAATTTGATTCTTCATATGGGAAAGCTCACTATCCCTCTTTTTCAATGCTTCTATGTCTTTATCATGATTACTCTTCTCCAACTTCAATTCCTCTTCTTTCACAGCCAACTTCTTTCTCAGGTCTTCAATTACTATTTCTTTCAAATCAAGCTTTTCCTTTACACTCACCAATTCTTTCTTTTTTTCCAACAATCCCACCAGCGGATGATCTATACACTGGCCAATCTCCACAAGAACAATCCTTATCTCTCATCTTTTCAACGTTGATTCCCCTCTATTTTACTACCATCATTTTTGCCTCATCCTGACTAAGATATACACTAAGTTACAAAGAAAAAAAAAGAAAGAAAAAGGGTAAAAGAGTGAGCATGAGAAACAAAGTGAGAAGAAGAAAAGGGAGACCTCGTACTCATCAAACTTTATTTTCAACCTTCACAAGAACAAGACTTGATCTCAAGAAACCAGCTCCCACTACAAGAAAAATATTGAGTACCGTCAGATTTATCGGCAAAAAAATAATACCGGTGAATTTTTAGTCTGATTAAATCTGACGGTATAAACCACCCCAGTAAATGTTTACCGTTGGATTTTGATGTCTTCCAGTAACATGCGGCAAATATAGCGTCAGAATATGATAGTTCATGAACAAAAAATCTGGTGAACATTATGGACAAAAAAAATTCGACGGTAATGTTGGCGCCATAAGTTGTGCCACTTTACCATTGGAAACATTCGACTGTAAATCCGGCGGAAAATAATTTTTATTTTTTAAAAAACAATATGAATGGTTGCTACCATCATGATTTTCTGTTGGTAAATCCGCTGATAGCGTGAATATTTTTTTATTTTTTTCCAATCTATGATGAACCCCGATAGTTCACAATTGATAGTCAACTCTCAATTAACATCGAATAAGTTAGTATTTTATCTGAAAATAGTGATTTATATATGATGTAAAATATCAATTATACAGAATGTAAACATGAAACTAAAGTTTGATAACGAAATACATAAAATAGAACTATATTGACATTAATCTTATTCAGATTTATCATCTTCTTTCTCTCGTTCATCATCTTCTTCTTCCAAGGTAATTTCCTAATCATCGGACTCGTCTTCTTCTTGTTCGTCTCCATCAACCCCATCTTTTTCTTGAAGATCATAGTCGTCTAGTGGTAGTGTGTCGCATCTACCTTAAGGTCAATGATATCGTCATCCATAACAGCTGACCTAAGGGTGATCAAATCACTAGTATCAACCACCATTTTCAAAGGAGTTGGGTTATAAATTTGGAAAGGTTTTTGACCCTTTGTCCCATCAGACTCAATGCGATCTCTTGGCTTAGTTTTAACCACAGCCATCCAACTAGACTTGCATGACCCTGAATAAGGCAAATAGTATAACTGTTATACATTTTGAGGTAGAACAAATGGATCGTAGTGGCTATATTTCCTGGTCACATTTACTTCAGTGACATTGTAGTTCTTGTACTTTTGTGTTCTTTGTCGCGAATTTAGATCATACCATTGACATTTAAATACAAACACCTTGTATAAAGTGCGACCAAAATACTCTAATTGAATTATATTGTGCAACACACCATACCAATCAGAATGACCACCGCCTGAATACCCACGAACCCAGACCCCACTGTTATCTGTTTTCTTTCTAACCGACCATTGTAAAGAATGGAACCGATATTCATTAATATTGCATATCGAGTAGCTTGTTCCCTTATTCATTGGACCTCAACAAAGTGTAACTAGTGCTACAAAAAAAATGCTGAATACTATCAGATTTTAGCGTCGGATATTAGTGGCGAGTTTACCGATGAATTTTTCGGTGGATTTGACAATAAATTTGTTAGGTAAAAAAATTATCCTCGGATTTGGCTTTTTGACGGTAAATTTACCGGTAATAATTGGAGGAAAAAATTAGTGCGATCATTACCAAATTAGTGGAATGCTGTGTTTTGGTCATTCACAAAGTGTTACCGTCGGATTTATCGGCCAGTAAATTCGACAGTAATCTTGTTCTAAATTTGAATCGTGAACTCTCTCCCCCTCATTTCTGAACTACTCCCTCTCTCTCTAACTTTTTCCTTTCTCTCTCTCTCCCCTTCTCTTTCTCTCCCCCACAAACCACCTCCGGCATCCTCTCCACCATCGTTGGCCACCACTAATAGTGTTCAAAGACTGTGTGGACTCCTTACGTTGTGTTAGTTGCTCTATCACCGCCGTTTTTGTCACTCTGTCAATGCTACAATTGTTGTCATTGATGCTCCTTGTGTCGTCAGAGATACCTCCTTCCTCCCTCTAGGTATGTTGTCATTCTCCTTGTTCTTACTATTTTTTTAATTTATTTAAAAAAATCCTAAACCCTAATTTATCAAATTTTAATTTGTTATGTATTAGAAAATTTGCAATTAGGATGTTTGTATTAGAGATTTAACTGTTTTTCATATTTAGTTCATATATTAGTTTAGATTTAGGGTTTTTTAATTCTATTTTGATTTAAGGTTTTTTTTAATTTTGTTTTGATTATTCTATGTTTAAAATTTTGTTTATGATTTTGATTTTGAATTTTGTTTTAATGATTATGTGTTTATTATTCTGATTTCTATTTATTGTTTTGATTTTTGTTTATTATTGTGCAAGTGTAAAATCCCCAACTGCATTGTTCTAATTTTTGTTTTTAATTAGTTAATTGTTATTAATTGTCTGAGTTAATCTAAACTTGTTTATTTTCTAAGTTAATTATTGGCTTATTATTTATTATTGCTAATTTTCTAAGTTTATTATTATCTAAATTAATTATTTTCTAAGTTAATTAGTTGATTGTTATTTGAGTTAATCTGAATTTGTTTATTTTTTGAGTTAATTATTGACTTATTGTTTATTGTTGTTAATTTTCTAAGTTCATTATTATTTGAGTTAATTATTTTCTGAGTTAATTAGTTTATTGTTATTAATTATCTGAATTAATATGAAGTGAACTTGTTTATTTTCTGAGTTAACTATTAGCTTACTGTTTATTGTTGTTAATTTTCTAAGTTTATTATTATCTGAGATAATTATTTTCTGAGTTAATTAGTTGATTGTTGTTAATTATCTGAGTTAATCTGAAGTGAACTTGTTTATTTTTTGAATTAATTATTAATTTATTGTTTATTATTGTCAATTTTCTAAGTTTATTATTATCTGAGTTAATTGTTTTCTGAGTTAATTAGTTGATTATTGTTAATTACTTGAGTTAATCTTAACTTGTTTATTTTCTGAGGTAATTATTGACTTATTATTTATTATTTATTGTTGTTAATTTTTTAAGTTTATTATTATCTGAGTTAATTATTTTTTGAGTTAATTAGTTGATTGTTGTTAATTGTATGAGTTAATATAAATTTGTTTATTTTTTGAGTTAATTATTGACTTATTGTTTATTGCTGTTAACTTTCTAAGTTTATTATTATCTGAATTAATTATTTTATGAGTTAATTAGTATCGTATCTTCTTATTTATTAGTTTAAAAATTATTAAATTTAAATGTTTAAAATTATATATTAATTTTGAAGCAAATTTTTAAAAAAATTTAAATTTTAAGTTTGCCGTCAGATTTACCGTGGGTTAAATTTGCCGGTAGTTATTAATTTAATTATTAATTATTAATATATTACCGTCAAATTTTTCGCTGGTAAATCCGACGGTAATTAGCGGTGGACAAAAAAATCAACAGGTAAACAATTATCGATAAGGAATAAATCCGACGGTAAACATATTACCCACAAATTTTTTTGATAAATCCGTCGGTAAATTTGACGGTACTCATCGTTTTTCTTGTAGCCAAATCTGTTGTGCCAATTAGATGCACTCTGACGTATTCTGTGAACCAATTGTGAAAATTGTTCAGTAATGTATCAGGATTTATTTTTTGGAATAACCTATGATACAATACGATAAATAAGAAAATTTCAGTGTAATGAATTTTGATTAGATGACGAAGCTAGTATCTTACTAAAAGCAATAATTACGAAGGCTTAAAAACTCACATAAAGTAGGGTGAAATCTGGTTACAGTTATGCAATATTCACTATCCGCGCCCATTGCAACTCCTTCCAGAACAAATATTGGATACGTTGGTCCTCCTGACAAGGATTCTCCGCTCTCATCATTCCTTCCAACTCTTGTTCTACGTGATTCAACATGAGGCTCGAAATATAAAGAGCAAAATGCAGATATCTCTTTAACTAGGATGGCTTCGCAGATATACTACCCTCGATCCAAGCTCTGTTCTTGACGATGTACTTGAATGATCCAATCATCCTCTCAAATGGATACATCCACCTAAATTGGACTGAACCACATACTCTTGTTTCGTACTGCAAGTGGATTGCTAACTGTTTCATGACGTCAAAAATCTGGGAAAAAATATCCTCTCTAACTTACAAAGTATGATCGGAATGTTCTTCTTCATGACTGTGAGATCATTTACGTTATGTTTTATAGCACATAAATCCCTAAAAAACTCACTTATTTCTATAAGAGATTTTCATATGTTAATAGAAAGTTCTCGAAATGCAACAGGAAGCAATGACTCCATAAAGACATGACAATCATGACTCTTCAACTTAGCAAACCTATCTTGTGAGACGCTTGCACACCTACCCAAGTTAGAGGCGTAACCATCAAGAAACCTCAGTTCTCTAATCCACATACAAATATTTTGCCTCTGGTCCTTCATTAGAACGAACACCACCTTTGGTTTAGCCCACTGGCCGTTATCAAGTCTTCTTAAGTTTAGATCTGGCCGTCTGCAAGTGTCTATTAAGTCTAACCTTGCTTTATCATTATCCTTTGTCCTCTCATTATCTATTACCGTGTGCATGATATTATCAAACACATTCTTTTCAATGGACATCATATCAAGACAATGTCGAACCAAATTGTCTTTCCAATAAGGCAAGTCTCAAAATATACTTTGCTTGGTCCCATTATTCTCTTTACCATATCCCGAAAATCTCACACTTGCCCCGTTATTGACCCTTGGGATTCTACTGACATGATGTCAAACTTGCAAACTACTCAATCTCATGGGTGCCTCTCTTGTTCAGTTCTACTCTTTCTAAACGAGTCTTTGTTGTGCCAAATAGGATGATCAATATCGAGAAACCTTCGATAACAATCAAACCACGAATTCTTATCCTCATTCGTCAGCCAAAATGTCTTTGTATCTTCTATACAAATGGAACACGACATTTTGCCCTGAATAGACCAACCTGATAACATTCCATATGCAGAAAAGTCGTTAATGGTCTACATCTACACAACATGTAGTTGAAATTTGTCTTGGTTGAAATATCATACGTTTCTACACTATTAACCCATAACTCTATCAACTCATCCACCAAGAATTGTAAAATGACATCTATTTTGACTTTTCAATTGTTTGGACCAGATATGATACAAGTTAGTAACATGTATGGGTCCTTCATACACATTTTGTGAGATAAGTTATAAGGAGTTGACGTGGCAGAAATTGGCAAGTTAAGAAATTATTAATAAAAATATGTTGCAAGTACAGTCCTTAACCAGCCGAAAATCTGCTTATCAATTTAAAAAAAGGGTTGTCACAAAGATTAAAATTAAAATACTGGGAGTATGAATCCCAGGTCGTCTCCCAACGAGTTGCAGAGAGATGTGCTATTTCATCAATCAGGTGTTTTCAAAAATGGTTGAGTTGATAAACAGGAAATTAAAATAGAGAATTTAATTAATTCTAAATAAAAGCCTTAACTGGGAGTAGATTAGTTGGAAGCCCTATTCTTGTTGAAGTACTCTCAAGATTAATTGATAATTGAAGGTTGCTCTGTTTAGTTACCCCTTACTAGGTAAGGGAAAGTCAAACATGTTGGAATGCTGTTTCTGTTCACAAGTCCCAATCCGCTCATTGAAAAGGAGTAGTGTTTGTGAATAGAGGGCATTCCAACAATGAACCCAATTATAATTATCCTTTCAAGCATCCCAACTCAAGGGTTCCTTTCAATCAACTCCCCATCAAGTTAGGGAACTACTCGCTCATTGTGAATGTAGAACTCATGACATATAAAAAGGAATTAAAGGAAGACATGATGAATAAAAACTGAAAGGGATTAAATAAAATATTATTCTATATTAATAGTTTGTGAAAACAATCCAATATCAACTCTGGAGAAAACAATAATATGGAAGAGTAAATAAAAAGTAAAGAACAGAATATAATGACTAATACCGGAGGTAGTCTCTTCTTAAAAGCTAAAACCAAAATCTTCAAGAAATCCTAATTATGAATGTTCAAATGATAAAAACCTAGAGGAGGAATAAATCCAGATCTAAAACTAAAAATTATGCAGAATGAATTGTGTCTCTCATTTCTGCATGTTCCCTGGCTCTAGTCTGTGTTTCTGGGCCGAAAACTGGGTTAAGATCCGGCCCAGAAACTCTGCCAGCGACTTCTGAAATTCTGCAGATCGCGCACGCCATGCGGTCGCGTCATTCATGCGGACGCGTCATTCGGCATTTTGCTTTCCTACGCGGGTGCGTCGTCCATGCCTCCGCGTCACTTATGCTTTTCCAATCCGCGCGGTCGCATGAGCCATGCGGCCGCGTCACCGCGATTTCCTCTCTTTCGCGCGGCCGTGTCACTTCTCGCTGGTCATCTCCTTAATTTCTTGTATTCCTTCCATTTTTGCAAACTTCCTTTCCAATCTCCAATTCATTCATGCCCTATAAAGCCTGAAACACTTAACACACAGATCACGGCATCGAATGGGATAAAGGAGAATTTAAATACCTAATTAAAAGTCTCTAGGAAGTAAGTTTTTAATCATGTAATAATTTTAGGAAGGAAATATAAATGCATGCTAATTATATGAATAAGTGGGTAAAGATCATGATAAAACCACACAATTAAACACATTATAAACCATAAAATAGTGGTTTATCAACCTCCCCACACTTAAACATTAGCATGTCCTCATGCTTAGTTGAAGGAGATAAAATAAATTAGTAGGAACATGTAAAAACTCATGTAATGCAATGCAACCTATATATGTGAATGCAACTATATGATTCTTGTCCACTTGATCAAGAGTAAATAAGTTCTTCAAAACAATTACAAATCAAGCTCCACTAATTCAATTCTCATACAGTAAGAACGTATAAAAATGAAAGAAGGTAGCTCATGAAAGCAAGGAACATAGAATTTTAAGCATTGAACCCTCACTGATGATGTATGTATATTCTAATCTCTCCAGTGTATAGGGTAATCACTATATCCTTCTCTAATCATGCTCCCTAAATTCTGTTCTTTTCCTAATCAATCAACAACATTTAATATACCAATGCAACATCATGAGGTCTTTTCAAGGTTGTAACGGGGCCAAGGTAAAAGTAAGGATACATATATGGTTAAGTGAGCTTATAAATTGAATCTTTAATTAACTCAAACTCTAACATAACCTATATATTTTATATAACTATGGAGCTCGTACCTAGCTACCCAGAATTCTCTTTCATATTCCATACTCATGTATCAACTGTTTATTTTAATTCTATCATACATGCATTGATCTTTGGATTCTTAACTCAGCGTTGGGGTAATTTTTGTTCCCTTATTTATTTATTGAATAATAAAATATTTTTTTAACATAACATGAAAATAAACATAGCTAATCAATGCACATAGATTTTTTTTTATTCTTATAGTTTCACATGAGTAGGTGTCTAAATTCCCATTATATTATTATGATACACTCCCTTATTATCCTTTGTTCCCACAATTTCCCATACTTAATTAGCACACACAATTCTATCTTAAGCTAACCAAAGATTTAAATTGGGTTATATAATTGTTTTTTCCGCTTAAGGCTAGTAATGTGGTAAATTATAGAACAAATGGGATTTAAAGGCTCAAAGTGGCTAACAAAGCTAATTGAAAGGGTAGGCTTAATTTGGATAAGTGAGCTAAACAATTAATGGCCTCAATCATATGCAGCATATAAATATATTAAACATTGGACATATAGGATGGAACAAAATATAGGTTACAATCATAGAGAAGTAAACACACAAGAATAAAACAAATATGGTTAAATAATGTAACCATGCATAAAGGCTCAATTCTCACAGGTTGTGTGTTCTTTAGCTTTCAAAATCATGTTCCAAATACAACTTCAAGCAAATTTAACATAAGAGTTTTAATTAAAATTAGTGAAATTTTGTTCCAAAGATAGAGTTTTAGAAGAAACTTATTGTCTTTTCAATCAAGTAGAACATGCATGCAACTAATCTATTACTATGTAATTTATCCTATTCTACAAAAGAAAGAAAAACTAACTAAATATCCTAATTTATTAGTGTTTAAGGAAGAAAAATTACCTCCGGAAGTCAGGTACTGACCGACCTCCCCACACTTAAGGATTTGCACCATCCTCGGTGCCATCTGTCAGGAACAGTGGTGGGCTGGTGGCAGTGTCTCCACAATCGGGACCATTGTGGCTCCCTGTGCTGGTGAAAGAAGTGGAGTCCGGAGTGCCTGGGTCGTCGTCAGGTCTGTGCTCTTTTTGTTCCTTTCCTTGCTGTGGGTTTGGGTGTAGCTTTCTCTTTGCCTTTCTTAGTGGCCATTCTGAAAAAGGGAAGAGAAAGTAAATTAAATTTAAAGAGATAAAGCAAGGAAGAGGGTTGAGTGAGTGATAGTCAATGCACGGTAAAGATAAATGAAGGGAATACTTGGTCATGACAACATATGAAAAGTTCATCAAAGGGAATAGAACAAGTGCACGGTAGGGTAAGTAGATGCAAGATGTTTATTGGCATGCCGACAAGGGCATGAGTAGCAGAGATCAAGCATCACTTCGTAACAAACTATCACGTATGTATTGACAATTAAATTCAATTAATACAATAGTAAAGGGAATTTGTGAAAAGCAGGCATTGAATAGTAGAATAGAATAATGTAGAAAAGTGCATGATGCCATATGGGCTTTTTCACAAACACATAGCAAGCATGGTAAATAATCCAATGAAAATAATAAATTGAACATGCAAGCAACCCTTTAAAAATATAATTGCCAAACAATTTTACAACAATCCATAATGACCAAATAAATTTCCACACCAATAAAAAAAGAAAGAAAAATAAAACATATGCAATGAAAGTAAAAAGAAAGAGAAAGGAAGAAGAAAACATAAATAAAGAAGAAGAATAGAAAAGTAAGGAGGGAAGAAGAAAAGAAAAACCTTGATAATGGTGGTGAGAGAGAGAAAAAGTAGAAAGTGAGAAGGAAAGAAGAAGGAAGAAAGGGGAAGAAAGAAAGAAGGAGGGAAAAGAAAAAGTAGGATTTGGGGAAGAGAAAGATAAGATGTATGGCAAATTAGGATAAGCTGTGCGGTGCAAGCGACGCGGACGCGTGAGTGACGCATTTGTGCGAATGCGCATTAAGTGAATCGACACGGACGCGTAGGTCACGCGGTCGCGTGACACATGTTATGCTACTGGCGCGAGGGCAGCCTCGCACTCGCACAACTCTCTGTTCGAATTTTTATTTTTGCCAAATTTTGGGTGACGCGATCGCGTGAGTGGCCATTAGAAGGATATGACGCGGACGCGTGAGCCATGCGTCTGCGTGGGAAGAATTTGTGCGTTTAGCACTAATCCAGCACCACTCTAGCACAACTTTCGGTCGTGCACCCTTTTTACGTCGAATTCCAGGGCACGCGGCCGCGTGAGTGACGCGGACGCGTGGGAGGCCAATTTTTGCACTTGACGCGGTCGCGTGTGATGATTTGTGCCAAAGGCACGCCTCCAGCCACGCTCCTGCGTGACTCTCTGTTCGTTTCTTAATCTTGCCAAACCACCTGCGACGCGGACGCGTCAATGATGCGGTCGTGTCGTGTAAATTTTTTTTTTAAGCATGTAAATGCAAATACATGAAATGTACTAAGAAAGAGAAGAGTTATTGAATATGAAAATAAAAACAAAGAAAGGAACGATCATACCATGGTTGGTTGTCTCCCACCTAGCACTTTGCTTTAACGTCCATAAGTTGGACGCTCCACTAGCTCAGTCTTCGGCTATGTGGGGATCTTTGGTGTGGAATTTATAACCCACACTTACTAACCGGCAAGTGCACCGGGTCGTACCAAGTAATACCTTACGTGAGTAAGGGTCGATCCCACGAGGATTGATGGATTAAGCAACAATAGTATTTGATAGGATTAGTTAGGCAAGCAAAAAAGAGTGTTTTGGTATTCAAAGAGCATTAAACACAGACAAATAAATAAGTTGGGAATAATATAATGAGAAGATAGTTAAGGTTTCAGAGTTATCTATTTTTTCGGATTAATTTTTATTACTAACTAATTTAATCATGCAAGATATAATTTCATGGCAAACTATATGTGACTAGGCCCTAATTCCTTAGACCTTCCTAGTCTCCTCTAAAATTCATTAACTGCCAATTCCTTGGTCAGTTAATTCCAATTAGAGGATAAAAATCAATTTTCAGTTTATATGCCACAAAAATTCTATTTACCCAAAAATAAGGGGATTATATGTCACGTATCCCATTAAATCCAAATAATTAAAAATTAGGATAATATGTTTCCAAGCTGTTGTTCAAGTAAAGAGCTTTTCCAAGTTTTACAAGAACTCAATTAGAACATGGGTCATACTTCCGTTCCACCCATATTTATAAAATAAAGAGCGAAAACAATTATTGAAATATAAATCAAAGCATGGAATAAATTAGAAAAATCAAACGAATTAATTCATTACAAATAGACAGAGCTCCTAACCTTAACAATGGAGGATTAGTTGCTCATGGTTCAGAGAAAAAAAATAAGGGTTCTGGTAACAATCTGGTACCTGCCTAAACGTACAGAGTTTCTATTTATTACTAATCCTAATAGGTTTAAAATCAAAAGTTAAAAATAATATATTTTCCTAAAAGATAAGATTTGAATTTAAATTCGAATTAATTAACAGATCTTCAATTGATGGTTGGGGACCACTTGATTTGTCCATTCTGAAGCTTTTAATCTGTGTCTTCTGGGCTGGAAAGTGGGTCAAAACAGCCCAAAATTCGTAACCAGCGTCATTTGTATTTTTGCAGATCGCGCATGTGACGCGTCCGCGTCGTTCACGCGTTCGCGTCATTTGTGCAGATTCCAGTCCACGCGTTCGCGTCAGGCACGCGATCACGTCATTGCGATTTCTTCATTCCACGCGGTCGCGTGAGCCACGCGTCCGCGTCGGTCTTCGCTGGTCATTTCTTTGGTTTCTTCTTCTTCTCTGCAGAAACTTCATCAAATCCATCCGAATGCTACCTAAAATAAATAAAATTGCACAAAACTCAAAATAGCATCCATAGTGGCTAAAATATAATTAATTCTAAATTAAACTCAACAATTTAGATGCAAATTCACTAGGAAAAGATAGATAAGATGCTCACGCATCACAACACCAAACTTAAACTGTTGCTTGTCCTCAAGCAACCAAAACTAATATAAGCTTATGATGTGAATTTGCATGAGTATGAGAGTTCGATTAAGCTCATGTCTCTTTTTATAGTGGGGTTTATAACTGTAATCCTGAATAGGTTTGGCATCTCACTCTCCTTTTAATCAAGAATGTTATTGTCATTCAGAATTAGAATCCGGATGATATTATGAATTCTCTGATCTTTACATTTCAGTTTAATCCTTGAACACAGCAACATTTACTTTAATTTATTTTTCTTTGGTGCTTTGCACCTTGAGCCTAGCCGTGACTTTAAATGTTTTGTCTCAAGAGTTACTTGACACAGAAACACCACAAGCACTTAATTGGGGAACTCTCTTTGAGTTCTGATTTTTCTTTTAATTACTCCCAGACAGTGGCGCTCAAAGCCTTTGGCATACTCTGTTAAATGCAATTGATCTCGACTCTAAGTGTTCTGTCTCAAGGATTACTTAACACAATCACACCACAAGCATATGACTAGGGAAACAACTCTTTGAGCTTTTAATCATGTCTAACCTCCCTAGTCATTGATGCTCAGAGCCTTGGACCTTACTTTTATTATTATTTATTTATTTATTATTATTTTTTTTCTTTTGCTGTTTCTTTTGCTTCAAGGATTAAATTTTTGTTTATTTCAGAGAAGTCATAATAATTCTCTAAATTCCTGTTCCTTATACATCAACATCTCTTGATTCAAATTCAAATACGCACTATTCATATCATGCATTCAAAAATCACAGAAAATACCACCACATTTAAGTAAATAAGACTATTCTTAAAATTAAACTCAAATTCTCATGCAATACATCACTTCTTTTTATTTTCTTTTTAGATTCAGGTTCAGTGAGTGGTACATGAAACATCTTTTCAGCATTAAAGAAATTAAAAGAAAACTAATCCTATGATTCTAACTAATAAAAGATCATGCAACAAACAAAGCAAAATAGCAGAAAGCCAGAACATAACATAGAGAAAAAAAAGAGGGGAGGACTAAAAATGAAAGGAACTCAACCACCTTAGTTATCCTAGCGGTCGTTTTATTCTTCAGGTTGTGCTCCTCCGTGAAGATGATTTGCCTCCCTTTTGTGCCAAAAAACCAATAAGCGCAGCGTCCAACAACACCAAACTTAAAGGTTTGCTTGTCCTCAAGCAAATAAGAGCTGAAAATAGAAGAGATAAATATTATGATGAGAGAAAAATATAAGGATAAAAGAATAAGAGAGAATTAGGATTGGGAGAGAGAGAGAGAAAGAAAACTGGGCAGCGAACTAGTGTGGCGCAAGCAACGCGAACGCGTGGGGCACGCGTTCGTGTGATTGCGTTTTAGTTAGTTGACGCGGTCGCGTCGGTCACGCGGTCGCGTCGGTCACGCGGTCGCGTGACCCATGTTATGCTTCGGGCGCGAGTGCAGCCTCACGCCTGCACAACTCTCTGTTCGAATTTAAATATTTGCCAAATCTGGGGTGACGCGATCGCGTGAGTGGCTTTAGAGAGGAACGACGCGGACGCGTCAATGATGCGGTCGCGTGGGGCGATTTGTGCCACTGGCACGCCTCCAGCCACGCTCCAGCGTGACTCTCTGTTTGTTTTTATTTTCTCCCCTCTCCTTGCGACGCGGACGCGTCACTGATGCGGTCGCGTCGCGTGGCATTTTTTTTTGAAATAGATATAGCTTGAGGTGTTCGGTTCCTGGGAGAATATAGCTGCATGATCAGAAAATTAGTAAGAACTCAATAAAAATAAAAATAAAATAACTAAGAAAAACTACTACTAGAAATAATGAAGGATACAAAATTATCGGGTTGCCTCCCGACAAGCGCTTCTTTAACGTCACTAGCTTGACGGTCAGTTCTGCTAGTTCAGTAGATGAGTGGACCTCTGGCGGTCAATCTCGCCTCCAAGATAGTGCTTCAACCTCTGGCCATTCACGGTAAATTTTTTGTCAGAATTTTCTTCCTGTATTTCCTCATGACCATATGGTGAGGCTTTGGTAACCACAAACGGCCCTGACCACCAGGATTTCAGCTTCCCGGGAAAGAATTTGAGCCTTGAATTATATAGAAGCACTCTTTGTCCTGGCTCAAAGACTCTGATGGCAATCTTTTTGTCATGCAGTAACTTAGTTCTTTCCTTATAGAGCTTGGCATTCTCATAGGCTGAATATCTGAATTCATCAAGCTCATTCAACTGAAGTATCCGCTTAATTCCTGCAGCTTCTGAATCAAGATTCAGATACCTAATTGCCCAATAAGCCTTGTACTCCAGCTCAACTGGCAAGTGACAAGCTTTGCCATAGACTAACTGATATGGAGACATGCCAATTGGAATCTTGTATGCTGTCCGGTATGCCCAGAGAGCATCATCAAGCTTCCTAGACCAGTCCTTTCTTGAAACACTGACGGTCTTATCCAGAATCCTCTTAAGCTCCCTGTTAGAAACTTCAACCTGTCTACTTGTCTGAGGGTGATAGGGGGTTGCCACTTTATGACGGACTCCATATCTATGCAGAAGAGAGTCTAGCTGTCTGTTATAGAAGTGACTTCCTCCATCACTAATGAGTGTCCTTGGAACGCCAAACCGGCTAAAGATATACCTCTGAAGAAAGCCCATTACCACCTTAGCATCATTGGTGGGCAAAGCCACAGCTTCTACCCATTTGGACACATAGCCCACTGCCACTAGGATATAGTTATTTGAATGTGAGGGTGGAAAAGGTCCCATGAAATCAATACCCCACACATCAAACAACTCAACCTCAAGAAGTCCCTGCTGTGGCATTTCATGGTTGGCAGGGAGATTTGTAGCTTTTTCACATCTGCCACAGTGCTTTACAAATGCTCTTGAGTCCCTGAAGAGAGTCGGCCAGTAAAACCCGCTCTGAAGAACTTTTGTAGTTGTCCTCTCACCACTAAAGTGGCCTCCATAATCAGACCCATGACAGTGCCAAAGAATCTGCTACTTTTCCTCATCTGGGACACATCTCCGGATTATTCCATCTGATCATCTTTTAAAAAGGTATGATTCTTCCCAAATGTAGTACTTTGCATCAGTCAATAGCTTCTTCACTTGTTGCCTACTGTACTCCCTTGGGATAAAATTCATGGCTTTGTAATTTGCAATGTCCGCAAACCATGGTGCCTGCTGAATGAGGAACAATTGTTCATCCAGAAATGTCTCAGTCACAGCTGTGGGTGGTTGTTCTCCTGCTTCAGGTTCAATTCTGGAAAGATGGTCAGCTACTTGATTTTCTGACCCTTTCCTGTCTTTTATCTCAATATCAAACTCCTGAAGGAGTAACACCCATCTGATTAATCTGGGTTTAGAATCCTGTTTGGTTAGAAGGTACTTCAACGCAGCATGGTCAGTATAAACAATAACCTTAGAACCAAGTAAATAGGACCTAAACTTATCAACAACATACACAACAGCTAATAATTCCTTTTCTGTAGTTGTGTAATTCTTTTGAGCATCATTTAACACACGACTGGCATAATAGATGACATGTACAAGCTTGCCATGCCTTTGTCCTAAAACGGCTCCTATAGCAAAATCACTAGCATCACACATTAATTCAAATGGTAAATCCCAGTCAGGGGGAGCTATAATGGGAGCAGAGGTAAGGTTTGCCTTCAGAGTTTCAAAAGCATGCAGACAATCAGAATTAAAGACAAAAGGAACATCAACAACCAACAGGTTGCTCAATGGTTTAGCAATTTTAGAAAAATCCTTTATAAATCTTCTATAAAATCCTACATGACCCAAGAAACTCCTAATTGCCTTAACATTAGTTGGTGGTGGTAATTTTTCAATTACCTCCACCTTTGCTCTATCAACCTCAATCCCCTTACTTGAAATCCGGTGTCCAAGAACAATGCCTTCTGTAACCATAAAATGACATTTTTCCCAATTTAAAACAAGGTTTGATTCTTGACACCGTTTCAAGACAAGAGATAAATGTTTAAGGCAGGATTCAAAAGAATTACCAAAAACAGAAAAGTCATCCATAAATACCTCAATAAACTTTTCAACCATATCAGAAAAAATTGAAAGCATACACCTCTGAAAAGTTGCTGGAGCATTGCAAAGTCCAAATGGCATTCTCCTGTAGGCAAATACTCCAAAGGGGCATGTGAATGCTGTCTTCTCTTGATCTTGAGGATCCACTGCAATTTGATTATATCCAGAATATCCATCTAGAAAACAATAAAAAGCATGACCAGCTAACCTCTCAAGCATCTGATCAATGAAAGGGAGGGGGAAATGATCCTTCCTTGTAGCAGTGTTGAGCCTCCTGTAATCTATGCACATTCTCCATCCTGTGACTGTTCTTGTAGGAATAAGCTCATTCTTTTCATTCTTGATCACTGTCATCCCGCCTTTCTTGGGAACTACCTGCACAGGACTTACCCAAGGACTGTCAAAAATAGGGTAAATAATACCTGCTTCCCATAGTTTCATTACCTCTTTTTGGACCACCTCTTTCATAGTTGGATTGAGTCTCCTTTGTGGTTGCACAACTGGTTTGGCATCATCTTCAAGAAGAATCTTGTGCATACACTTAGTTGGACTAATCCCCTTCAAGTCACTAATGGTCCACCCAAGAGCTATTTTATGACTCTTGAGCACTGAAACAAGCGCATCTTCCTCTTCAGGTTTCAAAGAAGAGCTAATAATCACTGGATATGAATCATTTCCACCCAAGAACGCATATTTCAGGGAAGGAGGTAAGGGTTTGAGCTCAAGCTTGGGGGCTTCCTCCTCCTTGCTTGGCGTGTTCATCAGCTTCTTTTGGGGTGGTGAATCATCAACTTCAACTAATTCATACTCAGAAATAGGATCCAGAACATCATCAAGTACCTCAGATTCCAGTACTTCTTGAACAAGTGGTTCGATAACATCTATTTTCATGCACCCCTCAAAATCATTAGGGTGCTTGAGAGCTTCAAAAACATTCAGGACCACCTGTTCTTCATTGACCCTCAGGGTTAATTCACTCTTTTGCACATCAATCAGAGCTCTACCTGTAGCTAAAAAGGGTCTACCAAGTATAATAGAGGGTTTTACCTCCTCTTCCATGTCTAATATAACAAAGTCAACAGGGAAGATAAATGGTCCTACTTTAATAAGTAAATCTTCAATCACACCCACAGGTAATTTAATAGAAAGATCAGCAAGTTGAAGAGAAATACGAGTAGGTTTTACCTCTTCAATTTGAAGCTTCTTCATCACTGAAAGTGGTATGAGGTTGATGCTAGCTCCAAGATCACATAAAGCTCTCTGAATGCCGACTTCTCCAATGGTGTAGGGAATGACAAAGCTTCCTGGGTCTGGCATTTTCTCAGGAAGAGTGTGTTGAATAATTGCACTGCATTCCTTAGTTAATACCATAGTTTCTTGCTCCTTCCAATTCCTCTTGTGGGTCAACAATTCTTTCATAATTTTTGCGTAGAGAGGCATTTGCTCCAGAGCCTCTACAAAAGGGATGTTGATCTGCAACTTCTTGAAGACATCTAAAAATTTAGAGAATTGCTTTTCCTTGGACGCCTTCTGAAGCCTCTGAGGATATGGCATTTTTGGCTTATATTCAGGAGCCTTTGGTAAGGTGGGATAGTTGTCAAGAGAGTCAGGAAACGGGTTGTCTGCACGCTTAGGAGGGGCGTGTTCTACCTCTTCCTTCTTCTCCTCTCGAGCTTCTCCTTCAACTGGATCTTCATTGACCTTGGTCTCAGAACCAGCTACTTTACCACTTCTCAATTGAATGGCCTTGCAATCTTCTCTTGGGTTCACCACTGTATCATCAGGGAATGTATTTGGAGACCTTTCAGGTATTTGCTTGCTCATTTGACCCATTTACACCTCCAAGTTTCTAATGGAGGCCCTGGTTTCTTGCATGAAACTCATCATCATTTCCCATTTAGAATCTTCTTGGGTTTTAGAATTTGCCTGCTGAGGTGGTTGTTGTTGCTGAGACTGAAATTGGCGGTTATTATAGTTGTTCTGTTGAAAACCGCCCTGAGGATTATTATTGAAGTTTTGAGGTCTCTGAGGTTGATCTCTCCACCCAAAATTTGGGTGATTCCTCCACCCCTGATTGTATGTCTTAGAATATGGATCATTGTTGGGATTTTTAGGACCACTCCCCATGTAATTCACCTGTTCAGAAGAAGGTTGAGCATAATCATAATTATCATTTTGCATAAAATTACCTGCCATATTATAAGAGACTTCCTGTGTTGGATTTTGGGTGTTGATAGCTGAGACTTGCATGCCACCCATCTGTTGAGTAAGTAGATTTATTTGCTGAGACATCAGCTTGTTCTGAGCAAGAAGAGCATTAACAGCTTCTACTTCCAACACGCCTCTCTTCTGAGGGGTCTCAGAGTTCACAGGATTCCTGTTAGATGAGTATAAATATTGGTTGCCTGCAACCAATTCAATCAGCTCAATAGTCTCCTCTGGTGTCTTCTTCTTGTGCAATGAACTGCCTGCAGAAGTGTCTAGGCTCATCTTGGACATCTCACCCAAGCCTTCATAAAAGATATCCAGTTGGGTCCATTTGGAGAACATGTCTGGAGGGCATTGCCTAGTCAGTAGCTTGTATCTCTCTCAAGCTTCATACAGAGTTTCACCATCCTTCTGTCTGAAGGTCTGAACCTCCAACCTAAGCTTAGTCATCTTCTTAGGTGGGAAAAATTTTGTGAGAAACTCAGTAACAACCTTGTCCCAAGTATCCAAACTCTCCTTTGGTTGGGAATCTAGCCTTAGCTTTGCTTTATCCCTCAGGGAAAACGGAAAAAGCATGTGTCTGTACACCTCTGGATTCACTCCATTTGTCTTCACAGTATCACATATCTGCAGAAAATCAGATATGAACTGATTTGGATCTTCATGAGGAAGTCCATGATACTGGCAATTTTGTTGCACCAAGGTGACCAATTGTGGCTTCAACTCAAAGTTGTTTGCATTTATAGGAGGCACCACAATACTTTTTCCTTAAAGATCCACAGTAGGGGCAGAATAAGAGCTAAGCACTCTCCTCTGTTGATCATTCCCATTCGGATTTACCACATTGGCATTAGCATTATTATTTGTCATAGTGGATTCTACAGCCTTGCAAAGTCTTGCTTGTTGTAAACGCCGCCTGAAAGTCCTTTCAGGTTCAGGATCAAAGCCTAAGAGATGTTCTTTGTCTCTGTTCCTGCGCATAAACAAACAGAACACAAGAAAGAATGGGAATCTCTACGTCAGAGTGTAGAGAATTCCCAGTGAGGTAACCTGTGTAAAGAGATAAAAATATTAAATAAAATAAATAGAAGAATAATAAATAGGTAACACCAAACTTAATTTCAAAAATTAAGAGAAATATTGGTGCTATTTATTTATAAATTTTATTTTATTTTATTTTTTTTGAGATAAAAATAGACTAAAACTAATAAAATATAGAACGAGAAAATAAAACAATGGAAGTAAACAAAAACAAAAATAAAAGAAAGTAAAAATAGAAAGAAATAAAATTGAAATAATAAAATAAAAATAAAAACAAACGCACTAAGAAAAAAAAAGAAAGAAAGATCAAAGCAAAAGGACGTAAGGGAAACAGGGGGACGAACGAACTGTACGGGAAATAAACTAAAAAAAATTAGAAAATAAAAAATTAATAATAATAAAATAGAACTAATTAAAATTAAACACCTAATCTAAGCAATCAAACAACTAATAGTTTGTTAATCACAGTCAATCCCCGGCAACGGCGCCAAAAACTTGGTGTGAAATTTATAACCCACACTTACTAACCGGCAAGTGCACCGGGTCGTACCAAGTAATACCTTACGTGAGTAAGGGTCGGTCCCACGAGGATTGATGGATTAAGCAACAATAGTATTTGATAGGATTAGTTAGGCAAGCAGAAAAGAGTGTTTTGGTATTCAAAGAGCATTAAACACAGACAAATAAATAAGTTGGGAATAATATAATGAGAAGATAGTTAAGGTTTCAGAGTTATCTATTTTTTTGGATTAATTTTTATTACTAACTAATTTAATCATGCAAGATATAATTTCATGGCAAACTATATGTGACTAGGCCCTAATTCCTTAGACCTTCCTAGTCTCCTCTAAAATTCATTAACTGCCAATTCCTTGGTCAGTTAATTCCAATTAGAGGATAAAAATCAATTTTCAGTTTATATGCCACAAAAATTCTATTTACCCAAAAATAAGGGGATTATATGTCACGTATCCCATTAAATCCAAATAATTAAAAATTAGGATAATATGTTTCCAAGCTGTTGTTCAAGTAAAGAGCTTTTCCAAGTTTTACAAGAACTCAATTAGAACATGGGTCATACTTCCGTTCTACCCATATTTATAAAATAAAGAGCGAAAACAATTATTGAAATATAAATCAAAGCATGGAATAAATTAGAAAAATCAAACGAATTAATCCATTACAAATAGACAGAGCTCCTAACCTTAACAATGGAGGATTAGTTGCTCATGGTTCAGAGAAAAAAAATAAGGGTTCTGGTAACAATCTGGTACCTGCCTAAATGTACAAAGTTTTTATTTATTACTAATCCTAATAGGTTTAAAATCAAAAGTTAAAAATAATATCTTTTCCTAAAAGATAAGATTTGAATTTAAATTCGAATTAATTAACAGATCTTCAATTGATGGTTGGGGACCACTTGATTTGTCCATTCTGAAGCTTCTAATCTGTGTCTTCTGGGCTGGAAAGTGGGTCAAAACAGCCCAAAATTCGTAACCATCGTCATTTGTATTTTTGCAGATCGCGCATGTGACGCGTCCGCGTCGTTCACGCGTTCGCGTCATTTGTGCAGATTCCAGTCCACGCGTTCGCGTCAGGCACGCGATCGCGTCATTGCGATTTCTTCATTCCACGCGGTCGCGTGAGCCACGCGTCCGCGTCGGTCTTCGCTGGTCATTTCTTTGGTTTCTTCTTCTTCTCTGCAGAAACTTCATCAAATCCATCCGAATGCTACCTAAAATAAATAAAATTGCACAAAACTCAAAATAGCATCCATAGTGGCTAAAATATAATTAATTCTAAATTAAACTCAACAATTTAGATGCAAATTCACTAGGAAAAGATAGATAAGATGCTCACGCATCACAACACCAAACTTAAACTGTTGCTTGTCCTCAAGCAACCAAAACTAATATAAGCTTATGATGTGAATTTGCATGAGTATGAGAGTTCGATTAAGCTCATGTCTCTTTTTATAGTGGGGTTTATAACTGTAATCCTGAATAGGTTTGGCATCTCACTCTCCTTTTAATCAAGAATGTTATTGTCATTCAGAATTAGAATCCGGATGATATTATGAATTCTCTGATCTTTACATTTCAGTTTAATCCTTGAACACAGCAACATTTACTTTAATTTATTTTTCTTTGGTGCTTTGCACCTTGAGCCTAGCCGTGACTTTAAATGTTTTGTCTCAAGAGTTACTTGACACAGAAACACCACAAGCACTTAACTGGGGAAATCTCTTTGAGTTCTGATTTTTCTTTTAATTACTCCCAGACAGTGGTGCTCAAAGCCTTTGGCATACTCTGTTAAATGCAATTGATCTCGACTCTAAGTGTTCTGTCTCAAGGATTACTTAACACAATCACACCACAAGCATATGACTAAGGAAACAACTCTTTGAGCTTTTAATCATGTCTGACCTCCCTAGTCATTGATGCTCAGAGCCTTGGACCTTACTTTTATTATTATTTATTTATTTATTATTATTTTTTTTCTTTTGCTGTTTCTTTTGCTTCAAGGATTAAATTTTTGTTTATTTCAGAGAAGTCATAATAATTCTCTAAATTCCTGTTCCTTATACATCAACATCTCTTGATTCAAATTCAAATACGCACTATTCATATCATGCATTCAAAAATCACAGAAAATACCACCACATTTAAGTAAATAAGACTATTCTTAAAATTAAACTCAAATTCTCATGTAATACATCACTTCTTTTTATTTTCTTTTTAGATTCAGGTTCAGTGAGTGGTACATGAAACATCTTTTCAGCATTAAAGAAATTAAAAGAAAACTAATCCTATGATTCTAACTAATAAAAGATCATGCAACAAACAAAGCAAAATAGCAGAAAGCCAGAACATAACATAGAGAAAAAAAAGAGGGGAGGACTAAAAATGAAAGGAACTCAACCACCTTAGTTATCCTAGCGGTCGCTTTATTCTTCAGGTTTTGCTCCTCCGTGAAGATGATTTGCCTCCCTTTTGTGCCAAAAAACCAATAAGCGCAGCGTCCAACAACACCAAACTTAAAGGTTTGCTTGTCCTCAAGCAAATAAGAGCTGAAAATAGAAGAGATAAATATTATGATGAGAGAAAAATATAAGGATAAAAGAATAAGAGAGAATTAGGATTGGGAGAGAGAGAGAGAAAGAAAACTGGGCAGCGAACTAGTGTGGCGCAAGCAACGCGAACGCGTGGGGCACGCGTTCGTGTGATTGCGTTTTAGTTAGTTGACGCGGTCGCGTCAGTCACGCGGTCGCGTGACCCATGTTATGCTTCGGGCGCGAGTGCAGCCTCACGCCTGCACAACTCTCTGTTCGAATTTAAATATTTGCCAAATCTGGGATGACGCGATCGCGTGAGTGGCTTTAGAGAGGAACGACGCGGACGCGTCAATGATGCGGTCGCGTGGGGCGATTTGTGCCACTGGCACGCCTCCAGCCACGCTCCAGCGTGACTCTCTGTTTGTTTTTATTTTCTCCCCTCTCCTTGCGACGCGGACGCGTCACTGATGCGGTCGCGTCGCGTGGCATTTTTTTTTTGAAATAGATATAGCTTGAGGTGTTCGGTTCCTGGGAGAATATAGCTGCATGATCAGAAAATTAGTAAGAACTCAATAAAAATAAAAATAAAATAACTAAGAAAAACTACTACTAGAAATAATGAAGGATACAAAATTATCGGGTTGCCTCCCGACAAGCGCTTCTTTAACGTCACTAGCTTGACGGTCAGTTCTGCTAGTTCAGTAGATGAGTGGACCTCTGGCGGTCAATCTCGCCTCCAAGATAGTGCTTCAACCTCTGGCCATTCACGGTAAATTTTCTGTCAGAATTTTCTTCCTGTATTTCCTCATGACCATATGGTGAGGCTTTGGTAACCACAAACGGCCCTGACCACCAGGATTTCAGCTTCCCGGGAAAGAATTTGAGCCTTGAATTATATAGAAGCACTCTTTGTCCTGGCTCAAAGACTCTGATGGCAATCTTTTTGTCATGCAGTAACTTGGTTCTTTCCTTATAGAGCTTGGCATTCTCATAGGCTGAATATCTGAATTCATCAAGCTCATTCAACTGAAGTATCCGCTTAATTCCTGCAGCTTCTGAATCAAGATTCAGATACCTAATTGCCCAATAAGCCTTGTGCTCCAGCTCAACTGGCAAGTGACAAGCTTTGCCATAGACTAACTGATATGGAGACATGCCAATTGGAGTCTTGTATGCTGTCCGGTATGCCCAGAGAGCATCATCAAGCTTCCTAGACCAGTCCTTTCTTGAAACACTGACGGTCTTATCCAGAATCCTCTTAAGCTCCCTGTTAGAAACTTCAACCTGTCTACTTGTCTGAGGGTGATAGGGGGTTGCCACTTTATGACGGACTCCATATCTATGCAGAAGAGAGTCTAGCTGTCTGTTACAGAAGTGACTTGCTCCATCACTATGAGTGTCCTTGGAACGCCAAACCGGCTAAAGATATACCTCTGAAGAAAGCCCATTACCACCTTAACATCATTGGTGGGAAAAGCCACAGCTTCTACCCATTTGGACACATAGCCCACTGCCACTAGGATATAGTTGTTTGAATGTGAGGGTGGAAAAGGTCCCATGAAATCAATACCCCACACATCAAACAACTCAACCTCAAGAAGTCCCTGCTGTGGCATTTCATGGTTGGCAGGGAGATTTGTAGCTTTTTCACATCTGCCACAGTGCTTTACAAATGCTCTTGAGTCCCTGAAGAGAGTCGGCCAGTAAAACCCGCTCTGAAGAACTTTTGTACAGAGAAGAAAAATAAGGGTTCTGGTAACAATCTGGTACCTGCCTAAATGTACAGAGTTTCTATTTATTACTAATCCTAATAGATTTAAAATCAAAAATTAAAAATAATATCTTTTCCTAAAAGATAAGATTTGAATTTAAATTCGAATTAATTAACAGATCTTCAGTTGATGGTTGGGGACCACTTGATTTGTCCATTCTGAAGCTTCTAATCTGTGTCTTCTGGGCTGGAAAGTGGGTCAAAACAGCCCAAAATTCGTAACCAGCGTCATTTGTATTTTTGGAGATCGCGCATGTGACGCGTTCGCGTCGTCCACGCGTTCGCGTCATTTGTGCAGATTCCAGTCCACGCGTTCGCGTCAGGCACGCGATCGCGTCATTGCGATTTCTTCATTCCACACGGTCGCGTGAGCCACGCGTCCGCGTCGGTCTTCGCTGGTCATCTCTTTGGTTTCTTCTTCTTCTCTGCAGAAACTTCATCAAATCCCTTCGAATGCTACCTAAAATAAATAAAATTGCACAAAACTCAAAATAGCATCCATAGTGGCTAAAATATAATTAATTCTAAATTAAACTCAACAATTTAGATGCAAATTCACTAGGAAAAGATAGATAAGATGCTCACGAATCAATCTTCCAAGAGGAAGATCTCAAGCTCCTTGTTTTTCTTCATCTTTTCGCCATGGTACAGCTTTAAACGATGTCCATTAACCTTGATAAGTTCGGAGCTGGAAGGGTGACTTAGGTGATAAACTCCGTACGGTTCGGCTTTCTCTACTCTGTGTGGACCTTCCCATCTTGATCTCAACTTGCCTGGCATGAGCCTCAGTCGAGATTTGTAAAGGAGGACTAAATCTCCAGGTTGGAATTCTTTCCTCTTGATGTGCTGATCATGTATAGCCTTCATCTTCTCCTTGTATAGTCTTGAGTTCTCATAATCTTCTAGGCGAAGGCTTTCCAGTTCTTGCAGTTGTAATTTACGTTCAGCTCCGGCTTTCTCAATTCCCATGTTGCACTCCTTCACTGCCCAAAAAGTTTTGTGCTCTACTTCAACTGGAAGATGACAAGCTTTTCCATAAACTAAGCGAAAAGGGCTCATCCCAATGGGTGTCTTGTACACTATTCTGTATGCCCAGAGTGCATCTTGTAGCCTGGTGCTCCAGTCTCTTCTATGAGATTTGACTATCTTCTGCAAAATATGCTTTATCTCTCTGTTTGACACCTCGGCTTGCCCATTAGTCTGAGGATGGTAGGCAGTCGCAACTTTATGAATGATCACATGCTTCTTCAGTAATCCTGTTAGTCTCCTGTTACAGAAATGGGTGCCTTGATCGCTCACGTTTGCTCGTGGTGATCCAAAGCGACAAATAATGTGGTTTCTCACAAAGGAAACAACCGTGTTAGCATCATCGGTATGGGTAGGAATGGCTTCCACCCATTTGGAAACATAATCTACAGCTAACAGTATATAGAGGTGGCCATTAGAATTTGGAAATGGACCCATGAAGTCAATGCCCCAAACATAAAAAATTTCACAGAAAAGCATAATTTGTTGAGGCATTTCATCCCTCTGGGATATATTACCAAATTTTTGGCATGGGAAACAAGATTTACAAAATTCAGCAGCGTCTTTAAAAAGAGTAGGCCACCAAAATCCACAGTCTAAGATTTTTCTAGCTATTCTTTGAGGGCCAAAATGTCCTCCACTCTCAGATGAGTGACAGGCCTCTAAAATAGACTGGAATTCTGATTGAGACACACATCTTCTAATTACCTGGTCAGCGCCACATCTCCATAAATATGGGTCATCCCATATATAATATTTAGACTCGCTTTTCAGCTTGTCTCTTTGATGCTTAGTAAAGTTTGGAGGAAAAGTGTGGCTAACTAGATAATTAGCTACAGGTGCATACCAAGGGATTACCTCAGATACTGCTTGTAGGTTATCAAATGGAAAATTATCAGCTATAGGAGTGGAGTCATCGTTAATGTGCTCAAGGCGACTCAAGTGGTCTGCCACGAGATTCTGGTTACCACTCCTATCTTTTATTTCTAAATCAATTTTTTGTAGTAGCAGTATCCAACGTATAAGCCTTGGTTTGGATTCCTTTTTAGCTAATAAATACTTTAGAGCTGCGTGGTCTGAATACACTACTACTTTCGTACCAAGTAAATAAGCTCAGAATTTATCCAGAGCAAAAACAATAGCAAGAAGCTCTTTTTCAGTAGTAATGTAATTGGACTGAGCGGCGTCTAAAGTTTTAAACACATAAGCAATAACAAAAGGGTCCTTACCTTCACGCTAAGCCAGCGCTGCTCCTACTGCATGGTTGGAAGCATCGCACATGATTTCGAATGGCTGGCTCCAGTCAGGTCCTCTCATAATTGGAGCTTGAGTCAGGGCAGTCTTTAGTTTATCAAACGCTTATTTACAATCCTCACTGAACTCGAATTCAATATCCTTCTGCAGTAGTCTGGATAGGGGAAGTGCTACCCTACTAAAGTCCTTAATGAATCTTTAGTAAAAACCTGCATGTCCAAGGAACGAACGGACTTCCCTCACAGAGGAGGGATAAGGCAAACTAGAAATAACATCCACCTTTACTGGATCTACAGAAATGCCAGTATTAGATACAACATGTCCCAGTATGATTCCTTGTTTAACCATAAAATGACATTTTTCAAAATTCAATACAAGGTTTGTACTGACACATCTATCTAATACTCTAGATAAACTATCCAAGCAAAGGTTAAAAGAATCACCATAAACGCTAAAATCATCCATAAAAACCTCCATACAGTCCTCAATAAGATCAGAGAAAAGACTCATCATGCACCTTTGGAAAGTAGCTGGTGCATTGCACAGGCCAAAGGGCATTCTCTTCTAAGCATAAGTCTCAAAAGGACAGGTAAAGGTAGTCTTTTCCTGATCCTCAGGAGCTATATGAATCTGGAAATAGCCTGTGTAACCATCTAAAAAGCAATAATGTGATTTACCTGACAGGCGATCCAGCATTTGATCAATGAATGGAAGAGGGTAGTGATCCTTACGAGTAGCTTAGTTGAGACGCCGGTAATCAATGCAGACCCTCCAGGCGTTCTGTACTCTGGTTGTTATGAGCTCTCCATGCTCATTCTTCATTGTAGTGACTCCAGACTTCTTGGGCACTACTTGTACTGGGCTCACCCATTCACTGTCTGAGATGGGGTAGATAATACCTGCCTCTAATAGTCTGGTCACTTCCTTCTTGACAACCTCTAAAATAGTGGGGTTCAGTCGTCTTTGGGGTTGACGAACAGGTCTTGCTCCTTCTTCTAAAAATATCCCGTGCTCACAAACTTGAGGGTCGATGCCTACTATGTCTGCTAAACTCCACCCAATTGCTTTCTTGTGCTTCCTCAGCATACTAAGTAATTGCTCTTCCTATTGAGAAGTGAGGTCCCGTGCAATGATAACTGGAAACTCCTGCTTGTCTTCAAGGTAAGCATATTTGAGGTGTGGAGGGAGAGGTTTCAACTCTGACTTCTGTTCATGGTCAGGCTCTAAATTATCTGGAGCTGGTGGTAGTGGTAGAGTACTTTCATTGTCCTCTGGAAATGTCCCCACACTTGGACCTTGTCCTATGTACTTCTCTTCAAACTCCTCTAGGTGAACTTCAGCTACGGTTTCATCTATGATGTCACACTGGAGGATAGAGTGATCTTCTGGAGGGTGTTTCATAACTCCATTCAGATTGAAGCTCACTACTCGGCCGTTGGTGCACGAAATTGTGATCTCTACTTTTCACAACTCAAATAATCCCCGGTAATGAATCAAAAAACTTGGTGCTCAATACCATGGTATAAACATAATTTCACAACTTCGCACAACTAACCAGCAAGTGCATTGGGTCGTCCAAGTAATAAACCTTACGCGAGTAAGGGTCGATCCCACGGAGATTGTTGGTATGAAGCAAGCTATGGTCACCTTGTAAATCTCAGTCAGGCAGATTCAAATGGTTATGGATGATATATGAATAAGGCATAAAGTAAAGATAGAGATACTTATGTAATTCATTGGTGAGAATTTCAGATAAGCGTATGGAGATGCTTTGTCCCTTCCGTCTCTCTGCTTTCCTACTGTCTTCATCCAATCCTTCTTACTCCTTTCCATGGCAAGCTATATGTTGGGCATCACCGTTGTCAGTGGCTACAATCCCGTCCTCTCAGTGAAAATTTTCAACGCACCCTGTCACGGCACGGCTAATCATCTGTCGGTTCTCAATCAGGTTGGAATAGAATCCATTGATTCTTTTGCGTCTGTCACTAACGCCCAGCCTTCAGGAGTTTGAAGCTCGTCACAGTCATTCAATCATTGAATCCTACTCAGAATACCACAGACAAGGTTTAGACCTTTCGGATTCTCTTGAATGCCGCCATCAATTCTAGCTTATACCACGAAGATTCCGATTAAGGAATCCAAGAGATAAACATTCAAGCCTTGTTTGCTTGTAGAACGGGAGTGGTTGTCAGGCACGCGTTCATAAGTGAGAATGATGATGAGCGTCACATAATCATCACATTCATCAAGTTCTTGAGTGCGAATGAATATCTTGGAATAAGAACAAGCTGAATTGAATAGAAGAACAATAGTAATTGCATTAATACTCGAGGTACAGCAGAGCTCCACACCTTAATCTATGGTGTGTAGAAACTCCTCCGTTGAAAATACATAAGAACAAGGTCTATGCATGGCCGAATGGCCAGCCCCCCCCCCCCTTCCAATGATCTAAGAACTAGATGTCCCAAGATGATCCTAAGATCGAAAAATGATCCAAAGATGAAAATACAATAGTACAAGGTCCTATTTGTAGAGAACTAGTAGCCTAGGGTTTACAGAAATGAGTAAATGACATAAAAATCCACTTCCGGGCCCACTTGGTGTGTGCTTGGGATGAGCATTGAAGCATTTTCGTGTAGAGACTTTTCTTGGAGTTAAACGCCAGCTTTTGTGCCAGTTTGGGCGTTTAACTCCCATTCTTGTGCCAGTTCCGGCGTTTAACGCCGGGCAGTTTTGAGCTAATTTGGAGCGCCGGTTTGGGCCATCAAATCTCGGGCAAAGTATGGACTATTACACATTGCTGGAAAGCCCAGGATGTCTACTTTCCAACGCCATTAAGAGCGCGCCAATTGGGCTTCTATAGCTCCAGAAAATCCACTTTCAGTGCAGGGAGGTCAGAATCCAACAGCATCTGCAGTCCTTTTCAGTCTCTGAATCAGATTTTTGCTCAGGTCCCTCAATTTCAGCCAGAAAATACCTGAAATCACAAAAAAATACACAAACTCATAGTAAAGTCCAGAAAAGTGAATTTTAACTAAAAACTAATAAAAATATAATAAAAACTAACTAAAACATACTAAAAACATACTAAAAACAATGCCAAAAAGCGTATAAATTATCCGCTCATCACAACGCCAAACTTAAATTGTTGCTTGTCCCCAAGCAACTGAAAATCAAATAAGATAAAGAGAAGAGAATATGCAATGAATTCCAAAAACATCTATGAAGATCAGTATTAATTAGATGAGCGGGGTTTTTAGCTTTTTGCCTCTGAACAGTTTTGGCATCTCACTCTATCCTTTGAAATTCAAAATGATTGGCTTCTATAGGAATTCAGAATCCAGATAGTGTTATTGATTCTCCTAGTTAAGTATGATGATTCTTGAACACAGCTACTTTATGAGTCTTGGCCGTGACCCAAAGCACTTTGTCTTCCAGTATTACCACCGGATACATACATGCCACAGACACATAATTGGGTGAACTTTTTCAGACTGTGACTCAGTTTTGCTAGAGTCCCCAATTAGAGGTGTCCAGGGTTCTTAAGCACACTCTTTTTGCCTTGGATCACAACTTTATTTCTTTCTTTTTCTTTCTTTTTCTCTTTCTCCTTTTTTTTCGTTTTTTTTTTCTCTTTTTTTTTGTATTCACTGCTTTTTCTTGCTTCAAGAATCATTTTTATGATTTTTCAGATCCTCAGTAACATGTCTCCTTTTTCATCATTCTTTCAAGAGCCAACCATTCATGAACAACAAATTCAAAAGACATATGCACTGTTTAAGCATACATTCAGAAAACAAAAGTATTGCCACCACATCAAAATAATTAATCTGTTATAAAATTTAAAATTCATGTAATCCTTCTCTTTTTCAATTAAGAATATTTTTCATTTAAGAAAGGTGATGGATTCATAGGACATTCATAACTTTAAGGCATAGACACTAAGACACTAATGATCACAAGACACAAACATAGATAAACATAAGCATGAAATTTCGAAAAACAAGAAAATAAAGAACAAGGAAATTAAAGAACGGGTCCACCTTAGTGATGGCGGCTTGTTCTTCCTCTTGAAGATCTTATGGAGTGCTTGAGCTCCTCAATGTCTCTTTCTTGTCTTTGTTGCTCCTCTCTCATGATTCTATGATCTTCTCTAATTTCATGGAGGAGGATGGAATGTTCTTGGTGCTCCACCCTTAGTTGTCCCATGTTGGAACTCAATTCTCCTAGGGAGGTGTTGATTTGCTCCCAATAGTTTTGTGGAGGAAAGTGCATCCCTTGAGGCATCTCAGGGATTTCATGATGAGTGGGATCTCTTGTTTGCTCCATCCTTTTCTTAGTGATGGGCTTGTCCTCATCAATGGGGATGTCTCCCTCTATGTCAACTCCAACTAAATAACAAAGGTGACAAATAAGATGAGGAAAGGCTAACATTGCCAAGGTAGAGGACTTGTCCGCCACCTTATAAAGTTCTTGGGCTATAACCTCATGAACTTCTACTTCTTCTCCAATCATGATGCTATGAATCATGATGGCCCGGTCTAGAGTAACTTCAGACCGGTTGCTAGTGGGAATGATTGAGCGTTGGATAAACTCCAACCATCCCCTAGCTATGGGCTTGAGGTCATGCCTTCTCAATTGAATCGGCTTCCCTCTTGAATCTCTCTTCCATTGGGCACCCTCTTCACAAATGACTGTGAGGACTTGGTCCAACCTTTGATCAAAGTTGACCTTTCTAGTGTAAGGGTGTTCATCTCCTTGCATCATGGGCAAGTTGAATGCCAACCTTACATTTTCCGGACTAAAATCTAAGTATTTCCCCCGAACCATTGTAAGCCAATTCTTTGGGTCCGGGTTCACACTTTGATCATGGTCCTTGGTGATCCATGCATTGGCATAAAACTCTTGAACCATTAAGATTCTGACTTGTTGAATAGGGTTGGTAAGAACTTCCCAACCTCTTCTTCGAATCTCATGTCGGATCTCCGGATATTCACTCTTTTTGAGTTTGAAAGGGACCTCGGGGATCACCTTCTTCAAGGCCACAACTTCATAGAAGTGGTCTTGATGCACCCTTGAGATAAATCTCTCCATCTCCCATGACTCGGAGGTGAAAGCTTTTGCCTTCCCTTTCCTCTTTCTAGAGGTTTCTCCAGCCTTGGATGCCATAAATGGTTATGGAAAAACAAAAAGCAATGCTTTTACCACACCAAACTTAAAAGGTTTGCTCGTCCTCGAGCAAAAGAAGAAAGAAGAGAGTAGAAGAAGAAGAAATAGGGGAGATGGAGGTGGCTTTGTGGTTCGGCCAAAGGGGGAGAAGTAGTGTTTAGGGTGTGTGAAAATGAGGGAGTGAAGATGGGTTTATATAGGGGTGGAGAGAGGGGTAGGGTTCGGTTATGGGAGGGTGGGTTTAGGAGGGAAAGTGGTTTGAATTTGAATGGTGAGGTAGATGAGGTTTTATGAAGGATGGATGTGAGTGGTGAAGAGAATAGTGGGATTTGATAGGTGAGGGGTTTTTTTTGGGGAAGAGTGGTTGAGGTGATTGGTGAATGGGTGGAGAAGAAGAGAGAGGGTGGTGGGGTAGGTGGGGATCCTATGGGGTCCACAGATCCTGAGGTGTCAAGGAAAAGTCATCCCTGCACCAAGTGGCGAGCAAAAATGCTCTCTGTGCCAATTCTGGCGTTAAACGCAGGGCTGGTGCCCATTTCTGGCGTTTAACGCCAACTTCTTGCCCTTTCCTGGCGTTTAACGCCAGTCTGGTGCCCCTTTCTGGCGTTAAACGCCCAGAATGGTGCCAGACTAGGCATTAAATGCCCATTTGCTAGCTTCACTGGCGTTTAAACGCCAGCAAGTTCTCCTCCAGGGTGTGCTGTTTTTCTTTCTGTTTTTGCTTTTTCAATTGATTTTGTGACTTCCCATGATCATCAACCTACAGAAAACATAAAATAACAAAGGAAAATAGATTAAATATAACATTGGGTTGCCTCCCAACAAGCGCTTCTTTAATGTCAGTAGCTTGACAGTGGGCTCTCATGGAGCCTCACAAATGCTCAGAGCAATGTTGGAACCTCCCAACACCAAACTTAGAGTTTGAATGTGGGGGTTCAACACCAAACTTAGAAGTTGGTTTTGGCCTCCCAACACCAAACTTAGAGTTTGACTGTGGGGGCTCTGTTTGACTCTGTTTTGAGAGAAGCTCTTCATGCTTCCTCTCCATGGTGACAGAGGGGTATCCTTGAGCCTTAAACACAAAGGATTCTTCATTCACTTGAATGATCAATTCTCCTCTGTCCACATCAATCACAGCCTTTGCTGTGGCTAGGAAGGGTCTGCCAAGGATGATGGATTCATCCATGCACTTCCCAGTCTCTAGGACTATGAAATTAGCAGGGATGCAATGGTCTTCAATCTTCACCAGAACATCCTCTACAAGACCATAAGCTTGTTTTCTTGAATTGTCTGCCATCTCTAGTGAGATTCTTGCAGCTTGTACCTCAAAGATCCCTAGCTTCTCCATTACAGAGAGAGGCATGAGGTTTACACTTGACCCTAGGTCACACAGAGCCTTCTTAAAGGTCATGGTACCTATGGTACAAGATATTGAAAACTTCCCAGGATCTTGTCTCTTTTGAGGTAATTTCTGCCTAGACAAGTCATCCAGTTCTTTGGTGAGCAAAGGAGGTTTGTTCTCCCAAGTCTCATTACCAAATAACTTGTCATTTAGCTTCATGATTGCTCCAAGGTATTTAGCAACTTGCTCTTCAGTGACATATTCATCTTCTTCAGAGGAAGAATACTCATCAGAGCTCATGAATGGCAGAAGTAAATCCAATGGAATCTCTATGGTCTCAGTGTGAGCCTCAGATTCCCATGGTTCCTCATTAGGGAACTCATTGGAGGCCAGTGGATGTCCATTGAGGTCTTCCTCAGTGGCGTTCACTGCCTCTTCATCCTCTCCAAGTTCGGCCATGTTGATGGCCTTACATTCTCCTTTTGGATTCTCTTCTGTATTGCTTGGAAGAGTACTAGGAGGGCGTTCAATAATTTTCTTGCTCAGCTGTCCCACTTGTGCCTCCAAATTCCTAATGGAGGACCTTGTTTCAGTCATGAAACTTTGAGTGGTTTTGATTAGATCAGAGACCATGGTTGCTAAGTCAGAGTGGCTCTGCTTAGAATTTTCTGTCTGTTGCTGAGAAGATGATGGAAAAGGCTTGCCATTGCTAAACCTGTTTCTTCCACCATTATTATTGTTGAAACCTTGTTGAGGTCTCTGTTGATCCTTCCATGAGAGATTTGGATGATTTCTCCATGAAGAATTATAGGTGTTTCCATAGGGTTCTCCCATGTAATTCACCTCTTCCATTGAAGGGTTCTCAGGATCATAAGCTTCTTCTTCAGATGAAGCGTCCTTAGTACTGCCTGGTGCAGCTTGCATTCCAGACAGACTTTGAGAAATCAAATTGACTTGCTGAGTCAATATTTTGTTCTGAGCCAGTATGGCATTCAGAGTGTCAATCTCAAGAACTTCTTTCTTCTGATTCGTCCCATTGTTCACAGGATTCCTTTCAGAAGTGTACATGAATTGGTTATTTGCAACCATTTCAATCAGTTCTTGAGCTTCTGTAGGCGTCTTCTTCAGATGAAGAGATCCTCCAGCAGAGCTATCCAATGACATCTTGGACAGTTCAGACATACCATTATAGAAAATACCTATGATGCTCCATTCAGAAAGCATGTCAGAGGGACACTTTCTGATTAATGGTTTGTATCTTTCCCAAGCTTCATAGAGGGATTCTCCTTCCTTCTGTCTGAAGGTTTGGACTTCCACTCTAAGCTTACTCAATTTTTGAGGTGGAAAGAACTTTGCCAAGAAGACATTGACTAGCTTTTCCCAAGAGTTCAGGCTTTCTTTAGGTTGTAAGTCCAACCATATTCTAGCTCTGTCTCTTACAGCAAAAGGGAATAGCATAAGTCTATAGACCTCAGGGTCAACCCCATTAGTCTTGACAGTGTCACAGATTTGCAAGAACTCAGCTAAAAACTGATGAGGATCTTCCAATGGAAGTCCATGGAACTTGCAATTCTGTTGCATTAGAGAAACTAATTGAGGCTTAAGCTCAAAGTTGTTTGCTCCAATGGCAGGGATAGAGATGCTTCTCCCATAGAAGTCGGGAGTAGGTGCAGTAAAGTCACCCAGCACCTTCCTTGCATTGTTGGCATTGTTGTTGTTTTCGGCTGCCATGTCTTCTTCTTTGAAGATTTCTGTTAGATCCTCTATAGAGAGTTGTGCCTTAGCTTCTCTTAGCTTTCGCTTCAAGGTCCTTTCAGGTTCAGGGTCAGCCTCAACAAGAATGCTTTTGTCTTTGCTCCTGCTCATATGAAAGAGAAGAGAACAAGAAAATATGGAATCCTCTATGTCACAGTATAGAGATTCCTTGAGGTGTCAGAGGAAAAGAAAAATAGAAGGAAGAAGTAGAAGAATTCGAACTTATCAAGAGAGATGGAGTTCGAATTGTGCATTAAGGAATAGTGTTAGTCCATAAATAGAAGGATGTGAGAAAAGGGGAAGAAATTTTCGAAAATAATTTAAAAAGATTTTAAAAACATTTTGAAAAACTTTAATTGATTTTCGAAAACTAAGAGTGGAAAAGAAATCAAGTGATTTTTGAAAAAGATTTTGAAATTAGAAATCAAAAAGATATGATTGAAAACTATTTTGAAAAAGATGTGATTAAAAGGATATGATTGAAAAGTTATGATTTTAAAAAGATGTGATTGAGAAGATATGATTTGAAAAACAATTTAAAAAGATTTGATTTTTAAAAAATTAATGACTTGGCTAACAAAGAAAGATATGATTCAAACATTAAACCTTTCTCAACAGAAAAGGCAACATACTTGAAATGTTGAATCAAATCATTAATTGATAGCAAGTATTTTTGAAAATGGAAAGAAATTGATTTTGAAAAAGATTTGATTGAAAATATATGATTTGAAAAAGATTTGATTTTGAAAAATTTTGAAAACTTGAAAAAAATCTGAATTGAAAACATAATCTTCCCTCTTGTGCCATCCTGGCGTTAAACGCCCAGAATGGTGCACATTCTGGCGTTTAACGCCCAAAGCACTACCCTTTTGGGCGTTAAACGCCCAGCCAGGTACCGTGGCTGGCGTTTAAACGCCAGTTTGCCTTCCTCACTGGGCGTTTTGAACGCCCAGCTTTTTCTGTGTAATTCCTCTGCTGAATGTTCTGAATCTTCAATTCTCTGTATTATTGACTTGAAAAGACACAAATTAAAATTTTTTTGGATTTTTGATGATGAGGAATAATCGAAATACAACTAAAATCAAATAACAATGCATGCAAGACACCCAACTTAGCAGTTTGTATACCATTGACACTAACAAAATGAGAATGCATATGAGAAACAACAAAACACTCAAGTCAAGAGAATTTAAAGATCAGAGCAAGGAAATCATCAAGAACAACTTGAATATTAATGAAGACACATGAATGAATGCAAGAAGAACAGAAACATGCAATTGACACCAAACTTAAAATGAGACTCTAGACTCAACAAGAAACATACAATATTTTTGGTTTTTTTTTATGATTTTGTAAAAAAAAATTTTTGAATTTTTCAAAAATTAAGTGGAAAAGAAAATAAAGATATCAAAATTCTTAATGAGAATTCCAGGAATCATGCAATGTTAGTCTAAAGCTTTAGTCTAAACAAATTAGACATGGCTAGCCAAGCTTCAGCAGGACATTGCATTCAAGAGCTAAATTGATGAGAATCAATCAGCTTTGGTGATGATAAGAACATCACCTTGAAACACTAGAATTCATTCTTAAGAACTCTGAAAATAAATACCTAATCTAAGCAACAAGATGAACCGTCAGTTGTCCAAACTCAACAATCCCCGGCAACGGCGCCAAAAACTTGGTGCACGAAATTGTAATCTCTACTTTTCACAACTCAAATAATCCCCGGTAATGAATCAAAAAACTTGGTGCTCAATACCATGGTATAAACATAATTTCATAACTTCGCACAACTAACCAGCAAGTGCACTGGGTCGTCCAAGTAATAAACCTTACGCGAGTAAGGGTCGATCCCACGGAGATTGTTGGTATGAAGCAAGCTATGGTCACCTTGTAAATCTCAGTCAGGCAGATTCAAATGGTTATGGATGATATATGAATAAGGCATAAAGTAAAGATAGAGATACTTATGTAATTCATTGGTGAGAATTTCAGATAAGCGTATGGAGATGCTTTGTCCCTTCCGTCTCTCTGCTTTTCTACTGTCTTCATCCAATCCTTCTTACTCCTTTCCATGGCAAGCTGTATGTTGGGTATCACCGTTGTCAGTGGCTACAATCCCGTCCTCTCAGTGAAAATGTTCAACGCACCCTGTCACGGCACGGCTAATCATCTGTCGGTTCTCAATCAGGTTGGAATAGAATCCATTGATTCTTTTGCGTCTGTCACTAACGCCCAGCCTTCAGGAGTTTGAAGCTCGTCACAGTCATTCAATCATTGAATCCTACTCAGAATACCACAGACAAGGTTTAGACCTTCCGGATTCTCTTGAATGCCGCCATCAATTCTAGCTTATACCACGAAGATTCCGATTAAGGAATCCAAGAGATAAACATTCAAGCCTTGTTTGCTTGTAGAACGGGAGTGGTTGTCAGGCACGCGTTCATAAGTGAGAATGATGATGAGCGTCACATAATCATCACATTCATCAAGTTCTTGAGTGCGAATGAATATCTTGGAATAAGAACAAGCTGAATTGAATAGAAGAACAATAGTAATTGCATTAATACTCGAGGTACAGCAGAGCTCCACACCTTAATCTATGGTGTGTAGAAACTCCACCGTTGAAAATACATAAGAACAAGGTCTATGCATGGCCGAATGGCCAGCCCCCCCCCCCCCCCTCTCCCAATGATCTAAGAACTAGATGTCCCAAGATGATCCTAAGATCGAAAAATGATCCAAAGATGAAAATACAATAGTACAAGGTCCTATTTGTAGAGAACTAGTAGCCTAGGGTTTACAGAAATGAGTAAATGACATAAAAATCCACTTCCGGGCCCACTTGGTGTGTGCTTGGGCTGAGCATTGAAGCATTTTTGTGTAAAGACTTTTCTTGGAGTTAAACGCCAGCTTTTGTGCCAGTTTGGCGTTTAACTCCCATTCTTGTGCCAGTTCCGGCGTTTAACGCCGGGCAGTTTTGAGCTGATTTGGAGCGCCGGTTTGGGCCATCAAATCTCAGGCAAAGTATGAACTATTATACATTACTGGAAAGCCCAGGATGTCTACTTTCCAACGCCGTTAAGAGCGCGCCAATTGGGCTTCTGTAGCTCCAGAAAATCCACTTCGAGTGCAGGGAGGTTAGAATCCAACAGCATCTGCAGTCCTTTTCAGTCTCTGAATCAGATTTTTGCTCAGGTCCCTCAATTTCAGCCAGAAAATATCTGAAATCACAGAAAAACACACAAACTCATAGTAAAGTCCAGAAAAGTGAATTTTAACTAAAAACTAATAAAAATATAATAAAAACTAACTAAAACATACTAAAAACATACTAAAAACAATGCCAAAAAGCGTATAAATTATCCGCTCATCAGCCGTCTATTTCAAAAGAGTATGTTCCTGAGAAAGCATCTAATTTGAACTTTGAGGTCTTCAAGAAAGGTCTTCTGAGTAGGATTGATGATGGCTTCTCTGAGTCATGTTAGGGCATCTCCAGGATGTAAAAATCAATGGAGAAAGTGAGACCTTTAATGCCCACTAATACATCTTCAGCAACTCCAGCCACTGTAATAATATTTTTATCTGCTAACACAAAACGAGCTGCCGACCTTTTTAAGGGAGGGAGCCTCAAAACATCATATACAGATAAGGGCATTATACTAACACATGCTCCTAAATCACACATGCAGTCAGAAAATATCACGCCTCCAATTGTACAGTTAACCATGCATGGGCCTGGGTCACTACATTTTTCAGGTATATTTCCCATTAAAGCAGATATAGAACTACCTAAAAGAATAGTTTCTAATTCATTAATTTTGTCTTTATGTATGCACAAATCTTTTAGAAACTTTGCATATTTAGGTACTTGTTGAATAACATTAAAAAGGGGAACAGTTACCTCAACCTTTTTTAATATTTCTACCATTTTGGGATCAGGTTCCAACTGCTTCCTGAGCTTCCTTGCAAGTTGTGGAAATGGAATAGGAACGGCGTCCTCTATAGTGTCTGCGCCCTTTGGTGCTTCTTTCTATGATTTGGCGTCTTCTCCTTCAACCATGTCTTGCATGCTCTTCTCTTCTTCAACATCTTCTATTTCCACTACCTCTTCAGCTAAGGCGTGTTCAGGTGGGTTTGGCTCTTCCTGATTCTTCTCTTGCAATGTGGTTCCGGACCTTAGGGTGATGGCATTAATGCCACCCTTTGGATTGGGTAATGGTTGAGAGGGGAGTCTACCAGAGCTTGAGGACTGATTGTTGGAGTTGGTCACTGATCCAACCTGTGAGACAAGGGATTGCAAAGTAGAAGTCAAAACATTCAGAGTTGCATTAAAGTTATTTTCCATAGCCTGTTGTCTCCGATCAATGGCTTGTAGTAACTCATCATTAGGGGATGAAGAGAGATAAGTGATCTGAGAGGTTTGCTGAGAATTTTGAGGCTGTCTGAGATGAGGTGCTCTGTAGGCCTGATTTTGATTCTGCTGCCTGAAGTTGTTATTGTTTTCCACACCTGATTTCCATTGTTATCTCTGCCTCCTCTGTTATGATTGTCCCTCCAACCCTGGTTAGAATTGTCTCTCCAGCCTTAGTTAGAGTTATCCTGCCATCCTTGATTATAGCCGCCACCTTGATTGTACCCTTGATTGGGGCGGTCATGAAAGTTATGAGTGGCTGCTACAGTGTTGTCTTCCGGTTGGAGTTGCGGACAGTCATCGGTATAGTAACTGTAATCTGTACAAATTCCGCATACTCTTTGTGAAACCAACTGCTGGTTGTGCTGTGGTGTAGATGGCTGAGCTTGCTATGGTTGTTGTTGATTTAGCTGCATCTGCTTCAGCAAGTTAGTCATTTCACATAAGCTCTGAGTTATAGCAGCAGTCTCTTTACTAGTGGATACCTCTGTAACAGCTCTTGACCGGCCTTGTTTCTGTCTGTGATTTCTGTTAGATTCGGCTAAGTCACTGATCAATTGCCATGCTTCTTCTGTAGTCTTGTACTTTTTCATAGATCCATTGCTAGCACCTTCCAATGTGGTTCTATCTTGAGATTTCAAGCCCTGTGTAAAGTAACCGAGCAACACTATCTTGTCAATCATATGGTGCGGACATGCTTCTAGAAGATTATTGAAGCGTTCCAAGTATTCATAAAGAGTTTCAGATTTATCCTGAACGATCATGGACATGTCTTTCCTCAGTTTATCGGCAACTTCAGCTGGAAAGAATTTCTCCAAAAATTCTCTTCTAAGTGTATCCCAGTTGGATATAGTTGTTCCAGGTTGAGTGTAGTACCACTCTCTTGCCTTTCCCTCAAGAGAGAATGGGAAGGCTTTTAACAGAATAGAGATTTCATCAGTGCCATTATGCTTGAAAGTAGAACAAGCAGACTAAAAATCCCTCAGGTGTTTGATAGGCTCTTGAGCAGGTAAGCCATGAAACTTGGGCATCAAGTTGAGTAGTGAAGACTTTATTTCAAAATCTATAGCTACTGCTGGGTGGTGTGCCTGGAATGGTTGGAGTGTAAAATCAGGGGCTCCTTCCTCCTGGATAGTGACTCTCCTAGGTGCTGCCATGTTGCCTGCACGTAAATCAACTGGATCAGTAGAAAGGGAGCTTGTTTCTTCCTTAGATGACGGTTCAGGTTCGTCCTCAAAGAGGACTTGCCGACGTCGAGCTTGCCTTATATGTGAAATAGTTCTCTCAATCTCAAGATCAAATACTGGCAAGCTTGGATCAGGAAGTGAACATGTCATTTAACGAAAGAAATGTACAGCTCATAGTGACAAAATAAAAAGAAAAAATTGCAATAAAATAAATACCAATCAATAAATTAGCACACTGTTGTAACTCCTCGGCAACGGCGCCAAAAATTGACGTGGCGGAAATTGGCAAGTTAAGAAATTATTAATAGAAATACGTTGCAAGTACAGTCCTTAACCAAGCTAAAATCCGCTTATCAATTTAAAAAAAGGGTTGTCACAAAGATTAAAATTAAAATACTGGGAGTATGAATCCCAGGTCGTCTCCTAACGAGTTGCAGAGAGATGTGCTATTTTATCAATCAGGTGTTTTCAAAAATGGTTGAGTTGATAAACAGGAAATTAAAATAGAGAATTTAATTAATTCTAAATAAAAGCCTTGACTGGGAGTAGATTAGTTGGAAGCCCTATTCTTGTTGAAGTACTCTCAAGATTAATTGATAATTGAAGGTTGCTCTGTTTAGTTACCCCTTACTAGGTAAGGGAAAGTCAAACACGTTGGAATGCTGTTTCTGTTCACAAGTCCCAATCCGCTCATTGAAAAGGAGTAGTGTCTGTGAATAGATGGCATTCCAACAATGAACCCAATTATAATTATCCTTTCAAGCATCCCAACTCAAGGGTTCCTTTCAATCAACTCCCCATCAAGTTAGGGAACTACTCGCTCATTGTGAATGTAGAACTCATGACATATAAAAAGGAATTAAAGGAAGACATGATGAATAAAAACTGAAAGGGATTAAATAAAATATTATTCTATATTAATAGTTTGTGAAAACAATCCAATGTCAACTCTGGAGAAAACAATAATATGGAAGAGTAAATAAAAAGTAAAGAACAGAATATAATGACTAATACCAGAGGTAGTCTCTTCTCAAAAGCTAAAACCAAAATCTTCAAGAAATCCTAATTATGAATGTTCAAATGATAAAAACCTAGGGGAGGAATAAATCCAGATCTAAAATTAAAAATTATGCAGAATGAATTGTGTCTCTCATTTCTGTATGTTTCCTAGCTCTAGTCTGTGTTTTTGGGCCAAAAACTAGGTTGAGATCCGGTCCAGAAACTCTGCCAGCGACTTCTGAAATTCTGCAGATCGCGCACGCCACGCGGTCGCGTCATTCATGCGGACGTGTCATTCGGCATTTTGCTTTCCCACGCGGGTGCGTCGTCCATGCCTCCGCGTCACTTATGCTTTTCCAATCCGCGCGGTCGCGTGAGCCATGCGGCCGCGTCACCGCGATTTCCTCTCTTTCACGCGGTCGCGTAAGCCATGCTGCCGCGTCACTTCTCGCTGGTCATCTCCTTAATTTCTTGTATTCCTTCCATTTTTGCAAACTTCCTTTCCAATCTCCAATTCATTCATGCCCTATAAAGCCTGAAACACTTAACACACAAATCACGGCATCGAATGGGATAAAGGAGAATTAAAATACCTAATTAAAAGTCTCTAGGAAGTAAGTTTTCAATCATGTAATAATTTTAGGAAGAAAATATAAATGCATGCTAATTATATGAATAAGTGGGTAAAGATCATGATAAAACCACACAATTAAACACATTATAAACCATAAAACAGTGGTTTATCAAGAGTCACCACTACAAGCCAACAAGAGTACGCATTACTGAAATTAGAATTTGGTGCAAACCCATCAGAGCACAAAGCTAATCTAACATTTCCGGTCTCGCTTGTAAATGTAGAGTGGACCCTATCAAAGTGCTTCCAAGCATCTCCATGTGATAGGTGCATCATAAAACCATTATCTCTTTTGTTGTTACTATGCCATCATGTGAACTGTTTAATGCATACAATTGTTTTAGCCTAGGGATTAAGGGCAAGTAGTGCATCTGTTTGTTTCGAATTCTCTTTAACCAATATTTATCAATCTATTCTTTCTCGACTTAAAATCTCGATACATCACAAAATCTACAAGTAGTTAGATCTACGTCCCCTTGTAATACAGTATACGACTATTCAAACAATAATCATTTTTTACCGAATTTAAACCCAATTTTAAAACTAATTTCTTTGCTTCGTAGTGACTCCAGGGGATGCCACTAGTCCTGACAAGTACTGAGTCATTGCAAAGGGTGATCCACTTATCAAAAAGACTCTTGGGTATGATGTGACTCAAACTTAATATTCATCATTCTAACACATGTAGACAATTTTGAATGAACAGACCCTCTCGTACAAGGATTTTGCGGTAGATTCAAACAAATGATAAAAGCTCTTTGCCTCCGGGTTAGGCTCTTGTTCAGCATCTTCTGTATCAGTAACACCTTGTATCAAACACCATCTCATTGTATCTCTCTTGGTTACCCTCCCAATTCATTTCTTCTATGTTTAGTTCTCTAACCACCCGAACCCTCATTGATCGACCCCTAGCCATATTGAAATTAGAGGCAGACTAGTTAATTCCCTGCTCATCCAATTTTTCGTATTTTGTCCACATCCAATACCCATCCTTGAACCCATTACGATAGAGGTGAAGTGTTATATCTGAATGTCCTAACCACTTAGTCAGCCGACACTTATAGCACGAACATTTAGATATCCCTTAAGACCTAAACGGTTCCATGTTAAAGACATATGCAACAAACACGTCAACCCCCTCAAAGAATTTAGATTTTAAATCCCCTCCATCCATTATTGTCCCTATTATACATCCACAGACGATGACTTGAAATTATCTTGCAACAAACACCCTAGAATTCATCCAATAACACAACTTGTTAAAATTTTTAAAAAATTTGGCAAGGTGTCTCCTATAATTAGAATCTCCAACCAAATTTGATTACCATTTTCTCACAAACCAAACATGTTTTAAATAATTTAAACAAAATTTCGGTAGAACTTTTTCTTAATTCAGAGACATCCACTAAATAAATTTAACAGTTTTCACAGAAAAAATAGCTACAAACACAAATTTAATAACACATCAAATTCTAACCATTCTAGTGCACAACCCCTTATAACTTCACAATTTTTCAGCAAATAAGGGTTTCCAGAAGGCGCCTTTACGCAACCTTCTACCACTTCCGTCCTAAAACATTATCCTAGAAAAAGTAAGTCCGCATAAAACTTAAATAATTGATTATATTTAGAGATAGAAAACCTATCTGAAAAACGGATGCACAGAATACGAAAAAAACAAACTCCAATCGATCTCAGAGAAATAGCGCCGTCCTAATAAAAAAGAAAACTTATTAAATTCGAAAGGTGAAACTAATTCAACAAACTAAACAAAACCTTCCAACAGCTCGAGCACTTTTTATCTCACCCTACTTAACCTACCTTAACTTAATTTAATTTCTATTTATATTAAATTAACATAAAATTCTAATCACAAACTTCATTACACTAATTTAATCAATAATTTGATAATAAAATATCTAATAAAATCTTAAACTCACAAAAAATATGAAAAAAATAAAAAAACTAAACCAAACCTTAATCAAAAACTTCATTACACTAATTTAATTAATAGTTTGATAAAATACCTAATAAAATTCTAATCTCACAAAAAATATAAAAATAATAAAAAATTATACCAAATCCTAATCACAAATTTTATTACACTAATTTAATTAATAATTTTATAAACTACTTAAAAAAATCTCCAAACTCATAAAAAATCTTTAAAATAATAAAAAATACTATGCCAAAATTACCTTTGATAGTGGTTGCAAGATGGTAGAGGCGTGGTGGTGGTCGAAAGCGGTAAAGATGGTGACGATGTCACCATCACTAATGGTAGTGGCCACGAACACGAACAGCGGCGGCATTCCCAACGGCTCCAGCAGTGACTAACAACTCCAGCTGGCGGTGGCGACGCCTACAACTTCAAGGGATGAAGAGAAAAGACTAGAGGAGAGACGGAGAGTGAAGAGAGAGTGAGTTCGCAGAACTGGGAGGGAGAGGGTTCATGTTTAAATTTTACTCCAATTTCACCATCGAATTTACCGGCAAAAATTTTCGATGGTAAATTGTCTAAGCGTAACATTTCACTAAACCGATATACCAACGGCCAAATCCGACGGAAGCTCCATGAGTAAAGTTAGCACTAATGAAATGAGATTTCGCGCCAATGATTACCATCGGATTCAGTGTCGGAACATAAAATCCGACGGTAACTAAATCGGAGAACAAAATCTTGCTTGTATGCAATGCAAAAAATGCTGCTAAATCCGACAATATTCAATGTGTTTCTTGTAGTTTTCACCAATCAATTCCTCTCATCCCCATCTCCAATTTCTTACTAAAATTCTTAAGGTTTGTGAAAAAAAAACCTTGTCTTCTCCCTTCTTCAAAATTCGACCATCATGGTTTCGAAAGGGTGAATCATTTTCTTGATTTTCTTGTATAGGAAATTATCTTTAGAAGCTTCAAAAGTGAGGAAGCATCACTTCTAATCTCTTTACTTCTTTCCTCTTTTCCTTAATAAATTTAGTCATGTCTTCTTAAAAAGTAAGAAATTATTTTTTATGATGTCCTGTTCATGAATCATGGTTTAAAATCCTTAAAGAGTTCACATATCAAAATTTCAAACTTTAAAGAGAATCTCTCCCTTTTCTTCTACCCTTAATTCAGCCATAAGGCTTAAGTGTTAATAAAAATCGTTTAATTTTGATTTAGGAGGTTTTGATAATCACAAAGATTAAAGAAGTGATTTAGAAGATCTAACAAAAGACTTAAGGATTAGGATATTTTATAATGCCTCATAAGTGTTCATAAACTCTTATTGATGTTTTGATGATGATTTGATCATATTTAATACATATGAGTGTTTATGATGACGATTGAATGATGAATAGATATTGATATTAGTTATAAGTATTTGGTAAAAATTTTGGATGGATATACATGTTTGACGAGTATGGCCGAATGTGAAAGAGGTCCTTGAGGCTAAAATGTAAATTTATAAAAGTTAGAAATCAAGAGAACTCGTAAGAAATGAGTAATAAAGTTAAGTGTGTAAAAGATTATTGAAAGATTTTAAGAAAAGTAAAAAATTGTCATAAACAAAGAATTTAAGGATATAAAATCTGTATGATGCACTAAAATAGGATGTACATGGATCGCATGGATTAGATATGGCTAAAATCTCGATCCGATCTGTACTAAATTTATCGGATCGGATAAGATACAATACTCACACTTTTTATATTTGTATATCTAATTCACATATTTGCATATTAGATATCAGATAGATATATCTGTAAAATAGAAAATATTTTAAAAAATTTATTTCTAATAAATTTAGAGCATAAAAAATTAAAAAAACTTTATATGAGAAGATATACAAAATATAAATATAGGGGTTAGAAAAAATATCATATCACTTAAAATTAATTAAGTAGATATCTTGTTAGAAATTATGTTAACAATTGATTTTTATTTAAAAAAACTATACTATTAAATAATTACGTATTATTATACTAGATGTTAATTTTTATGGAGTGGAGTGTGAGATGAGTCGAAAGAGAAAAAAAAGGATTTTTTAGGTTTTTAAAAGAGAAAGACTAAACTTAACTGTATATACTATTTAATTATATTTATTTATTTATTTATTATGTGTTATGGATATGTGGGTTTGCGGATTAAATTTGTGGATACAAATGTGATATTTGCGACCTAATCTTATTAGAGTGTGGATCTGATTCGATTCGACGATCACGCAGATCGAATGCGGATAAATACCGTAGATCTGCGGATATTATTCGATCTATGTTCATCTCTAGAAGTATAAATAAAAAATGGGCTAAAAGTATAAATAAAAAAAGATTAGGTTTAAAATATGAACATAGAAGACTTAGGGATAAAAATATAATTATATAAAAGGTTTGGGTAAAAATATAATTAAGATAAAGTTTCGAATATAAATAATAATTTTCGTAAAGTTTATGGGTAAAATTATAAATATAATAAAGGATAAAGTATACTTTTTGTCTTTAATTTTTCAATGTTTTAAAAATACTTTTAATGTTTAATTTGATTCAATTTTGTCTCTAACGTCTAAAATAAAATTTTATTTTATCCTTCATCTTATTTTTTGTTAATTAATTTTTTTCTTTTCGATTATACCCTTAGTTATAATTGGAAAGAAAAATTTTAGTTGACAAAAAAAATAAGATAAAAGATAAAATCAAAATTTATTTCAAATATTAGAGACATAATTGAATCAAATTAAACGTTAAAGATATTTTTAAAATTTTTTAAAAATGTTAAGTACAAAAAGTATCCTTTACTTATAATAAAATACCAAGATAACGATGAAAGAATCAGAATAAAATGGTAATTATAACTAATAAAGAGTAAAATGGTCATTAAAAAAAAGATTAAGAATAAATTGATAACTTGAAAGGTATAATGAGTAAATTTGTTATTTTGGTAAAAGACAAGGTTAAAATAGGTGAATATAAAAACTTAGGGACAAAATAGTTATTTTAGTAAAATATAAAGTTAAAATAGTAAAAGTGAAAATACTAAGGATAATATGATCATTTTGAAAAAACATGAAGTTAATATAGTAAGAATTGAATGTTAAAAAGTAAAATGGTCATATTGTAAATATTGAAGGAAAAAAGTAATTATGAGAAAAAGAAACATAAAAGTCTTTTGAGAAGAGATTAATGAACAAATACTAATTACGATAAAAGACCAAAGGTAAAAATGTAAGTTAAAGGGACTAAGGACATAAAAATTATGTGTTAATAGTCAAATTAGTCTCTGAAAGATAAGTCATTCTTTAAAATCATCCCTAAATAATTTTTTAAATTAAATTAGTCCCCGAATAATTTAAAATCAATCGCGTTGGTCCTTTTATCAATGGATTAACAGATTCCGTTAACATTTGGCCACGTGGATCCTTAAGTTACTAACAGTGACATTAAAACGACGCCGTTTTGATTATTATAAGTCCCTAGTTCAAACACGACGTCGTTTAGCATTTAGTGGAGCTTTATCTCCTTCCATTTACAGCTTCACTCAATCACTCTTTATTCCTTAACCACTCAAAGAACGAATAAAGAAGACGACGAAGCTTCGATCAAAGGGAAGAAGACGGTGCTATCATCAGCAACGCAGTGAGTAGTGCGATTGCGTTCATTGTGCATGAGAGGCTACCATCGCACCGTCGTGGAAGGCACTGTCATCTGCGAGAGAGATAATCAATGTTTCCTTCAATGGGTTTCAGGTTGGTTATTTTCTTTTTTTTGCTAGTGCATGGTGGTAATGTTAGGGTTTTGATTAATTCTCTTTGTTATTTGGTTAATTTGTTACAAGTTGATTAAAATTTGTGTGCTCGATTTTTTGTTTTTGTGCTTTGTTATTCGGTATTCTTTTTTTAAAATTTAAGTGACGATAGATTGTGATGACCAAAGAAATAATACTACCCATGATTAATTGGCTATGCTCATTAATTTTAATCCATGGATATGTGCAGAATAATTTGACCAATTTGGCTATGCTCGTCAGCTATAAAGCTTTTGTAAAAGGCTAGGGAAACAAATCATTTATCATAAACAATGCATGTGGGTAATACTAATTTATCAAGAAACATGATTTTAACCGATGACAACACCTCTGCCCTTCCAATGATCGTCGATTCTTCATCTTCTCTCTCTGTTTCTCTTAACTGGGAGGAGAAGACCGAGCCCGAGACGCTCAAGCAACGGTGGCCTAGAGACCGACCCGCCCAAGCGCAGTCGCAGTTGGTGAAGTGTCGCTGATGAAGGGGTGCCTCCGCCATTCATACGATCGTTGATTCTTCCTCTTCTCTGTGTTTGTTTCGTTTGTTTTGAGTGAAGAGTAACGGGGGCTCAGGAAGTAAGAAACGACGTCGTTTTAAGCATAACCCCCTATTACCACAAACGGCGTCGTTTCACTTAACGCTACACGGGAAATAACGTTAACGGAATGGGTTAAACAATTAACGGAAGGACCAACACGACTTATGTTAAATCTTTTGGGGACTAATTTGATTAGAAAATTATTCGAGGTTGAAAATAACGATCGCGCGATCTTTTGAGGATAAAGATGTACTTTCAAAAAAAAGTATGGAATTAAAGTTATTATGAGAATAGAGTAATGTTAAAAGGATAAATTTAAAAGATTAAAAGACATAATAAGAGTCACTATGTAAAAAGACTAAGGACAAAAGGATTTTTTAGAAAATAAAAAAGCATAATAGTTAATATGAGAAAAGATTGAGGGCAAAAGGGTCCATTGCAGACAAAAAGAGAATTCACTGTAAAACTATCAAGTTATAAGTTTGATAGAAAGAATGAGTAAACTTTAAAATTTTTGGAAGTACACCCTATTTTGAGTATATGCTTAGCAAGAATAGTGGTTTAGTCCCACTTCCTCAGTGCAATGATATGGGGGTCAACTTGTGTGATAAATTCTATTTCTCAATTGGGAGCATATTATAACGTCAAGTTTTGTGACGATTTTCGAGTGTCACGAGTGTACATGGTTCCACCTATAAAACATGTATGCTGAGTGCACACAATTGAGAAATCATATCTGAGTTTTGTTCCGAGTAACGTCGGGTTGCGGGTAATCAATCGACGCATGAGTTCATGAGCCGTGTAGGATAGACATGCATCATATTGGTTTTTGCATTTTCTCTGTGTTTGTGCATATTCTCACTGATTGTGTTATATGCTTGTTCTCTATTTTCTGTGATATGTGATTAATCAGTATTTGTTTACTATTACTGCTACATGCTTACTAAAGTAGATTATGGTATAATTAATAAGAGACTGAGACTGATAAACAAGCGAAGACTAAGACGTTGAATCCAGGGTTAACACCATAAAGTACACGACTATCTAAAATGGTAGAGCTGTACTCTAGGACCGATATACGATTCGTCCTCTCCGTTAGTACCCTATTGGGAATTGTAAGTTATCACCCTTTTCCTTCATTATCCCTATAGATGGAGCCAACAATAATGTTTGTTGGTATGGGAATCCTGTTCTTTGAGATACTGACGTTATTCACTTATAAGGACCCAGTGTTGGAGAGTGTCATCATCTGGAAAAAGCCTCATATTCGGGTGTACATATTTCACAGTCGTCTTTTTTCCTACCCGCTTTATAACCCAAACTTCGACCCAGATATGAGATATGCCTTATGACTTTTTGTTTGCTTCTCTGCATCTTGGAGGCACTCACTACGCCTTTCCACCATAGTATTATAAAGAGGAATTTTATCGTGTGAGATCTTAACCTGATGCGCCCCCAGAACCTCAGCCGGATCTCAATCTTGTTGATCTGTTGGTGGCCCAGTTTGACCCTTAAGAGAGGCACTCTCCCCGACTATGCCAAATGGATTTCTGACTAGCTCATCTGAGGAGGAAAATCTCGAGGAAGACTTTGGTTGGGAGTACCCAAACAACAATAAAGGGGACTTCCGATTCTTCCTCTAGCTTCAAGAGGTGAGCCAGGAGTTGTGCCCAACGCCCTTCTGTGATGTGCCAACAGACAGAATTTCCTTTTGAAGACACCTAAGACAAACTAATATGATAGAGTCTAGAAAATTTTTTCCTCTCTTTGTTAGTATTTTCTGAGTGGTAGGATTTTACTATTTTGGGACTAGCCTAGATTCCAAATTAGGGACTCTTGTGTGGGTCAGGTCCTAAGGTCTCATATGTTTCTTGTTCATGTACAAACTGAGTCTTTGAGGTACCTATATATGATATCTGCTTTTATATATATATTGTTTGAATGTGTGTTTTCATTTATATATGTTTTAAATCTCAACTACGAAAATATTAACGTGGCTAACTTACGTAATTCTAATAGTGGGACAGGCTCATATCTATATACGTAATACAAAATCTAGAATCCCATAGGTCAACTGAATGGTGATGCTGGCGATTGGTATTCATCATGACATGTCAAAAGTTAGGTCGTTATCCTCAACCTGATAAGGTTTAATAATGTTGGGCATATCACCCTTATCCAATTGGGTACCAATTTGAGTTTTTCTAGTAGTTCAACTCGGGTCTAACCCAACTTAAAAAGTAAGACAAAGTTTTTTTTTTCGCTATGTCAATACATTATATGCAAGTGTTTTTTTCATTATCTGCAGAAATATCCAATCTTAAAACAATAAAAAAGATCAAACCACTCTATAAATTTGTATATTCTTTATGTAAATTTTAATCTAATTTTACTTGCACCCTTACTAAAATACATACTAATTTTGGTATCAAATTCCATTTCAAATACTTAGAGATGGAGAAGTAATTTTCAGGTGATCATAACGTTTTTTCATTTTAGGATTCATTTTTTTTATCTTTATTTTAGATACATTGTAAAATAATAAGTTAATGAGTAGATATTCAAATTAGTCTCTAAAAAATTTAAAATTAGACATTTTAGTTCATAAAACTTTTAGAACTTCTAAAGAATAAAAGTCTATTAAAAAATCAAAGTGATTAATAAAAAATGTGTTGATAAAAATTAATTTAATTTGGATGTTTATTTTTTTATGAATTCTACGTCTCAAAATAAAATAAAATATATTTCTATATGAAACACAAAAATAAGTTTGGGCTAAAAAAAATTGATATGATTTTAATTTTGGTGTAATATTTTAAAATGAGATTCATGGAGTGAAATGCGAAAATATGGATTTAGAATTGTTGTAAATTGTAAAAAATATAAAAAATTTTATGGGTTTACAAAAATTCTTAAGACCATGTTATTGTATTTACCCATGAATCTCTTTACACGAAAATTAAATTCTGACTACCATAACAAAATAACCTTTGTATATTTAAAAATGTATACAAATAATAATAATAAAAATTATCATTTTTCTTCTTATTTTGGATTCTAAATCAGATATCTATGTAGTGGATGATCATTAGTCGTTACTCTGGATATATATAAAATAGTGTGATGATCTCTATTATTTCATAATATAAAACAAGTGTTTATCAAATTGTTTTTAAAGAACTGTTCAAATATTTCTTTCGGTCCTAAATAATTTTCATTTAGTTTGAAGGGAATAAATTGAAAAACATTTTTTTCAATAAACAATTAATTAGTATATCTTTTCTTAATTTTGCCCTTATTATCTTTATTCATCTACGTAATATTTTATTGACTAATTGTTAATTGAAAGCTAATTCCTTAGTAAAGAGTTTGTTTAGGTGTCGTTAATTTAAAAAAGAAGATATTTTTTATATATTTTTTAGTGTATTTGATAAAATTTTAGTAATAAAAAAAAATATTAAAAAAATAAAAAAAAATTTTTTAAAAATTATAATTTATCTTTTTTTAAAAGATCTTTTTTACTTTAAAAAAAATATTTTTAATATAATAAATAAATAAATAATATTTTTATATTATTGTACCAAATAAAGCATAATTATTAGATAAAAAATATTTTTTATATAAAATCCAAATATAAAATTGTTTTTTCTTTTTTAAAAGATATTCTAAAAAAATCACTTGAAAAAATCTTTTGGTAGAAATTTATCCAAATAAACCTAAAATTGTTCATTAAAACTGCTTATTTGAACATATTTTGAGTAAATTTGAAACAAAAATATTAATATTAAAATTAATATCAAATTCAAATATTAAGAAAAAAATGCATATCAATGTTTTTATATTATAATTTTTTGATTGTATCAGGCAATCATCACAAATATTTTTTAAAATAATACTTTAAATAATTATCATATGAGTGAAATATTCTTGATAATTTATTAATGCCCGATTAAATAATGACATAATTTGTTTTAGGATGATAATATATTAATGTTAAACCTACATTAATTGGTCAAAGAAAAAAATTATATATACATACATTAATCAACATTAATTCAAAGAATATAGACATTTGGAGTGTCCAGAAGCAATCTTCTCCTGAACGGTATATATTATCATTGCTTGGGCATTTTAGTATTATTTCTTTTCTTCGTTTACCCAATAATAATAATAATAATAATAATAATAATAATAATAATAATAATAATAAAATAAAAAAGAAAGAATATACATTTTAAAATGGAAATAACAATTAATCTGATTCTTAGTTTTCACGTGTTAATTTATTTAGTATGTGATTTTCCTTTTGTTTTCATTGATTTGTTGTATCTTCACCTTCAGCAAACTAATAAATTTTTAATTTTTGATATTAAGTTGATAGTATTGATTTTTTGGATTGTGAGTTGTTAGAATATTAATCTCAAATATAAAATTATTTTAATTTAGGATATAGAAATCGATTTTTTTATTTTTATAAAATACAAAAATTAAATATTTTTATTTTTATTTTAAAAAATTAAAAATTTTGAAGTACAAAAATCACCCCCTTTAATTTCAATTCAATAAATTTAAAAAATTTAAAATGTATAAATTAAATTAGATGGTTCAATTTATTTTTTTTGTTTACCCAAACAATATCCTCTAATTTGACAGATTAAAGACTAATTTGTTGCAAATCTGAACTCCATTTAAACTCTATTTATGGTTCAATTTAATTTTATCTAATATTTTTGTGAAACTCACTTCTCTGGCCCATGTATCTATCATTCTCTCCTCTCAACATCATAACAAAAAAATTAGCCCAAAATAGTATAATAACTCACGAACTCAAATCTTGTATTTACACCCCCTACCAATATAAGAAATATGATTAAAATCAGAAAAAATTATTTATATAACAAGCTAATAATATACGTAAAAATATTCCCAACATAATTTTTAATAAGAAAACTAGGAATTTTTTTTTTAAAAAATCTCTTTAATTTTCTTATTAATGTGTTATACATATTATTAGATATTCTTATTTGCATGACATATTCTTTTTTTTTTAACGAAACAATGATATAACAGAGTTTAAGGCAAAAAAAAAATATAAATATCTTGATATAAATAATCACTGAAAATAAAAATCAGTTGATATTCTCACAAAAAAGAAAATGATAACCGAAAAAAAAATAAATCACCTATAAATATCGGAATCCATTTCCCAGTTTTTCAGAAAGCTCATAACACCGTTTCTCTCTCTCTCTCTCTCTCTCTCTCTCTCTCTCTCTCTGTGACAAAGAAAGAAGAAGAAAAACAAAGAACTCGCTTATTCCGTTTCTTTCGCTTTCCGACATTCTCTTCTTTCTTCACACTTCTCTTTGTAAGTATCTTATCTTCTCTTTCTTGTTCACTTTTACTTACTTATTCATCTCTGCATGTCAATAGTGAAAGCAAGAACCTTTGATCTGAAACGCTTTTCTTTTCTATTCATCATTTAGCTGCTTCGAAAGTATATGCACAGAATCTTTTTGATAATGATTTATTTGTAGTTTCATTTTCGTTCTTGAGCTGAAAATGGTGCTAGAAGCC